>NC_137976.1:70316009-70916009 GCF_963924665.1 Micromys minutus
AATTTAAGGGGACCAGTTCCCTCTTCTGGCCTCTTCTGGTGTGTGTGTGTGTGTGTGTGTGTGTGTGTGTGTGTGTGTGTCTCACAGAGGAATTTTTTATTAAAAAAAAAGAAATATCCTAGGATCATCCATAGCCCCTTCTGTGTCGGACAGAATAGTAGATTTTTTTTTGAGGGAGGAAACATCATCAAGACTGAATTCCCCATGTATCCCAAGCCTTTCTCTTGCTCCTACAAGAGAATGGGGAAATCACTTCAGAAGCAGTGCATTCTAGATCCAAACACAATTAGGAATGGCCACTTCTATGCATCTCTCAGCCTGGGACGTTAAAGATTCCTCCTGTAATTCTTTCTCCTCTGATTTTTATAAATCTAACGGGTTAGACAATGAGAGTCCTTTGCTTGTTCTTTATTTTTTTTTAAAAAAAGCTAGCTCCTATACCTTTCACATCTGTGTCTTAGTCAGGGTTACTATTACTGCAATGAAACATCATAACAAGATGGGGCTAGAGACCATAGTGACAGCAGCAGTAGCAGCATAGCTCTTGCCCATGGCGTGAAACACCAGACAGCTGGACAGGGGTGGTGGCCGCTGGAGGTGGGGGACAGAGTCCCAGGCAGAGAGAGCACAGGGGCAGGGTGGCCTCAGGAAAGCAACACAGTGTCTCAGCAAACAGTGTCGTAGGCAGGGTGCAAAGGGTGGGGCGAGGCCTGCTTTTCACATGGGAGCAAGCAGTGAGAGAATGGATGGGGAGGGAAGCCTACACAATGGATCACTAGTGGGAGAGTTGTTTTTGAAGTGCCAGTTAAATAGCCATGTAGACATACTGCTTCCTGGGTACTGTGAATTAGACCCAGAAATGCCCCCGTAGGGACAGGTGGTAAAGACCAACCCATTGGGTGTGGAAGTTACTAAAAACATTTCTAAGATTTCTGAGAATAAAATTTAATAACAAAATACAAATGTGTAGCCAGACTAAACATACCAGGTTGTCACATGGACACCAGGGGCTGTTGTGAATGCTGTACTCACAGAGTAAAGCAGTTCACCTAAGCTTAGGAATTTGTTCTACAGCTGCAAGAGTCCAAAAGAGGGGGACACAAAAACTGCTTTTGAGAGAGGATGGTCACCTCCTAGAATGAGTAAGGGTCAGTGAAAAGACCAATCATAAAGACTGAATGTCTCTGTCCTCAAGGACAGCATGGGGGTGGCTCTGAGATCAAGAACTCTCCGCTGGGACCATGGGGATGTTTATGCTAACCACTGGGGGGGGGGAGCTGATTAGTTCTCCGAAGTTTAGACTAGTGAGTGATGGCTCTTCATGTGGCAGCAGGGAGTTTTTAAATCTAAGTCACAGCATCAAATGTCATGTTTTATAAAAATAATGAGAGATGGAATATGTTTGGTGGATGTGCACTGAGGTGTGGGGAAAAGGGGTGCATCTCTGGGCACATGCTAAGGCATCCCTTACCCCGACCCCCAGGGACAAGCCATATGACAATATAGTATAGAGTTTATTCAGAGCATGAGAAGGAGAGTTGAGGGAGGAGAGACAGAGAAAGGCAGAGGAAGAGAGGGGAGTGGTAGAGGTCGGCCATGAACACATGGAGTGAGAGCACAGAGGGGGATGAAGAATGAGGGGCGAGAGGACAGAGCAGGAGCAAGAAGACAGGAGAGGAGGGGCAAGCAGCCCCTTTTATAGTGAGTCAGGCACACCTGGCTGTTGCTAGGTAACTGTGGGGCAGAGCCTAGACTAAATGCCAACACTAAGGACCAACAGCCCAGAGATGGCACCACCCTCAATGGGCTGAGCCCTCCCACATCAGTCACTAATTAAGAAAATGCCCTATAGCAGGATTTCTTGAAGAAAATTTTCTCTACTGTGGCTCCTTCCCTTCTGCTGATTTGTGTCAGGTTCGAACACCAAACCAACCAGTACAACTGGCCCCTAGTCAACTTGATACACATACACATCACTATTAAGGTACAGCACTTCCTTCCTTATTCATACCCAAGGTTTCACATTAGAAACAAATAACTTAAAAAGCCCCATAGTCTTTTATGTTGCAGTGGTGTTTTTATGCTCGGTATAAGGATTGTCTCTTTACCGTACAAATGCTGATATCTGAACTGGCAGGAATCTGATTACAGGCAGGACCATGGTTTTGCTAAGCATCCCTTGTCTCTGTGTTTTGTAAGCAATCCCTTTCTCACCTTCTAAATGGTTAAATACAGAGTTGAATGGTCAGGAGCTGACACAAGAGCGGGGAGCAGGACTCTGGGGAGAGACAGGGAGGCTGGGAAAGAATCAGGCTGGAGAAGGCTCCAGCCAGACACAGTGGACCAAGCTGATACTGAGACTAAGATTGAGAGGTAACAAAACACAGGGCCGAATGCAAGCCAGGCCAGCATTGTGCGGTTGGAATAGCTGAGAATCTGTCCAGCTAGAGGGCCTATAGTTGATGACAAATATAATAAGTCTCTGTGTCATTATTAAGAGCTGGGGTGGGCATAGAAAAGCCCATAGTTACTTTTCAAATGAAAACACATTAAAATTACAATCTCTTTAAAACATCCAATCTCTCTAAAAATTCAAGATCTTTCTTAAAAGTTTAAAGACTTTCAGCTGTGGGCTCCTGTGAAAACCAAGATTAAATTACAATCTTCAAGAAAGAAGAAGCAAGGCACAGTTACAATCTGAACCTAGCAAAACCCAATGCCGACAGTATAAATAGCTCAATGTCCCAAGTCTGGCATCCACACACCATCTTCTGGGCTCTTCCACAGGGCTTGGATCACCTCTCCAGCTCTGCCCTCTGTAGCACACCACACACAGCTTGTGTTCTAGGCTCTGGTTGGCTTCACTCCACTGCTGCTGCTGTTCTTGGTGGTCATCCCATGGTACTAACAACTCCAAAATGTCTCTGTTGCACCTGGGCTGCATTTTCACCAATAGTCTTTCCTGGGTAGTCTTCATGGTACCAAGCCTCAACTTTTCTACATGACTCCTTTAATTCTGGGACTTCAACAGCCACTGTGATCCCATCTTCACTAGTGGTCTCTCTGGCATCTCACGAGGGTCACTCAGGGCTTATACAGTCCCACAATCTCCTTACAGCTTCCCTCTCTCACTGAGGGTTCTATAGTTCCCCTCTTCCACTAAGGGCTGTTGTAGTCACCCATCCTCCAAGAAGGAGTGCTTTAACCTTATCTGGGAAGCCCCTGGAATGTAGGGGAAGAGCCTTAATATATGACCCAGGCAGACATCAAACAGTACTTCCTGGGGAGAAGTGTCTTATCTGGGCACTCTGAAATGTAGGACATACATAGGTCCTTAGATGCAATCCACATTGGCAACAGTCAATCAATTTAAAAGTCAACTAAACCCACCAATGCTTGCATGCGTAATCACCATCACTGTAACCCACCTGTTACTAAGTGTATAAAAACTGTACAAATGGATAGTGGAGGTGGCTTCTCTTTGGGATGTAGGCCACCCCAGTGCAGTGGACTAATAAACCTTTTGCTTTTGCATTGATTCCTGAGCTCTTGTCTCATTCATTGGAGCCTCAAATAGACAAGACTCAATTTGGGTCTTACCCTCACAGTGCCAAGCCTTGGCTTCCCTCCTTGACTTTTTCATGCCCTCACAACCACCACAAGCCACCTGGGTAACTTTTACACTAACAAGTTTACCTCTCAGTGTGAGGTACAACCTTAGCAGCCTCTGTGTGCTGATTCTCAGGAGATAACTTTCTAGAAGGTTTTACCTTAGTGATACTAGTCTCTTTTTAATCACCACTAATTCTCAGTTCCAGGCAACCAACAGCAATTGCGCCACTAAAACAAAGGTTTCACTTTAATGGTGCCAGTCACTTGTTTTTCAAGGCTGATTCTTCAGCTCCAGGCGACCTCAGATTCTTCACACAGATGGCCTTGCAGAATCTTCGCTTCCCCCTGAAAGTTCACAAGAAGCCCCCCATCATCTGCACCACTGGCAACATTCTTATCTTCCAGGATCCTCCAGAACAGCTCTCTGAGCTCTCAACACTCATTGGCTTTTCTAGCCCAAATTTCCAAAGCCCTTCCACAATCTTCCCCAAACCAGCATGGTCAGGTCTGTCACAGCAACACCCCATTTGTCTTAGGGTTTTTATTGCTGAGAGCAAACACCATGACCAAAGTGCAAGTTGAGGATTCTCTGGCTTAAACTTCCACAGCACTGTTGATCATCAAAGGAATTGGCTTAGTTTCTTCTGGGGTGCTGGGACTAAAGGTGTGCACCACCACACCTGGCTCTGAGCTTTTCTTTAATTCCTGTTCAGAAGTTGGAAGTTTAACTGGGTGGGATCCAGCCTGTGGTCGATCCAGCCTTTATTCCATGTAATACCAGGTTTTCTTTAATCCACTTACCTCCTTTAACACATGATTTAGCTCCATTCCTCTTCCTGATGTCCCCTTTCTCCTTGAATGTTTTCTATTTTTCCTTGTTCAATGTTACTCTTTTTCATTACTGATTTTTACAGTGAACACTGACGGCCACAACAGAGCCAATACTAGGTTATTCTGGATTTCCTCTATCAGCACAGCTAATCCAAATCTCTCCAATTTAGTCTCAGGCTGATTTTTTAATGAGTGCAAACTGCTGCTACATTCTTCATCAAATTCATAAGAATACTCTTTAGACCTCATATAAACACTTCTCTCTGAAACTCTTCAGCCAGGCCTTATAATTCAAATCACTCTCAGCACCACTGTCTTCCTTGTTTCTTCTTGGATGGCCCATTAAGCCTCATTTAAAAGGTTCAAGTGATTTTCTAATGTAAAGTCCCAAAGTCCACATTCCTCTAAACAAAAGTGTGGTCAGGCCTATGACAATAATATCTCAGTCTGTGGTACCAATTTCTGTCTTAGTTAGGGTTTTATTGGTGTGAAGAGGTACCATGACCACAGCAACTCTTATGAAGGAAAAAATTTAATTAAAGCTCAATTACAGTTCAGAGTTTTAGACCATTATCATCATGGTGGGAAGCATGGCAGCATGCAGGCAGACAAGTTATTGGAGAGGAGCTGAGAGTTCTACATCTGGATCCAAAGGCAGCAGTGATAGTTGCATACTTGAACTTCTGAGACCTCAAAGCCCACCCTCTAATGACATCCCTCCAACAAGGTCTAATAGTGGCATTCCCTATGGGCCTATAGGGGTCACTTTTTTATCCAAACAACCATAGGAAGTCAGGCAGGAACTCAAACAGGATAGGAACTTGGAGGCAGGAGCTGGTGCAGAGGCCATGAAGAGTTGCTTATGGTTTGTTCCTCATAGGTTGTTCATCCAGTTCTCTCTCTCCTTTGATTCTTAAAAATGTATTAATTCTTTGTGAATTTTACATTATGTACCCTGATTTTACTCATCTCTTGTCCCTTCATATTCATTCTCTGCTGTTTTATCCCCCTCCCCCGCGAAAGAAAAACAAAAATAAATAAATAAAAATAGAAAGCAAACAAACAAACAAAAACATCTCACCATGAAAGGCGCAATGCATCATTTCATAGTATAGCCTTATTTCCAAACATCTTTACTTACAAATGTTCATTGCAATGAGTCATTAGTCTGGTCCAAGGTCTCAGGATTCTGCTACTTTATCAATACTGGATCCTCCCTAGGACTCCTCTCAGTTATCCTGTTGTTGCCCTATGTCGTGGAGTTCCTGCAGCTTTGGATCTGTAGGACCACCCACTTCATGTGCTCCAGCCATTCATAGATAAGGTAGATGTTGGGGTGGACCACCTCAAAGCTCTGAATTTGGGCTTGGATGGTAGCTAACTTGGTCAGCTCTCCAACAACCACACTACCAGGGCAAACTCATTGCTTAGGATAGCTCACCTACGTGGTTGGCAAGGACTGGTGCCAGCTCTCCTGCTCTTATGACCTTGGGGCCACACCTGGGTCTATACCAACAGGGCCAGGTCTACTGTGCTGCTCAGGTGAACAGGGAACAGCCTGTTCTCTTATAGAACACTAGACCACCATCCCAGCATGACCCCACCCACAATGGGCTGGAACCTCCCCTGTTGATCACTAATTAAGAAAATGAATTACAGTCTGGTCCTAGGGAGGCATTTCCTCAATCCTCCTTTCGGATGACTCTAGTTGTGCCATGTTGACACAAAACTATTTGAGACAGGGTGTAAATACAAGTTTCTGGAAGGAATCTGCAAGGTCGAATAATTAGAACTTTGGTGATGATGAAGAAATTGGAATGTTGCAAGTCCAGAACCAAGTTTTTTCTGCTTGGGGACAATGTTTTAACTGCTGTGCCATCTCTCCAGTCCCATTGTCTTGGGACAACTAACTAGTTTCCTTAATTCATTGCCCTCTTCTCTATATGAATTAACATCTTTGTGGCTATTAGATACATGGTTGGGAATAAACAGTATACTCGTTTTCACTAAGCAAAGGCTAAGAGGCATCATCAGACAGCATCTAACACCAACAGCAGAAACTCCCCCACTTCTCTGGATGCCTCTGCCTGATGTTCCCGCCAATGTACTTAAAAGGTGTCTTGGTTTAATAATTTCTTTGTTCTGTTATCACAAAACCTCCATGAAACTGTTTTAAGTTAAGACATGGGAATTACAGTAACCTTAATCTGGATTACTTATATTTGACTCTAGAATAGTCTCTCTGTATTTCCTTTGATATAAAAGTAGTGCTTTTGCATTGACAAGGCCAAATGTAGACTCAGTATAACCTTGTTCTATGAGGGATTAACACTTCCATCTTCTTCATCATCCAGGGACCTCCAAGGATACTGAAAGGGATAATGGCTGTCTCTCTCTTCATACTGGTGATTACCAAACACTCGGTGAAGGTGTGAGAAAGGTTTGTTTTCTTTTCTTTTCTTTTTTTTTTTTTTTTTTTCTGTCAGAGGTAGTTTGCCCACTCAGGGCCAATATTTTCTACCTGGTAAAACTTTGTTTAAAAAACAAAACAAGAGGACTGGAGAGATGGCTCAGTGGTTAAGAGCACTGACTACACTTCAAAAGATCCTGAGTTCAATTCCCAGCAACCACTTGGTGGCTCACAACCATCTGTAATGGGATCTTCTGGTGTGTCTGAAGATAGCGACAGAGTACCTACATACATAAAATAAATAATTATTTAAAAGACAAAACAAAAACAAAAACCCCGACCCCTTTCCTTGTGATGTTCCTTCTACAAGACCATACCTCTTAATCTTTCCCAAACACTTCTGAAAACTGGAACAAGCATTCAAAACTAGGCACCTATGAAGGCTGTCCTCATTCAGACCACCTTGGTGGTAGCAACCAACTCCTTTGGCAGGCCTAGAGGCTTCCTGGCTCTGTTCAACATATTTTAAAATAAGCTAATGTGTGTGCGTCTTTCATTCTCAGATCTGAAGTTAGCTCCTGGTCAGTGAGCATGAGCAATCTGCCCAGAGCACAAAGCACTGAAGCAAAACTCACTGCCACACTTAGACATTTGCTCTTCTAAATGGGTAAAGTGCCACTTAAGAGGACTAGGGTCTTAAGTTAGAATTAACTATTTTTAGAAAGTTGGTTTCTCATGGACTTAATTTCTGCTACTGTGAAGGGTCACAGATCTGCCTGATCTCAGCCAACACCATTTTGAGTGGGACAAAAAGACAAGGTCACTGTCTCCTTCCAAGTGTTCCTCCGTGTGCCCCAGAGCAAACAGGCTCCGCTACCGAAACTGGGCACACTTCCCATTCTTTCCACCATCTTCATGGCTTCCTTTCCTAGCAACAGCTTGTACCTAGAGCCAAGGGGAGATTAAAGTGAGTTCTAGGAGATGGCTCTTGGTGTTCATGGCTATAATTTATGGTAGTACAGAGCCCAATGAAACACCCTAGGGGCTTTCGCCAGCCTTACACTCACCGCCTCACTCAGGTCAAGGCTAGGTCAAATTCCATTCTCCACCCACAGTTCTCAGGAGGAGCAGGAACATTCTTGAAAAACTGCAGAATGTACTGCCTGATAGTCACCTGACCCTCTGGTCCTAGATAAAGTTTGGATGCCTGTCATATGGTCACTAGCCAATGGATTCAAAGGCCAATATGCTTAGCCAATAAGTTTAAACTGTAACCTTGCTGATGTAACCTATACACGTAAAAAAGCATAAAAACTGGTTGTAACAGCCATTCGGGGTTGCCTCTCCTCTGGATGTAGGCCACCCCAGTGCACTGGACTAATAAACCTCTTGTTTTTGCACTGATCACTGATCTCTCATCTCATTTATGGGAGCCTCGAATAAATAAGACTTAATTTGGGTCTTACACCCTTCCTCAGTTGAGACTTGGAATTCCTTCCTCTGTTTCTTTATTTTGCCATTCAGGGTTTATCTACCCTAGGGTAACTTATTCTGTTATATTTGTTAGGTTAACTTGAATGTGCATCTGAAATAATAAAAGGAGTGACTGCCAACATTTAATCTGTGAGATACATGATCCCTATGGGACTTGTGCTCCAGTGAGGGATATATTCATTTTATTATGGAGCTGAGCACATCATAAGCAAAAAGTAACCCTGTTGCCATATTGACTTGCAATAAATGGCAAGTACCATGAGACTTTAGTGACATCTTTGTTCATGATTCGAGGTGAATTCATACTACCACTGAGCCCTCAGGGGATCTCCTCACCTGTAGAGTTTCTCACACAAACATTAAGTTGCTTATCCCAACATTTTTTTTTTCTCATTTTGAGGCTTCACTTTCTTAGATGCTTAATGGGACCTTGGAAGTGGGAGACCCAGAGGAGACAGCTGCCCAGGTTCTATTGTCATGTAATACGGTTGCATTTGCTGTACCAGACATAGGAGGTGCTACCACAGACTTCCATGGCATATCATTTTGCATGTATTTGTTAGTCTCTAGAGGCAGCTTAGACTGTTTCCAGCAGTGTACCACCAGCACTAGTCAGCTACCAATGGGATCTAACACTGTGGATGGCTAGGCCTTGTGGGCCCCTCAAAAGAGACGTCAGCGTGCTTGGGCAGGAGGTAAGGAGTATTGACTCATCTAGGTCTTAATGCCTGCTCTTTCTGCCTAATGTGTCCAAACCTGTTTGTCTCTATCTGGGATAGAATGTTTCTCATAACACCTTACTGCCCACTGACCCCTGGGTAAGCTTGCTTTTGTTTGTACTTTCTAGTCACAATGACCAAATTACAGGCTTAGGGGAAAACATCCCTTTTTAGGTTCTTTGAGATGTTGTCATTTCTCAGCTCTTTATTCTGTAGTGACCAAGCCACCTCAGACTGTAAACAGGTTCTCCTGGGAGGAAGTGAGGATTGAAAAAAGCAAGACAGTTGAACAAGATTATAACATGACTCCAGTCAGTGCTGAGGCTGAAGTGAGTTTATTTTTTCCCTGTCTACTTTTATATCATTCTAGATACATACAAAGAATATATTCAGTCCAAAGTCATAAACAAAGTAGGTAATGAACAAACAAAGCCAAGGTCCCTGATCTCTGTATTCAGGGTCTTAACAAGACCCATCAAGATACAGAGAACACATTCCTCAGCTGTATTCACCCTGAGCCCAAAGTCAAATTCCTGCCCGAGGTGTCCTGGCCCAATGTCAAATTCCTGTCAAGTTTCTAGAAGCAACCCCAAAAGCTCTCCACTCTGTAGATTACAGGAACTAAAACAAAATAATAAAATACGAGGTTATTGGCAGCAAGTCGACGGAGAGAGTGGAGAAGGTCCTCTGCCGAGCAAAATAAACATTACAATCGTAACTCCAGAGTCACAGTGCTTTCTCCTGGGCGTCCTTCAGTTAGTGTCGCTGCATCTTGTAACACCGATTTGATGATGTTTCATGGTGTGTTCCTGCTTCTCTGTGTCTGCTGCTTACAAGCATCCAACAGCCACTGCTACAGTGGGCCATCCCCAGAATTCACGAAGCACACAACGGATTTGACTGCCTTGCGTTTCCTGTAACGTTTACCTGGGAACTTACAAAGTCTCATAGTTTACCTGTATTTACATGATTAGGATTAGTTTTCTACATTATTTTAGGTATGTCATTTTATTCAGATTTCTTTTATTAAGTTGGTCGTGCATAGTTTTAGCTTCAAAGCCAAGTAACTGCCATCTTTAAAAGACCGGAGCTTGGCTTGTTCATTGTTCCTTCTTAGGAGCAGGTGGGAGGGCCTTGGGCCCTCCTTGAATAGGCAGCCATTTCTTGCAGCCAGTTGTATGCAATTTTGCTCTAATTTCCTATGTCTTTGAGGTCTTGGGGAGACCAACAAGTGAGGGTTCAGCATATGCAGCAATGGGGAAGACATCATGTCTAACTTGAGGACTTCCAGGTGTGGCTACTTTGAGACCAGCCACACCAATGTCACTGTCTGCTCACCCACGCTCTGTAAGTAATCCCCTAAAGCTCATGGGTTCCTTCCTGTTGCACTTTGGTAAAATCAAACCTTGATTTGTTATTGGAACCTTACAAGAAAGGGATAGACATTGCTTAGCTTTCATTCCTCCAGGGAAAAATTTCTCACAACAGATGGAGAATTTATTTGTTAATGTTTCTATGTCTCATGGTATTAAGAAAACCAGCAAGTAGAAAAAAATGTTAAGAGGATGTAAAAATGAAATAAATTTAGTAAAAAAAAAGGATTTACATATGAAGATTTCAGTGATGATACATTTTTCTAGAACAGAAAAGAAAACTGAGAATCATAAAAAAAGTTACAAAGGTCTGAGGAATTGCATAATGAAATAAAACTTTGACTATGTGCATAAAAATGAAACTTTATATACATAATATTAAAATTTCTAAGGTCAGAGTTCAATTCATTAATGCCAACTCCCTGCTTAAATTAATGACATTATTGATATTTTCTTAATACACAACTACGAGAACTGGCTTAAATGAACAAAAATGTGTGTCTCCTTAAAGTGTATTTAAAGAGAAGTCATTGTCACGTAAGACTTATGAGTAATTCTCACACAGTTGGAACAACTGGTAAAAGGAACCAGAGAACCAGAAGAAAAGGACTGACTTCTGCCACATGCACTCTCTTGAATACCCAACCGGAAAGAATAATGAAAGACTAAAGTAATTTATCACACAACACACCCTGCAGATACTAAACTTAAATCCACATAAGATGCTGGATTTCGGAGGCAGCATAAAGAGGCAGAAGGCAGAAACAGATCAGAGTCTGGCCACCCAGAGAGAGGGGAACCTCTTTTTTGTGGGTAATGGAGGGGTCTGCATGGGGAACAAGCTGGGTGAGGGGCTTGGAAATGAGGAATTTGCTGCAGCCAAAGGGTCTTGCACTGGCGAAACCTTTCCCCTCAGAGCCGCAACTCTTACACTGGGGATACATTTATTCTCGGAGTTGTAACACTTAACAGCTGGCATCAAAAGAAGTAGAGACCAGGGGCACAGACTCTAACAGCTTCTAGGTGAGGAGGACTGTTGGAGGTGGGTAGTTGAAGAGGGGGCCTCTGGTCACTGAGGAGGAGATGTGCTTTTCACTTGATCAACTGCAATGGATCATAGAATTGCCTCAATGCATTGCTGGAGGAAAATTTGGAGAACATACATTAGAGGGCTGCAAGCAGGTGATTTGGTTACAAAGTAACAGAGAGAATACCCAAGGAGGGAGGTGGGGGTGCAGCCTGAGGGAAAAAGTGGATACAGAGTTGCTTCAGAGTGCAGGTGATTAGTGTCACAAGCTCTGAGGGGAAAGGTTTTCCCCCAGGCCGGTGTTCCTGCTCTTGAGGGAAAAGGCTTCTCCAATACAATGCGCTTCAGCTCCGAGGGAAAGGTACCCTGTCAGTCAGGAGCCAGGGAATACCACAAAGTTACACCGCACAACAAACCTCACACAAAAGGTTTATTGGGAGAGACACAAGAGGATATCTGCTTCTACTCAGGTGCACGGGCGGAGTAGTAGTAAGGAACTGAGCGGGAGGCAGACTTTATGCAGTCTTTCTTGGGGACAGAGTTTTCCGGGGTGGAAATTTCCATGGTAGGGATTTCAGGTTCAAGGACTGGTGAGTTTTTGAGCTCAGGGATTGGTGGGTTTTCAAGCTCAGAAACTGATGGTGTTTGTTGCATTTTCAAAACCTGGAAGTGGGTTTGGAACATTTACCCTACAGCACTTTCAGGAGCGCTGCCCCAAAGTGAGCTATCAGAAGCCACTAGGAGCTACTGAGCGCCAAAAGAACTGGATAAAACATAGGCCTAGAATGAAAAGATGTATCTGCCTGGGGTGAAAGAGATGAAGATCCCTTGCTGCCAGAATTTCTCCACAGCAGCTAAAAAGGTTGCAAATGTATCAGGAGCAAACCTAGGGTTAGAGCTTAACAAAACAGGGCAAGAACTTAAGTATGGAGACACTGAGGAGGAAACAGTGATCAAGAGAGTGGGAGGGAGCCAGAAGCCCAAACACAGGAGAAGACATGCAGCTGGATTTTGTCTGGTCCCTGTGTCCTTGAGTCCCTATGTGCAGAAATAGCAGCGTTGTTGGAGGAGGGCACAGATCCATTCCTAGCGACAATCAAATCGAGTCTTGCAATACCGCAGCAGACAAAGAATTAAGCGGTTCCTGAAGAATGTTGAGCTGATCTCAGATTTCTTTAAGGTTTAGTGGAGGCTGGTGAGAGAGAGAGAGAAGGTGACTGAGACAAAGATGGCTCTGTCCAGGCATTTTTACTTCTGAAAAAAAAAAGTCCACAGTGGAAAAAGAGGCATGTGTGGAATAGTCCATGGTCCATTAATCTCCACCTCAGAGGTCATCAGACCCGAGTTCAGGGGTTTGAGGACGATGATCTTTCTTAAGGACTAGAGGTACAGTGCCTGAGAGAATGACCGCTTCTCCAAGAGGTCACAACAAAACTTAAACGGAAGAAAGATCCGGACCATAAACCAGAAGGTAATAACTGTACAGCATTGTGGGGAATAGAGAGAGAAAGTTAATGAGGAAAAAAAAACCAAATATTGTAAGTTTTGTTTAGCAAGGTTAGATTACACATGTAATGTGTCACTGTCTGGGTGAACTTTGAGACCATCCTAACTTCCTGAAAGTCGGTCTTTTCCTAGTTGCCTTCTGATGAAGATGTAGAACTCTCAGCTCCTTCTCCAGCACCCTGTCTGACTGGACACTGCCCTGCTTTCTGCCATGATGATAATGGACTGAACCTCTGAACCTGTAATTCAGTCTCAATTAAATGTTGTCCCATATAGAGTTGCCTTGGTCATGGTGCCTCTTCTCAGCAATGTAAACCCTAACTAAGAAAGAAGTTGGTGCCAGGAGCTAGGGTATTACTGTGATTGTCCTGACTATTCTTTTGTTTGGTGAAATGTGGATTTTTGAGACTTTAAAAAACTGTAGACTGATTTAAGTGGGGCTTAATGGGCCATTCTGGTAAGACTATGGAAGATGGTGTTGCTAAGTGTGGTTTGAACTATTTAGGGATGCTGGCACAAGATATTTTGGAGGAGAGAAATTTGGCCTAAAGATTGTTCTTATGTTTTGGTGAAGAATATGGTTTCTTTTTGACCTTGTCTGAAAAGTCTGCTTGAGGCTAAGGTAATAAGATTTCAATTAATTGCATTGACAAAGGAAGTCTCAGAAAAGCCCAGCCTAGACTTTGTTCTCTGGTTTACTCTCATGAAGAGAATTTTGGTCAGGCACAGCAAGCTTAGAAAGGAAAATACAAAATGTGTGGTTCAAATATTGAAGGGATTCCAGGAAGTAGAAGGGAGCTGAATACTGTGTCCAAGGAGATAAACAGATTAAGGGAGTGTTTGACCTCAGGACGAGATCTCAACCAACTAAGCTCACTGTTTCTGTGTTTGCAGTTGAACAAGGAATTGTTATAACACGTTAGGTATTATTAGCTGGCCATTATTTTCATTTAGACTGTTAATCTGAATTACAGTCCAGAAACAGAGGGCACACCTCTGATCCAGATCTTGAGTCTGGAAGACACAGTCTTTTGATCCTGATCTTGAGGCAAAGGTGCCATGAAAAGCTTAGGCCCAGGCATGGTGGTACATTGTTTAATCCCAGGAGACAGAAACATCATCTTCTCTGCAATAGAAACCCTAACTAAGACACTGGGTATAAATAATCATAAAAAATAAATAGTTTAAAATTGGTAAAATGAAGTCTTTAGAGAGGATAAAATAAATTAAAAAAAACAAGGCACTAAAAATGAGAAGCACATTAACACAGAGTTTTCAGACTCTATATAATGTCATTTTAAATGGTTTAAGGTTCCAAGAAAATTGAATAATAGAGATAAGCCTAATAATAAAATTAGAAAGGTTTATAAATAAGATTAAAGACATAAAAATACAGAAAAGGAAAAAGATGAGAAATGGAGACAAGCCTTAGAAGAGAAAAAAGTTAATTATAAATAAAATTGAGGGTGATACTAGGATACAGACAGGGAAGAAGGCCAGAACCTACAGAACCGAATTGTAACAAGACTGCAAGGAGGCACTCTGTATGTTAATAGATCTACCCTCCCTAGCCTTGTTAAGGGAATTAAAAGGAGATAAAAGATATCCACAGGGTTTTCAAAATTTGGATGGCAGCCTATAGAAACACAAGATTTAAAAAGATTTAAGGAAGCAATGACCCGTGGCTTGCATTTACCATGTGTCAAACAGGTACCTAATATCTGGGCCACACAAAAATCATATAATTCCAAAAGATCGGAAAGATTTGATGACAGCCATCTTAGAGACTGACCCTTGGTTACAAGGTCACCTGGTGGAAAGACGAGGCTTCAAGCTTGGAACAATGAGACTGGACTAGAGGCATTGCTGTCTAGGTGAAGATCTATATTTTGGATTGAGAGTACCTATTACCCAGATGATGATGCCCTAGAACAAAGTTGTACAATAGCCTCAATTGCTTGGAACAAAGTTCAGTAACAGAGACAAGCTGAATCATTCACAAAGATAGCCCAGGGTTCAAATGACTCTTTCCAGGACTTTTTACAAAGATTAACTACAGCTCTGCATAGAGTGTGATTAGATTCAACTGCTAGAGGAATTTTAACTGTACCCACACCTTTGAAATGCTAATGTTGAATGCAAAAAACTACGAGACCTTTAAGGGCCAGATCTGTATGTTTTCATGAACAGATTAAACATACTGTGGATATAAAACCTAATGCTCACAATTTAGTTATGGCTAGACAAACAATTACAGGAGATAGAAAAACATAAAAACACCCATCGTTGTGACTGCGAAAGATCAGGCCATTTCCTAAAGAATAGAAGACGAACAGTTTCTAAGGATAAATTCTTCTATAATACTAATAATTCATGGGCAAAGTTTCCTGTGAAATGTAGAAGATGTGGAAGGAATGGACATAAGGCTCATGAATGTAGGTTGTCCAAAGGTATTTGAGGCAATTCCTTAATGTCAGATTTGTTAAGCATCTCCTTTAAAGTATGATTAGACCTTTCTACAAATGCTTGCCCTGTAGAATTGTGTGGTATACCCGTAATATGCTTTATACTATAATGCACAAAAAATGTTTCATTTTTACTACAGACATATGCTGGAGCATTGTCAGTCTTAATTCGTACGGTTTTTTCCACAATGGCCATACATCTAATAAATGTGTAGTTAGAGAGCCACCCTTTTCAGAATGTAAAGCAGCAGCCCATTGAAATCATGGATATGGTGTGTATGTATACATATGCCACTTGGGCTGACAACGCTCTCCCAAGAGCCATAGACTCTCTAAGTTAAAACCTCCAGCACTAAGTATGAGAAAACATCTTTTGTGTTGTTGATTGGGGGAATTCAAGAAAAATCTAAGAACAACAGTTGACTTTTGCTGTTGTCCTTGGTTGGTTCCCAGAAGTTGAAGGGAAGTCCCTGTTGTTGAAGACACCATGTACTTGAGGCACAGAACTCACCTGACCTGAAAGCCTCCTCCTGAGAACTGTGCACACTGCCAAGG
This sequence comes from Micromys minutus, assembly GCF_963924665.1. NCBI lineage: Eukaryota > Metazoa > Chordata > Mammalia > Rodentia > Muridae > Micromys > Micromys minutus. The sequence continues at coordinate 70,332,002 of NC_137976.1, forward strand.
AGGGAAGCAATGAGCAGACCTTCCCAGCTGTGATGCCTGGGAACCACAACAGTGACCCTAAAGGTGCAATAGTGGTCCTCATGTCTCAGCAGCGACCAACTGCTGTCAAGATCAACTTTACGTCCACTCATCAGAGGGGAAGTCATCCCTGATCCTGTAAACTTAGTCAACTAATTCTCAAGAAAGAGAAAATTAGCCTTCCCCAGGGATGAGCCCTGTAATTAGTTAGTCCACATCAAACCCTGAAATTATATACATACAAGTAACGCTAAATGGAACGAGACAATTGTATTTATACACTAATGTAGTAATATCACAGTAACAATCAATGAAAATTACTTTTATAATTACTATAATTACACATTTTGTTATGTGTTTATATAACATATATAACATATAATTATAATATATAATATATTTAATAAATTATAATTATATATAATTACAATATAATTATATGTCACATAGACATATAATCATAATGCATAAAATATAATTTTATATATTTATAGCTAGAATAAATAAAATATTGAAATTATAATAAATAAATTACCATGCACAATTATGATATATACTATATATTATAAATAAAAATAACAACAAAAAAAGAAAAAACAATGAATTTGCATGGGAGTAGAGGCAGGATGAGGGAAAATGATAGAATTACATTTTAAGTTAAACATTATTAAAAATAAAATGTTAATGAGACATACCAAGCACAAAAGTCTGTGAGGAACTGTGCATAACACAGTAGTATAAAGAATCCTTCACTGTATCAATGAACCCCAAAGCCTACTGTAGTGGGCTGTTTGTACTATTGAACTTTATTTGATCTGCCCCACCTCTTTCCTTGGTCCTACAGCTCAAAGATTTCTTTGTTTCTTGGCACAAGAACTTGGAACCTCTTTGGTGATCACCTCCTAACCTTGATGTCAGGTGACTGTTAATCCTAAGATTTGAGAGAGAAAAACCTGTTCTACAATTCTGAGTCAAATTAGAAGCAGACTTCTAATTTTTTAAATTAATTTTTTTTTTTTTTTTTTTTTTTTTTTTTTTTTTTTTTTTTAGTACGGAATAGAGTTTATTCAGGTCATGGGAGAGTTAAGAGGGTGGTAGAGGCAGAGAGAGAGAAGTAGAAAAGTAGAGGCCGGCCATGAGCACGTGGGAGAGAGGGGGGAAGGGAAATGGGAGAGCAAGGCTGCAAGAGCACAAGGGCAGGAGAGGCCAAGAGAGAGAGGAGGGGTCAAGCAGCTCCTTTTATAGTGTCACTGCACTGGGGCAGAGCATACCTGGCCACTGCTGGGTAATTGAGGGGTGGGGTATACCTGGCTGTTGCTAAGTAACTGAGGGGTGGGGTTTACAGAATCCCAACATTCCCCCATTTTTGTTTAATTAAAAAAGAAAAATTAGAGGCGATGGTGGACCAGGAATAGGGTCGTTGTGATCTCTTAACTGCTTCATGCTTGTTTGGAGCGATGTTTTTAGAGAGTCCAGGAAAGTGGGGGTAGGGATGTTTGTCTAGTCTTAAGAGTTGGCTATTTCCTTGTTGTCCAGGGTCTGTGGAACCATCTGAGGATAGGCCAGTAATTTATTTTATGTATATGAGTGTGCTATTGGCATGTACACCTCCATGCCAGAAACAAGCACCGCATTACATTATAATTGGTTGTGATTTACCATGTGGTTGTTAGGAACTGAACTCAGGACATCCAGAAGAGCAGTCAGTGCTCTTAACCTTTGAGCCATCTCTCCAGCCTGCGTAGTTGACCTTGGGTAGGTGGAGCTTGTTGGGTGACTTGACTTACATGATTATTATAGGGATGTGAAGGATTTCAAGTTTGGGATTCAAGAGAGGTACTAAGATAGCTTGTTCTTTGGGGTAAGAGACTGCATAAGAAAAGTTGATAAAGCTGTAAATAGGCAGACAGCAGCTGATAGGGGCTCTGTGTGGCAGAGTGATGGTCTTTTCTTGTGACTTTCACAGGAAGGAGTGTGAGAAGGAGATAAAAAGTTGTCTTCTTTGTACTGAAGGTGGTTGTTGCTAGATGTATCTGGGGATGATGAATTAAGAAGTGTCAGATGATGGATAACCATCTCTCCTGGCTGGCTAATCCTGGGGTTGAGAGAGCATGCAGGGTGCTAATCTAGAGAAATGAGTTACTTTAGTTTTAGAAAACATATTACTTTAGTTCCCAGAGTTGTGACAATTTGACCAAAATGGAGATTTACAAATGGCATGGCCCTTGCTACTAGCATGAGGCTCAATTTTCTGTATGTTCTTGTGGGTTGAAATGTTTCCCCAAATTTTATGGGTTGGATATATGATCCCCAAAGCCAAGTGTTAATAGTGCCTAGAGGTGGAGGCTTAGGGAGAAGACTAAGATAAGAAAACCATGAGGGCAGTTTTGTAAGAAAAGAAAGAGAGGCTGGTTCTGCCTCACCGTGATAAACTTTGCTCGTGAGATGATGCAGTGAGAAGGCCCTTACCAGAACCAAGCAGATGTAGAATCATGTTCTGAGCTTTCTCAACCTCTAGAATTGAGATTTACATGAACTCACATTCTTTATTCCTTACCTATTGTGGTGGTATGAATGAGAATGGCTTCCATAGCTTCATATATTTGAATGTTTGGTCCCTGACTAGTGGAACTTTTGGGGAAGGATTAGGAGGTGTGGCCTTGTTGGAGTAGGTTTCTAGCCTGTGTTTGGTACAACTGCCTAACACTGGAGAGGAGAGAAAAAGAATAGACAGGGGAGAGGGTGATGGTATCATTGGATTACTTCCTGATTAGGAGCATCAAGTTCCTTGGGGAAAAGCTTGATATTTCCTAACATGCCATTTTTTCTTTGCATGGAATTTCTTAACAAACTGCAACCAACTACCCAGCAACCACCAACCTCTTAGGGGCCTTAGCATTTATATACCCTCTGAAAGGTTCCTAGAATTCCAAATGACACACACTCATAGAAACTATCTGCAACTGGAAAAATCATGCCCCTGTCAGAGAACAAGGCAAACCATGGTCAGCTGCTGGAAACAATCTGAAGCATCTCATAACCCGCCCCTGACATTAAAATGAACATAGATTCTCATAGCAATTCTGTGATTTTTGGAGAAACAAAAACTCCAGAATTCTGATTACTGGGGGTGAGCTTTGAAGTTTCAAAAGCTTGGCTTCTCTCTGTTTTTTTGTGGTATAGATCAAGATAAGAGCACTCAAGTATTCCTTCATTCTTCCATCATTAACTCTGTCTCTCTGCATCATAAATCACATTAAACGCCATCTTTTAGAAGCCGCATTGGTCAGGGTGTTTTATCGCAGCAACCCAAAAGTAACTAAGGAAGAAGTTGGCACCAGGAAGTGGGCTACTGCTGCAACAAGCCATATTTTATTGGGATGTGGAAGACTTTGGGACTTTGAGCTGGTAGGAAAGTGTTTGGGTGCTTTAAGCAGAACTCAATGAGTCAGCCTTGGAAGAGAGTCCTGAGAGCAATGTAGGAGGAATCCCAGCTCAAGAGTGTTAGAGGGAAACAATATCAGCATCTGGGCTAAAGATAATTCTTGCGATGTTTTTGGCAAACACTGTGTCTGCTTCTCACCTTATTCTAGGAATCTGCCTGAGGGTAAAGTGAAGAGGGTACAATGATTTCACTGGCTGAAGAGACATCAAGACAACCTACTTGTGACTCTGTTGCTTGGTTGTTAGCAATTCTGTTTTGCAGGCCGACAGTACAAAAGAGCAGAAGCAAAAAGAAACACAAAAATGTAGTGTTTGAAAAGAAAAGGGCACCGGGAAATGTAATGTTTGAGCTGAGGCTTGTGCTGAAAGGGGTTTGAAACTGAGAAAGGGAGGTTCCCTCTAAGAAGACCATGCCTGTTTAAGCTTCTACTTTGCAGAAAAAGAAAGGTCTGAGAACTTTCTAAAAATGTTCCTAAAAAGCAACAACATAGAAAGCAACTGAAAATGTGATTCAAGGGGGCAGGCTCCACCCAGGTGGACAACTGCACTTATCAGCACTGTCTACGTGGATCTTGCTTTAGAGTCATAAAGGATACATGGATAAGAGGGGCTGTGGACACTACCGTGGTGGTCTTCTGAGTCCAGACAGTGTGTTCTGCATGGAGGCCCATGGAGGGCAAGAGGTCTTCAGAGGCCATTGTGTGAAGCTGTGAAAGTTAAGATTTTGAGACCCAAAGATGTTAGAGGTGCCAGAGCTGTGAAATATGTGCCACGAATAGCTGCACACTGGAATGGAACCAGCAAGAGAGACAGACAGACAGACAGATATTTCATAGCAGCAAAGATGGGAGGGCAGAGCATGCCTTTGGGTTTTATTTTGGTGAAGAGACACCATGACCAAGGTTACTCTTAAAAAATAAAACATTTAATTGGGGCTGGCTTACAGTCTCAGAGGTCCAGTCCATTATCGCCATGGCAGGAAGCATGGCTGCAGCACTAGGCAGACATGGTGCTGGAGGAGCCGAGACTCCTACATCTTGATCAAAAAGCAGCAGCAGGAGACTCTCATCTGCAGGCAGCCAGGATGGAATTACTTCTACACTGGGCAGAGCATAGGACCTCAAAGCCCACCCCCAACAATGATGCACTTCCTCCAGCAAGGCCACACCCACTCCAACCACAAGGCCACACCTCCTAATAGTAGCAATATCTATGGGCTATGAAATTTCAAACCACCACACCAACTAAGCCCTCTGACATGAAACATGGAGCTGTAGAATTTGGAGTTTGCCCTTTTTGTTTTCTTTTTGTTTTGACCACTGTTTCCTGACTGTGTTTTCTTCCCTTATGGAATGATAATGTAAATTGTGAACTATTGAATATTGGATGTATATGATTTGATTTTTAAATTTATAGTTGGTTACAACTGAGAAATTGCATTTTTTTATAAAAAACGAAGAAGAAATTACCTTTTTATGAGGTGGCATAGGTATGGGAGAGTGATACTCTCTCCCCTTCCCCTGCAATAACCAGGACAGGTAGACAGGGGTTGTTTAAATAAGAGAGAGCTAAGAGGCTGACAAGCTCAGCTTCCACACAAATCCAGATCCGGGGCTCTGAATTAGGCCACCTGAAAATCTATGTCATCTGCAAATGGTTGGGGCACATGAAAAGGCCAGACTTGTTGATCCAAAGCTGCGGAATCTTCAAGACACAGGGCAACACAGGATGAATGGGAGGAATCCTGATGGTAATCCAGTAAGAATGGTGTCACAGAAGCAAAAGATCTCAAACCAGACCAATGACTCATGGCAATGAATATTTGCAAAGTGAAAATTTGTGGACCGAAGAATTATCTGTAGGACATGACATTACAGATTCCATGATGAGGAAGATAAAAGCAATTTTCTTGAATCTCAGAACAGATGACCTTTAAACGGGGTTGAGTCTGAAAGTCTATGGGAAACTTTGGAGTTGGACTGACTGCATTGTGCATTATTAAATGGCCACAGCCTACGGAGACCAGAGAGGAAATATGGCGGATTGAATGGAGAATTGTCCCATTGGGACAATTATATGTTTGAATGCTTGGTCCTTAGTTGGTACAACTGTTTGGGAAAGATTAAGAGATGTGGCCTTGTGGAGGCCGTAATCAGCTGTATGTGAGCTGGAAGTGGAACCCGGGCTTTATGCAGGCTAGGGTGGTGTAAGCACTTACTGCCTGAGCTGCATTCCAACCCCACTTTTAAAGAGTGAGAACTAGATCGAGTATGGCTTTTCTTTATTATATATTACATACAGTATAATATGATGTATTCTCACCCCTCCTCCTTAGTTTCTACTGTGGATGCACAGGGACATGGGCATGTCACCTGCTTCAGAACTAAGCCACTATCTAACACAGAGTCCCTCAGTCTTCCTATCAGATTTTACTCTGCAATTCCGTTCCTCCCACCCCGGCTTCATCTTTCTGGGGTTTGTGATGTTATTGGCTTGCTGAGGGAAAGAAAAGCTATGTCCTAAACTTTGGAAATAGCCAACTTACTTTTCAAGGAGAACAAAAGGAAAGGGAAGCTTTGCCACCAACAACCGGTGGGACAGAGCAGAAAACATCTGCGGTTTGTTTAGTCCAGCATCACTGTCACCCACATACTCCAGTGACTTTGTGAGCTCCAGAAGAGCCAGAGTCAAATGACAGTGCCTAGATTTCCCTCAGAGAGACCAGAAGCACAGCCTACCACAGAGAAAGGAAGGAGGCTTTCTTAGTTTTCTCTAATGCTATGATGAGGAGTGTGACCAAATGCAGCATGGGGGACATGACATCCTGTGGAGACATAAGGGACAAGACAGTAAGCAGTGTTCCTTATGTGCTCTGCTTCAGCCTTGAGTGCTGGCTTTCCTGGGGAGCCCTGTAACCTGGCAGAGGAGAGAAACCCCTCCTTCCCGTGTGCCCTTTTGTCAACTTAATACAAACTCGGATCAACTGGGGAGAATGCATTTTAACTGAGAATATCCTGCCATAGGACTGTGCTGTGGGCAGATCTGCAAAACATTCTTGAATGATGATTGACAGTGGGAGGGGCCACGTCACTGTCGGGAGGGGGGGCACCCGTGGGGGGTGCTCAGAGTGTGTTAGAAAGCAGGCTGAGCAAACCACAAGCAGGCCACTAGGGGGCACTCTTCCACAGCCTCTGCACCAGCCCCTGCCTTCAGGTTGCTGCTCAGCCTGAGTTCCTTCTGCCCAGACTGTCTATGGAAGGACTGAGATATGGAAACCTAAGAAAGAAACCCTTTCCTTCCAGAGTCGTTTGTGGTCTTCACATTTCATCACAGCAACAAAAACCCAAGTAGCACTTCCCAGGTAGCTTGCAGTCGCAACCTTTATCACAATAGACAACAAACTGAAACACAGATTGACACCAGGTTCATGGGCTATTTCTGTGACAGATCTGACCTTGCCATTTGGGTGGATATTTTGGAAAAAGTTTGGAACTTTGGGCTAGAAAACCATCGATGGCTTAGAGCTCAGTGAGAACTTGAAGATAATCCCGAGACCAGTGCAGATGGTGGAGTCCTGGCCTGTGAAATGTCAGAAGGAAGTCTGAGAGTCCCTTAAAGACTGGAGAATGGGGTTGGAGAGATGTCTCAGTGGTTAGTGCACCCTGACTGCTCTTTCAGACCTGAATGCAATCCCAGCAACCACGTCGCAGCTCACAGTCATCCAGTTATAGAGAATCTGATGCTTTGTGACTGCAGTAGAAACCAAGCACACACTTGGTGTGCGATGTTCATGTGCCCAAAATATCCGTGCACACAAAACAAAATGATGTTGTAAAAGGCTATTGGGACGATTTGTGTCGTAGTTTTAATTTAGAAGCTGTGTTTTTTATCAGCTGGGGCTGAACGATTTGCTGTAATTAAGAAGAGAGCAGCACTGTTGAGAAAAAAATCCTTTGGGAAGTGTTCCCTCATAGTCAGACCACAAAAACTGTGGTCCCGAGGGGTCCAGGGCTGCACCCCATCCTAGCAGCTGAATTTGGTGAAGTGTAGGAGTCATTCAGGTGGTACTTTGAAGGCATGCCAGGTGTCATGGAGTAGAGCTGAGGCTTGGCAGTGTGAGAGGAGAAGCCACTGCTGAAGGTACAGCCTCAGTTCAGTGGAGACCTCAGCGTACTGGAAATACCAGTACAAGAGGACAGCTGCCCAGACAGCAGCAGGCATGGACCAGAGCCTCCCAATTCTGTGAGATGAGCTGTATGTGACGTGGAAGGCAGATAGGGAAATGGGCTTGTGCCTTAGGAGCTAAAAGTTTATTGGTTTTGGACATCTGACCGAGCTGTTTACAATTCTGAGAGCAGTTGGGTTTGATGTGATGTGACTTTGAATATGCCCTGTTTTTTTTTCTTGAGATAAGAGAGTATTTATATTATATTATATTATATAATATTATATTATATTGTATATTTTAAAGAACTCCACAGTTGGGAGACTTATGATATTTTGAAGAAAGTTGAGTTTTAAAGTGTACATTTTTAAAGATTACGAGAGTTTTAAAGTTATAGTATATTTTATAATGTGGTATTAAGTGAATACTTTGGGAATAAACAAGAAAGCAAAGGTTATAGTTGAATAGCAATGTGTTATATATGAAGTTTACAATATTTATATGTGTTGGCCAAATTCTGTCAACTGGACACAATCTAGGGTCATCTGAGGAAGAGAAAATGCCTAGGTCAAACCGACCTATAGGTAAGTGTGTTGTGCATTTCCTTAATTTATGATGAACATGGGCAGGCCCGACCCACAGTGAGTGGTGCCACCCCTGGGCGGGTGCTCCCTGGCTGTACAATAAGGCAACCTCAGTAATCCTCGGGGATCAAGACCAGCATTGCTCTTGCTCTCATTTTCCTTCACGGTAGATTACAGACGTACCTGAAACAAACTCTTCAATATAAAAACCTGTTATTACAGCAGTGATCCAAAGACCAAAACTACCAGTCTGACCAATTACAGTCGTAGGTAACTTTCCCAGTTACACCTTCATGGCCCACAGTTCTCATCAAGCTAGACTTAATGAAACTTGCTTCTTCAAGATCTTTTAGAAATTCATTTAAATGAACCAACACATGTCACTACAATTTTAATTGTGCCTTTAAACAATAATACAAATGCTTACTGTGTGTTAAGGCATTATTGAAGCACAGGATAACAGACTTGAGAGTCTCCTCTATCAGTTGTAAGGAGTGGCTAAGCCCTGGTATCCCCCAGTACAGGGACATTTCAGCATCTGGCTCACCCCCAGAAGTTGCACACTAAATTTTGACAGAGTCCTTGGGTGGGGGTAATATTTTGGAGTCCTTGCCCTAGAAAGAGCCAAATCCAGGTTTGGGACAGTTGGGACAGTTGGGAACAGGTGTGGGACAGTGAGAAGTCAGTTGGCAGGATTTCATGAAAACTGCATGAAGAGGGTATGAGTCATTTTATACTCTCTGTGATAAATAATCCAGAGGACATGCTCGGGGTGCAGAATCCTCTGGGACCCCGGAAAGTAATCTAGTTTTGATACTGATAATTTTGAGGTCTGTGGGAACACTGGGGCACCTGTGGGGTGACAGCAGCTGTGACGGTGTGCTCCCGCTGGGCCACATACACCCCAAAGGTTCTTTGGTAAAGCTGGGGGTTCACAGGGTGATGCTATTGGGAGGTGGTGACAGATTTTTGGAAATGAGGCTTTGATGGAGATCCTTAGGTCATTACAAGCATGCCCCAGAGGGGATTATGAGACCTTTCTCTTTGCTGTCATATTTTTGTCACCAGATGACACCTTTAGCTTTCCTCCAAAATACCCAGCAGTGTCTGCTCTGTTAGCAGAGACCCAGATTTCACAAGAAGGAATGCGCAGAACAATCCCCAATTTCACAAAGGTGGCTCCTGGGAGCAAAGAGGGGCAGAACAAAAAGAAGTTAGGGGCCTGCAGAGGCAGCTCAGCAGTTAGGAGAATTTGCTGTTCTCATAGAGGTTCTGGCTTCAATTCTGAGCACCAAAGTAGCAACTCACATGCTCCGTAATTCCAGTTCAGGGCTCTGCTATACTTTTCTGGATTCCTCAGGCACATACAACATGCATACAGATAGGTAGGTAGTTGCTGAGGTTTGGTCTTTTGCTCTATTGTAATGCTAAGTGAAGCCCCCAAGACCTGGAATTGGGACATAGCCCCTGTGACCCTGCCCCAAGTTATTTCTGATTGGTAAATAAAGATGCCAGAATCCAATAGCTGGGCCAAGGAGACATAGATGGAGTTTAGGTTTCCTGGGCTTGGGGTCAGAGAGGAAACTCAGCACACACCCATACAGTACACACATATACACATGTGTATACACACACACACACACACACACACACACACACACACACACACTCACCTTGTTTGTATGTGTCTACTCGACACAAGTTAGAGTTTTCTGGGATAGGGAATCTCTGAGAGAACATGCCTCCATTAGATAGCCCACAGGCAAGTCTGTAGGGCATTTTTTTGATTAATGATTGATGTCCCACCTGAGGCTTTGCTTTTCTTCTGTACAGAGCAGGCTGAGCAAGCCGTGAGGCATAAGGCAATACGCAACTCTCCCCCATGGCTTCTGTTTTAGTTTTTGCCTCTAGGTTCCTGTCTTCCGTTTCTGCCTTGCTCTCCTCCTTGCCCCCACCCCACTCCTGTGGATGGTCTATAATAACCCTTCCCTCCACACGTTGCTTTTGGTCACGGTGTTTATCCCAGCACCAGAAACCCTGGATAAGACAAAAATATGTAGTGATGGGAGATGAGCTGAGGCCATCTTTTCTAGTCCACAGGAAATGTGTTCTCTTTTATGCCCTCATCTCTCTCTTGTAGAGAAGCTTAGAGTCACAGGAAGCTGCTCCCCACAGCCAGAGCTGCAGCCCCCAAATCTTCTTTAAGAAAGAACAGCTGTCCAGTTTCTAGATATGAGGTGAACTTATATCTGTGTGGTGGTCAAGGTTAACGTTGTCTTTAGAGCTAGGCTGTCCTCTTTGGGGACAGCCCCAGTCAATGACTGGATGTAACAATGGTCTGCTCTTTTTGGGCAACAATCCTTGTCTAGCAGAAAACTGTGGACATCTCTGTCCCAGAGTTCCTGAGGGGTAAGCACTTTGATGTCACACTTCCATCTCACATCCAAGGCCCCCTGTATATCTCCACCCTTTACTCTTCTGATGGCTTTCATGCACTCCCACCTCTGCCAGTGCCTGCCTCTCAGAAAACTCGAAGTATTGTTGGCTAGGCACTCGGATTCCTGACCTCTCACAGTGTCCGCAGCAGGCTTCCTCTGGGTTGCAGCCCCGCTGCTATCCAATTGAGAACCCGATAGTCTGTGGGCTCTCTCAAGAACGTAGTTTTTGAGTCACTGGGCAAAGAAACACTTAACTGGAGAAACCCAACCCCCAGCATCTCATGAGTTTGTGAGTTTGCAATTCTGAAGCACAAGTTTAAGGCTGAGGACTTGGCCAGGCACAGAAAGAAAGATTTCTAGATTAGCTTAAAGGGGCAAGGGTGGTAAGAGACCACAAGTTCTTTGAAACCCCAAAGCTAGGAAGATTCTAGGGAACAGGGAACCTTGGGAAGGTTGGCTGTAGGGGTGATTTGTCCTGTCCTGAGTGGGGCAGAATGCTCCTGCCTGGTCTTGAGGTCAGCTACAGTTGTAGAAGGTGTTACAGAATGGGCCACTTTAGTACAGAACTACATAAGATGGAGCTCTGAATTTAGAATCAGCAAGAGGCTAAGCAGCCTTCCCAAACTATCATCAACCAAGCACACACCCATTGCTTTCAAAGAAAGGGACCGGGCTCATCACCATCATCCAGCACCCCAATTTCTTCTACTTAGGGTGTATCTGTCTGTCTGTATGTATGTATGTGTGTATCTCTCTGTATGTGACTGTCTCTCTCTGTGTGTGTGTGTCTGTGTGTGTCTGTCTCTGTATGTGTCTCTGTGTGTGTGTCTGTGTGTATGTCTATGTGTGTGTGTCTGTGTGTCTCTCTCTCTCTTTGTGTATGTGTGTGTGTGTATGTCTCTCTCTCTCTGTTCTGTGTGTGTGTGTGTGTGTGTGTGTGTGTGTGTGTGTGTGTGTTTCAAAACAGGGTTTCTCTGTGTAGCCTGCATGCCCTAGAACTCACTCTAGACCAGGCTGGCTTTGAACTCACAGAGATCTGCCTGCCCTTACTGCCTGAGTTGTGCCAATGCTGCCCAACTTGTGCCCCCTTTACTTCTGTATATTTTGTCATTTGTTCCATTGGAATTACAGAAATTTTCCATTTTTTAACGAACTGAAGAAAAAATGTTAAATACTTGTTTTCATTCAGCTTCACTATTTCATTGTCTTAACCCGTTTCCTTCCAGTTCCTACGACAGAAAACTGATGACTGTTCTGTAATTACTGTGGAATTTGTAAAGAAAAACATTTACTTGGGCTCAAAGTTCTGAAGACTGGAAAGTCCAAGGTTGGTGGCCACATCTGGAGAGTGTGACAACTTGAAGTGACTTTACAGCCAGCTCTTGGACCCAACGCTGAGCGTCTCCTGCATCTGTCACCTGTCACCCGCGGCTCTTTGCATGTGAGTCTCCCAGAGGCCGGCTCTGCCTCTTTCCAAGTGAACCTCTCAGATGGGTCCTATCACATGGCATGATTTATTCAGGACTGCACGTCCTATTTCTAACAGTGAGGACCTTGGAAGGTGACAGATGTGGCCAGAGAGAGCATTTGAAGAGAGAACTTGGGCGGAGTGGAAACCTCACCAATTTCAGCTCATTCCCATGGGGAAGGTTTTAATCTTTTCACCTCCCCTAAGTGCAGCCAGCACTGAGCAATGAAGGTTGCGACAGTGAGATGCCACACTCTATACCCACCCCAGAGGCTTGTGTTTAGCATTAGCAGGGCAGATCCTGATCGTTCCCTATTTCTTACTCGGAGAGAGCTTACCCGTCTCAGGAGAGAACAGTCTCACTCACACTCCATTCCTCAGCCACGCTGGCTGCTCGGAACATTGATGGGGTCCAGTATTGTGCACCTCTGAAGCTCAGAACCCCTCAATGCCTTTCTGAACTGTCTCAGACTCGCCTCTCACTCACAGATCAACTTCCATTCAGTTTAAGACATATGGCAAGGTTCTCTAGACTTGTGCAGTGTCTGTTCTGTGCAGCTCTCTGTCAGGACTCGGCCCCATAAATGTCAGCCACCTCTGCGACTCTAAAAAATCTAACCTCAGCCGATGAAGATGGCTCCGTGGATAAAGGGGCTTAAGTAATGTGGGAAAGACTCGTGATCCAAGTTATTCTCCCAGCTCCCAGGGATGAGAGAAGAGAACTGATTCCTATGTGTTGTCATTTGATTTACACACACACACACACACACACACACACACACACACACACACACGCACGCACACACACACACACACACAAATAAAATAAATGTAAAAAAATTAGACAGGACACAAATTAAAAAGGATACAAAATTAGACTAGATACAAAAAAAAAAAACTCCACTGTTAACAAATCATAGAGAAATTAAGGGCCTACAATTTCCTAGCATACAAATGAACTTGACCATTTATTAAAGACAAAAGCAAATGAACGTGTTGAGTTAAATCTTGTCTGCAGAGCTGGTGCTGCAGGATGTAGAGCATCATCGATACTTTTTAGAGTTGACTGAGATTTTGATTTTACAGTTACTGGTTGCCATCATTTCTGATGAGTTGATTTTTTCAATCTTGGGTTGCTGTTCTTCCCATCACTGTATGGTCCTTTCTTGCCTCCCATTGACCACTTTTTTTTGGGTTCTACCACTTCTGTGAATCCCTTCCCTAAGGACAAATGTGTCAAAGACAAATCACCCCGTTGAGCCCAAAAGCTCACTCTGAGGCTACGCCTCCCCTCCTCTGGGTGATCCCTTCTCCACTGTTGAGTCCACTGGAGGACCACTGTACTGATGGCGAAGCACTTGCTCATTGTGGTCTTCTCCAGGGCTGGTGTGGATCTGAGGAAGCTTGTAGGGAGAGGTGATACAAAAATGAAGTTACATTATCTTACATTGGCACACAATTTATTTTGATACAGATTTAAGGTTTTCATTGGTATGCATTTCTTATATTGATACAAAAATTGGGATTAAGATTGTTGCTCTTAGACAGGCATTGCACCTATGCAACTCACTCAAGAACACAAAGCTTCTGCCCAGTCCTTCAATGACTGCCATTACAAACTATTTTCAGTGGTTGAGGAATACGAGTTAAGGGCCAGATAGCAGACTTATGGTTCAGAATTAATTATAAACTAGTGTTTTTCAAGATATTTCAATTAGGAATAGCTGAGAGGGGCTGGAGAGATGGCTCAGTGGTTAAGAGCACTGATGCTCTTCCAGAGGTCCTGAGCTCAATTCCCAGCAATCACATGGTGGCTCACAACCATCTGTAATGGGATCTGATGCCCTCTTCTGGTGTGCCTGTAGACAGCAACAGTGTACTCATACACATAAAATAAATAGAAAAAATAAATTAAAAAAGAAAATAGCTGAGAGTGGTAAAGGTTTAATAGTTCAGATTACCTCAAATAGTCCTCAAAAACATCAGAAATCCATAGAATGTGACATTTAATGTTATTTAATCATTTGACAATGAGACACACCTGCTCTGGAAGCACCCCCTTCCTGGTTCAAAGAAGATATTAAACATCTTCACCTCTAGTCGAGGTTGCTTATCTTGGCAAGGCAGTCACTGGGCAAAAATTGCTTGATGACTGGTCTGTCACACAGTCTAGAGAGAAAGTCATAGTGGTTTCTGTATGAGAAACAGAAAAGTATGAGATAGTGAGTCCTTCCTTCAACACTCATGGAATCAGCCAACGATAACAGCTCTGTGCCCAGAGCTCTTTACCTAAGGCAGAACTCAATGCACCTCCTGCAGTGACTGAAGTAAGGCTGAGCTGGCCAGTGCGCTCAAACGCTTTGGCAGCCATATTTCCTTTGCTGGATCCACTTACACCGGCTCTCACTCACACCTCCACATGAACTCCCTAGGAGGACGCTTTGTAATGTTTTTTTAAGATTTATTTATTATATATAATTACACTGTAACCGTCTTCAAACAAAACAGAAGAGGGCATCAGATTTTATTACAGATGGTTGTGAGCCACCATGTGGTTGCTGGGATTTGAACTCAGGACCTCTGGAAGAGCAGTCAGTGCTCTTTTTTTTTTTTTTTTTTTTTTTTTTTTTTTTGTCTGCAGTGACTTTTATTTTTGTTTACAACTTATTTTTTTTAAAAAAACAGAGATACATATACAGATTATTAAATGCATTTTAGCGTAAATATATATGAATATATTTTTCACAGTACTTGATTTTTTAAAGGTTTGATAATATGCATTGAAGTCTTACTATTTACAAAAATCATAAAGTATATGTAAAACAAAATGTAATATGGAAATAGTCAAAGTTTTTGGTATGTAAAGATTAAAAATAATGATTTTTAACTACCAAAAATTGCCACAAGGCTATCTTCTTAGCTCTTGAGTTATTAATGGTTTAAGTTCTAGGTACTCACCTACTCTGAGAGGGTGCTACACAGTTAATTTTTTTTCTAAGAAGGACTGAGGCTTCAACTTTTTGGTCTTACTTTCTTTTCTTCCTTTCTTTCTTTCTTTCTTTTTTTTTTTTTTTTTTTTTTTTTTTTAGCTTCATATAGTCTGTGAGTTGTCTGGGGTGTTCAGATGCTCTCTGGGGTTAGTGTCCAATTATCAGTGACTGCATATTATGTCTGTTCTTTTGTGACTGGGTTACCTCACTCAGGATGATATACTCTAGATGCATCCATTTTCTTAAGAATTTCATAAAGTCATTGTTTCTGATAGCTGAGTAGTATTCCATTGTGTAAATATAACACAATTTTTGTATCCATTCATCTATTGAAGGACATCTGGGTTCTTTCCAGTTTCTGGCTATTGTCACGCGCCCACGCTTCCCGCCTATAGGAACAGGCGTGCAACAAACAAACAGATTCTTCTGCGGACAACCTTTATTGTACAGCACTCTGAGCAGAGGACTTCTTGAGCAGGAAACTTCTCTCTGAGCCGGGGACTCCCTACCGGGTTCTACTGTCTAGGCGACCTCTCATGTGCGATCTCTCTGTCCAGTCTCTCTCCACGTGGGACCTCCCACAATCTCTCCTATCGGGTCTCTCTCCACGTGGTATCTCTCTGCCATCCCTCCACGTGGGGTCTCCCGCAATCTCCCCACTGTCTTCCTCTTCTCCTCACGTGGGGGAGAAATGCACTGCTATATATGCCTAGGAGACTCGTGTTGCTACCTGATTGGTGCGCCCTCCAGTAACTCAATAGTATGCCCCGAGAGCGGGCTATGATATATGTGGCGCATGCGCATTAAATCTCTTGGCTGGGCAACAGCTCTGTTTGCTGAGTTCTCGGCGGGAAGCCGGCGCCATGTTTGGGTGTGGCACAAACGGCTCCCTACAGGCTATTATAAATAGGGCTGCTATAAACATGGTGGAACATGTGTCCTTATTGTATGTTGGAGCATCTTTGGGGTATATGCCCAGAAGTGGAATAACTGGGATCTTTAAGTAGGACTATGTCAAACTTTCTGAGGAATTGCCAGACTGATTTCCAGAGTGGTTGTACCAGTTTACAACCCCACCAACAGTAGAGGAGTGTTCCTCTTTCTCCGCATCCTCACCAGCATTTACTGTCTCTGAGTTTGTTTATCAGTTATAAAAGTTCTCTGGTGGAATTTTTGGGGTCACTTAAGTATACTATCATGTCATAAGCAAATAGTGATATTTTTACTTCTTCCTTTCCAATTTGTATCCCTTTGATTTCCTTTTGCTGTCTAATTGCTCTGGCCAGGACTTGCAGTACTATGTTGAATAGGTAGGGGGAGAGTGGGAAGCCTTGTTTAGTCCCTCATTTTAGTGGGATTGCTCCAAGTTTCTCACCGTTTAGTTTGATGTTGGCTATTGGTTTGCTGTATATTGCTTTTATTATGTTTAGGTAAGGGCCTTGGATTCCTGCTCTTTCCAAGACTTTTAACATGAAGGGGTGTTGAATTTTGTAAAATGCTTTCTCAGCATCTAGTGAGAAGACCATATGGTTTTCTCTTTGAGTTTGTTCATATGGTAGATTACGTTGATGAATTTTCCTATATTAAACCATCCCTGCATTCCAAGGATGAAGCCTACTTAATCATGGTGAATGATTGTTGTAATGTGTTCTTGGATTTGGTTTGCAAAAATTTTGTTGAGTATTTTTGCACCAATGTTCATAAGGGAGGTTCATTCTGGAGTTCTTTTTTCTTGTAGGGTCTTTGTGTGGTTTAAAAATTAGAGTTATTGTGGCTTTGAAGAATGAGTTGGGTAGTGTTCCATCTGACTTTATTTTGTGGAATAGTTTGTAGAGTATTGGTATTAGGTCATCAATAAATGTCTGATAGAATTCTGCACTGAATTCATCTGCTCCTGGGCTTTTTTTGTTTGGGAGGCTTTTGATGACTGCTTCTATTTCTTTAGGTGTTATGGGATTATTTAGATGGTTTATCTGGTCCTGATTTAACTTTGGTATCTGGTATCTGTCTAGAAATTTATCCATTTTTTTCCAGATTTTCCAGTTTTGTTGAGTATAGGCTTTTGTAGTAGAATCTGATGACAACTTCAACTTCTTCAACTCAGTTTCTGTTGTTATGTCTCCACTTTCATTTCTGATTTTGTTAGTTTGGATACTTTTTTTGCCCTCTAGTTAGTCTGGCTAAGGGTTTATCAATCTTGTTAATTTTCTCAAAGAACCAGCTCCTGGTTTTGTTGATTCTTTGTATGGTTCTTTTTGTTTCTTCATGGTTGATTTCTGCTCTGAGTTTGATTATTTCCTGCCATCTACTCCTCTTGGGTGTATCTGCTTCCTTTTGTTCTAGAGCTTTCAGCTGTGCTGTCAAATTGCTAATGTACGCTCCCTCCAGTTTCTTTTTGGAGGCACTCAGAGCTATGATTTTTCCTCTTCGTACTGCTTTCATTGCATCCCATAGTTTTGGGTATGCAATGCTTTCATTTTTATTAAATTCTAAAAAATCCTTGATTTCTTTCTTTATTTTTTCTTTGACCATGCTATCGTTGAATAGAGAATTGTTCAGCTTCCATGTGTATGTGAGCTTTTTGTTGTCTTTGTTGTTATTAAAAACCAGCCTTAGTCCGTGGTGATCTGATAGGATGCATGGGAGTATTTCAAACTTCTTATATCTATTGAGGCTTGTTTTGTGACTGACTATATGGTCAATTTTGGAAAAGGTGCCATGAGGTGCTGAAAAGAGGGTGTATTTTTTTTTTTTTTTGTTTTTTTTTTTGTTTTAGGATGAAATGTTCTGTAGATGTCTGTTAATTCAAGTTGGTTCATAGTCTCTGCTAGTTTCACTGCACCTCTGTTCAGTTTCTGCTTCCATGATCTGTCCATTGATCAGAGTGGGGTATTGAAGTCTCCCACTATTATTGTGTGTGGTGCAATGTATGTTTTAAGTTTTAGTAGGGTTTCTTTTATGAATATGGGTGCTCTTGAATTTGGAGCATATATATGTTTAGGATTGAGAATTCCTCCTGATAAATTTTTCCTATAATGAGTAAAAAGTGTCCTTTCTTAGCTTCTTTGATAACTTTTGGTTGAAAGTTTACTTTATTTGATATTAGAATGGCTACTTCAGATTGTTTCTTGGGGCCATTTTCTTGGAAGGTGTTTTTTCCCCAGCTTTTAACTCTGAGGCAGTGTCTGTCTTTGTCTCTGAGATGAGTTTCCTGTAAGCAGCAAAATGCTGGGTTCTGTTTATGTATCCATTCTGACAGTCTATGTCTTTTCATTGGGGAATTGAGTCCATTTATGTTAACAGATGTAAAGGAGTAGTGATTGTTGTTTCCTGCTATTTTTGCTGTTAGAGCTAGAATTATGTCTTTCTTCTTTTGGTTTTCTTGCTTAGTTATTTTCTTGCTTTTTCTAGGGTGTAGTTTCTCTCCTGGTGTTGGGTTTTCCATCTATTACTCTTTGTAGGGCTGTATTTGTGGTCAGATATTGTGTAAATTTAGTTTTGTCCTGGAATATCTTGGTCTCTCCATCTATGGTGATTGAGAGTTTTGCTGGATATAGTAACCTGGGCTGGCATTTGTGTTCTCTTAGAGTCTGTATGATGTCTGTCCAGGATCTTCTAGGTTTCATAGTTTCTGTTGAGAAATTGGATGTGATTCTGATTGGTCTGCCTTTATATGTTACACGTTCTTTTTCCCTTACTGCTTTTAGTATTCTTTCTTTGTTTTGAACACTTGGTGTTTTGACTATTATGTGTCTGGAAGAATTTCTTTTCTGGTACAATCTATTTGGAGTTCTGTAGGCTTCTTTTATGCTCATGGTTATCTCATTCTTAAGGGTAGGAAAGTTTTCTTCTACGATTTTGTTGAAGATATTTACTGTGCCTCTTAGTTGATATTTTTGTCCTCTTCTATTCCTATTATCTTTAGGTTTGGTCTTTTCTTTGTGTCCTGGATCTTCTGGACATTTTGGGTTAGGAGATTTTTGGTTTTTGCATCTTCTCTGACTGTTTTGTCTATGTTTTCAATGTTGTGTTCGGCCCCTGAGATTCTCTCTTCCATCTCTTGTAGTCTGTTGGTGTTGCTTGCATCTGTGACTCCTGATTTCTTTTCTAGGTTTTCTATCTCCAGGCTTGTCTTTTTTGTGTTTTCTTTATTGTTTCTATTTCCATTTTCAATTCCTTCTCCATTTTGGTTGTGCTTTTCTGTAGTTCTTTGAGTGATTTTTGTGTTTCCTCTTTAAAAGTTTCTATTTGTTTCTGTGTTTTTTCCTGTAATTGTTTAAGGGAGTTATTCATGCTCTTCTCCAAGATCTCCTTCATCATCGTGAAGTATGATTTCAAGTCTGAGTCTTGTTTTTCTGGTGTGTTTGGTAATCCATTACTTGCTGTGGTGGGAAAGCTGGGTTCTGACATTACCAGGCTATCTTGGTTTCCATTCCTTAAGTTCTTTAACTTTCCTCTTGCCATCTTGTTATCTGTGGTTGTATATGGTCTTGTTGTTAGTGACTGGCCCCTGTCTTTCCTGTGGATCTGAGGGCTCGTGGGCTCAGGAAGAAAATTGCTCCTGAGTGTTCAGCTTTTTGTGGGCAAGCAGTGAGTTCTGGTGGCAGGTACTCAGTTGTATTTGTGGGCTCAGGTGTGGAAGCTCTTGTTAGGCTGTTTTGGGAGCTCAGCCCTTTGCCCACTGGTCCTGAGTACTAGTGTTGGGGACCCGGCTCTTTCTCCAGGCCAAAAAAGACCCTTTTCCAGCAAGTAAAGCACTCTCTGCCCACTGAGAACTCACGGTGTGCCCTCCCTGGGCCTATGTGTCACGTTCACCTCTGGTCCAGGTGTAAAAGCACCTGTGGAGCTATTTTTTAGAACTACCTTCCCCAGGCAGATGACGATTCTTTCTGACACAGGCCTGGGCACCACTGCCATGCACTCTCTGTGCTCTGGGTACTCACTGCACAACCTCACTAGGTCTGGGCCCCAGGGCATCTTCTGGTCCAAGTGGAAGAGCACCTGGGTGTCTGGTCCACAAGGACAGCCTTTCCAGGCAGATCCCGATACCCCCTTACTGTGGGCCTGAAAGGAACCTTTGCCACCATCACCCCCGCCAAGAACTCTCTGAGCTCTAGGTACTCACTGCGCAACCTACCAGGTCTGTGTCCCAGGTCATCTGCTGCTCCAAGTGGCAGAGCATTTATTTTGCTTTAAAGATGGTATAAAGATACAATGTTCTATAAGTCTTACAGGATACTCATATTCTTTGTAGCATGGGCTCCATGGGTATTTTGGGTTAAAATCCTGGTTTGTCAAGCTGCCTGCTTCTTATTAACAGGTATTAATAGACATGTGATTAAATTGTTTTTATAGTTAGAAGGAGAGAATGCAAATTTTGCTGAAGTCATGTGGGAAATTCTGCCTGCAGTTCACAACTAATACAGGGAAAAATAGAAGTGTATTAGACACTAGGCAGAGTGCATAACAGACGTGTATCAGAGAAGTTATTAGTGAGTGAAGGTCTGAGGCATCAGGTAGAGAGCTTAACACATGTTATATTTTGGTCAGCAGGAGGCTCATATTCTTTCTAACGTGGGCTCCATAGGAATTTTGGGTTGATCTTCTGGCAGATTAGAGAGGCCTAGAATAGGTTCTTACAGTGTTTTAGTTCACTTCATTTGTTTTGGATTGTTTAATTTTCAAAATGGGTGTGATTTTGAGTTTTGTGGCTATATTATTTCTCTGGGAGAGAATGCAACATACAAGCTTTTCTGGTTGCCAACTAAAAGGATATGATATTTTAAGAGAAAGGTTTTGTCTTTGTGTTTTTTAAAAGAATGATTAGGTTCTGGACATCTAGAGTTTTATGAATCAGATTTTATAGAAGGAGATCCCCTGAAGAACTAGATTCAAGAAAATCAAACAAAAAGATATCTTGGTGATACTAAAATTTTGTTTTGAGATTTATATGTCACAGAATGTACAGTTGTGGCAGTTGTGGTGAGTCTCACTGTCAGACATGATGAACTGACCTGTCTTGACTACTGATGAGAGACTTTCAGCCTGGATCCAGTCAAGACACACATCAGAGACCACAACAATTGTTGGTGTGGCCTTCCTAAGGCCTGGCCAGCTTCCTCATTTTCCATACCTCCCTTCAAGATATCTCAAGGCCCATATACAACTTGTAAAAGTTATTGAAGAGTCACTGTCCCAGTTCCCTGAACTCTGGGAGGCTGGAAGTGGTTATCCTAAGGTTGTCTTACTGGGATATTTAGAAATGCTCATAATTTAACAGGGAAGAATTAGTGAAAATTGTACAGCTATAATCTCATATGATAGAAATTCTTATATTTTGTTACTAAGCTGAAGTTATAATCTTTCACATTGGTACAAAATGTATTTGATACAAGTTTAAGGTTTTCATTGGTATGAATTTCTTATTGATATAAAATTGAGATTGGTATTGTTACTCTCATATAGGCACTGTGCCTATATAACACATTTAAGAATACAAGGCTTAGACCCAGTCCTATAACTGACATTATAAACTGATCTGAGATGATTAAGCATAGGAGTTAAGGGCCAGAAAGCAAATTCATGGGTCTGAGTTTACTGTTAGGGTATTTTCAAGATAATTTATTAAGAGTAGTTAACAGACAATGGTCCAGATTATATGATAGATGGTTTTCAAAAATGTCAGATATCCACAAAAAGTGACATTTAATGTTATTTGATCATTTGTTGAGACATATCTGCTCCTAACAGCTCCTCTTTTGTGGAATCAAGGAAAAAATTAAGCATCTCTACCTCCAGGTGAGGTAATACATTGTGGCTAGGTAGTCACTGGGCTGAAATTGCCTATTTTTCTTACAGACCTGTACTGTTCTTGAAAGGACACAATTTACAGGTTAGGACACCAAGTTCTGCCAAGACAGAATAAGCTAGTTCTTAATAATTCCTGTTTGACAAGGTCTGTCAGATTCCCGGGCCAGAAGGCTAAAGACTGATGCTCTTGCATGTTGCTAACAGGAAACTGTGCAGGTAAACAGATGTCTCTACAACCTGTCTCAGTTCTGGAAACCGTGTTAGGCTTCCTATATTTGCAGATAGTATTGGTCATTCTCAGAGTTCTGGTGGGGTTGAATTTTTATAGTCTCATAGCCTACCTAGGCTGTTTAACTTTGAGAGAACATATTTAATAAGCTAACCAAGACATAGTGTATAGATTTTAAGCCTTTCTTAAGCTAGGATAGATAACAAAATGTTCTATTTACTGATAAAAATGATGGGCTGGGTATCAGGTGTACTTTATACTTTATAAATTATAAAATGATAATAATTGTGCTCAGCTGATATTTGAGAGAAAAGTTCTTTTTTTAATTAGACTGAAAGGGTGAATTGTGGTTGATATTAAGGTGAGGGCAGGCACAAGATAAGGCAAGGCCTGTGATTTGGTAGTGAAAAACTAAGGTGGGGACAGAGTTTTGGAAAGGAGGAGAGATGCCAAGAAAGGGGTAGAAGCCAAGATGGAGGAGGAAGAAGATGACCCATCTCTGTGTAACTCTAAATAGCTTTAAAAAGCTATGAATGTTTTATAAGGGATGGATTATTATAGGTCAACTTGTCTGAACTAGGTGGGAAGATTGTATCATATCAATTGGCTCTGAGTTTATTGGGTAGACATTGTGTGGAGTGATTTAAGTCTGATTAATGAATTATAAACTTCTAAAGTTTTGATTTGGTTGGGTTATTGGGAACTGTGACAGTAACTACAGGGGTGGTTGCAGAGAATGTGAGCTAAGTTTGGGGCAGAAAGCCATGCCCTCAGCTAGTCATGGGGGTGGAGGGACTGCCGGGGACAGAGAAAAGCTGGGAGTAGCATGGTGTGGTGTCCTAGAACTGTTTGCCTGCTTTTCTAATATTTATTGCTACAGCTAAATACTTCCCCCTTTGTCCAATCATGGCAAGCATATATCCTGACTTAGGTCCTGCCTGCATACCTCCAGGCTACCTGTGACCAAGCACATCTAGTACAATTGAGACAACCAAACTCATTTCAGGAAGTGAAAACATGTGGATTGTTAGCTTATATGAATAAAAGCCTCTAGCATCTCAGGAAGTATCTGTCCTTCGACAATGGGCTTACAAGTCAGAGGCACTTTTGCTTTACAGATCTCTTAGATGCAGCAACTAAGACTTAAAACATTACTTTGTCTCCCACAATTCCATCTGAATCCAACCTTCCATCCAAGATCACTGAAGAATGATACCCTAAACTCAAATAGTATGCAAAAGCAAAGTTTATTAAGCTGAATTTCTTGTGTGCAGGGGTCTCCCTCTTTGGGAATGGAGATACCTGGTGGGCTCAGAGGCCCAGCTTTTATTGTCAGTTAGGGGAATTCCAGGGAGATGTATGTGTCCTTTTACCTTGAAGAGTCAGCTCTGACTCCAGGGGTCTGACTGATTCTATAACTGGTTAGGCTCTGGAGATTTTCCGGGGTGGTTTCTTAGTCATTCTAGCTTTAGGCCATATGACAAGATGTCCTCAGATTGGCTGCCTGTAGATGTGATTGGCTGACCACAGGTTTCTGGATCTAGGTTCCCATTTCTGGGAAACAGTAACTTAAGTGTAGTCTCCCAAAATGGCAGTTTGCAGCCTGTAATGTAGTCAGCCCGACTGTAGCTAACTCAGTCCTCTCAAAATCATTACATTCCACTCCCTGACCCCCATTAGACTCGTATCCATATCATAATTCAAGACACATTTAGTACAACTTCAAAAGTTCACAAATCTTTCAGTTTCAATATTGTTTAAAATTTCAAAGGTTGAAATGTCTTCTGAGACTCAAGTCAAACTCTTAATTGTTAGGCTCTGAAAATTCAAGAAGCAAATATGCAATGACACAGAATATACATTATTACTCCAAAAGGGAAGAATGGGGCATAGTGAGGAAACACTGGACCAAAGCAATACTGAAAACCAGCAGGGCAAACTCCAAATCCTGTGGCTCCTTTTTTGATATCACTGGGCTTTGCTGGCTCTACATTTCTAGCTCTGCTGCCTGTGAGATCTCTCTCTCTCTCTATCTATCTATCTATCTATCTATCTATCTATCTATCTATCTATCTATCTCTCTGGCTGATTCCATCCCCTGTGTGTAGCTCTTTTTGGCAGATATCTAACAGTTTTGACACCTCTAATATTTTGGGGTCCTTATGAATTCCAGGCTTTATTTTTATAGCTTTATGCAATGTCCTCTCAGGTCCTTCATGCAGGGATACCCTATCACATATTGTCTGGCCTTGGTGGCTCACCTTAAGCATGAATAAAAAATATACAATCACTTAATTCCTTTATTCATCATAACTCTAAAGCCAGGAGAATGTGGCTGACACTGCCAAGGTCTGATGCCTGCTTGGGATATAGCCTACTGTATTGTGTCACAGTTTCAACAGCTCTCCTCTGTCATTGCTTTTTAGGTGTAGAAATTCTCTATGGCATGCTAATCCTACCAGGAGAGAAGAAGATTGATGTCACAATTTTGAGCCAAATTTGAAGCAAGCTTGATTTTTTTATTAAGGTGCACCCAAGCTTGATTTTTAATAGGGTGCACCCAAGCTTGATTTTTAATAGGGTGCACCCAAACTTGATTTTTAATGGGGCACACCCAAACTTGATTTTAATTGGGGTGCACCCAAGCTTGATTTTTATTGAGGTGCACTCAAGAGCTAGCCAGCTACTCCCTCTGAAGTCCAGTTAAAGAGGGTGGCCCTGAATTCAGTTCTTGGGCCTCTTTTAAAGAGTAAAATCCCAAATGATTGCAGAGCAGGTTTACAAAGAGAGACAATAGGGCAATAATGAAGTAAAGGAAAATCTAAAACAAAACAAAACCGCGACATGGTCACCATTTTATTGGGTGTGGGTGGGTAGGAAGGGTTAGGAAGGGTGGGGGGAGTCTCAAAGACAAGTCAAGGTTATAAGTTGAGGCATGTCAGGCTCCAAAAAAAACAGATTAAAAACAGCAACTCAGCTCTTAACAGTAAATGGAAACTTATTTTTAACAATAAGGACTCCTGTCTTCAAAATGGAGTCAGGTATGTTTCTCAGGCACCATTCCCATGATCCTAATAAAGCTCCAACCTCACCCTGTGGATCTTCTTGTCTCTCTTAGCACAAGTCATGTCTGTGGTACGTTTCCACTGCAAACTACATCCTGTTGGTTTGTTGCTGTTCTACCTGCACCTTTTCATTGTACACTAGCATAGGAGATTAATAATAGCTACACTACAGGGGGATTATTAGATTCTCTTGAAATCTCCTCCAAGCAATGAATTAATCCATTATTTTAAAATTTAGCTTAGACAAATTTTTAGAGCAAGGGCAGGAGCACCCACATTCTTTGCTAAAATATTACGAGAATGAACTCTAACTCGGTTGCTAATATTGTTCCCCACTAAAACCTCTTGAACTGAGCTTTACAGTCTGCATAACCAGCCCCAAGAGCTCTCACATATCCTACTGAAATGTTAACAGTAAGTAACATAGGAACAGTCCCTATGTTAGCTTACAGTATTGAAATAGATCCTGTGTTATATGTCAGCTTCCTACTTCCTTTGTCATAAGATGAATTCCTTGTTTTGAGATGGCCGTGTGCTGAGCTAATGCAGAAACAGCAGCTCTTGTCTTGAGGCAGTGACCTTCAATCTTCCTAGTGCTTCTGCCCATTAAATAAAGTTCCTCAGGTTGTGCTGACCCCCAACAATAAAATTATTTCATTACTACTTCAAAACTGAAATTTTCTACTGTTATGAATCATAATGTAAATATCTGATACGCAGCCCCTGTAACAGGGTTATTTGACCCTCCAATGTGGTTGTGACCACAGCTCAAGAACCGCTTGCTGTCTTAAAAAGAATAATAGGTAGTTTATTCTGGAGCCATTTCCACGGTCCAGAAACACAGATCCCAGTTACCCCAAATGCCATGCTCCAACACGGAAGCAGTTTTATAAAACTGCTTTATGTTTTTATAAAACAAAGAATGTCGGAAATGAAGGGAAGTTTAGAATAACCTAGTGGGTACATCAGAGAGGCTGGTACAGACCGAGATCTGCTTCCCTAGCATAGCTGTGGCCATTTTGTTCATGCCCACCAGCTATTTTGTATTGTTGCTGTAACGTGCCTGCCAGTCATGACTCATAGCAGGGTCATGCCAACCACATACCCTGTTATGTTCTGTATGTGTGAGATTTGTTAATCTTAAGAAACTCCATAACTATAAGCCTTATGTAGGATCTATCAAATTAAAGATCAATATGAATTATTCTGTCAAAAATAACTTGAGTCAGGTCCAAGCATCAGGCAGCATTTCCGGATTTTGCAGATTTCGCCTTTATAAGCTGGCTCTAAGAAATGTTCAGTGCACAGCTTTTATCTCTTGAGCCTGAGCTGTTGTCCTGGTTATATTCTTTGGGTGTGTGTTCAAAAAAAAAACAGAGATCAGTGTTTATGTGGTTTTGGGAGTGACTCCAACAAGGACAATAATTTTTAGGGCCAAGATGCTCTTTGGTGGCATTTTTAGGTTTGGATTGGGGGAAGATAATAGTCTGCTAAACTAGTAGATTCCAAAAGGTTTCTAAGTTGCTACTCACAGGACATCAGTTCTGACACAGAGATTAGAAAGAAATTGCTATGTGTTTGGGGTTGAGATGGCATGGGGGACAACTAGCTCAGGATAAAGTAACTGTCCCAGAAGAAGTTAATCATCCCAGGATAAGTTAATCATCTCAGGATAAGATAACCAGCCCAAGATAAATTAACTATCTCAAGAAAATTTAAGTAGGTCAACTAAATAAGATAAGGAGACTAGCCTAAATAAGGTAATTAACCCAAGATAAGGTAACTAACCCAAGATAATGTTACCAGACTAAGATAATATAATTAGCTCAAGATAAGGTAACTACCCCAAAATAAAGAAACTAGCTTAAGAAAAGGTAGCCTAGTCAAGATAAGATACCAGCCCAAGTTAAGGTAAGTATCTCAAGACATGGTAAGTATCTCAAGAATAATGTTATTAGGTCAAGATAAGGTAACTATGTCATGGTAAGGTAACTAGCCCAATATAAGGTAACTAACCAAATATAAGATGAGTAGCTTTCAATAAGGTAACTAATCCATGATAAGGTAAGAAGCCCAAGATAAGATAACTAGCTCAAGTAACTAGTTATAGATAAGGTAACTAGCTCAAGAAAAAGTTAGTAGGTGAATAAGGTAAATAGGTCAAGATAAGGTAAGTAACCCAAACTAAGGTAACCAGTAAAAGTTAGTCCTGTTTTCTCCTCCCAGTCCCATGCTTTTAGAAATAAGACTCAGACTCAAAACATATTTACAAATATCTTGACCATATAGCTAGGCCCTATTCTGACTAGATCATAGCTAAAATAACCCAATTATTTTAATCTATGTACTGCCATACATGGCTGAGTAAGGTACCATGTATCTGTTTCCTCACATCTTCCCAAATAGATCTCTCTCAGAATCTTTCCTGCCTCCTAGATGCCCCACCTTCTATTCTGCCCTTTCCTCTGGGCCATAGATATTTTTTTAATTGATAGGTTATCGATACATCAATACAGACATAGATATTCTCTTCACAATTTCCCTTTATAGTCTAAAATGCTCTTTTTCTTTTGAATATAAGTTGAATATAATTATAATAATAATAATAAAACAATTAGGAAAACTATAAGGTATTATATACATTTACAATGTCCAGTCCATATTATTTGGCAATTAAGAAAAAGATTTCTATTATTTATTCCATTTTTGGGTATCCAAAATTTTGTACCTAACTCAGTTTCTATCCTAATTTATATTGCCATCCTAAAAACATCTTTTTAGAGCTAGAACATCCTCTTAATCCTAAACAACTTAAGTTTATAGTAAGATTATGACTGTCTTCAACCTCATCAGAGATCTGCGAAGGAATAAATATTATCTGAGTATGCAGGAAGTGCAGGAATGCAGTTTCCAAAAATTATAAAAATGACAGTGACTGCTGCTACCCGACAGTTCCCAATATTCTCTATGAGGGTCGAGTCTCTATTTTCAGCCTCTGGCTCTGTATATCTGACAGACTTTTGTGAAGCAGGAACTATGAATGACTTGCTTACCCTGTGTTGGCAGAGTTAGGAATTGACTTCTCTGCCTCCATTTGTCCTTTCAGGACAGATTTGTCTGTGGTTGAAGCATAGGTATTTTCTTTGCCCAGCGTCTAGCTTGTCACAATTGAAGCACCTCCATCTGGTTATTGACGCTCATCATCTTCTTTGAAGTGCTTCCAGGAGCTAACATGTCTCAATGTCAAAGTAACCCTTAAATTAATAAACATGTGTACTCATTAGTTGGTGTTTTAGTCCCTGGACTCTGCCAGAGTCATACAGATACAGTTGAGGATGCTTGCAGCTAACCATTGGACTGAACACAGGGACCCCACCCCAATAAAGGAGCTAGAGAAAGGACTGAAGGAGCTGAAAGGGTTTGCAACCCCATGGGAAGAACAACATTATCAACCAACCAAATCGATCCATTCTTATCTCCTTGTACAAAGTTCAAGTCCAAGTGGATCAAGAACTGTCACATAAAACCAGATTCACTGAAACTAATAGAGAAAGTTGGGAAGAGCCTCAAACACATAGGCACAGGGAAAAATTTCTAAACAGAACATCAATGACTTATGCTCTAATATCAATAATAGACAAATGTGACCTCATAAGATCACAAAGCTTCTGTAAAGCAAAGGTGTCTGTCATTAGGACAAAAACAGCAACCAACAGATTGGGAAAAGATCTTTATTAATACTACATCTGATGGAGGTTTAATAGCCAATATATACAAAGAACTCAAGAAGTTAGACACCAGAGAACCAAATCACCCTATTAAAAATGAGGTACAGAGCTAAACAATGAATTCACAGCTGAGGAATACTGAATGGCGAAGAAGTACCTAAAAAATGGTCAACATCCTTAGTCATCAGAAAAATGCAAATCAAAACAACCCTGGGATTCTACCTCACACCAGTCAGAATGGCTCAGATCAAAACCTCAGGTGACAGCAGATGCTGGCAAGGTTGTGGAGAAAAAGAAACACTCCTCCATTGTTGGTGGGATTGCAAGATGGTATAACCACTCTGGAAATCAGTCTGGCAGTTTCTCAGGAAATGAAACATAGTACTGCCTGGGAACACAGCTATTCCACTCCTGGGCATATACCCAAAAGATGCTCCAACATCTAACAAGAACACATGCTCCACTATGTTCATGGCAGCCTTATTTCTAATAGCCAGAAGCTGAAAAGAACCCAAATGTCCTTCAACCGGGAAATTGATACAGAAATTGTAGTATATTTACACAATGGAGTACTACTCAACTATTCAAATCAATGGCTACATGAAATTCTTAGGCAAATGGATGGAACTAGAAAATATCATCCTGAGTGAGGTAGCCCAGTCACAAAAAAAGATACATGGTATGCATTCACTAATAAGTGGATATTAGCCCAAAAGCTCTGAATATCCAAGATACAATTCACAGACCACATGATGCTCATGAAAAAGAAATACCAAAGTGTGGATGCTTCAGTTCCTCTTAGAAGGGGGAACAAAATACTAATAAAAAAAAAAAAAACACCATCTTTTGTAGTATCTCTTTGTAGGTTTTTGTTTCTTGCCTAAGAAACCTTCTTACCAAGTGCTAGTCTTGGACTGCTCCAGGAAGCTTTGGCATTGATTTGTGTTCAACCTTCTCTTCCTCCTCTTTTTATTTCTCCTCCTCCTCTTCTTCCTCCTCCTTTTCCTTGTTTTCTTCCTCCTTCTCTTCCTCCTCTTCCTCCTTTTGTTTGGATAACCAGACTTTTCCCAGCCTTTCACCAGGAGTTCCAATTGCTGTTTAGTTGTGTGTTATCTGAAAAAGTTAGGCTTGGTTATTTCTCCCAGCCCCATGCTCTCAGAAATAAGACTCAGACTCAAGATATATTTACCAAAATCTTATCCATATAGTTAGGCTTTATTCTGACTAGATCATAATGAAAACAACCCAATTATTTTAGCCTACATTTTCCCACATTGCTGGTTACCTGTGCTTTGGTACCATGTGTCTTGTCTCCTTACATCTTCCCAGCAGATCTCCCACTTAACTCTCTCCCAGAATCCTTTCTGCCTCCTAGATGTCCCACCTTCTGTTTTACCTTTTCCTATAGGTCATAGCATTTTTAATTGTCAGATGATACAGCCATGTAGACACAAGATATTCTCTCTACAGTAACTATTTCTATATAATGTAACCAACCCAAATTAAGATATTTAGCTTAAGACAAGGTAGTCATCCCAAGATGAGGCAAATAACTTAAGATGGGTTAAGTAGCCCAACCTGAGGTAAATAGCATAAGACAAGGTAAGTAGCTCAAGGTGATATAAGTGGCCCAAGATGAACTAACTAGTCAAGATAAGGTAAGTAGCTCATGATAAGATAATTAACACAAAATTGTTGTGGTGCATTTACTGTAAGATGCCCTCCTATTCCCTGAAACAACAACTCTGAGACTCAAATATATTTATAAATACCTAGGCTGTATTGACAGGCATGTTCTGCAACTAGCTCATCGTTTAATAGCCAGTTTCTATGCTCTTAGTTCTGCCATGGTTACCTCTGCTCAGGTCCCATGTGTCTCCTCCTTTATATTCTGGGAAAGATCCTCTCATGCCTAGCTCTTCCCCAGAATCCTTACATTCTATTAGACGTCCGACTTTCTATTCTACCCTTTCCTATTGGCCATAGGCTTTTTTTTACTGACAGGTGATGAATTCATACAATACACAAGATATCCTCTCTACAATTCCCACTTTTAGTCCAATAAAGAGCTCTTTTTCTTATTCAATATTGACAACAATATTCAATAATGACAATTTTGAAAATTATCAGATAAGATTTATATAGCATGTCTAGTCCATATGTATTTGACAAATTAAGGCAAAGTATTCTATTATCTATCCTATTCTGGTAAGTTTAGAGGTCTGTCTAAGTCATTTTTTATCCTAACTTGCATTACCAACTAAACACCTTATATCTAAAAACGTTTTCTTAAATCCTAAACAACTTAATCTTAATTGTGAGACTAATTACTCTCATAATTAATTAGTCTTCAACCCCATCAGAGACCTGAGAAGAAACACTACCTGAACATGCAGAAAGTGCAGGCAAGCCCCTTCCAAAACTATAGACATGACAGCGACAGTTGGCTCTCTGGACAGCCCCCCAAAATTTCTCTGTGTTGTTGAAGCACCATCTTCAGCCCCCTGGCCCAGAACATCTGTCAGACTTTTCTGTGAAACAATTATGAAGGTCTTTCCTACCTGGCCCTTGCAAAGCTTGGCAGTTAACTTTTCTGCATTCTGTTTGTCCTTTTTGAACAGCATTCTGTCTGTAGTTGAAGCAAGGACTTAATTGCTAGCTTGCCACAAGTGAAGCAAATTCCATATGGAGGTTCTTTAATGCCATCATCTTCTTTGAAGTAGAATGGGGGTGCTGCCAGGAGTTCTCTAAAAGGCTTAAATTAATAAAATATCTTTAAATGCCATATTCTCTGGATCTCTAAGGTTTTGAAGACCATCTATTTTTCTATAATATATCTGAATTGTTTATTTTTAGCCTCTTACTATCTGACTAACCTTGAAAACATCTACAGGACAATAAATAAAGCTTATTTTCGTAAATAATAAAACAAGAACCTACAAGACCATACATTAAATTGACCATAAATTTGTATTTTTAATTACTTTAAATAGTTTGTAATAGCAGCTTTCAAGAACTAGAACTTTACATTATACTTTCAAGTGAGTTGCATGAGTACAATACTATAACTTTAATTTAAATTTTTTTTTTCAAATCATATTTTTAATGATGGTCTTAAATGCTTCAACCTCCCTTGTAGCCCACCCACCCAGCAGAAGTAGTGGAAAAGAAAGGATATGGGGGAAGTAAACCTTTTAGGACAGGTCTTTGGAGAAACTCCCCTCTGCATTGTCAGGAAATCAGCAGTTCAGTTCCTAGGCCAGCAGCAGCTCGGTCCACTCACTAACACTGTATGAATACATCAGCAGTCCAGTTCAGAAGAGTAAGGACAGCAAGCACGAATCGGCAGTGGTGGCACTACCCAGCATAGACAGCCAGGCCTCAGCCTCAGCATCAGCCACAACACAAGTCAGCAGGAGGGACTAACAAGTGTTGCCCCGTTAGCTCTATAAACAAGCCTAGATCAGCCTCAGTCGTTGTTCATTGAGTTCTATTTGTATTCCCTGCAAACATCATGTGTCTTCCATGGGCTTTGCCTCAGCTCATGCATCTGTCTCAGCACATGTGTCTGTGTTAGCTGACATCACTGCCAATTAGCACAAGTCCACAGAAGCTGCAAGAAACTTCAGCACACCATCAGAAGATTCTTGGTGGGTTTCTCTCTATGGAGTCCCCCCAAAATGGAGCTCAACTATGTAATATAAGGCGAACCAATACATGCATGTTGTTAGCAAAGAATCCCTCACCATGTGACTTTTCACATGCTTGCTTTAGCAAAACATCTTTTCTCCTGTGTCTGCTTCAGAAAAATGTTCTTTTGTGAGTCTGCCTTGCTCTTCACCTATGTCCACATCAGAAAAACACTCCTTCAAGTGTTTGCCCCAGAAAAATGCCATCTTACACAACTGACTTCCAAAGAACCCTTAAGTTTCCATTTCATAGTATCTTAGCATGTTGTAGCAAAAATATAATCCTAAGTCTGTATTAATATACAAATATCTATATCAATGTAACCATATCTAACATTAATTTTTGGTTTGTTAATGCTTTCTAGTTTAAAGGTATACTCAATAATATACCCTTCATTCCTATTATTTTTATATAATTTCTATATTTCCCATTTTTTCTTCACTACTTCTTCTCCCCTTTTCCCTGACATAAAAAAGACGAGTAGAGGGGGGAGGAAAAAAGATATCTCTGAGTCTAATCATCTATATGTTGTCTTCTCCACAATCAAGACTATTAAACAAACAATCCCCTCTGAGTTGGAGTCCTCAAATCCTCCATAGGTCTCCTTGAAGAAGGCCTATATAGGCTCAATGGACAGTAGGACTGTGGGAGGGTCAGCCATCCTCACTGAGAAGCAGCTGTCTAGATTGGAAATAGGTGCTGATAGAGAAGGGCCACCTGATGTTAGCTGCTAGTGACTTCAGAAACCCAATGTGGTTGAGAGCAAGATAGAACGTGGAATGGAGCCTACCTCATCAGTTCCTACCTTCACCCATTGACACAAATAGCTTGTGATATCTATTCCCAGTCCTAAACTTAAGATATGTAATGAAAATCTTAAATCCAGGCATGGTTGTGAATGATTTTAGACCCAGGTGACAGAGGGAAGCAAATCTTCATGGCCAGCATAGTTCAGAGCAAGTTCCAGGTAAAGAGCAACTTAAGTCCAGGTGTGGTGGTACACACCTTTAATCCTAGCATTCAGAAGACAGAGCCACGCAGGTCTCTGATTTTAAAGTCAATTTACAGAGCAAGTTCCAGGACAGTCAAGTTTAGGCAGTGAAGGAGTTGGAAAACACAAAGCTGGTAATAATAGGATAGAATAAGGGGGATGTATCCCAGCTCCAGCAAGCAGCAGAACTCAGCAGCTATGGCCATGTGACTTTGGTTTTAGAGTCAAGAATAGAAGGGACTACTGGGACGCTGGGACGATTGACGATGGTTATCTGGTGCTAAGAAATTAGTGATGATCAAAAAGAGACCAACATCGCTGAGGTGACATCTGGGAAGTGTTTTCTGAGAACACGGAGAAGCTGTGTTTCAGAGATAGCTAAGGTTGTAACTCATGCTGCAGCTGGGCTTGGTAATACGTAAGAACCACCCAGGTGGTAATGATTTTCAAAGGCATAAAGGGGTCATGGAGAGCAGCTGAGGCTTGGCCCTGTGAGAGGTCAGGGAAGGCCATTGGTGAAGGTAACAGCCTCAGTTGCAGTTGATGGCCCAGGACTGAAGGGGGCATACAAAGAAGTTGAGGCTTGGCACCATAAAGGAAGCCTATCGGAGGCTATTGGTGAAGCCTAGTTGCAGTAGATGATTCCATTAAAATGGAGATTCCAGTACCATGGGATGATCACCAAGAACAGCAGCAGCAGTGAAGTAGAGTCAACCAGAGCCTAGAGCACTACAGAGGGAAGAGCTGGATTGACCTAAGCCCTTTGCAGGAGCCCAGAAGACTATGTGTGGATCCCAGAGGTTGGTACAAGAATAAAGTTAAAGTTGCCTTGTATACCTCAAGATGTTAGAGGTGTCAGAGCCATGAGATACCTGTCAAGGAAAGCTGCTATCAGAAAGTGGAATCCGCCCAATAGAATAAAGTTTGTTGCTGCTAAATACCAGATCTGACAACAGCAGTCAGCAAGGAAGACAGGAGTTGAAGATCCAAAGAGGGCTTTGATATCAGAGATGGAGATGTGGGGTTCAAAGTTTGGCCAGCTAGTTTTGGTCTTGCTTTGGTCCAGAGTTTCCTTGCTATGGCATTTTGGAACAATAACGTATATCCTGTGGTCTCATATATTAGAAATATGTGATATGCTTTTTAATTTTGATTTTATAGGGGATTAGAGTTAAAAGAGTACATGAATCTCAGAAGAGACTGAACACTGGACTTTTAAACAATCATGAAGCTGCAATAGACTGTGGGGATTTTGAAGTTGGACTGAATGAGTTTTCCTTTGTGCTGTGGATCAGTATGACTCTCATAAATTTAAGTGTTTGAACAAGCCAGTGGTGGTCAGTGAGTGGAACATGTTGGTCTGAATATGCTTGGCGCAGGGAATGGTACTATTAGGAGGTGTGGGCTTGCTGGAGGCATGGTGTCATAAGGAGGTGGGCTTGGGATGTCTTTTCCTATTCTCAGGCTCTACCCACTGCAACAGAGAGCTTTCTCCTAGCTTCCTGAAGGTGCCCGTCCTGCTTGACTTTGAATAAAGATGCAGGACTCTCAGCTCTTTCTCTAGAACCATGTCTGCCTGGATGCTGTCATACTTCCTGCTAGGATGATAATGGACTGAATCTCTAAAATTGTGTGTCACTTCAATTAAATGTTTGCCTTTATAAGAGTTGCCTTGGTCATGGTGTCTCTGTATACCAATAGTAATCCTAAGACAGCTGCTTAGCATCAGCCACAGTCTGGAAAATTAAGAGCTCTACCATAATGTGTGGAACTCTGAAACTGCAGGCCTTTGCTTAAGATCCCATTGGTAGTTCTTGGTCCAAACCCAGTTCTAGAATAAACCATTTTCAGACAAGAAGAAAATGGATCTAGTGTCAGGAGCTATCTAGGATAGGCTAAATTGGAATTAAAGGCCCACCACCTTTGCATAGTCTGCAATGAATGAGCTCTATAAGGCAAGGTCCCAGAGAGACTTCATCTCAGGATTGCTTCTTACATCTGATATGCATTTCTTGTTATTATCAAATATATTTAACAATCACTAGATATTAGCCTACGCCATTGGACAGATTTCTGCAGACCAAGGAAGATGTACTGTCTTGTAGTAATGCTATATAGAGAAATAGATGATTTCTTAATTCCTAATGATGATCCTATAAGAATTCCTAAGATTATTCTAGTAATTATTAAACCCTTTTTTAATAGGACTGCTATTAAAGCTCTTTCTGATATTAAAATTACAATCAGAAGTCTGCCAGTCTTCATATGTCATGAATTAATTGTTTCTGAGATAGAAAACAGGCATTTACAACTTTGAACACATTCCAAGAGGTAGTAAAACAATTAGCCAAAGGCCATGAAAGGAAACTAAAAATTTATTTATAGGTGCAAGGACAGAGGATAAAATGTTGACTGTAATCTATACAAAACTTCAATGGTAACTTGGTCTCAAAAATTATGATCTTTAATTCTCCGTGAACCTGTGGCACCAGTGAGAGAAAATTAATGTTTAGCCAGATATTTACTTTTAATAGATAATATGTGAAAACATCTCCGTTGTAAACTTCTTATTCAATTTATGATTTGAATTTCAGTTTGAACTTTTAGTAAACTTGTATTTAAAAAGAGGGTAGGAATAGGGGGGACAGGGAATATTTGGAAGACCATGTGTACCTAGAAAAGGTACAAAAAAAAAAAAAAAAAAAAAGCTAGGAACGATTACATTGCATGCCATTGCAGCAGAAGGAGGTAGACAGGAGTGAGAAGGAGCGGGCAAGATTAGGAGGAGAAAGGACAGCAGAGGAGAGTGACAGGAATTAGGAGTGCAACAAAATTTAGCGCATATAGTCTGATAGATTTTTCTCATTTTATTTTCCCTGAGAAATACAGAGGACATTAGGACAGGAGCAAAAGAAGAGAGCAGTGCACATATTGCAGAGAGAAAGAGGGACAAAGGAGAAGCTGCAGAAAGAACAGAAAGAGCAGGCAGGCTTCTCCTTACTATGAAACCGAATAGGACTGAACAGAAAGGCAAGCTTAATCTTACTACAGCGGACAAAGTTTTTTTCTTATAGACTTCAGTTTAATTCATCTAGCAATAAAGGGGTAGGATCTTTTTATTTCACTATGCCTTAAAGATTGCGGCTCATTTTTCATCCAGGGTGGGTGAGATTTTTTCTGCACTGGCACTTGAGCTTTTGCTTCATATGCATGTGTAAGTAAGTATGGATGTGTGAAAGTATGTGATCATGAGAGAAGCAAGTAGCTGGGCCCATCTGGAATGCATGAAGGTGTATGATTCTCTGTGCAAGAATTTGTATGTGAATGTATTGCGTTGATGCATATTTGCTTGCCTAAAAGTTGTTTCTTCTGCAAATGACTTTCTTCCCCTGGTTCAATAATTGTTTCTCCAAACCTCCCTCCCACCTAACATGTGAGAGAAGAGATTCTGAGAAAAAAAGCCCTAGTGATTAATCCTTTACCTAATCACCCACTGTTAGACTACAGGTGTTAACTGCCCAAGCCTGTGAATTTTTAACCTCAGAATAGGCAAGATACTTATTAGTATCTTATAGGAGCCAGTAGCTGCAGCATACAGTGTAGTTAAAGTGATAGAAGGCCAGAAACCATTCGTCTTTAAAGCTACCTCTATGTTCAATGCTGTGTCCCCCTTCAACCCATTCCAGGCCTGGCAGGCTCCTGGAAATTTATGAGACCCCTGACCACTACTGTGGAGAGCATTTTTGGCACCTCTGGACAGTTGGATAATCTTAATTTTCCAGGACATTTTGAAGCTGACCAAAGGCAGGAACCTGGCTTCTGTGCTATGCCCTGAAAGGGCTAGAATTAAGTACATTTTCATCTGAAGTTCAGGGCAGAACACTTAGGACTGAAGCCCAAGGAAGTACATTTGTATTTGAAGCTCCAGGTGGAACCCTTAGGAATGTAGCTCAGGACAGGGCAGAATCAGCAGATGTAAGCTCAGCAGTCTCTTTGTCTTTTGAGACCCCCTTTTGTCCCTGATCCTCACACCTGGCCTCCGGAAAGATGTTTACAGGATCTTTGATCGTTGCTTGTTCCCTGTCTCAGAACTGATGTAGTCTTTCTGCATGTAATTAAAGTGGTTT
The DNA here is from genome assembly GCF_963924665.1 of Micromys minutus. Taxonomy (NCBI): domain Eukaryota; kingdom Metazoa; phylum Chordata; class Mammalia; order Rodentia; family Muridae; genus Micromys; species Micromys minutus. The sequence goes on from NC_137976.1 coordinate 70,369,749, forward strand.
AAAACAGGAAAAAAATAAGCAAGGCTTCACTTCAGCCTCAAATCTGGCCGGAGTCACATTGTAATCTTTACTAACCATCTGTTTTTTCTTCCAATCCTCACTCTGGCCCTGGGGAACCTGTTGTTTGCCCGAGCTGGTCTTGGACACACTACCTGAAGAAAAGATGGCCATCTAGGGAGTACAGCAGGTAAGGAGGGAGACAAATAAAGTTACTGTTTTGTTCCATTTTGTTTTGTATGTTTGAGACAAGTAGCTCAGACTAGCCTTGAACTTTCTACCTTCCTGTTTATTCTTTCAAGTGTGAAGATTACAAGTGTATGGGGTACCACTCCAGACAGACTTTGTTGTTCTCTTTGATTGATGTGTAATTTAATAGGCAATAAAGTTTACTAATATTACCTACACAGCGACACAGCTTGAAACATTTTTGCATGGGGGTCCACTCATATGACCAGCCCCTAGCTCAAGACAGCATGTTAGAGCTATACCAAAGGTTCCCCCAACCTTTCCTCAGCAGTACAGCCTGCTAGCATTCCGAATCCCAGAATCATTTGGGGTTTCTCTATTTGGGGTTTCATGTGTAGGAATTTCTTTAGTGTCTACTCTCGGTGTCTGCTTTCTTTTGTTCTTCATTATGAATGTGAGCTCTATATACAAAGAGGGAATAGGACCAGACCAACCATATTTAAGAAAACACACACACAGTGGGGGGGGGGGGAGGAAGACAGACAGACAGACAGAAAAACACACACAGAGAGAGAGAGGGAGGAAGACAGACACACACACACAGAGGAAGACAGACAGACAGACACACACACATACACACACACACACACACACACACACACACACACACAGAGAGAGAGAGAGAGAGAGAGAGAGAGAGAGAGAGAGAGAGAGGTGATACTTGCTCAATTGTTTCCTATCAGTTATGTCATTAACATTACCTGTTATCCATGATATAAGTTCATGAAAACACTTTGAGACTATTGTCACATTCCTGGTGTATGTTTTTTTTTTTATTGTGTAGGCCCACAGTATACATAATAAATAGAGAAGTAGAGAAACCTCTGAGTGGTTGGTAAGTGAGATAAGGCGTGTGTCACTTCTGAATGTGAAGATGGCAAAATAAATATAGAAATGGGGTCCAGCGCTAAACAGAGCACCGGTCCACAGGGGCTGGTATTACAGAGACTCGGGAGGGCCTTAGGCCAGTAGAAGGAGCCATGAGGCAGTTGTACACCTCAAAGCTTGTTTCTGAAGCAAGTGACACCCAGGTAAGCCTCTAGGAGCCAGAGAGCTGTGAGAGGACAAGACAAGGTCCTCAGGCAGCTGACTTCGGTGACAGTGGGGTGGTCAGGGGCAGCTGGGATGGATGACATGGTAACCTTCCATGACCCTGCCCAGTGGCTTCACAGGTATTTTGGGGAGCTTTGTGGTACAAGAAGAATACTGGCAGACTAAGTTTGGGGACCAGAAAGGCAATCATTTTTCTGTTGTGTTTTCTATTAACTGTGTGTGTGTGTGTGTGTGTGTGTGTGTGTGTGTGTGTGTGTCTGTGTGTATTGGTTTTACTTTTCTATTTCATATGTCCAATAAAATATGACTGCCCTTCCCTATTCTCTGAGGCCTAGGTAAAAAGATCTCAAGTGAGGAAAGCAGGTAGTAACTTTCACTGTTCATGCCCCAGGCCCTCTGGAATTAGGGACAACTTAGTCCAGTCATGGCCCTGGATTGTCAGAGATATATAACCTGCAGAGAAGTGACATATGATTCAGATCTAGACAAAGGACCTGACAAGGTTTGACACTAAGGACTCTGCCCAGAGATCCTGAGCCAGCACGACTCTCTGACATTGCTTGTGCTTCACAAGCGTATGAAGACATAAACTGCTGGAACAGGCTGGGCCACTCCAGAGAGGATTTAGTCTCTGCCAGGCTGCTGCTCAGGGGACCTGGTGGCAGGGAAAATGGAAGCCAGCTGGGTTTTTGTCACTGGGAGGAGAATATTAGGTGGAAAGACAGGAAGATTCAAATGGCAGAACTGAGCCCATTAGAGGCAGGGCAGAGGAACAATCCTTGGACTCATAAAGAGAAGGATTAACATTTCTCTTTTTCCCACACTCTGAACAGTAGGCAAGTTATGTATTAATCATCTGGTACCAGCTTTCTGGCCCATAAACTGAGATGGAGCTTGGTGAGCATGCGGAGAATCTTGGGAAGGATCCCAGGCAAGATGGCGTCGTAGGTAACAGGTGGTACAGGCTGGGTGCTCAGAGGTTGTGTGGGAGACAAGAGCTCACCATAAACCTAGGCTGTCCTTTAACTATCCTCCTGCCTTCGGCTTGAAAGTACAGAGATTATAGCTCTATACCCTCAGTTTTAAAGCAGTGTTAGAGATCCTAGGTTACATGATTGGTTCAAAATACTAAAGAGAAACCAACTGGAATTTACAAAGGAAAGGTAAAAAGTCATGTGCAGCTCAACTGACTCACAGGGGGCATCTTAATTATTGTTAATATTTGTATTTTGATTTTGGGTGCCTCTACCTCTCCGTGTCTGAACACAGGCCTGCACCTTTAGGCCAGACCCCATAGCCTGAATCAGGTAACACATCCCTCTCTGGGACAGAGTTAATACATGGTCTGTGTTGTGACTCCACAGTTCTTAATTTGTGCTAACAAATTGAGTACAAACTCTTTGTCAAGTGTGCTCTACTGAACTAAAGCAGGAATGCTAATCTCCTTCCTCACCTAGGAAAGTAAATAAAGCCATGTTCTCTCTCTCTCTCTCTCTCTCTCTCTCTCTCTCTCTCTCTCTCTCTCTCTCTCTCTTTCTTAATGAAGCTCCTCTTTGGGCTGTAAGAAATCCTCTCTTATTGAAGACTGTCATGCTTACATCTCCATACATTGTATGCAGCAAGTCTGGCCATTATTATATTTTCTGCAGGATTAGGACATGCTCGAATATGCTTCATAAAATAAAATCAAGAATGCTTAAGTCTGTCTCGTTAAGACCTTAAAATAGCTCTGTCTTATCTGTGTGAATCTGTTTTTAAGTAAATCAAGTGAAACTAGATTACAAGCCTGAGGTGTGTGTGTGTATATATTGGCTGGCTCTTGGCAGACCACCTGCTCTCTGCTGTGTTGTGGGGCTGTGGCTGACTCTTTGACTTGACTTATAGTGAGTAGGCTATGTCTGAATTTTTGAAGGGCCATATCTGAACAGCAAAAACTTCTTTGATGACCTTCAAGATTCTGTTTTGTTTACTTAGGTTTTAAATACTCTCTACTGTGCCCATGTTTGGATCAAAAGTTGAGACTCTCCTAACTCGGGCTTCTGAGTGCTAGGTTTATAGTCACAGGGCACCACTTACAGCTGTATCCAAGATCGTCAAAACACAGTCAAAAAGACCTGTTTGTGTAAATCTGATTCTCAAGTAGAATGAAACCTGGAATTTCTAGGGGAAATTTCGTGTGTGCTGCATTTTGCTGCACATTCCTATAATCTTAGCTGAGGCTCAGGCAGGAGGAATGTGAATTTGGCTACTTAGCAAGATCTTGTTGTTGTTGTTGTTGTTGTTGTTTTTAACTGTTATTTGAACCTTAAACTAATATAATTTACTAAGGAATATCAGTGAGCCTATTCGTTGGCAAGGCTTAGTAGGAAGCAAATTAATTTCTATTTTAGATTTTTTAATTTGTATGTGTTGTGAAACCAAAATCAGGCACAACATACTGTGAAGGCTAAAGTTATGTTTTAAGTTTAAATTACTGTGCTTAAGGTGTCAGACGGTGGTGGGCCACACTTTTACTCCCAGGTGAAAGGCAGAGGCAGGCAGATCTTTAAGTCCAGCTTGGTCTACAGAGGGAATTCCAGGACAGCAAGAACTACACAGAGAAACCCTGACCTGAAAACACACACACACACACACACACACACACACACACAGAGAGAGAGAGAGAGAGAGAGAGAGAAAGAGAGAGAGAGAGACAGACAGACAGACAGACAGACAGACATACAGAGAAACAGAGAAAAAGAGAGAGACAGACAGACACAGAGAGAGACAGAGAAACAGAGAGAAACAGACAGACAGAGAGAGACAGAGACAGAGACAGAGAAACACAGAGAGAGAGAGAGACAGACAGACAGACAGACAGACAGAGATTCATAAAAGAAAAATACCTCTACCTGGTAAGCCCCACTTTTCACAGGACAGATAACTTCTTGGAATTCTGGGAGCTGTTATTCATGTAAGACAATAAGCCAAGTGTTTTCACTCCAATAAACAAGGAGGCAAAGGAATGTAGGCAAGGAATACACTTGCCCCATTGTAACAAGGCAGGAGGAACATAGCCTTGTGAGTTCTGCTTTTATGAGCACCTGACTAAGCTAATTCACTGGCCTGGCCCTGGGTGCCCTGCCTGGCATGGCAGTGGCTGCCCGACCTGCGTTGCAGCTGCCCCCTTCCCTTCACCATCACCACCACTGCATCTTCCCAGCACCAGAGATGGCGTTCTGGCAATGTCTTCCGGGCAGCTGGTCACTTGCACCATCTGCAGCCCCAGCACCCACGCCCGCTCAGCCACCACCTGCCGGCAGCTGCGGGAACTCAGACTTTCACCACGTGAGTTTCTGCTACAGCAGCACCTGACACACGAACTCCTCTGCGGGCTGCTGTGGGCCATGGCCCACCACGTGCCAATGGTTCCCACCATGTGGATCACGCATGCATGTCAACCATACAGTTTCACTTTTCGATACCAGATCGTGGCTAAAATTCTCGCACAAACACCGACAGATTGATAGGCTCATCACTCCAGTTGGCAAGGAGGACCCCTGATTTCTCAGATAAGGTACGGCCAGCCTTTACAGGGTAGGAAGGTTGGTTCTCCACATCTAGGATCCAAAATAAGACTTCGACCATTGGATGGGAAGGTTTCCTCGGGAATACGCCTCGATTCCCCTCTCTCGGTGCTCTTGCAGCTGGTTCTCTTGCGGAACAAAGTCCAGGCCTAGCGGGACGTTCTCTATCAGGTCCGGGACCTGACACAGCCACCAGGACCCTAAGTGATGACTCAGACTTCCTAGCTTAGGTGATCCCCCCACCCCCACCCCCGTTGAATTTACTCACTGGGACGCTGGTACAGGATAACTCAATAGCTCCCCCATGGGTAACTCTGATAGATGTCTCTGAAAATACCGCCAGGCTCCCCACTGAAATGTCTCCTGGAAATTTTTAAATCTCTAAAACTAACACCTCAGCCAAGGGCATCAAAATCGATACATCTTTGCAATAACGTTTGGACTCCATATTCATTACACAATGACTCAAAATGGCCTCAAGATGGCACCCTAGACTGGTTAATTTTGTGAGACCTCCATGCTTTCTGCCAGTGATCTGGTAAATGGAAAGAGGTTCCCTATGTTCAAGCATTTATCTATCCTCACTCTAACCCCTCTCTGTGTCCCTCTTGTAGCCCCACCTTTTAGCAATGAGGCACACAGCAGATAACACCACAGCTCTCTACCCAGCTAATGAGCTGCCCCCTCCACCGCAAACCCCAGACTGCTATCCCGATTTCTCCTCATCAGGCTACTCCAAAATTTCCAGACCCCTCTCTTCCTCCACCTCAGGACTCACACAAGGGCGTGGACACACCACCTGCCCCATGAAACAACAATGCCTCTCCCCACTCCCTCTCACCCAACTCTGTGCCACACTCCCATCCTGTCACCACACACACTGGCTCCCTGCCGGTGCCAGCTATGGGCTGGTTCACTTTGGCACCTAGTTTTACTACTCTTGTCACCTGCTCCAAGGCCACAGCCAAGCCCCCAAACACTTCATTACCAGAAACGCTTGACCCAGCGCTGGTCCTTCCACTAAGAGAGGTTGCTGATGTGAATGGGCTGGTCCATGTTCATGTTCCTTTTTCGCTAAATGAGAAGGCAGACTAGGTTCCTACACCTTTAGCTCATCTGCTTTTATTAAAGAGTTCCAATACATTACCCAATCTTATAGTTTGACTTTCCGTGATGTACAGATGATTCTTACCAATAATTTATTTTCTGAGGAATGCTGGTGGGTTTGGGAACAAGCAAAAATACATGCAAACGAGATCCATCAAACAGATGGGACATATCAGATTGGATTTGAGGCAGTACCTGACCAAGTTCCCCAATGGGATTATAATTCTACTGGTGGCGTTTTAGCTAGAGACGGATTCATAATCTGCCTCCTGGCCGGTGTCCACAGAGCAGCCTTAAAACTGGTAAATTTTTTAAAATTGCAAGAGGTCATCCAAGACAGACAGGAAAACCTATCCCAACTTCTAGAGTGAGACTCACAAAGGCTTTATTACAATACACGAATTTGGACCCTGAAAACCCAGAAGGTAAACAGCTTCTGATGACCAATTTCTTTTCCCAGAGCTACCCCAACATAAAAGACAAGCTTAAAAAGGTGTGTGTAGGGGGGCTAACTCCACAGGCAAAAGACTTGGCAATGGCCTTTAAAGTGTACCATGGGAGAAATGAGAAGGCTCGCCAACAAAAATACCATATGCTGGCAAAGGCTGTCCGTACAACCCTAACCACTGCTACAGACTCCTGGTCTCCCAGGGCTACAGAACCACCGGGCCCCTGCTACAGAACAAAGTCATTGGATGAAAGCCTGCCTTAGCCCCCTCAGGCCAAGTTGCCAGCGAGAAGGACATTGGGCTGTCAGTTACTTTTATGTCATGCAGAATAGAGGGACATCATGCCCAAATAGCTCTCCAGCCGATCTCCTAGGCTTGGCTATGGACTACTGAAGAGGTCTGGGCTCTCTGACCTGACCACTGCCATCACTATCAGGGAGCCACAGGTAGCTATCATGGTATATGGGTGGCCCATCTCCTTCCTCTTGGGCATTGGGGTCACTTACTTAGTCCTGACGGAGTTTTGGGGACTCACTTCCCCCTCCCATTTTCCTTTGGTCAGGGTAGAAGGACAAGCTTACCTTCCCCACCAGACCCCACCACTTAGTTGCATTTTTAGGTGCATATCTCACCCACTTCTTTTTGGTAGTGCCAACATGCCTGATCCCCTTATTGGGAAGGGATCTTCTAGCTAAGTTTGGAGCCTCTATTTTCTTCGCTCTCTCTATTCACCTAAACCCAAGCTCCCCAGCAGCCCCTCTGCTTCTTCTCCTAGACAGTCAATCTACTAACATTAACATGTCGCTTCCTTTACCAGCTTCTCATGTAGACCCCTGAGTCTGGGATGTCCAGAACCCCTCTGTTGCTAAACTTCATTCTCCTGTTGTCATTCCAATTACTAGACCCTACCAGATACATAACCCAAGCTCAAAACTCTCTTTCCAGAGTCTCAGGGAACTTAAGCCTATCATTTCTGACCTCTTAAGGAAAAACCTCCTTCACACTACTTCTCCTTTTAACACCCCTATACTAGCAGTTAAAAAGCCTAACGGAACCTATCGCCTGCTCCAAGACCACAGGCGCATCAATTCTACAGTGGTTCCCCTCCATACTCCTTTCTCACCCTTCATATGAAGCAACATTAGGCCACACCGACGAACCTCTCCTCAAACCTGTTACCAAGCCTGTTAAAGGGCTCCAACTCCTTAAGGCCCCAGCCTTACATCTCCCTGATGTGACCTGTCCTTTTTCCCTCTAAGTAACTGAAAAAGAGGGATTTGCCCTTGGAGCCCTAGGTCACCAACTGGGACCATCTTTTGAAACTATAGCACACTTGTCAAAAAAAAAAAAATCTAAATCTAACCATCCGGGGATGAGCACCTTGTATTTGTACCTTAGCAGCTGCTGAACTCTTTATTAGAGAGGCAAAACTAATCTTTGGGTCACCTATAACTGTCTTCTCTTCTCATAACCTGTCGCAGTTCCTAACTTTACAAAGGCCTACAGACTCTACCTCCCTCCAGGGTTCTTTCTCTCCTGTAGCACTAATAGAGGAATCTACACCCACCTTCCAATAATGCCACCTCTTAACTTTTCCAGCCTTCTTCCTCGATCAAATGTTAACCACTCCCTGTCTCACTCCTGCACTGAAACTTTAGAGGAACTATTACCTCATTCCTCACACATACAAGAGAGCACACTCTACCTCAGGCCATCTATATCTGGTACATAGATAGGAGCTCCTTTCTACATGAAAGGGCCAGAAGAGCTGGCTATGCCATAGTGTCAGACACAGAGGTGGTAGAGGCACAGGCCCTTCCTGGTCATATCAAAATCAATAGGCTGAATTAACAGCCCTTACCTGTGCCTTTCAATTGGCACAGGGACAATCCCTCAACATCTACACAGATTCCAAATACACTTTTCATATCCTCCTGTCCCACACTGCCATCTGGAATGAGCGTGGGTTACTTACAAGTAAAGGAGGATCAGTAACTAACACAAACCAAATCACGGCCATGCTGGAGGCCTTCCGTCTCCCCACAGCTATTGGGATTGTCCACTGCAGATCCCACCAGACAGATGACCCCATTGAAAACAACTGAGCTGACTAGGCTTATTGCTGCAGCCCTTAGGGACCTAGCCTTATTTTACCCTCCCTAGGACATTCTTACACCACAGCCCAGAATCGCACCTTCACCCCGTGACACTCGCCAAGCTCTGTCCTATCTTCACCAACTCTTCCGTCCTAACAGCCAAGTGTTGTCTTATTTTGTTAAGACCCACCTACAGCCTACTCCTGAAGACTTAAGTTTCTTAAAATCTATCACTGCCTCTTGCAAAATCTGCCAGATGTCAGACTCCAACTCAAAATATCATAGCACCTCTTTTCCTACCCATCAAGCCCAAGGTTCTCTTCCTGGAACTGACTGGCAACTTGACTTTACCCCATACGCCCACTGTCAAATGTGCCAAGTACCTCCTGGTCTTGGTAGACACCTTCTCAGAGTGGGTAGGGGCATTTCCCACAACTAACAAAAGGGCTCAGTCAGTCTCTCATCTCCTCCTATGAGAGATCATCCCCTGCCCCCATTCGGTGTCCCAACTTCCCTCCGGTCAGACAATGGTCCTGAGTTTGCCTCCCAAATCTCTCAAAATCTGTCTAAGGCTCTAAACATCCTCTGGCATTTTCTTATTCTCTACCACCCTCAAACTTCAAGGAAGATAGAAAGAACTAACCACTCTCTAAAACTCACCCTTGTCAAGCTGTCATAGGAACTGCACCTTGATTGGGTAAAACTCCTACCTCTGGCTCTTTTTAAACTACGAGCTCTCCCCAAGCAACCTCTCCAGGTCTCACCATTTGAACTCATGTACTGAACTAACTCCTGGCTTCTCACTTAAATGCTCTCCCCTCCCCAACCATCTACTCAACCCATTACTTTGCCACCTTTGCTCTCTCCTATGGAACTTTGCTGACCACCGTCTACCCCGACCACACACTGAGCCTTGCCCACTGCCTGTCAACACTGGAGACCAAGTTCTTCTGTCCCCTCCAGACCATCAGCCCTCACCCCTATCTCCTAAATGGCAGGACCCTTTTAAGGTGATTCTCGAGACCCTTACAGCTGCTAAACTTGAGGAACTCCCTCACTAGGTCCACCTGTCCCACCTCAAACCTTTTATCCTTCTACCTAAACATTCTTTATCCTCATCGACACTAACAGGGCAGTGCTCTGTTAAGCTCCAGAAGACGTTGAGACCACCTACCTTGTCCCCAGTTCTAGAAAATGAGATTCCACCCTGTCAGCCGCATTCAACACTACTGAATTAGACATGGGCTTCTCATCCTCCCCTTGCTGTTTGTTTTTATCCAGGGTAGACTAGACCGTACATCTGGAGATTCGAGGTTCAAAAAACCCCCACAAATAACAAACCGTCTTTCCAAATAAGGTCAGAAAACTGCTCCATGGCCGGATGTCAGGAACCGATTCAAATTGCAGTCATCCCTGTATCTAATATTCCATCTAAATATTATGATCTCTTTACTTGTTTTCTCTTTTGACCAGACAAAAAATTATTATAAAAAAATAGCCAGACAAATATGGGAGCTGCATATGGCCTTGTCAGATACATATGCTAGCATCATGGACCCACCGCTTCTATCTGAAATTCAAGACACTCTTTTTCTACATACAAGACCCATGGGATCCCAGGTGGGAGACAAGAGTTGTTGGTAAGCTCTACTGTAAAAAATCAACCAGGGTCCCCAGTAAGTACTATCCAAATTCAGAGAAAATATTTCTCAATTGCCCAACCCCTAGATATCAGAAGGGTAGGAGAAATAATCGAACGCTCCTCTGAGGCCCTTACTTCCTTAACATCCCCCTCATAAATGGCACCAGCTTGTTGTTCCGCCTTTTGCTTCAGACTTTGACCTCGGCATACAAACTCCTTAATGTCACCCAACCTGGCCACTTTAAAGACTGCTTGCTGGCTATATGTACCCCCTGGAATGAGCTCAAAATTACCATTTACAGCCTCTCCAGTGATGGCTGCCTAGTAACCTTACCTCACCCTTGTCAGTTTCCCTGACTCTGATGTCAGCATGACTCCATACCTTTTCTCTGTCCCCACCCCTTTTTTGGCATAGCAAACTGTTTTAAGACATCCGGGCACACTCTGTAGGAATGCCAGGCTCTCTAGACTGCAATAGAACCACAACCCTTGGTACCCCATCTCTGCCACAGTGCCCGGCAGTCCAAAATACATCACTCCTCTGTGATACGCAGGTATACCATCGTTTGCCTGGCAGCTGGTCAGGAGTTTGGTTCTCCTCTTCTAGAACTAGGGGTAACCCAGGGAAACAAGCCCCGGGCAATCCCAGCTGTCCGTATGATGGCGGCCGTTCAGGTCATGCCCTTCTTGGTCACCACAGGAACAGCCGTAGGTGCTGTCACTGGGATAACAGGAATAACTACTTCCATGACGAAATACAACGAGATCACTTCCACACTCAACAGGTTTCAAGAAGTGTCTGAAACTTCGCTCACTACCCAGAAACAAATGGATTCTTTGGCAGCTGTGGTGCTTCAGAACCGACAGGAGCTGGATGTCCTGACTGCTAAAGAAGGCGGTCTTTGCCTGTTCCTCCAAGAAGAATGCTGTTTCAATGCCAACCAATTCGGGCTAGTAAGAGATAAAATTCAGGAGCTACAATCAGACATACAGAATTCCAGGGAACGTGAGAGCTCCAGTTCCTGGACCTTCGAAAATCCTGTATGGAAGTGGACAGTCCCCTTCGTAACGCCTTTCCTGGTCATTTTTCTAGCGTTACTATTCGCTCCCTGACTCATTAATCTTCTTTCTACATTACTTCAATGACAGATACAAAAAATTTCTAACCAAACTATTCATCAGTTTCTGTTACAGAATTACCAGCCACTGTCCACGGAGGAGCCTGATGCAAGCTTTTACCAAGCAGACCCCCATGGTAAAAACCAGCTCCACCCCTACAACACCCCAAGACAATAGAAAGTAGTTTAAGAGACTCGGCACTCCTATTCCCTTTTTACCATCGACCTCCCCTTCCCCTTTTTCTTCTTTTTATGATAAGAAAAAGAGAGGAATGCTAGCATCAGGACGGCTCCTACCCACAGTGGTGGTGCCACCCACAGGTGACAGGGGAACCTGGGACATCCATCACCTTGGAAACAGCCAAGCATTCCCAGGATACACTGGTTCAGACCACCTTCACCTGGGCAAATGACGTCACTAACCCCATAAAAGACTGAACCCACCCCACCTCCTTTTCTCTTCTCCCGACCCCGAATCCTGTCTCATTGTTCTATTAAACCTCTCCACTTGGAACTGTGTTGGTTTGGTGTGGTTTGTCCAGGCACGAACCAAGAAATCTATTTCACAACACATACATAAATGAATTCACAGAGTGCCAGCATCAGGGAATAAGAAAAAAAAGATACTTTATACATGGAAAAAATACAGCTCCTTAGAGAGGATTCGTGTTACAACTATGTGCCCTCCCCACTTGCGATCCTGTATCCCCATGTCACCTGTGGTTCCTTAGTGAGGTTCTCAAAGAAGTTAATCTGTGAACACTGTGGGAAGAGGTGATTTCCATGTGGGCTGTGTGTCTACGTGGTTTGGTACATCCATTCACCACTGAACCACCACCTCTTGCTCTAATTCCTCCAGGGCAGGGACCTTGGTTTCTTCTTTGATATCTCCCAAGAGCTTACGCACAGGTAACTATTGCCTGTTCTAATCACTGAAACAATCAGTTAAACCATCAATTTGTCTTCCTTCTTCCTCTTAGATTGGGTGTGTCAACCTCTCTTCACAAAAGTGTATGAGGAAGGACTTGTCTCCTTGAGCCCCCAAGCAGAACATGCAATATATCCACAATGAATCCTCTGTCTCCTCAGGTGAAGAGCAAGTCCTTGGAGCCACTCCAGGATGAGAGACAAGATTCACACTATGTAATGAAGCTACTATCCTGTCTCACTTTCCAAAGTCCATTAACAGGTGTGGTTCGTCCCAAGGCAGGGTGGAATGCCCTCCTCTCTTGGGGAGCAGCTCACATCTTAAGGGCTGAGCATGACCTCACCCTTCAGCCAGCCCTCTGAGCAGAGGTGAGCTGAGAGACTGCTCACCTTATGGACGGCCTGTGCTAGAACCATTCATTCTCGGGCCAGATGCCTTCTTTAACAAGAGGGTGGTGGTGGAGCATGGAAACAAAGCCAAGGAAAGCCTGACTGAACTGAATTAGTGGATTTCTCAAAGGCTACATCTAAATCCTTAGCAAAAAATTTCTTCTTGGGCTAGTCTTGAGCTTGCTATCCTCCTGCCTTAGCTAGGATTACAAAAGTATGCCACTTCACCTGGACAAACTTGATAGTTTGTTTTCATCTTTTTTTTAAGGATATCTTTTTTTTAAAGGCTTGGTTGATATAATGTTAGCCTGAAGCCCTGGGTTTTGTCTCTTCATCATTGAATAAGCCAACTTGGAGGCCATTCTGCCTACAGGAGATCCTCTGTGCAGCAGTTGACTACTGCAGATTGTGGGTTAACTCATGGGGCTGGCTCTAGTGGGCACAGGGTTGGTTTCTACACATTTCTAACCGTAGTTGTGAGCCATTTGTGCACCATGATTTCTAACTAGAAACATGTAAATGAAGTGAATCTCTTACCTCCCACAATACCGATGTGGGGCGTGCCAAAGCACCTGATAAAGAGACTCAAGGGAGGAAGAGTTTATTCTGGGTGATGCTACTCACATTTGGGGTAGGTCTTCATCTCCAGTTAAATCTCTAGAAAAAGATACCCTCATGCTTAGAAGTGTGTCCCCTAGGAATTCGAAACCCAATCACATAAAAAATTATCTGTCACAGAAATACAACAATAAGCTCAAATAAATCTGGCCTTTAAACTTCAGCAATAAGTTTGACCGAAAATAGACTTCCTAAGGTGCCCAATGATGGGAGTGAGTTTAGCTGTGACCCACTACATTGCAGATATAGAACCTAAAGAGACCACCTCTTGTGGTCAGACAGAACCCCCAGTGAGGCTATAGGTACACCAACCCACACACAGAACTTTCAACCCAAAATTTACCCTGTCTACAAGAAATGAAGGCACGGGGGATGGAGCAGAAACCAAGGGAATGGCCACCTAATAACTGGCCAAACTTGAGATGCATCCATTGAGCAAGCACCAACCCCTGATATCAATGATTCTTGGTTATGCTTGCAGACAAGAGCCTATCATGACTTTCCTCTGAGGCAATCTATCCAGCAGCTGACTCAGACAGATGAAGACGCCCACAACCAAATAGTGAATGGAGTTTGGGAACTCCTATGGAAGATTTGGGGAAGGATTGAGGACCCCAAAGGGGACAGGAACTCCACAGAAAGACCAAAAGATTCAACTAATTTGGACCCTTGTAACTCTCAGAGACTGAACCACAGAAGAACACAAGCCAGCTAGACTTAGACCTCCCTGAACATACATAGCAAATGTGCACCTTGGTCTTCGTGTGAGTCCTGAACAACTGGAGTGGTGGATGTCCCCAATGCTGTTGTCTGTACGTGGGACAGGCTCTTCTAGCTGGGCTGCCTTGTCTGGCCTCAATGGGAAAGAATGTGCCGAGCCTCACAGAGACTTGAAGTGCCAGGGTTGGGGGATACCCATGGGTCCTCCACCTACTCAGAGGAGAAGGGGAGGAACGATGGGGGAAGAGTTGTGGAAGGGTGTGACGAGGAAGAGGGCAGTGAGCAGGATATAATGTGAATAAGTAAAAATTTAAATTTAAAAATATAAAATAAAACAGGCTCCCTGTATACTAAAAACCAACCCAACTTGATCTGTAAACAAGCTGTAATATAATCTGACTATAAATCTGTAACCAAGTCACGTAGTCTTAGCCAATCCTAGCAGCTGAACTTCCAGTCAATTAGAAGCTAAAAGCTGCCCAAGTATGTTTATACATGGAACCTATGACATGACTTAGTGGGTAATAGTGCCACCAAACCCCGATGTGATGTCCTGAGTTCAATCCTGGAACCCACACAGTGTAGAGAGAATTGATTCCCAGGAACCAACCCCGCAAAGTCGTCCTCAGTCACGTGTGTGCACATGACATTGTGCACAAGTGTGTACATGCACACGAATGTGCACTCACAAATCAATAAGTAAATGTAACAAAATTGTTTTCAAATATGCCCTTATGAAGTAAGTGACAACTTCAGCCAATGAGGTTATTGCCTTCTTGTGTGTTGGGAGGGTAGTATGTGTATGTATTTGTGTGGCTGTGTACATGTGGGTCTATTTGCAGGTATGTATGTATGTATGCATAAGAAGGCTAGAGGCTAATTTTGCGACTTCTCATTCTTCTCCACCTTAGTCTGTTAAGATGGGGTCTCCCACTTAACCTGGAACATACTAATTCATAGATCCCCTGGTTGGTGTTTACAGACACATGTTGCCATCTCTGTTTCTCTGTGGATGCTGTGTCTCTAGCCCAGACTCTCCCTCCTGCATGGTAGGCACGTTACTGACTGAGCTGGGTTGTTTCTGTACGCCATTTCCTATTCCCTGGCTACAGATAGAACCTATAGTGGGAGGGAGACATTCTCAGACGTCTTTAGTCTGCAATGCTTCCTGGCTCTAGAATTTTCTTTTGTTGTTGTTTAGTGTTCTTTGTTAAATTTAGCTGGTGTCAGTTTTTATTTGTGTGTGTGTGGGGGGCGGGACATGTGTGCCCATACAGAGGCCAGAGAAGAGTACTGGATGTCTGTCTCTGTCAATCTCCACATCATTGTTCTGAAGCAGGGTCTCTCAGTGAACCAGCAGCTCAGCAATGTGCGAGACTGCCTGGTCAGTGAGGTCCCCCTGTCTCTGTCCATGATGCTGGGGTTGCAGGTTACACAGCTGTGTCAACCTTTTTGCATGTGTGCTGAGGGTTCACACTCAGGCCTTGTGCTGGCAAGCTCAAGGAGCCCTCATTTCCCCGGCTCCTCTTTGAAACAGCTCAGGGAGCCCAGAGTGACCACAAAGGCCCTGTCAGCTGCTGGGGTAAAAGTATGAATCTGCATGCCTGTCTTTCAGTGTTATTCTCCTTGATGAACCCTGAGCATTCCCTCCTCTGAAGGTCACAGTGCCTCTGCTCATCTTCCTTGTTATCAAAAAGTGACGTCAGAGACTCTGGGATTCCCCACCCCCAACCTAGGGCTGGATTTTCTGGTCTTATGATCAAACTTCCTCAATTCCTTCCCATAACACTAGATTGGTTTCTTCATCTTTAAGACAGGTCTAAGCCTCTTGACTTACCTTGTCTTAGTCACCAAGCATGATTGGATGTGTCACCAAAAAAGCTGCACCCATCCATCTAAAACTCTTGGCATTAATTGGTCTGGGATCATAGTACTGAATATGTTTCAAAATACTTTTCAGCATTTTCTAAGATGTCTAAAATGTAAAATGCATAGTAATAACTTTTTAACTATTTAAATGTATTAATTAATCTAATCATTAAATTACACTGATTATTTGTATTAATTATATCAATTATTATATAATAATATTATTATATTATATACTTTTATATTATATTATAATATAATATAATAATTGTGTTATTTATATTAATTATAATATAAGAAATTAAATATTTGATTTAATAACTCTGTTATTAATCATTGATGTAATAATAATCAAATTTGAAATTATTTAAATCAATCCACTATTAATTAATTATAGTTATTTAATTAAACATTTCTTGAATTTTAATTTTTAAAAAAGTTGGGTTTTTTTATACAATTCTTTTAAAAAATATTTATTTATTTTACATATATGAGTACACTGTAGCTGTTAGACACACCAGAAGAGGGCATCAGATCTCATTACAGATGGTTGTGAGCCACCATGTGGTTGCTGGGAACTGAACTCAGGACCTCTAGAAGAGCAGTCAGTGCTCTAACCACTGAGCCATCTCCCCAGCTCTATCACCTATTTATAAGTCCTTCTCCCACTAGACAAAGCTCAGGAACAAAGTTCAACTCAGATTACAAGAATATTAATACAGTAATCAGAGTCTTGATTAAATTTCTCTAAAATTAAATTACTATTTTTATCTTGGAAAATTTCCAAAAATGACCAGCTGATAGAAACCATGCCTAAGTGCCCACGACCTAATATGCTGGATATGATAATCAATTTTATGTCAACTGGGCTTAGCTGGATCAGCCAGTTTGGATTTGAGTTCAAGGTCAGCTTGGTCGACAGAGTAAGGTTCAGGACAGCCATGACAACACAGAGAAACCCAATCCCACAAACCAAACACCAGAACACCAACAAAACAAAAGAAACAGTAACCTAACCTTTGAATGAGAAGATTGGCCTTTACGGTGAGCGTGGAAGAAGGTCTGGGAAAGGCTACAAGAGTCACCACACATGGAAAGAGATCTCTATTTGTACAAAACTTAGGAACTCAAAAATGCAGCCTCAACCTGCCTCTAGTTTCCTTTCTGTCCTGCAGATTTTTGGACTGGCTATGCTTTTCCATCTCATCTGTCTGTCTGTCTGTCTCACTATCCATCTCAAGATCCTGTTTTCTTCAGTGAACAGTAAACAATGCATTCCTCAGGGTCCAGATGTGCAGACAAATTCCACACTAAGTACAAGGAAATAAGATGTCAGCCAAGGTAAAGTATGCCTGCCTCCCACTCTAGGCTTTTCTTCTGTTAACTTAATTCCCTTTTCTAAACCGTGGTTGGGACCTGCTGACACCTACGCTTGTTTGTTTGTGAGGTGCTAGGAATGGAGCCAAGCCCTCCTAACTTCTATGCAGCACATCCCCTTGTTACTGCCCAGGTCCCACATTTACATTTGTTGACCAAGGAATTGAATTTAGCAAGTGCTGCCCAACTTGTGTGAGATGCAGTTCACCTCCTATGCTTTCGCTCTCAGATGGAACAGGGACAAGTTTTAACATTGCTCTCTTACAGAGAATGTAATTTCTGTAATTTGGATTTGTCTGATTCATCCTGACAGCATGGCTGTGCTAAGCCTGTGGCATGAGGAGGAGCCAGGTTCTCAAATCCTCACTTTTGTGAATATTCTGGAATTATAAATTATCAGTGATAATATGAACACTACCCCCAGGGTCACAAGCATAGTATAACACAAGGAGACTCGGAGCTTACGTTTTCTTAGTCACGGGGAGAAACAGGTTCTGGCTCTGGGATTTTTCAGTAGAAAATAGCTTCTGCTTGGATTGGTTCCTGCCCTGCTGAGAAGAGAAGGTTTGGGGTGTGGGGGGCCAGAGGCCTGGATCCTGTTTCAGGAGGATGGGCTCCTCTGTAAGATTTACACCTGGCCAGTGTGGACTGCTAGAACCCGACTCCCCTCTCTGATGGTCTCCAGAGACCATGGTCCACGCTCTGCTTCTTTTTGGATGCCTATGGCATTTTTAAATGGCAGCTTTATCTGCTGCCTGTAAACCTCTGTGCTTCTAGAAGCTTTCACTGATCAGAGGAGGGCATCCCTGGCTGGATGGGAAGGTAAATGCCATGGCTGAATGCTCTCCTTTCTTCACATCCTGACCACCCAGTCTCCCATCCTGCCAAGTCTGTAAACTTCCAGATGTCTGGTGTCTGCACCTCATTTGAAAACATCCATAACTATCACTGATACCCATCTCTACTTCATGGCATTCTTCCCCCACTGCATTCTCTTCGAGTGAGAGCCAAGGTTTGCTTTGGTTTCTCCCCAGAAGCATTCACACAGGATCTAATACACATAGTAGATTTTCTGAAGGAGCTGGAGCAAATTGTTGTGTGTCACAGCAGAAACCAAAGTGGTACAAATTACTTGTTTGTTTTTGTTTTTTATTTTATTTTATTTTGCAGGGCTAGTGAACCCAGGTTCTCAGGCACACTGGGCATATACTTTACCTCAGGAATATACCCACAGAACTTAAATTTGCTTAAACATTTTATTGACATTTTGTTATATTAGTGTATGTGTGCCACAGAACTGTCAGAGGACAATCAAAGTCAAGTCTTTCTTTGACACTGTAGGTCCTAGGGACAGGCCTTGTCCTCAAGCTTGTGACTGGTGCCTATATACACTGAGCATCTCACCATCCCTAAAATTACATTTTAATCACCTTATTACAACCGCCTTTGAAAATTCTACCCAGGACTCTCTGGTCTCCGGACTTGAACCCTTGCTAAACTGTCTCCTCTTCCCCTTCCCTACTTTCTCAGCAGTCAGAAGTAGACTTACTCAGTTTAAAGTTCTTCCTTTCTTTTATTTTTTAATAAGAAAATTTACCAAAAGCTACTACAGAAAAACGCCATTTTGTTCCTTCCATATGAGTGACCAGAAACCATATAGACAAGGAAACACGTGGGGGACTGACCTGGATGGGACTAAGTGACAGCTAAGAAGTTATCCTCGGAGCTACAACGTTTATTTGGGGATAAGGAAGCTAGATCCTGGGATGGACCGCTGTGCTGTGAACTCCAGGCTGTACGTGCACACTCAAGACAGCGTCTGTGCTTACACACCTCCATCCTGTGGTACAGCTTCTGCTCGGAGCTTTTCCAGCTCTTCACCACTGGTGTCCACAGGGCACCGCTGGTACCTAGCCCCAGGAGTCTTTGTCCAAGAAGAATAGTGATGGTGCCAGAGACTGCAGAGGCCATAGACGGCGATCAGCAAGACCACCCCTAAGGCCAGGTGCCAGCAGAAGAAGATGGTTATAAATGCCAGGTCGGTAGGGTTGTCTGTCCTCCAGGGCTGTCCAGTCAGAGGTATATACATCTCACAGATCTGCATCATCCAAGTGCTTAGCACCCACCCAATCCAGCTCTTGAGGACCCAGAGTGAAGCATTGTCATGGACCCAAATCTCCACGGTGAGCACCAGAGCGAGCAAGAAGGCCGGCAGCACTAACAGGAGATGCACCCGGATCTCCAAGGTGCTTTTGTTCTCGATATGAGTCATCATCAGCAGTACCAGCACATAGAAAGCCAGGGCTTCGGCTGCGCGCTCCAGCTTCACACTCCAACGTGCCGCTTGTGCCTGGCTCACCATGTCCACTATACCACTGAGAATAAAGAACCCAAACATGGTCACATGCTGCCAGTTGTCCTTGAAAACAAACAGCCGCTGAGGGTCCTTCCAGTCTATCATCTTCAGCCGGTTGACCCCTAGGGGGTAGAAGTATTCACCAAGAATGCC
This sequence comes from Micromys minutus, assembly GCF_963924665.1. NCBI lineage: Eukaryota > Metazoa > Chordata > Mammalia > Rodentia > Muridae > Micromys > Micromys minutus. The sequence goes on from NC_137976.1 coordinate 70,389,436, forward strand.
AAAAGCGGGGACAAACACCTTCATCACTGCTTCATAAGATACCTGCCAATGCAGCCTGTGTCCCAGCAGCTTCCTTGGGAGCAAGAGGTGCTTGGGCACCGTCTGTTTCCGGAGCAGAGCCAAGGATGTTAGCACTGAATAATAGAACGCGTATAGGAGGAAGCCTATTCCTGGCAGCAGGTGTCCTTCAAGGGTTCCCATGGCTCTTCTGTGTGCTGAGTCCGGAGAGGAGCATAACCAGCAGATGAGATACACCTTCACGGGCTCTCCTCACAAGAGACTCTTGGGACCTGAAGCAGCAACCCGGCGCTGCCACACTCTTGTAAGAAAGAAGATCTGTGACACTCCCAGGGTGGGACCTCTAAGTAATGTTGTTCTTAGTCATCTCAGAGTGTTCCTGTGGAAGGCTTACTGGGCTGAGATTTCAGCTTCTATACCACGTGTCAGGGACTACAGATTGCCCTTTCTTTCATTAAGCCCCATGCCCCAGCCCATCAGAGACAGGGAAGTGGGAGGAAAACCGAAGTGCTTTGGCAGGACAAACTGTGGGCTGACTACTACTGACTGCTGCTGTCAGGCATGGGATAGTCCTCTCGTCTAAATATGAATTATTAATGTTTAAATCTAATTAAAATTTAAATAAAATTAAATCTTATTGTATGTTAAATATTTCTCTCATTTAAATCCCTCAACAGAGGAATTGTAGAAATGGCTCAGTGTCAAGAGTTTTTTGGCTCTTACAGAAGACCTCAGTTTGGTCCCTAGTACCCACCTGGGGCAGTTCACTACTCCCTGTAACTTCAGCTCCAGGGGATCTGTTGTAGTAAATATTTAATCTCAGTCAGTCATTTCTACCCCACCTTTGACCATTCAATTCCCAGATAAAAGACACAAAATCTTTATTATATTTATAATAAGCCTTAAACAGCACTGGAGCTGGGCAGATATCAACCCTCTGACTATTTTGTCTATTTCTTTGCCGGTAACCAAGATATGATGTGGCATTTTCTGCCTGGGCTGCTCTTTCTCTGACTGACTAGCTCTTGTGGACCGATCTCATGACCTCTTACCCCATGGTGTCTTTTCTCTCCACCTTCTCTCTTTCCTCTCATGTGGTCCTGCCTCAGACCTGCAAACCCACAAACCAAAACCCCACAAACGTCTATTCTGCCCAGCTGTAGGCTGTCTGCATCTTTATTCGACCAATAGTTTTAAATTAAGGAGCAAGGTGACATAGCGCCACTTGGTGTACAAGCCTTGACGATGTCCTTGTCCCTGGGAGCAACCAGATTTGTGCTTAGCATTACAATACTTAGCAAAAGACCAAACATCAACAATTTCCCTTTTTTGTCTAAATAGAAAAGATCTTTCTTTTATAACAATAAACAGCAAATGGTAAGAAGAATTATGAAATAATTATGAAAATTATTAGGTAAGAGCTACATTCAAAAAGTCCATTCTGCTTGTATTTGGGGAACTCAGAAAAAAAAAGTATTCTATTATTTATCCTATCCTGGTGACTTCAAAGTTCTGTATCTAAATCAGTTTCTGTCTAAATTTGCATTATTAACTTAAATATATCTTCTTAGACCTAAAATACCATCCTAAATGTTAAACAATTTAAGTTTTATTGTAAAACTCTACTTATCTAGTATTCAACCCTGTCAAAGGCCTCAGAAAGAATAAATATGAAGGAAATGCAGGGACACAGCTTCCAAATATTATAAAAAATGACAGAGACAGCTGACCGCCTGGACAGTTCCTAGTGTTCTCTGTAACACTGAAGCATCATCTTCAGCCTCTGGCTCTGTATATCTGACAGACTTTTGTGAAGCAGGAACTATGAATGACTTGCTTACCCTGTGTTGGCAGAGTTAGGAATTGACTTCTCTGCCTCCATTTGTTCTTTCTGGACAGATTTGTCTGTGGTTGAAGCAATAGGCATTTTCTTTGCCCAGCGTCTAGCTTGTCACAATTGAAGCACCTCCATCTGGTTATTGACGCTCATCATCTTTGAAGTGGAATGGGGGTGTTGTCAGGAGTAGACTTGTTTCATAGTCAAAAATACTGTTAATGATGAAATAATTTTAAATGCCATATTTTGTGGATCTCTAAGATTTTTTTTAAAGACCAACTGTATATCTGACTTGTCAAACATTGTTTATTCGTAGCTATTTACTATCTGAATAACCTTGAATACATTTTATTATAATTAACTAAACTAGCATCTAATATGAATATGGATTTGACTATCTGACTATAGATTTGCAATAGTTAATTATCCTAAACAGCTTGTAACAACAGCTATTAGTAGGTTAAACCTTATATTTTAAATGAGTTGTATAGGCATAATACCTATACAAAAGTTGTAATTTTAAAATGTGTCTCAATATACAAAGATGTATACCAATGAAAACCTTAAACCTGTATCAATATACAAAATTCTGTGTCAATGTAACAAAATATACCCTCAATTGTGCATCAAAATATAATGGTGTCTACCATAAGATTATGGCTAGAAATGATTTGGGGGTGTTGGGGGGGTTGGAGTTTTTTTTTGGTTTAAGAATAGATTTGATAATCTACCTTATTTGTCTAATTTCTTATAATCTTATAATAGTTCTATATCCCCCCTCTTTTCTTTTCAGTCTTCTTTTTCCAACCTAAGAAAGTAAGATAGAGAAAATGAAACAGAGAAGAAATCCCTGAATCTGACCTCTGACAACATATCTTTAACTCATATAATAACCAAAACCATCCACCCCAACTTAAGGGACTAGGACCATGGTCTTCTTATGATTGTGTCCTGCTGAACTGAGGCAAAGAATTTCTTTTGGGGGGCCCAAGAAAATTATAAAAATGGTTAGTCCTAAGAAAGCTAGCTGTAGCATTTGTTGTCCGGTCTCTATATATTGAGAAAGAGCTGGCTTAGATGAAGTCCTGACTTGAACAGTCTGAAAGTCTAGACCAAGTGAGCTAGCTGTTCTGAAGATGTCCTGGAAGCAAGTCTTCAGAGGAAATTGTTTAGATGCAGTTGAGTTAGGATCGGGTAAGAAGCTGGAACATTGAGAATGAATCCTGTCAGGGCTGCCTCATGACCTTCCATTCTGCAATATATAAACCGAGTAAGCAATGCATAGTTCTATAAAAAAAATTGTAGTAAATGTGGAAAGTGCACAGATCAATTAAAGATGATTTCCTGCTCTGTTTGAGCAGCTGAAAGACAACTGTCTTTTTTCAGAAGTTAGTTTGATCGTCTAATCAAGCTGCAATGTAAGTCTCCATTCATGCCGTATGAAAGGATGGTGTGGGATAATAAGCATGAGAATTTTGTAGCAAACAAGATTTATTGGCCAAGCAAAGACGTTTTATATGTCTCAGCCAGTCTCAGAGCTGTTCTTAAGTAGTAATGCACTGCATGTATTTCCTGTCTTGTTGATATTGTCAATCTCCCTCTTTTTATCTGTATCCAAGATCTTCAGGGGGTCCACCCCAGAAAATTTTATTTTCAGTAACTTGGATGGAAGATATGGCTTATTCCTGTTCAAATAAACGTAAAATCTTCCCAACATGTTTTCTTTCTCCCACTTTGGAAGTAGGAGCCCTGTAGACTGACCTAACCCAATCCTTTCTAGAATCTAGTGCCTCTTAGCTGTTGTGTTACTTGTCTCGTTGACTTAAAAAATTTAAAGTCAACAAAGCATATTTTAAATCGTCTTTGGGAGATTTCATGTTTCCCCTCTGTTCTCTGAGCATCTCCTTTAAGGTTCTACTAGATCTTTTTATAATGGCTTGATACACAGGACTATAAGCTATATCTGGAATAGGCTTCATGCCATAATCTCTATAAAATCATTGCATTTTAATGGACATAGAACATCTACACATCATCAGTTTTAATCTGTAATGACTCTCCAAGATAGCCATCATCTCTAATAAATGTGCAATATCAGAATCTTCCTCCTCAACACTCAAGACCGTTGCAACTCCAAACATGTATCAGTTGTTTGATATAACAACATGTGTACTATTTCAATTCTCCAATCGATTGTATGGCATTGCTTTATTTATTCATCAATAAGCAGAATAGGGACCCTCACTTCGGTATATTGTGTCTCTGTGGGTTCCCATTCTAATTTATTGAGACCCTGTGACACCTTCCTGTCTGGACCTACGTTTTTAAAATGTTATTGTAAGTTTCAGATTGAATTCCTCTGAGGATTTCTTATTTTGATTTAAAGATTCTTTCTGTTTTATGGTCTCTAATCTAGCAACTAATTTCTCAGTCTCTTCTTTCTCCAAGTTTGTCTTATTCTGACCTCTCCCAAACAAGGCATACAAAACCCTAATCATTGAAAAACCACTCATTTATATACTGATGAACAAAGCAAGGTCATATTGAATCTAGATGCAGTGTGTCATTACACTTTCCCTCCACCCAAATATAGAAAACGCTTTTTCCGTTTAATTTCAAAACTTCTCCCTTAGGACTTTATTTCCCTTATATTTAAATTAAATATTTTTCTCTGTGATACCCGTATGCCTTGTATTGTTCTTTAACTCGATCTCTTATCATTTTGAATTCTTGGGGCATTTTACTTTGTACCTGGTGCACTAGTCCCGCCCAAGCTGTTCAGCTAGCTCAGGGCTGCACGGTTGTGCAGGTGGCTCTCTCCTGGCACCAGGCTGTGGACTCAATGGGCCCAGATTAGGCAGCTCTTCTTCTGCACCAGCCTGAGTTCTAGCCACGTTTTCTGCCAAGCAGAGAGCTGGCTTTCCAGAGCAGCATGAAGCTCTTGGGAGAACCACAGCCTATGTCTCTCCCAGCAGCCCTGGGAGTGAAAAGCCTTCCTAGGCCCTGTAGTCCAGCTGACCCCAACCATCTGTAGCTTCAAAGCACTTCCTAATCTCTCCTAGCAGCAGTGGTTTTTGGAAGTGTTGTGATTCGTCCTAGTTAGTATACCTGTAATCTGAGGCTCTAAGTAAGTTCTTGCCTCATGTTGGTTTGCTAATATGTAGTATAACCAATATAAGCTTATCCCCGACGAACTTACAAATAAATGAGACACAGACTATGGCTATTTTATTTGCCTTTGTCAATTACTCAGGTCACCCGTAATCTACTTTTCTAACTGCTGGTCTGACAGCAGTGGTCTACCCCAGATACTTTCTGTTCTCCAGACCATGTGCTTATGGCCCATTGCTCCTGGAGCCTTCCCCTCTCTCCTTATTCTCTCCTCTCTCCTACACTCAACCAGGTAACTAAAAAACCCTCCTAACCCTAATCACTCCAGTAATTGTAGCCATTTTTATTTAACCAATAGTTTTTAAATTAAGGAACAAAGTTTGTATTACAAAAGCTGGTAAAAGTGAGACTTCAGTCTTAGACCTACACCTCCGGTACAGAATTTAGCATTACAATACATAGCAAAAGATCAAACTTCAACATCTGACACCTTCTTCTCTTCTTGGACACTCCTATCCAGGTACACACACACACACACACACACACACACACACATACACACACACACACCCCACGGTTAAATCCTCAAATAACTTTATGACAATGGACATTGTGAAACCAATCTTATAGTTGAAACCGAGGCTCAGACAGGACAGACACAAAACAGCACATCTAGTGACCAGTAGAGTAGGTCTGCTAGGACCCCATACTTTCCCTCTTTTTGGCACAGCAAACTGTGTAAGACATCCAGAACATGTTCCGTAGGAACGCTAGGCTCCCTATACCGCAGTAGAACCACAGCCCTTGATGCCTCATCCCTGACACAGTGCCCTGCAGTCCAAAACACACCAATCTTCTGTGGCCTCAGGTGTCACTGACTACCTGTCATCTGGTCAGGAGTTCGTACGTTGGTGCTTTTTTCCCCTGAACTAGGAGTAAACCAGGGAAAAGAGCCCCTGCCAGTCCCAGCAGTTATGTCACAGATTAAATAAAAGGAAGACCCTTCCTGCTCCTTTTCTCTTCTCTCCCTACCCCCACCCCTTGTTTCTGCTGCCTCAATAAACCTTTCCCATGTAGAACTGTATTGGCCTGGTGTGGTCTGTCTGGATGGGGGCCATGATTCTATCACAACACCCATGCTCTGCACAAACTCTATTCTATACTATGCCATCATGTGCCTGGTTTCTCAGGGGGAAGGGGTGCCTCAGCCTGGACCTACCGAGGTACCCCCTTCACCACACCTCATTACCTATCCACCAAAACATGCCCCCCTCTTTTTATAAACACATCAGAGGAAGTGTGTCACTGGGGTTGGCTTTGAGAACCACACGTTCAAAAGTCCACACTAGACCCCAGCCTGCATATCAGGACGTAGCTCTTAACTATGTCTTTAGTTAGTATCATACCTTCTGTCATGACCTAGCAATGACGACAATGGACTAAGCCTCTAAACTGTAATGAGCCTCAGTCCAGTGCTTTCTTTTCTAAGAATTGCCATGGTGTCTCCTCACAGCAATGGAACAGTGAGTAAGACAGTAACGTCCACAGAGAAATGGGGAGGGGCCGTAGAGATGGATCGGCCATTCATGTGTGGTCTCACTGATTTTGCAGATGTCTCAGGTTACATTTCCAAGCACACATGTGGTGGCTAACAACAGTCTGTAAGTCCAGTTCCAGAAGATCTGACATCCACCACAGACTCTTGTACTCACTGTGGTATACAGACACACACACACACACACACACACGCACACACACACACACATTTTATTTGTATGCATTTTTTTTAAAGAAGGCAAGCCATCAACAGGCAAGCAGAGGAGAAATCTAGGCTAATAAACATATGAAAAGATACTTAAGGAATTAGAGAAATGCAAGTAATATGGCATTGACCTGTGTTGACTGGTTTCTGTTTGAAAGCTAGCTGTTACCAAGCTGGAAGGACTTAGCCATAAGTCAGCCTTGCAACACTGTGGTGACTGTGAAAAGGATTAGAAGGTGTGGCCCTGTTGGTTTAGATGGAATTGAGTCCTTCCTGAGCATTGCATCTGCCTAAGTAATCCTCCCTGTGGTAGATCTCCACCCAGCCCACAGGGAACACAGAGGTTCTCAGCAACAGCTTTCTGTCAGGGAGAAACTGAGGACAACCCGACAGCTTGCCTTCAGAGGGCGGAGACTGAGAGTAGGGCCTTGGGAAAGGAGAGTCGGGAAGTGTCGATAACAATATGCAAAAGATAGATAAAGAAAAACAAGTCAAACCTCTTCAGCTCTGGCCAAAGAAAGCAATCACAGTAGGTTAGAGAAGGTGTGCGCACAGAAACTTTACAATGAACAGTGCAAGCTCACAGCTGAGGTGATAGAAATTCATTATGTACATATGACATGGAGGAAGATGTCATAATTGTCCTGTATAATGGACACATAGGGACAACAATATATTGTCTTGTTTTATTTTGTTCTTTGAGACAGAGTCTATCACAGAGTTTTGACTGTCCTGGAACTCCCTGGGCAACTAGTGGTTAACCATGTGGGTCTCAAACTCACAGAGATCCGCCTGCCTGTCTCTGCCTCTTAGAGCTGTGATAAAATGTGTGACTTCTAGGCAACAAGGACATTTTTTAGAAAGAGGGGCAGGAGGAAGGAACAGAGAGAGGGGAACATTGCTGTGCTGAGATCACCCACAGGGCGAAAGGAAACTCACAGGTCAGGCTTATGGTGGAGTTTCAGAGTGTCCTGGGGAGTTACCCATGGCCCACCCCCTGCCACCGTGTCTGAACCACCACTAGTGAAGAGCTGCACTTTGCAGAAGCTGCTGGAACCACAGGGACAGGACTGTTCGACATCCAGCAATGTGGACTCTCTGCCCTAGGCTGAGTCTGCACTTGGGAGCGGCGGCTGACTCCAAAGTTCTCCAGAACATTCTCAAGCCCTATTCCAGGTTGCCCTCACGTGTTGGGAGAAGGAAGAAAGATCCTCCCTCAAATTGGTTCTCCAAATAGTAATTCCAAATAGACTGCTGGAAAGCACGTGCTTCATAAAGCATGAGAGGCAAAAAAAAAAAAAAAAAAAAAAACAAAAAAAAAAACAACGGGGCAAATGGATAGAAGCTGCGGACCCCAGCGTCACGTTCCCGAGCATCACAGATGCTGCGCTTATTCCACACACGCTGGGAGACGTGATGCTGAGTGTGTCCATGGTGACAAGGGCTGAACTTACATTTTGATGTGAGGATGGGGAAAATTCAAAAGCAACATTAAAGTTATTTTTTAAAAAGCAATGTATATATAGAACTGTAAACAATGCGGCAGCCTACTAAGAATTCAATAGAAGAGTTCACATTCAGCCAAAGGGACCATTCAGAATGCAGACCTGGGAGGTATAAAGACCCAAGTGCAGGATGTTATGGTGATTGACATCTGTCACCCCATTGATTGCAGGGCTGACTCAGCCCCTGTGGATCTGGCCTCCTGCAGCCTCCGGGGTGTATGGGGTGTGACTATGGAGGCGCTAGGAGGGTCCTTGCACCAAGAAGAAAGGCCCAGATCCTTGCCCTCACCCCAGAAGGCTGGTTCAGACCCAGAGGCTCTTCACTGGTCTCCCGGTTCTGCGAAGCGCAGCTCTGCCCTCTAGTGGGAGGATTTTTAACTTCTCTGAAATTCCAAGGCAGAGGCATTCTGTCCCTGCTGGGGGATCTCTCTGGGTGGTCCTCAGCTCGGAATGTGGAGCCTGAGGCTCAGCGAGGCAGGAGCAGACTTGCTGGAGTTCAGCTTGGGTCAGACACACCAGGGCGCGCGCAGCTCGCCTCTGTCCTCTCTTCTGTGCTGTTCTTCTGTCTTCTCAGTCCTCTCCCACACAGCCTGCTGCTCCCTCTCCTGGGCATGCGCGGAGGCACATATTTCCAAGCCGAGCCACCAACTGCTTCACTTACTGGAAACTCTCTACTTGTAAGAAATGTGGAGTGCCCACAAGATTTGTGAGGAGATTACGAAAGGCGGGCTGTGGAGAGGACTGCAGTTAATATTTAATTTGGTCCTAAGTCCCGGATAGTTTCTCTATCTGGAGGATGGAACCAGGAGGTCAGACTTGCACGTCGGTGTAGATACACGCATGGGTTCCTCCCAGACTCTGGAAAACTAGCAAACAAAACCCACTTCAGAATCATCAGCCCATCAACCCTTCAAGATCCAGGAACAAAAGACAAAGGCGAAGAGAAGCAAAACAGGAATGGGAGGAAAATCACAATCTTAACAGGAGAGAGAGAGAGAGAGAGAGAGAGAGAGAGAGAGAGAGAGAGAGAGAGAGACAGAGAGAGACAGAGAGAGACAGAGAGACAGAGAGAATATCTCTTGAATCCAGTATAGCTGAGTGGGTGGTTTACTCTCCAAGACCCCAGCACTGCAAATAAACCAAACCCACCACAGAGTGAACAGGTTGCACTTACTAGATGGATTGAGTTCCCCTAATTAAACGAGAGAAGACTGGAGCTGCAGTCACGGGTCCACTGTCAGGAGCCTGGTCTGCTCTCACAGGGGACCAGAGCTGGTCTGAAGAGCTGAGCCATCTCTCCAGCTCCAACCGTTCACTCTCAGTGCCAATGAGGTCTTTCAGCACCATCGTGGTCCAGTCCTGGTTGAGCCATAGCCTTAGCCGTTTAACTGGTCTTCCATAGTGTTTCCTTCCCCTTGTCAAGCAGACAAAAGAGTAGTTCTTGCCAGGTGCCTTTAATCCCAGCTTGGGGAGACAGAGGCAGGTGGATTTCTGTGAGTTCCACACCAGCCTGATATACAGAGTGAGTTCCAGGACAGCCAGGGAAATCCTGTCTCAAAAAACAAAGGTGTAATTCTTAAAGCATGGCTCAAAACTGGAGGATTTCCTTAGAGATAAAGGGTGTCTTTAGCATGTACAAAGTTCTGAGTTACATGCCTTCTCTCTCTCTCTCTCTCTCTCTCTCTCTCTCTCTCTCTCTCTCTCTGTCTCTCTCACTCTCACACACACACAGACACACACACACAGACACACACACACATATACATACACACACACACACACTCACACACACACACACACACCTGCCCTGAAATGTTAGAGGAACTACTAACTCATCCTTCACACATACAAGAGAGCACATTGCCTCAGGCCATCTATACATTGTATACATATGGCAGCTCTTTTATATATGAAGGGGCCAGAAGAGCTGGCCACACTATAGTGTCAGACACAGAGATGGTTGAGACACGGGCCTTCCACGCTCATACAATCAATCAGTAGGCTGAACTAATCGCTCTTACCTGTGCCTTTCAACTGGCACAGGGACAATCCCTCCAAGGAAAACAACCAAACCAATGAGGCAGCTAGAGCTGCAGCCCTTAGGGCCCTAAACTTGTCTCATCCAACACAAGACTTCAACTTACATTCCCTCTCTTACCCCCTGACACTCATCAAACACCTATCTTCACCAACTCTTCCATCCTAGCCATCAGGTATTGTCTTACTTTGTTGAAACCCATCTATAGCCTACTCCTGAGGACTTATGGTTCTTAAAATCTATCACTACCTCTTGCAAAGTTAGTCATATGTCAGACTCCAACTCCAGGTATCTTAGTACCCCTTATCCTACCCACCAGGCTAGAGGTTCCCTTCCTAGAACTGACTGGCAACTTGATTCTACCCACATGGCCCACTGTCAAATATGCCATGTATCTCTTGGTCTTTGTGGACACCTTCTCAGGGTGGGCGGAGGCATACCTACCACCCACAGAGGGGCTCAGACAGTCTTTCACCTCCTCCTTCAAGAGATCATCCCCCAATTTTGAGTCCAGCCTCCCTCCAGTTAGACAATGTTCCCACGCTTCTCAAACTCTATCTAAGGCCCTCAACATCCCCTGGCATTTTCATATCCCTACCACCCTCAGTCTTCAGGTAAGGTAGAAAGAACTAACAGCTCTATAAAAACCACTCTTGTCAAAATGTCACTGGAACTTCACCTCAGCTGGGTAAAACTCCAACCCCTGGCTCCTTTTAGGCTACAAGCTCTCCTCAAGCAACCTCTTTTAATCTCACCTTTCGAGCTCATGTATGTATGTCTCATTTCTTTATTTTTTTTAAGATTTATTTATTCTATATAAGTACACTGTAGCTATCTTAAGACACACCAGAAGAGGGCATCAGATCTCATTCCATATGGTAGTGAGCCACCATGTGGTTGCTGGGATTTGAACTCAGGGCCTCTGAAAGAGCAGTCAGTGCTCTTAACCACTGAGTCATCTCTGCAGCCCTGGATGTCCTGTCCTAACTCCTGGTCTTTCACCCAAACACTCTCCACTCCCTTGATCACCTACTTACTCCATTACTTTGTCACCTTCACTCTTTCCTATGGAACTTGGCTGGCCACTGTCTACCACAGCCAGACACTGTCCCCTGCCCACCGCCTGTCAACATTGAAGACCATGTACTTCTCTCCCCTCCAGACCACTAGCCATCTCTCTCTCCTAAATGGCAGGTAATTCTCATGATTACAAGAACTGCTAAATTTGACAGTCTCTCTCTCACTGGGTCTACCTGTCTCATCTCAAACCGTTTATCCCTCTACCTCAAAATGACTCTTCTTCCTACACATTTACACCAAAAGGACCCTGCTTCCTTAAGCTCCAGAGGATGTCGAGACCACCCACCTTGTCCCCAACCCCAGAAAAATGAGATTCTACTCTGGCAACTGCACTTCAACACCACTGGATTAGATATGAGGCTTTTCATCCTCCCCCTACTGTTCATTTCCATCCAGGGTAGCCCTTACATCTGGAGATTCAAGGTTCAAGAACCCCTCACTGATAACACTTTTTCCAAATAGAGTCAGGAAACTGCTCCATACCCAGATGTCAGGTGTCTTAGAGTTTTACTGCTGTGAACAGATATCATGACCAAGGCAACTCTCATAAGAACAACACTGAACTGGGCCTGCTTACAGGTTCAGAGGTTCAGTCCAGTGTCGTCAAAGCAGGAACATGGCAGCATCCAGGCAGGCATAATATAGGCAGAGCTGAAAGTTCTACATCTTCATTTGAAGGCTGCTAGTAAAATACTGGCTTCTAGGCAGCTAGGATGAGGGTCTTAAAGTCCATGCCCACAGTGACACACATACTCCAACAAGTCCACACCTACTCCAGCAGGAGCATGCCTTCTAATAGTGCCACTCCCTGGACCAAGCATATACCAACCATGACACCAGGAGCCAATCCAAACTGCTGTCATCCCTATATCCACCACTCCATCCAAACAGTATAACCTCTTTGACAAGACAAGAAATGATTGTAAAAACAAATAGCCAGACAAATATGGGGGCTGCCCATACTTGTCTTTCCAGAAACATAAGTTAGGATCACAAATCAATCACCTCTCCTATCAATGACACAATATGCTCTTCTTCTATATTCAAGACCCGTGGAGTCTCAGGTATGAAACGGGTTTTGTTGGTAAGCTTTATCATAAAAACCAATCTGGGTCCCCAAGAAGTATTATTCACATCCAGAGAAAATATGTCTCCATTGTCCAACCTCTAGATATAGGAAAAATAGGAGAAAGTGATCAAACACTCCTCCAAGGTCCTTACCTTATTGACATGACCCCTCGTGAATGGCACTAACCTGTCATTTCACCTTCTGCTTCAGAACCTGACCTCAGCCTAGCAGCTCCTTAATGTCACACAACCTGGCTGCTTTAAAGATTGCTGGCTATGTGTACCCCTAGAACTAACTCACAATTATCACAGTGATCCTGCCAAGAAGCTTCACTTCACCTTTCATTAGGTGCCCCGACTCTGGTGTTGCTGTGGTCTCCGTTCCTTTTCCCTGTCACTCTTTTGGCATGCCAGACTGTTTTAGACATCTGGGACATGTTTTATAGAATGCTAAACTTCCTAGACTGCAACAGAACCATAACCCTTGATACCTCATCTCTGCCACAGTGCCCCACAGTCCAAAACATGTCAAATCTCTTTAGTACTGCCAGATGGTCAGGAGTTTGCATGTAGGTATTTCTTTTCTCTAAATTAAGAATAACCCATGGAGAAGAGCCTCTACCAATCCCAAATGTAGACTCAATATCTGCCAGCTAAAACAAAAGGGCAGTTTAAATCATGCCACACCTGGCTGCTGTGGGAATAATTCTCTCCCATTGCTCTTCCTAAAAGAACACATAAACCTGATACCCCAGGTATGGGCTGAAAATAATCCTCCAGCTCTGGCCTCTCACTTGCCTCCTGTTCTGGTAGGTCTGAAAGCTACTACTAAGCCCTATCAGGGTGAGGCCCTTCAGGGTATCATGCCCCACATTAATAGCCTTTATGATCATGGGATCCTGATTCCCTGTCATTCTCCCTGGAACACACCTCTGCTGCCAATCAAAAATCTTGGAGGACAAAATTATAGATCAGTGCAAGACCTAAGTGTAGAAGATATCTACCCAACAGTTCCAAACCCATATACCCTCTTGAGATTCCTACCACCTGACAGACAAATTTTTACAGTCTTGGGCTTGCAAGATGCTTTCTTCAGCATTTTCCCAGATAAGAACATCCAGGTATTTCCTGTGTTTGAATGGCAAGACCTGGAAAATGGATTCAGCAGATAGCTGACTTGGACCAGACTGCCACATGGATTTAAAAACCCACCCATCATTTTTGATGAGGCTCTCCACCAGGACCTACATGAGTACAGGTAGACTATGCCACATGTTTCTTTGCTCCAGTATGTGAAGGATTTGATCTTGGCTAACACTGATGTTGAGTCTTACATGGAAGCGACCAGATTTCTACTAGAAACACTGCAAAGATTGGGGTATAGGATCTCAGCAAGAAGACTCAGATCTGTGTATCTGAAGTGACCTTTGGTTTCTAGCTCAAGGGGGTCAAAGAAGTCTTTCTCAAGCCCATAAAGAAACTATCCTAGCTATCCCGACACCTAAGACCAAATGCCAAGTACAAGAATTCCTGGGGTCAGCTGGGTTTTGTAGGCTCTGGACACCAGGTTTTGCTGAGATAGCTAACCCACACTATGAGGCCACCAGGGGGCAGGAAGAAACTTTCACCTGGACAAATGAACATAAGAAAGCGTTCCAAGAATCAAAATTGGCACTGTTACCTGCCCCAGCTCTGGCTCTGCCTGATGTGACTAAGCACTTCCATTTATTTGTGGATGAAAGTCAAGGCATTTCCAAGGGGTACTGACACAAAACGTGGGCTTCTGGCAATGACCACCAGCCTACCTAAAAAATTGGACCCAGTAGCAATAGGATGTCCAAACTGCTTGAGGACTATAATGGCCACTGCCCTGCTAACTAAAGATGCAGACAAATTAACTTTGGAACAGCCTCTAACCATATCTATCCATCACACCATAGAGGAAGTTCTCGAGATTCCCCCCTGACTGCTGGATTTCAAATGCCCAGATAACTCTCTACCAGCCTCTGTTGTTTAACCTAACCAGAGTGTCATTTGCCCCTAGTGCTTCACTGAACTCTGCCACTCTGCTGTCTAACCTGAGCTTGGGAATCCCACCTATACATGACTGCTTGGAAACCCTGCAACATGTACATAAAACCCAGCCAGACCTGACTGACAGATTTCACCATGTACACTGATGGAAGCAGCTATAAGGAAGACAGCACCAAGTACGAAGGTCCAGCAGTGGTGGATTTGGACAAGACAATATGGGCGTCTCCCCTCTCAAGTGGGACATTAGCCCAAAGGGCAGAATTAATAGCCCTCATTAAGTTGTTTACATTGGGCAAGGACAGGTAGTTAACATCTACACTGATAGTTGACATGCATTTGTACATATTCACAGGGCAATATACAGTGAAAGGGAACTGTTGACTGTAGAGTAAAAGACAATTAAAAACAAACAGGAGAGCCTGGCTGCTCTACGGCCCCCAAAGAAATTGACCATTATATACTGTCCAGGCTACCTAAATAAATGTCCAGGCCATTATACGCTACCAGACCTGATCCTACCTAAACATGAAATCTACTCCAAAGAAAATAACCAGGCTTATCAATTCCTTCCTAATACCTACACGAAAGACAATGACATAAAACCGATGGAAGAAAGACTCTATCAAAAAAATTGGGCAGAACTTTGACTCAAGATCTCCATGCCAGCATGCATGCATCTGGGAATAAAAAAGATGAAAGAATTACTATCTAAAACAGTCTTTATCCCAGGGCTAACCATGCAATTGCAGGAAATTGTTACTAGATGACACTCTTGTCACTTGACAAGCCCAGGTCCAAAAACAACTCATGCTAAAAGGGAAAGAAGCACCTCATCAGGAGTCTACTAAGAAATAGACTTTACTGAGGTAAAACTAGGAAAATTTGGTCACAATTATCTTTTAGCATTTATAGATTCCTTCTCAGGAGACTGAGGCATTTCTAACTAAGAAGGAAACTGTTCAAACTATAAGAAAAATAAAATAAAATAAAAACTCATTGAGAAAATAATGCCTCCATTTAGTACTCTCCTATGACCTTAGGATCTGAAAACGGACCAGCCTTCATCTCTCCAGCTAATCAAACTGGAATAAATTGCAAAAGCATGGGATATAGGCTCACTTGTCATTCAGATTGTAAGATAGATTCCTAAGACTTGTAATCCCTTGGTTATAACTCTTAAATCTTGGAACCCTTCCCCTCCCTGTGCTGACTACAGGGTTGGACACACCTGTGTATTTACAATTTATGTGACAGGACTAGGCCCTGGAATGTTTTTTTACAATCCAATGATTGGCAAAACCTAAGTTTTTATGCCTAATGGGACCTCTGGCATAAATACCAAACACAGTTATGTAACAAAAATAAGGACTGAAACTTCTCATGGCCCAGGGTTGAATAGTATCACCTTCCCTCCCCCAGGCATTTCCTCAGATTAGGCTACCTTCTCAGACTGTGTTCCCTTTTTTGGAAGTCCCTGGAACCCCTTTACATGGGGACCCCTTAGTTATTATAAAAGCCACTTTCAAATTTCTTAATGATTCTAGACCAAATACGACTAAGGATTGCTGGTTTTGTTTAGATCCAAACCTCCTTATTATATAGAAATAGCTACTATTAACCCTTAGCCCTTCCAACTCTTCAAATTAGTCTCTTTAAATGATACTGACACCTGTCCTTGGGAAACTTCCATCTCCCTGGGGGATGTATAAGGAAATGGGGCTTGTTTTAGGTCTCAAAAATATCCATTGACAACATCACTCTATTCAGGTATATTTCATGCTTCTAACATAAGTATGCGATAAAATTGTCCAGTTGTCAGTTGTCTTAGAATAATAAAGTCTAAACTAATCTTTCAGCAGCACCCAAAGGCACATGATTTGCATGTACCACAGACCTTTCCCATTGTCTATCTGGGGCTCATTTCACAAATAAGCAAAAGCCTGAATTATGTGTGCTCATTCACATAGTACCACAAGCCAAATATTATGGAGGAACAGCACGGTGGAATCACATGGGTCTTTCGTCTAGTTCTCTCTCTAAGAGAGATCCACCCTTTTTAATGCCAGTGTTGACTGGGGTGGGTATTGTAGGATCATCAGGAATAGGATCCCCTGTTTTAGTTCCAGGGAAACAGAATTTTCGAATGTTACATGAACAGGTAGATAAAGATCAGGCTCAATTACATTCAGCCATCTCACTTTTAGAACATGCAGGCTCCTTAGCTAAAGTGGTCATGCAAAGCAGACAAGCATTAGACTTGCTGTTCCTCAAGGAAGAAGGGGTATGTATGGCCCTAGGGGAGCAATGTTGTCTCTATGCCAATCATTCTGAACTAATTAGAAACACTTTGGCTGAAGTTAAAACCAGCCTCCTCAATAAGGAGAGGAAAGACAACAAACTATGAATTGGTTCGAAAGATTGTTCAACATTACCTTTGGTTAACATTACCAATTACTTCCATAGTTGGCCCCTGTGGATTCTACTGTTAATTCTAACCTGTGGGCCACGTCTTATCAATGACCTCAAGTCCTTCACCTGGAAAAGGATCTCAACAGTTAAACTTAGTCTTTAAAACTCACTATAATTCTTTAAAGAAGGACACAGAGTCAAATCATTGACTCTAAGGTACAAGCTCAAATGGGGAATGATGTAGTCTGACATAACTGTAGCCATTTTGTGTGTAGCCTTCATGTTGCTCACAAGGTGAAATTAAGTTCATTTACTTTTAAGAAGTTATCTTTAACTAACACTAAAAAAAATCTTACTTGTGGCTTTGGAGACCTCCTCCTAGCTGTCTGGAAGACAGTCTTCTCCTGTTTGCCTTTGGAACAAGATGAAGAGTACTCAGGCCCACATGCATACTGCCATGCTTCCCAGCTTTATAATGGACTGAACCTCAGATCTAGTAAGCCAGCCCCAATTAAATGTTGTCCTCTATAAGAGTTGCCTTGCACATAGTGTCTCTTCATAGTAATGAAAACCCTAACTAAAACAATGCCTTTAATTTTAGGAGACAGAGGCAAACAGATCTCTGAGTTCAAGGCCAACCTGGGACAAGACAAGTTCCAGGTAAAGAAAAGCTTAGGTCCAGGTATGGTGGTACTGACTTTAATCCCAACATTTGGGAAAGAGTCATGAAGATCTCTGAGTTCAAGGTCAATCTACAAAGAAAGTTTCTGAACAGCTAAGCTTAGGCAGTAAAGGAGTTGGAAAACAGAAATATGGTGATAATGTAATAGAACAAGCCATGTTCTAGCTCCAGCAAACAACAGAACTCAGCAGCTTTGGCCATGTGGCTCATTGGCTTTAGGGTCAAGAATAAAAGGAACTGCTAAGACAACTGATGCTGGTTAGCTAGAGTTAAGAAATTAGTAGTGATTAAGAAGAGACCAGCATCACTGAGGGGAAATTTTCTGAGAGCACAAAGAAGCTGTGTTCCAGAGATAGCCAAGGTTATACCTCATGCTGCAGCCAGACATTCTTAATGGGTAAGAATCATCCAGATGGAGCCGGAGAGATGGCTCAGTTGTTAAGAGCACTGACTGCTCTTCTAAAGGTACTGAGTTCAATTCCCAGAAACAACATGGTGGCTCACAACCATCTGTAATGGGATCTGATGCCCTCTTCTGGTGTGTCTGAAGACAATTTTAGTGTACTCATATACATTAAATAAATCTTTTTTTTTTAATAGAGTCATTCAGGTGGTACTGCTTTTGAAGGCATAAAAGGGTCATAGAGAGCAGTTAAAGTGTGGCCTTGTGAGAGTCCAAGGGACACCATGGATCAAGGTGCATCCTCAGTTGTAGTTGACAGGCCAGGGCTTGAAGGGATCATGCAAAAAAGTTGAGGCTTGGCACCATGAAGGGAGCCTATTGGTGAAGCCTAGTTGCAGTGGAAGACCCTGGAGTATTAGAGATGTCAGTACCATGGGATGATCACCAAGAACAGCAACGGCAATAGAGTAGAGTTAACCAGAGCCTAAAAGTGCTACAGGGAGCAGAGCTGGCGAAAGTGATGCAAACCTTTTGGAGAAACCCAGAAGATCATGTGTGGATCCCAGACAATGGAACAAGAAGCTACAAAGTTGAAGTTGCCGTGGATATCCCAAAATGTTAGAGATATCAGAGCCATAGGCTTGCCTATTAAGGCAAACTGCTAACAGGGGGCAGAACCAGCACAAGACGACGTTTGTTGGTACCAAATGCCAGATCTGCCAACGGCAGACAACAAGGATAAAAGGAGTTAGATATAGCAATACTTTTTAATTAATAAATCCAGACAGCAAGTCTCTGCTACCCACCCCAAAGGTTTACGTTCCCGAATGAAAAATACACACGCTTTTATATTTTGGTTTGCCTTAAACTGTGTAGCAACTGGGCCACTTCCTAAAATCCATGTGGTTAATCCACCACCGGATGATAAACCCAAGTTATTACTTCCTAAATTCTATATTTTCCCTTGTAGGGTTATGGGTTCCACGCATGCTCCACCACTGGGCTTGGAGACTCTCTGGGAGGCAAGATATGGGAAGTTGACCTTGATTACCCCATGCTGCTTGTTCTCAGGATCTTGGGCGTCCAGGCGCTGCTGGAAGCCACAGAAGAGCCGAGAATGGTGTGGGGGCCAACGGGCTGGATTTAGCCCTGGACTGAGGGGGAAAAGAGGGGAGCTCTGACTGGTTCCAAAGGGATAGTTCTTTGCTTGACAGTGGTGGGCTTGGTGGCCTACTGTCCCTTCAGGGTCACCAGGGTTTCTAGCCTTAGCTCAACCAGGAAGTAAGCTGCCTTTCAGGTTCCCACATTCCCTGGACACAGAGGGGCAACCCTCTGAGCTGCATTTTCTCTCCTACATGACAGCTGTGCCTCCCTGTCATCCACTCTTCTCAGGCATGGCATCTCTTCTCCTCTCTCTCTCACACCGTGGATCCTCTCTCTGCTCTCTTGGTCCCATACCTGGGAATCTTAAGGCTCGCACCTCCATCTATTCTGTTCGGCCACTGGTGGCCAGCACTTTATTTACCAATAGAATCAGCTGGGGGCAGGGTCCTTCAGTATACAACCTGCAGACACTTGTGTAAGCAGTTTGGGGGAGCAAAATTAACCTTAGAATACAAGCAGTATTAGGTCATACCCACTATAGTTAGAGATCTGGAGAGAGCTTTGATATTAGACATTAAGATGTCAAGTTTGAAGTTTGACCAGCTGGTTTTTGGTCTTGCTTTGGTTCAGTATTCTCTCCCTAGGATGTTTTAGAATAATGTTTAAACTGTGCCATGTCATGTTGGAAGTGTGTGATCTACTTTTTAATTTTATTTTATAGGGGATAATAGTTAAAAGAGTGTATAAATCTCAGAACAGACTTTGAACTTTAGACTTTTAAACATTGATGAGATTCTGAAAGACTATGAGGTGTTTGAAGTTGGATAAAATGTATTTTGTATTATGCTATGTCTAGGTATGGTGTCCGAGACCCAGCTCAGGCAAACAACATGGGTTCCCCAGGGCCGGAGCGAGGACTGAAAGAAAAAAGACACATGGTTTGTTAAAGTTGCAGCATGACTTCAGCCCAACTTGAGGCCGAAGCAAAGCTTGCTTTAATCCATCCTCTTTTAAATCATTTTAATTACATGCAAAAAGGTAACAACGGTTCTGAGACAAGGATCAAGTGAGATAACAACCAAAGATCCTGTAAACATCTTACTGGAGGTCAGGTGAAAAGGTCAGAGACAAAAATGGATACTGCTGTGCCTACATCCTGAAATCCTCCCTGCCCTGAGCTGCATTCCTAAGGATTCTGCCTGGAGCTTCAAATATGAATGTACTTCCCTATGCCACATTCTTAAAAGCCCAGCCCCGAACTTCAGATGTGGATGTACTTCCTTATAGCCTTATCCCAGGGGCTCTGCCTAGAGCTGCAGATGCCAATGTGCTTAATACTAGCCCTTACAGGGTGTAGCACAGAAGCCAGATTCCTGCCTTGGCTAGCCCCAAGATGTCCTGGGATACTATTAATATTAATATTAATATTACTCCACCATCAACTGTTCAGAGGTGCCATAAATGCTCTCCACAGTATGGCCCCATAGATTCATGTGTTTTAATAATAGGAGTTAAGGATTGGAATGTGGTGTCATGAATATGTTTGTTCCATAGGGATGGGTACTGTTAGGAGGGGTTGGAGAAAGTGAGTCACTGTTGGGGTGAGCTTTAGAGATCTATGCTCAGACTCCGCCCAGTGTGGAAAAGAGCTTCCTCCTGGGTACCTGAGTATACCAGTCTCTCCAATTTGTCTTCAAATCAAGATGCAGAACTCTCAACTCCATCTCCAGCACATGTCAGCCTGCGTGCTGCCATGTTTCCTACTGTACTCATAATGGACTAAACCTCCGAAACTGTAAGCCAGCCCCAATTAAATGTTTGCCTTCATAAGAGTTTCCTTGGTCATAGTGTCTCTTCAGAGCATCAGAAACTCTAAGACAAAAGCTTAGCAACAGCCAAGGTCCTGAAAGGAAAGAATTCTACCATAGCTTATAGAACTCTGAAACTGGAGGCCTTTGGTTAAGATGATGATAGTGCCATTTGGTAGCTCTTGGATCAAACCCAGTTCTAGAAGAAACTGTTTTTAGACATGAGAAAGAAGATCTAAGAGTTTAGGTCATCACTGGGTAAAAATTCGGCATCACAGGTGTAGAGCAGGTAAGGGGGAGCCCTATCAAGTTTTTTTTTTATACTATATTTTGTAACCTGAAAAACATGCGACCCCCATTTAAAAAATTTGTTTCCTTGTCTTCCTCTTTCATTGTCTTTCTCTAACAGTATCCTACAGCCAGTTCTCTCTCCCACATGAACATGCTTACAGCTATTTTCAATTAACCTTTGATCTTTCCCCTATAAAGGGGACCTCAAGTGGCCAGTAAGGCTATCTAAAATCCCAACTTAGGATGAGACAGTTGGTTGGCCAGTCCTGGGTACATCTCTAAAATAAAGTTTGCTTTAATTAGACAGTCACAGATTTGGTCATTATCATTATGATTTTCAGGTGTGCAAGTGTTCTGTCTGGATGTATATATATGTACCACGTGTGTGCCTGTTGCCCCCAGAGGGCAGAAGAGGGAGTAGATGCCCTGGATCTGGAGTTACAGATGCTTGTGTTCATGTAAATGCTGGGAATTGAACCAGGGCCTACTGTAAGAGCAGCCAGTGCTTTCAGTCTCATAGCTCATCTCTCTGTCTTCAAGAACCAAATGTTTTAATAGAAGAATCAATGACCTACATTAAGAAAAGATTGAATTGGGTGATCTGAATCTTTCTTAGGGTTCACCATTTCAAAGACCCTGGATGGTCATGTTGGGCTCTGGTCAGCAAATCTACCTGCACTGCAGAGGCCATCTCAGTAGCTCTCTGCTTATATCTCTATATGCTGACTTCATCTTCATGAAGAAGTGTCAATTAGACAGCAGGGACCACAGTATCCAATAGAAACCTGGCCATGTATTCTGATCATTGAGGAACCATTTCCACAGGCCTACTCTGACCAGTGACTCCACCAAGACCAAGTAAATGGTGTCAAAGAAACATGTTTCTAAAGGTGATGGCATAGCATGCTTCTGAGAACTTAAGACATTTGAAAACTAGATCTACTGCTAGACTGTAGTAGCAAGACAAAACAAAACAGCAATATCTAACTTTAGATGCGAACAAGGCTGGTTCAGTAGAAGATGGTAGGCCTACGGATGCTATACAATGCTTTAATTGTTTTTTTTTTTTTAATTTGGCTCAGAAGTGAAATAGACCTGATGACTACAGGTTTGGTAGCAGATTAACAGTATAAGAAAAAAATAAATATCAGGAAGGAGAGATTATTAGCATGACTAACAGAAATTAATGGAATAATCTTTGTTCTATTGAATTCCTGATTATACCGTCCTTAGGAATACTGTATCAGCAGTTTAGCCAGGAGTGAGTCATCCCTGAGAGAGCAGGGTGGGAGAGATGGAAGGAAAGACAAGAGTCACAGTGCAAACTTATCTTCACCAGCACCGCCAATGCACACAAAGTCCTGGGAGCACTCGCACCTGCGAAAACTCACTCCATTAAAACAGGAATTCCTCTCCCCAGTGCTGTTAGATTGTCTATTCCACAGACGAGTCTTAAGTATGCTTTGCTGGAAACATGGGTTTGCTGATCACTAAAAAATTAGCATCAAGTCGAAAGTTCCTGATGTGTGAGTGTTGGCAGGCATTCACGAGGCTGTGGGACTTTCCTGTTGTGCATATAGAAATGATTTCACAATGTGCCACTGTCACCTCTGTGATGGTG
The DNA here is from genome assembly GCF_963924665.1 of Micromys minutus. Classification (NCBI taxonomy): domain Eukaryota; kingdom Metazoa; phylum Chordata; class Mammalia; order Rodentia; family Muridae; genus Micromys; species Micromys minutus. The sequence continues at coordinate 70,412,207 of NC_137976.1, forward strand.
ATGATCCAGCAAATCAGGAACTCTCCTTAATGTCTGCACACAGCAAGGTGCTCTGGCTACAGGCCACAGGGACAGCAGTGTCCCTCATCCTGGCCAACGTGAGTGACTGCTGTTGGTTTAATTGCTGCTATGGCCTTGTTCCAGTCTCTCATCGTCCATCTTGCATGTAGTAATCCAACAACAGAACTGACCTGACCCAAAGCAAAGGAGTATTTCCCTGAACCTCTCCAAGGTTGCCCTTAAAAACCCCAACCCTGTAATTAGTCCTAACATCCCTTCACTGCCCTTCCTCATGGTACCGGCCGTCTCTCCTCACAATGAATATTAAAGATCATGTTCAATTACAGCTGTGCTCTTCAATGAACAATAACGAAATTTCTGATCATGTAACAGCCTGTAGGTAACCATGATATGTTGCTGTGTGTGCATGTGAACCCTAAGCAACTGCTGCCCATACATGTAGACAGTGGTTAGGTGATTGCTAAGTGCCAACTAGAATAGCTCTGTCTTCAAATTGTCCACAAACTACACCCAGAGCAAATGAGTCTGTTTAATAGCCTAAGAAACCTGACTGGTTGGGGCCAGTTGCATGTCCATCCTGTCCCTTGACTCAATGCCTTTTGCCAGTCATACTGAGCCGTTTTCTGGCCAGTGTGTCTTCTTAATCCACTCAGTGCATTCACATATCCCTGTCATTTGCTTCCGTTTGCACATCTGGTGTCTCGGGACGTCTGCCAGAACCTACCTGTTACACTGAATGAGTGGGCAAAGGTGACTTTGTGACCTTGTGTAATTAGACTGTCATCCTGTCTCAGTTTTCAAAGCTTATTTGCTAAGAAGGGTAAAAGCACAAGCTCCAGAGATTAAGAAAGTGGTTTTTTACACATGGAAAAATACAGCTGCTTAGAGAGGCTTCCTCTCCTGACTGTGTGCCCTCCCCGCTTGCAATCCTGTATCCCCATCCCACTTGTGGTTCCTTAGCAAGGTTGTCAAAGAAGTTCATCTGCGAAAACTGTGTGGGAAGAGGTGATTTCCATGTGGGCTGTGTGTCTACGTGGTTTAGTACATAGTTCACCACTGAACCATTCTCTTGCTCTAAATCCTCAAGGGCAGGGAGGGACCTTAGTTTCTTCTTTGATATCTCCCAAGAGCTTACACAGCTATTGCCCGTCCTAATCACTGAAACAATCAGTTAAATCATCAATTTGTCTTCCTTCTTCCTCTCAGATTGGGTATGTCAACCTCTCTTCACAAAAGTGTATGAGGAAGGACTTGTCTCCTTGAGCCCCCAAGCAGAACATGTAACATATCCACAGAGCATCCTCTAGTTCCCCAGATAAGGAGAAAGTGGGGACCTCAGGTCCTTTGAGCCACTCCAGGGGGAAGAGCAATGTAGAACTCATGTAATGAAGCTGCTATATCATGTCTCACTTTCCAGAATTTACCAACAGGTGTGGTTCGTCCCAAGGCAGGGTGGAATGCCCTCCTCTCTTGGGGAGCAGCTCACATCTTAAGGGCTGAGCATGACCTCACCCTTCAGCCAGCCCTCTGAGCAGAGGTGAGCTGAGAGACTGCTCACCTTATGGAGGGCCTGTGCTAGAACCATTCATTCTCGGGCCAGATGCCTTCTTTAACAAGAGGGTGGTGGTGGAGCATGGAAACAAAGCCAAGGAGAGCCTGGCTGAACTGGGTCCCTGCGCTGCTCACAGGCTAGATCCAAGTCCTAGGCAAAATGTTTTTTTCTTGGCCTAGTCTTGAGATGGCTCTCCTGCTGCCTCAGCTTGTGAGGATTACAGTAGAATGCCACTTCACCTGGCCAAACTTTGTAGTCTCTTTTCTTCTCTTTTCTTTTTTCCTTTCCTTTCCTTTCCTTTCCTTTCCTTTCTTTCTTTCTTTCTTTCTTTCTTTCTTTCTTTCTTTCTTCCTTTCTTTTACTTAAAGACCAGGGCTGTGACTCAGTTGGTAGTGTTTTCTTAGCCTGAAGCTCTGGGTTTGATTTCTTAAGCATTTCATAAGCCAACATGAAGGCCATTCTGGCTATATGAGATCTTTAAAAATGTGTTTTAGAAAAGAAACGAAGCACGTTGCTGGCATCATTTCTCTGGTATATAAGTCAGTTAAGCCAAGTGCCTCTCCCTGTCCTGTCTTACCATTCCCAAACCCCAGAGTCTGAGTTACAAGAGTGGGAGGAGGCTGCACTTGAATCTCTGAGTCGGGCCCTGGGTTCTGCATCCTCAGAGATGAGTTGCAGGCGGAGGGACTGTTTTACCAGGGTGAGGACTTGGGCTGGGGTGGTCAGGCACCCTTAGAGGAGGAAGGACACTAGCAGTGTCTTCTGTCATCCAGAAATTACAGGTAAAGGAAATATCTGTTCACACAAGGCATCTTCAGTAGTGAGAAAGATGGGGATTTACCTCTGTACTCTTTGGGTGTTCTAAGGCAGCCACAGCAGTAGCTACAATCAGGGCTGGGGGAGGCCAATGGGAATTCAGTTCAGTGCCAGGGTACAGCTTTAATAGGTGTGGGAGTCAGTGAATAGTGTGTACCAGTCTTTACAGACCTGTAAAGAGATAAAATTTGATTCCACCTGGTATACATTCACAGTAATGCTGGGTGTGATTCAGGAATGAACTTTGGTTCCACCGTACCAAGATTTCCGAAACCATCAAAATAGCTGGGTGTACCTTGATGGGGAAAGGCAAAATCAGGTCCACTAATTTGAGGACTGCTCCTCCTTAATTCTGGAAGCATTTTTATCTGTGAGGTGAAGAGGAGGGAGGGACAGAAAGAAAGGCTTTGTGAGAATCTTGGGTTTTCTGCAGCATGACCATGTCTGGCTACTGCTGGACAACATACTACTGGTTTCTTCTCTGGCTTCTCTTTCTTGGTTTGCTTTGCAGATGCCTCTTCTTATCCCATGCCAAAGATGGTACCTGCTAGAGGTCTAAGTCCTCAGCCCTTGCATATGATGCTCTCTATTTGTTCCTGTCTCTGAGCTCCAGGCTGCTCCAGCAACTTACAGACTGTACTTGGCCTCTACCCACTCAGAGCAGTAAGGGGAGGGTGTGAGGGAAGGATAGCGGGAGCAACTCCAGTAGAAGGGCAGTGAGCAAGATATAAAGGGAATGAATGAATGAGTGAGTGGATGGATGGATTAATTAATTAATTAATGAGAAAAATATGCAGAATTCTGGTCACAGTTGTCCTTGTCATGTCTCTTATTACAAAACCTGTTGCCACCTGACTGTTATTGGTTTATAGAGAATCTGTTCATTATTTTGCTTTTCTGGACTATACTTTAGAAAATTTTCTTGGAGATGAAATATACAACTTTTTAAAAATGTAAATAATAATAATGATGATGATGATGATGATAAGTACATGCTTGAAGGAATAAACCAACTGGAGAAGGCAAGAAACAGAGACCAGAGACCGGTCAAATGGTGAAAGACAGCTCTTAGCTCCCAAGGGTGGCAGCCACCACAGGGTGAGCACATGCTTATACTGAGACTGCAAGGCCCTCAGGGAAGGGAGGGAGCTTTATGGGGAGACAGCGGGAGCTCAGTGTGCCCAGATTGAGGTTGTTGGTCTGGGGAACCTGGCAATGGGCCAACTGAGAGCATCCATCATACGTGGTCATACATCATACCAGGGGTGGTCGGCCAGGGTGTATGTTTGGTCTTGGTTGGTTGTTCTGCAACCAAAAATGAGGTAAAAACCAGGAAAGCTGTTAGGTTTTCTTAATCAGGCCTTTGCCATTTGGGGTCAGCTGTGGCAGGCATTATTGTCTGGCTTCCTAGACTGATGAACTGAAATTGATTTCTACCATCCATGTCTACATTCTAGATAGCACACTGGCCCCCTTAGGTGGCTGATTGACTTTTTAAGCTGATGACTATGGGTAAAGGGTTGATTTCCTGCACCCAGGGCTGGCTCTGGTGGAGACTAGGTTGACTTCTTGGGTTGGTTGCTGCAGATTTCAAACCATAGTTCTGAGCCAATTGTGTATCATGATTTCTAGATAGAAACATGTCAGTGAGGTGCATCCTTTACTTCCCACAATACTGCTGTGGGGCAATGCATTGGCTACTCCTTCACTGTGTGACAAAGCACCCGAGAAGAGGCTTAAGGGCAGAAGGGGAGTCATACTGTGGGAGCATGAGTCAGCTGGTCATGTCTCCTTAAAACTGGGAGGAGAGACCAATCCTGGTGTTCAGACTTTGTTTTTCCCCCTCTTTTTATTCAGTCTAGGACCCCAGGACCTCAGTCCACTGGATGGTGCTGCTCACATTCATGGTAGGTCTTCATTCTCTTGGACATGCCTAGAAGTGTGTTCCCTAGGGATTCCAAAGCCAATCAAATAGAAAACTAACTGCCACAGAAGTGCAACAATAAACCCCAATAAACATGGCCTTTAAACTGCAACAATAAGTTTGACCTAAAATAGATCCCCCCACAATACACTAAAAACCAACGATCTGTAAACAAACTGTCATATAACCTGACTATAAATCTGTAACCAAGTCACGTAGTCTTAGCCAATCCTAGCAGCTAAACTTTCAGCCAATTAGAGGCTAAAACTGCCCAAGTATGTCTATACATGGAACCTATGACATGACTTAGTGGGTAATAGTGCCACCAAACCCGATCTCCTGAGTTCAATCCTGATACCCACACAGTGTAAAGAGAGAACTGATTCCCAAGAATCAGCCCCTCCCTCAATTGTCCTGTTCTTTATGTGCACAAGGCAACCACTTGTGCCCGTGTGACTAGCCGCCTGAAGCCTGGGTTTTTAGGCCTAATCTCCTGAACTGCCAATTTGAAGCCTGTCATGGAGTCAGCCTGTCTCATCAAGCTCCTGTGCTCCTAAGCCGGTGTTGTCCTCTGTCTCCTAGGCATGGCCTGTTGTCGAATTTTTCTATTGGAAATCTGGTATGAGTTCAGCTCTGAGCTCCGGTCTGGCTGGCTCAGAGTGTGGGCCCCGGGCGCAACAGGCCCAGGCTTCAGTTGCCATGGTGTGAGCAGCTGGGAGATCTGGGATAGGCTGCCTGGTGTCCGACCTAGGCTCAGGAACAGGGAAAGGTGACCACAGGAGGGTCCAAGTTCCTGGATCAGATCACGGTGCTGGTGAGAAAAGCAAGCTGGAAATCCAGCTGCAGCATGTAGCCTAGCTGCTGGGCTGTGTCCCAGCAGGCAACTGCTCCTCCTGTTGGGAGAGAAGCTCCCTGAAGATCTCTGTCCCACAAGCTCTGATGCTATGGTACCATGGAGCCTTTGGGAGTGTCACACCTTCCAGGGTACTGCAAGTCACTGGTCCCGAGCACTGTCTGATTTTTGTTCTGCGACAGCTTCAGGGCTGAGTATTTGGGGAGGGCTTTGCCTCTCTACCTGATCATTTGTCTCAGATAGTTTGTTTCTATGCCCATTGTAAGGTGCAACAAAATGTAGTGGAACCAATTTAAAATTATCTCCTGAAGAGCTTACAAAAAATGAAACTCAAACTATGGTTATTTTTTATAGCTTTAAAAATTACTGGGGTATAACCCTTAATCTACTTTCCTAGCTGCTGGCCTGGCTACCTCTTCAGCAGTGTACCCCAAATACTCGGTGTTTCTGCTGGCCGTATGCTCATGGCCCACCTCCCCTCATGGCAGCTTCCTCCTTTCCTCTACTTCTCCTCACAGAACACCAGAGACCACCAGGAGTCCAATTTGTGTGCAAGAGCAAAGAGTCTTTATTCAAGCTCGACTTCGGACCTGTCCAACTTCTCCAACCCAGTAGATGGCTGCGGAAGGAGGCTGAGCTGGTGTCAGCCTCACCTTTTATACAGGATAAGCTGGGTACGAGGCTTTCCAGTTTGACAAGATTGGTTGGCATTTTAGAAATGATAGCTTGCATAATATTTTAGGTAACATCGTAAATTTTGCTATATAGCTTGTGTCATTTGCCCTAGACATGACACTGGGCATTTCTGCTTATCAAGGGAGGTGTCCTGGCTCTTGGAACGAGATGTGTTTTGTTTTGTTTTGTTTTTTCCAGTTACCAAATTCAAATAAGGACAGGCTGGGCATAAGATGGAGTTTGAACACAAAATAGAATTAGCTGTCTGGGTTCTTCACTGTCTCCTCCCTCTGGTCTTTCCGCTCTTCTCTCCCCTCTCCACCCCCAACCAAGTAACTCAAAATCCACCTACCTGTAATCCCTCCAGTAATTGGCTGTGGCCAATTTTTAACCAATAGTTTTAAACCAAGGAAAAAGATTTACACAACAAAAGCTTGTAAAGGTGAATAACTCCAAGGCCTAGAGCTTCTGGTATGGAATTTAGGATTACAATACATAGCAACAACCCAAACTGCAACACCCAGTACTCCAGGTTCACATGGCAGGGGATAGATTATCTTGCCCAATGGAGAATCTCAGAGTTGGGCAGTGCCCATATCCTAGATGTCTAAACAATGTAGAAGCAAATAATAAATTTTCTCTGCCCTCAATATCTGCCTAACTGATGGATGAGGATGGTATGGGACCCGCATGCTAGTGCAGTTGGTCCTTTGTCCTGTGTGGTGGTGAATAAGAATGACCCCCAATGGCTCATCACAGGCCAAATGCTTTGTCTCGTTCCTGTTAGCTTCTAACTCATTATTCCATTTATTCTATTCTGAGTCCTGCCCTGTGGTTAGTCACCTCTCCTTAGTGCAACCATCACCATTTTCTCTATCCCAGGGTTCTCTCTCCCTACTGGAACTCCCACCTCCTATTTCCTGCCTCAACTCATTGGCCAATCATCTCTTTATTGGCAGGTGACACTTGATACAGTACACAAGAGATTCTCTCTACATGTCCTTCTTTTAGTCCATTAAAAGTCCCTTTCTCTTTCAGTAATAAACTATAAACAATACTAACAGTTATGAACACTGACAGGTAAGATTACATTCACAATGCCCGGTCCATATGTGTTTGGTGACTTTAGAGAAAGTCTTCTATTATCTATCCTATCTTGGTGATTTCAGAGTTCTGTTTCTATATCAATTTCTATCATAAATTTCATTACCAACCTAAAAACATTTTAGACCTTAAAGTATTTTCCTAAATCCTAAAGAACTTGAGCTTAACTGTGAGACTGTAACTATCTAGTCTTCAACCCCATCAGAGTCCAGAGAAGGGGAGTATGATCTGAGTATGCAGGAAGTGTAGGGAAGCAGATTCCAGAACTACAGGGATGACAGAGGTAGTTGGCTGCCTGGACAGTCCCCCAGATTTCCCTGGGGCATCATCTTAGCCTGCTGGTCCAGAGTATCTGACAGACTTTTCTGCAAAGCTCAGCAGTTGATTTCACTGCATGTTTTAAACTGGACAATATATTGTCAGTACTCAAAAGAAGGGCAGTTTCTGCCCAGTGGCAGCTTACTGTTTTTGAAGTAAACTTTATGTGAAAGTTCTTTGATGCTCATACCTTCCTTGAAGGAGAATAGACCTTCTATTCTACTTAGCTGCCAGGAACACACTTGTCTTGTTGTCAAAGAGGGCCTTTTAATAACAATAAAACATCTTTGAATGCCATTCTTTAGATCTCCCAGGCTTTTGAAGACTATCTATTCATCGTATACCTGAATAGACAAAAGTTGTTTGTTTCTAGCTATCGATTATTTCAACCTTGGAAGCATATTTCTGTAATAAACTAAACTAGTATCTAACATGATCATAAGTTTGACTGATTAACTACTAACTTGCAATTCTTAAATAGCTTGTAATAATAGCAGTTTTCAAGGACTAGAGCATCATATTGTATGTTTAAATGAATTGCATAGGTTTAATACCTTAAAAAGAAATAAAAACATATATATAATGTTAAAGTATAACCTTTATTTTGTATCCCTGTACAAAGATTTATACCAATGTAACAAAATATAACCTTAATTTTGTATCAATACACAAAACTCTATACCAATGTAAGATTTTTGGCTAGTACTAGCTATATAGTTGAAGAATGGATCAATAATATATTATATAATATAATATCATATCATATACACTTTATAGCTATTATTCATGTATTATTTCTATATCCTACCTTTTTTTTAATTATCTCCCCATTTTCCCTCTAAGACATCCCATAACCCAACCTCCCTTATTTTGTTTATTTCCTAACCAAGACCATGAACAACTTGTAACCAACTCCACTCAAATGATGACAAACTAATCAAATGACCAAAAACCATCCATGCCACCTCTAGGGAAACAGGGGCATTGCTCCCACAACATTCCCTGTGGAGACAATGAGAAGCTTCCCCCAGCATAACACATTTCCTCTCTTGCACTCTGAGGTTAGGACATCCTTCATGTGAACAGGCTGATTTAGATCAGCAGTCTTTCCCATGATCCAGTGTTTCTCAGGAGCTGTTGCTTTTGTTCATTAGCATTTAATTTTTTAAGTTAATAAAGCACTATGTAATTATCTCTGAGGGTTTTATTAGCCCTTTATTTTTTTGTTAAGCATGTCCATTAAAGAAAAATTAGATCTCTCTACAACTGCTTGTCCTGTAGGATTATGTGGTATATCCATACTATATATATATATATATATGGAAATGTTTTTATTTTACTAGAGACATGTGCTATAGCATTGTCAGTATGTACAGGTATACCCATAACTTTTAATAAATGTGTAATTATAGAACCAGGCTTTTCAGAGCTAAAAGCAATGGTCCATTGAGGTCCTGAATATTAGTCTATGGTATGATACATATTTGAATTTTCCAAACTCTGAAAAATGAAACACACCCACTTGGCAAATTACATTTCTTTGGGTACCTTTCGTGTTATTCCCTGCAGGTAATGGAGTTTGGTTATACAAATAAAAAGTAGGATATTTTCTTATAATTTTCTTGTCATTTTGTCAAGTGATAGAAAAATCTTTCATTAAACCTTTGCTGTTAACAAGGTGTTTGGGGTTGTTTCTGTTTTGTTTTGGTTTGGTTTAGTTTGGTTTGTTTGTTTGTTTTTATGAAAGTCTGGAGCTTCTAGCACATTTTTTACTAATAGCTAATCAACTTCACCATTACCTTGTGCTAGCTGCCCCAGTAAACCCATACAGCATCTGATATATACTTTTTACACAGATGATTTCTATTTCTGATCACTTGTAGTTGGAGTAGCAGTGAAGTAAAATTTAAATCATCCTAAATACGTTCAGCAGTTTCTATACGTAAAACAACTCTTTCTACACATTGAGAATCAGTAACTATGTTCATAGAAAATTTAATAATGCCATAAAAATGACGCACAGCTCTGATTTTTTTAAAAACTGAATTGTAAGGCTCTGAGTCACCTTATTATATTTTCTGACTTATAACCTGCCATCCTAGACTTGCTTGAACCAGTATAGAATGAGGGAGCTACAGAAATGTTACTATATGAGGAAGAATTCAATTAATTCTTTTTATAAACTGAACTCTCTTGCTTTGAGAATACTTGTTAATTTCTCCCAAAAAACTTATTACAAGACTTTTGCCAATGTTCATTTTCTGCCCTTAATGAGGTAATTTCTACATTAGTAAGAGGTGCCACAATTTCTCACAGATTTATTCTGGTTAATTGATGAAGTCTCATTTTTCCATTCAGAATCAATTCATAAAACTTTTTTTATAAAGTTCTTTAACTTTTTACTCTGTATGCTAAGAATATCCATTCTGAGATATAATCTCTCTATGTAAGAATTCTTGTGGGGGGCTGGAGAGATGGCTCAGCAGTTAGGAGCGCTGACTGCTCTTCCAGAGGTCCTGAGTTCAATTCCCAGCAACCATATGGTGGCTCACAACCATCTGCAATGGGATCTGATGCCCTCTTCTGATGTGTCTGAAGACAGCAACAGTGTACTCATATACATAAAATAAATAAATCTTTAATAAAAATATAATTTCTGTGTGAGAATGAACACAAGGTAAAATAACTAAAATACAAATTATGTTTGAATCCAAACAATCCATATGTGTCCTTGAAATTTCTTTTCTATCAAGGCCAATTCTTTCTCAGCCTCAGCTGATAAATTTTTTGGGGGCTATTTAAATCTTTATCACCTTGTAAGGTTTGAAGCAGATTACTTAGCTCATGGGTAGTTAATACAGTTGTGGGCTGTGATGGTTTGAATATTCTTGGGCTAGTGAGTGGCACTATTAGGAGGTGTGTCACTGTGGGTGTGAGTTTAAGACCCTCACCCTAGCTGCCTAGAAGTCAGTCTTCCACTAGCCACCTTCAGATGAAGATGTAGAACTCTCAGCTCCTCCTGCACCATGCCTGCCTGGATGTTGCCTTGTTCCCACCTTGATAATGGACTAAACCTCTAAACCAGTAAGACAGCCTCGATTAAATGTTGTTCTTTGTAAGACTTGCCTTGGTCATGGTGTCTGTTCACAGCAGTAAAACCCTAACTAAGACATGGGCCAATTAATGTTTCCCAATAATTCTGAGAATCATTAAGATTTCTCTGTTGGATTCCCCTGATTTGTACCTTCTGGTAAAGTCTCCTCTTCACATCTTTTTTCAGGAGCACTTTATAATCCCTAGCAAGGCAACATTCTCGGTACTTCATCAAACATTTTCCCCAAGGTATTTGCATTTGAATCAGCCAGTCAGAGATCATCCATACAATGCTAGATTATGGACTGAGGAAACTGCTTGAAAATTATTTCTAATTAGTATGGTACAAAATATTGTTATAAGGTAGGACTATTCAAAATTCCTTGACACAGACTCTTCCGTGATATTTCTTCATTTGGACAACTTTTATTGAAAGTAGGCAATGAGAAAGCAAACATTTCCCTATATCATGTTCGTGCAAACAGACTCTAAAAGCAATTTTTAAAAATTAATCACTATAATAGGCCATGCCTTAGGTAACAAGGAGGGTAATGGGATTCCAGACTATAAAGAGCCCATTGGCTGAATGATTTTGTTAATTGCTGTCAGATTTATCAATACCTTCCACTTGCCTGATTTCTTTTTAATGACAAATATGGAAGAATTACAAGGGCTGGTGGACTCTGTGTGTGTTGAGTCTGAAGCTGCTCTTAGACTAAGCTGTTCTAGTACCTGCAACTTTTCTTTGTCACAGACCACTGTTTTACCCAACCAGGTTTATCAGTTTAGCACTTTAGTAGTAGGGCAGCTGTGTAATCTACCAGCAATGGCTCCCCATATAAAGCTGAAGAGTCGGCCTCTGCTGTTTCCTGCTTATGCACAGCCTGGGCAGTTTTTAACTGTCTTTGATAGCATTTTAAAATTCCTTTATTAGGAACAGCTCCTCCTTTCCATGAAGTTGGGGGACGCTAATCTGTGCTTCCTACTGTTGCAATAGATTTCTATAAATTTATAGCTCTATTAGCCACACATGGCCTTAATTTTCGTATTTGACTTTCTTGGTCCTACACATTTAATGCATTTTAGACTTTGCTTTACCTGAGACAGTGGTGCAATTCCTAAGAGCTGCTTGATGCCCTTTGAAGTGGTCAAGCTGCATTCCAGGAATTTTATGATATTATACTTACATCTGCTCCAGTGCCTACAAATCCTTCAATCTCAATTCCCTCAAACTGAAACTTTCACTTTGGTCGATTATCATTTATAGTAGTTTGCCAAAATATCTAGTTCTTGGTATCTTTAGAATTTCTTTTTTTATCCATATGAGCAGCTCATCTCTGTTAAATCATTTATTTACATTTTGAGCAGTTCTGTTTGTCTTATTAGGTTTTGATTTCCTACTTGTTTTTGTTGTTGATGTTTGTTTGTTTTGTTTTGTTTTGTTTTTCAGAATAGTCTTTCTTTGGAATGGCTAATGTTGGTTTTCACTGGGCCTTGAGTGAAGTCCATTAGTTTTCTGACATTAAGGAATCGCCTCAAATACAGTTGTTTGACCTATATTCATGAGCCTTATGTCCAATTCTTCCACATCTTCTACATTTCATGAAAAACTTTGTCCATGAATTATTAACACAGCATTTTGTGTTTTTATATCTCCTGTAATTGTTTCTGGTAACCTCTAACTGAATTGTGAGCATTAAGTTCTATATCCACAATGGTTTTAATCCACTCATAAACAGATGCAGCTCTGGCTCTTAAAGCTCTAGTAGCTTATTTGCATTCAACATTAGCATTTCAAAGACTGAAGATTCCTTTAAAATTCCTCTAGCAGTTGAATCTAATCGCACTCTATGCAGAGCTGTAGTTAATCTTTGTAAAAAGTCCTGGAAAGAGTCATTTGAACCCTGGGCCATCTTTGTGAATGATTCAGCTTGTCTCTGTTACTCAACTTTGTTCTAAGCAAATAAGGCTATTGTACAACTCGTTTCTAGGACAGCATCATCAGGGTAATATGTACTCTCAATCCCGAATAGAGATCTTCACCTAGACAGCAATGCCTCTAGTCCAGTCTCATTGTTCCAAGCTTGAAGCCTTTCCACCAAGTCTTTCCACCATGCTAGACGTTGTAACTGAGAGCCAAGCTCTAAGATGGGTGTCACCAAATCTCTCCAATTTTTTGGAATTTTATGCTTTGTATGCCTGACTTATTAAGTATCTGTTTGACATATGGCGAATATAATCCATAGATAATTACTGATTTCATAAATCTTTTAAAATATTGTGTCTCTATGAGTTGCCATCCATATTCTTGATGACTCTGTGGATATCCTTCATCTTTGTCTAATTCCCTTACTAAGGCTAGGGTAATCATTTTAAATTTATTAACACAAAGAGAGTGCCTTTTTGCAGGCCTTTTGCAAGAAGGTGCTATAAGTTTTAGCCTTCTTTCTTAGCTCTATTTAAGTATCTCCCTCAATTATACCTATAATTTTTCTACATTTTTCCCCCAAGGCTTGTCTCCATTTTTTATCTTTTTTTCTTTCTTGTATCTCTATCACTTTAGTATCTTTATTCTTATTTATAAACTTTTATAGTTTTATTGTAAGGCTTGTCTAATTATTCATTTTTCTCCCTGTCTCGTATCTCTATCATCTTAGTATTGTCCTCATATTTACATATGAATTTTTCTAATTTTTCATCTTTATTTTTCTCTTTCTCTTGTATCTCTAAGCCCTCCCCTTTATGAGGTTATCAGGATGAAAAGGGAGATTACCAGTGTGATACTAGTCATAACTGGTAATGTGTCAGTTCCAATTAGGTCACTGTCTTACTTAGGGTTTCCAATCTCTATGGCTGTGAAGAGACACCATGACCAAGGTAATTCTTATAAAGGACAACATTTAATTGGGGCTGCCTTACAATTTTAGAGGTTTTTTTCCATTATTTTCATGACAGAAAACATGGTAACATCCAGGGAGACACAATGCTGGACACAGATCTGAGACTAATTAATTCATCATGATCCAAAGATACCCAGGAAATGGGTGGAGCTTCAGCACTAGGTGCCCTCAAATCCTGTCTATATAGTGACTCACTTCTTCCAACTAGGCCGTACCTCTCAATAATAGCACTTCCCACAGGCCAAGCATCTTCAAACCATCACAGTCACATATCTCTTTCTCTCTTATTTCTATCCTTAAAGCATTTAAAATAAACAATGCCATTGTGCCTCTCATCTTCATGTGTCTCTAAATTTATCTCATTCTCTCTCTCGTCTTTGCTGGCAACACACATGCATTGGTTCACCACTGAACTGCTGAACTTCATTCGTGGTGATGTCATAGAGAGAAATTCACCAAAAAACTTCTCCTGGGGTTCCTAAGGCTTTTTGCCACTTCCATGGACTAGGGCCAGTTAGCAAGCCTAGAGGTTTCTACACCTGTTTGGTGTTTGCTAGTGGACTGGACTGAGAACAATGAAGATTGGAATCCCCTCAAAAAATTCTTTCTAAACAGGTCCATTTCCCCCATATCCTAAAAACCTTGCTTTTCCACCACCTCTGGTGGCTTGTGGGCTACAAGAGAGGTTGAACCCTTATTGAAGTAGGGTGAGAAAAATATATACCTACATCTCTGAGTTTAATGCAAGCCTGAGACAGAGCAGGTTCTAAGTGAAGAAAAGTTTAAGTCCAGACATAATGGTGCACATCTTTAATCTCGGCAATCAGGAGACAGAATCATGCAGATCTCTGAGTTCAAGGCCAGTCTGCAAAGCACATTCCAGCCAAGCTTAGGTGGTGAAGTAGTTTGAAAATAAAAGGCTTGTAATAGAACAAGGGGGCCATGTTCCAGCCCCAGCAAGCAGCAGAACTCAGCAGCTTTGGCCATGTGGCTCTGACTTTAGAATAAAGAATAAAAGGGACTACTGAGACAATTGATGCTGGTTATCTAGAGCTAAGAAATTAGCAGTAATTAAGAAGACACCAGCATCACTGAGGTAAAATCTTCTGGGAAGCATTTCTGAGAGCACAAAGAAGCTGTGTTCCACAGATAGTCAAGGTTGTACCTTGTCCTACAAATAGACTTGGTAATGTGTAAGAATCACCCAGGTGGTACTGGTTTTTAAGTCATCAAGGGGGCGTGGAGAGCAGCTGATGCTTGGCAGTATGAGAGTCCAGGGGAAACCATTGATGAAGGTGCAGCCTCAGTTGCAGTTGATGGCCAATTAGCCTGATTACATCAGAAGACCTCAACATATTTGAGATGCCAGTACCATGGGATGACCACCAAGAACAGCAGCAACAGTGGAGCGGAGTCAACCAGAGCCTAGAGTGCTGCAGAGGGCAGAGCTGGAAAAGTGATCAAAACCCTGTGGAGAAGCCCAGAAGATCATATATGGATCCCAGATATTGGAACAAGAATCTATGAAGATAAAGTTGCCTCCGAGACCCCAAGACAAAAAATGATGCCAGAGCCATGGCATACCTGCCGAGGAAAGCTGCTAATGGAGTAGAACCAGCCCAGGAAAAAGAAGTTTGTTGCAGTCAACAAAAATAAAAAAAGAGAAGATCTGAAAACCAATTTGACATCCTACATGGAGATGCAGTTTGGAGTTTGTCCAGCTGGTTTCTAGTCTTGCTTTTGGGATTACTGTTAAGTGATTGAATGGATCTCAGAAGAAACTTTGAACCATGAACTTTTGCCATTTTTGAGACTGCTATAGACTAGGAGGGAACTTTGGAACTTGGATTAAATGTATTTTTTATTATGCTATGGCTAGGTATGGCCCCCATAGACTCATGTGTTTGAACAAGCCTGTGGGCGGGTCAGGGAGTGGAATGTGGTGGTTTGAATATGCTTGGCCCACTAATAGGAGGTGTGGCCTTGTTGGAGTAGGTGTGACCTTGGAGGATGTTTGTCACTGTGGTGGTGGACTATGAAACCTCCTCTTAACCACATGGGAGCAAGGCTTCTCCTATTGGCCTTCAGATGAAGACGTAGAACTCTCAGCTCTTCTTGTACCATGGCACCTGGATACTCCCACCTTGTTGATAATATGTAGCTGTGAATAGTTAATCTGCTCTGATTTCCTGGCAGATGATTCCACTTTTAGCCACTGGCCAGAGTTTTCTAGATTCTCAAATGAAAGATACACATACATACAGCATTATTTTTAATATGCCTTACTAGCACAACAGGTGGGCTTCTCCCTAACTCCATGTGGCTAACCCACTTTTCCCTTCAATATATCTGAATTATCACCTTTAAAAATCTATATTTCATCTCTACAACCCAATACCCAGCTGGGGGAAATGGCCCCTGGGACCATGTTCCCAGATTCTTACATGTCAGGGGCTCTTAAGTCTGGCCTTTCTGCTCCTTCAAGTCACATGTGCATTAGAAACCCAGCCATTGAGCTAGTAAGGCATATTGAAAATAACCGTGTGTGTCTTTCATTTTCAAATCCAGAGAACTCTGGCAGGTAGCAAGAAGTGGGATCACCCACTGGGAGCTCAGAGCAGATTATTCCCTGCTACAATAATAGACTGAACCTCTGAACCTGTAAACCAGTCCTAATTAAATGTTGTTCTTGTGAGAGTTGCCTTGGTCATAGTGTCTGTTCACAGCAGTAAAACCCTAAGACACAGAGATATATCAGAATAAGTTAACCTCAGGCTTATAAACCCTAAATAACAAAATAAACAGAGGAAGAAATTCAAATTCTAGAGGAAGTCTCAATCCAGGAAGGGGAGTCTGTGTACCATAAATTGTGTCTGTGAACACCAGAAGCCATCTCCTAGATCTCATTTTAATCTCCCCTTGGCTCTAGGTACCAGCTGTTGCTAGAAAAGAAAGCCATGAAGATGGTGGAAAGAATGGGAGGTGTGCCCAGTTCCCATAGTTGAGCCTGTTTGCTCTGGGACACATGGGACAGCAACTCCTTCATTTTCCCAAACCTGATTCAAAGTCTCCCAGATGTGGGATGAGACTAAAGGAAAGAAGGGAGAGAAGATAGGAAGTAAAACTTAGGTATGGAGAACTCTTGCTTTCCTCAAACTCTATTTATTCTACTTATGTTGAACAGGGATAGGAAGCCACAAGGCCTGCCAAAGGAGTTGGTTCCTGCCACCATGAGGTTTGAATGAAGACAGCCCCCATAGGTGCCTAGTTTGAATGCTTGTTCCACTCAATGAAAGTTCTGGGGCAAGAGTAAGAGGTATGGTCTTGTTTGAGGTGTGTTACCAATGGTGGGCTTTGAGGTTTCTAAATCCCAGGCCAGACCTAGTATCTGACTGCTGCCTTCAGTCTGGATGTGAGCTCAGCTCCTTCTCCAGCACCATGACTGCCTGTCTGCTGCCATTCTCCCTGACTTACAGTAGTGGTTTGAGTAAAAATGGCTACCATAAATCCACAAGGAGTGCCAGTCTCAGGAGGCATGGCCTTGTTGGATGAGGTGTGGCTTTTTAGAGGAGGGGTGTCACTAGAGGGTGGGCTTTGAGGTCTCAGAAGCTCAAGGATGTCACTGCTGCTTTCAGATCCAGATGTAGAATTCTGGAGGAACATTTCTGCCTGGATGCAACCATGCTTCCTGCCACGAGACTAAACCTGTGAACAGTAATTCAGCAGTAATGAAATGTTTTCCTTCAAAAGACTTGCGGTGGTCATGGGGACAGTTGGCAGCAATAAAACCCTAACAAAGATAAAGGTTGGTACCAGGAACTGGGGGATGGTTGTGATCGTCCTGACTATGCTTTTATTTGGAAGAAATGTGAACCTTTTTGCTTTACATTAGAAAATCACTTGAACCCTTTAAGTGAGGCTTAATGGGCCATCCAAGAAGGAACAAGGAAGACGGTTGTGCTGATTTGAATTATGGGGCCTGGCTGAAGAGTTTCAGAGAGAAGTGTTCATATGAGGCCTAAAGAGTATTCTTGTGTGTTTAAGGAATGTGGTAGAGGTGTGCACTCATCCAAATATTGGCCTGAGGCTAAACTGCAGAGTTTTGGATTAGCTGTGCTGGTAGAGGAAACCCCAGAACAACCTCGTATTGGCTCTGTTGTGGCCATCAGTGTTCATTATGAAAATCTGTAACCAAAAGGAGCAAGCTGAGCAAAGAAAAATAGAAACTGTCCAGTTCAACGGGAGAAGGGCATCAGGAAGTATAATTGAGCTAAAGCCTGTGTTCAGGGAGATAAACAGATTAAAGAAATCCTGGTATTACATAGAATAAAGGGCATAGTGACATTGGGTCAGGGTCCCACCCAGTTAAACTTCCAACTTCTGAACAGGAATTAAAGAAAAGCTCAGAGCCAGGTGTGGTGGTGCACACCTTTAGTCCCAGCACCCCAGAAGGAACTAAGCCAATTCCTTTGATGATCAACAGTGCTGTGGAAGTTTAAGCCAGAGAATCCTCAACTTGCACTTTGGTCATGGTGTTTGCTCTCAGCAATAAAAACCCTAAGACAAATGGGGTGTTGCTGTGACAGACCTGACCATGCTGTTTGGGAAGATTGTGGAAGGGCTTTGGAAATTTGGGCTAGAAAAGCCAATGAGTGTTGAGAGCTCAGAGAGCTGTTCTGGAGGATCCTGGAAGATAAGAATGTTGCCAGTGGTGCAGATGATGGGGGGCTTCTTGTGAACTTTCAGGGGGAAGCGAAGATTCTGCAAGGCCATCTGTGTGAAGAATCTGAGGTCACATGGAGCTGAAGAATCAGCCTTGAAAAACAAGTGGCTGGCACCATTAAAGTGAAACCTTTGTTTTAGTGGGACAATTGCTGTTGGTTGCCTGGAGCCGAGAAATTAGTGTTGAATAAGAAGAGACCAGTATCACTGAGGTAATATCTTCTACTGTAAGACTCCCCAAAGAGAGAGAGCCTCACTTGAGTCCTATGACTGGACATCCACCCCACAAACCACTAAAGTCGAACTTGATGCAACACAGCAGGAGATTTTATTCAGGAACCAGCTTGCTGGGGCTCAACTCATGCCTCCAAAGTGACTGGAGAAGAGCCCCGAGCCTAAAATTACACAAGCTTATAAAGGTAAAAACCAAAATACCCAGGAGGGGAAGGGAGGTAGGGACTTTCCAGGGGGAGCACTTCTCATGGGCTATCTCCAGGTGGCCACGATATGGTCCACAATAACTGGAGTGATGGCTTTTATCTGGAATACACAGGCTGCAGTTCTCAGGGATGTCTTACAGGTTTCCACCCCAGGGGCACTCCCTCAGATCCATAAGTTCAGGTTCTCAGGCCCGAGTGAAGAAGGGCCAACTTAAAATTTTCCATGTTTACATTCCCCATTTTTTTCTTTTAGTAAGTTCCAATCATTGAACTTCTGATTCTTCTCTAGACTTTAAGACCTGGTACTGTTGGTGGAGCATCATTATCTGGACAGCACTCTCTCTCTCTCTCTCTCTCTCTCTCTCTCTCTCTCTCTCTCTGACAAAGCTAATGAGACGATTTAAAATGCAAGGTCCTAAAGTGAGGACCAACAGAAGGATAATGAGGGGCCCCATGAAGGAGGAAAGAAGGGTAGTAAACCAAGGAGATTTGGGTTACCAACTCTCAAACCAACTCTGCCCTGTATCTCGGTCTCGTCTCCTGTCTGGGCACTCTCTGAGTTTGCTCTTAGAGTCTGTTATTACTCCTGAATGTTCTGCATAAAAGCAACATGCTTCCTTAAGGGCAGCACATAATCCTCCCTCTTTGAGGAATAGCAAGTCAAGTCCTCTCTTGTTTTGGAGCACAAAAGAGGTCAAAGATTCTTCTAATTTGGAGATGGAGTGTTCGATGGCTCTGAGATCTTCAGTCATGGCTGTTCTAAGACTTTCATAGGAGTGGGGGATCTGTATCAAAGCTTCAGTGCCGGTTCCTACACCAGCTGCTACCCCTATTCCTAGGAGGACTGCTAGGGTGAGAATGACAGGCTCTCATTTATATCTGGTCCAATGGTCAAACTAATCTACAAAGGAACTGTCATCATGATAAAGGAGTCTCAGCACCAGCTGACCTAACACGCAGAAATATCGAGAGCGGTTAAAGACAGAAGTCAATACACAAGGGATGAGGCCTGTGTTACAGGCCCACCAGGCTTCAATTGGGGGTACCAAGTAGTTAGACTCAGAACTATTGATAGTAGCTGTGTGATTACAAAGATGAGCCTTATCAGGGGGAACATTATCTATACAAAGTGCAGACCAGATACAGCAGACAAGGTCAACCTCTTACCGTTTTGCCAGCTGCAAGAACTATGATCCATGATAATATTGGCAATACCTATTTTCTCATAGTAAGAGAGGTTAGAGGCAAAGCACAGCCAACAAGACTGGGTGGTCCCTGGATTGGAGAAATTCAGAACCTGAAATGCTCCTTGTATCAGACTGAACATACATTGGCTCGTCCCTGGAAGGGGTGGGAATGTGGGATGATGGGTGGCAGGGGTGAGGGCAGGTGAAGTGGTGGCTAGGGAAGGTTTGGAAACAGGTGGGGGTTGTGTGACTGTATCAGTAGGCCCTAAGACAAGATTTTGGCCCACCACCACTGGAATGGGGGTCTCAACCTTAAGTCTAAGGAAGAAAAGGATCCTAGGGTCCTGGCCAGAGACATAAAACCAGAGTTCCCACATACGTCCTCTTGGCCATCCTTTGAAATGTTTCCCCTTGTTTGTGAAGCAGATAACTACAGGGTTGCATGAACCACTGTTGCAGGTACTCTGTGAAATGGAGACATATCTCCCCCACTGAGGGCAGTGAGTGGGCTCAGAATGATTTTTTGGATACCGTTATTAAATCCCAAGAGGAGCTAGGATCCCAATAGGTGGTACCTGATGTCTGGCAGTAATAACTCTCTGGCCCTCCACATCATCTAGCCTCTGGTTCTGTTCCTCCATCCCGGGGGCAGACATAGAAGGGGGTTACTCTCATCTGGCACCGGGACCAAGGTCTAGCACACTCTAGAGTAGCTGTACATTGGAAATGGGTGAATTCTTCCAACACGGGTAAAGAATCAGGGACATGCTCGTGAATATCCCAGGAATCTAGTCCCGCAATGAGGCATCAGAGGTTAAGCATAATATCCGGCCACCAGGTATTGAGAGGGGCCTCTTTAAAGGTAGACCACACTACTTCCCCCATTTGTGACAGCCAAGTCAACTTCTGGGGAGCACATGGGTTAGAGTTACTTAGCCAAGGGAGCATCATCAGAAGCAACAATGAGACTGAAGCAAAGCTTAAGAGGGTGGTTGGTCGTCTCAGCCTGCCAATCTTGGTCAATTGGTGCATATTTGACATGTGAAGCATGAATCTATGCAGAAATGTGTTTACCTTGATTATGGTAGGGGTTGTCAGGAGCACCAGGTATGGTTCTTTCCAGCGTGGTTCGGGGAATGGATACCCGATGTCGTCTTATGAACACTGAATCCCCGACCTGGAACTGGTGGGGCACCTGGAGATCTCCGGGTCAATAAACCTCAGCCAATTGGGTCCACACCTCTTTCTGCACCACTTCGAGAGCTTTTAGCCTAACATACAAGTCACTGTTACTTTGGCAAGCAGATTCTATTTGATCAGTTATCATGCTAAGAGCAGGCAGAGCCTCATATAAGATTTCAAAAGGGGTAAGACCGAACTGGGCAGGGGTGTTCCGGGCTCGGGAAGAAGGACTGTCCAGTCTGCACAGCCAGTCTCTTCGGACAATTTAGTCATGGTCTCCTTTAGGGTCCTATTTATTTTTTCTACCTATCCTGAGCTCCGGTCTTGGCCAGTCCCTGACTTACCTGGGCAATAAAATCTGACTGTTGTCAGACCCAATTATCTTTAGCATGCCAAACCGGGGGAGGATTTCTTCTAGAATCTTCTTTGTCACAACTGCAGCTGTTTCCATCTTGGTAGGGAAGGCTTCCACCCAACCTGATAAGTTGTCTATAAAGACTAACAAGTACTTAATACCATACCATGCTAGTCTGACTTCCATGAAGTCAACTTCCCAGAAGGCTCCTGGTCTATCCCCCCCAGAGGCGCTTGCCTGATTCTAATTTGTTTTTGCAGACGTTTACCTTTTGGCAAGGCACACAAGTTTTAACTATCTCTTCAGCCATATCATATAGTCTAGTGATGTGATAGTGAGTCTTTTTTTATCATCTCTATCATTTTCTTAGCTCCTAAATGTGTGAGCCGATGAGTTTGGAACAGAATAGTTTTGGCCTGTGCATTGGGCAAAATGATCTTGCCATCTTTAGTCTTCCAAATCTTATAAAGGGGGTCATAGTCTTTGTCTAGTTTGTCAATTTGTTGGAGATCTTGTTTCGCATAATTCAACTGTCTAATAGAGGGTAGTAGCGCTGGAGCTTTGTCCTGGGGAAGAACAGCCAAGATGTTCAACCCTTGGGCTGCTCTCTTGGCCTCAGCATCAGCTCACTGATTTCCTTTTGCTATTACTGAATTCCCCTTTTGATGGCCTGAAAAGTGTATAATTATCACCTATTGGGGGCCTATGCACAGCCTCTAGAAGGTTTAATATTTTTTTGTTTTCAATCTCTTTCCCTGCCAAGGTCAAAAGTCCCCTCTGCCGGTAGATGGTGCCGTGGATATGGGAGGTGGTGAAGGCATACCTACTATCCTGTAGATGTTGGCCCTTTTTCCCTCAGCGTGACCAGTTCAGCCCTTTGAGCTGAAGATCCCTCTGGGAGGCTGCTGGCCCATATGACCCCGGCTTGATCTACCACTGCTGCCCCAGCCACTCATTTACCTTCGACCATGAAGCTGCTCCCATCAGTAAACCAGGTCACCTCTGCATTTGGTAGATGCTGGCCCTGGAGGTCCCGAAGGATCCCAATTTCTTCTGCTAGTATTTCTTGGCAGTTGTGTACCACCAGATGGGGGTCCACCCCAGGCAGTAAGGTGGCAGGGTTGAGGGTGATGGGGGCAGGGGTGGGGGGGGGCAAACTGGACCTGATCACCATTTAACAAGAGGCTTTGGTAGTGGGTCATACGGATGTTGGAGAGCCACCGTTCAGATGGTTGTCTGATGACACTTTCTAAGTCATGAGGTGCAATGATGGTCAGAATCTGTCCCAAAGTCAATTTATTAGCATCCTTAACCAGCAGTGCTACCGCTGCAACTGATCTCAAGCAAGCCAGCCATTCACTAGCCACTGGATCTAACTTCTTAGAAAGGTAAGCCACAGGTCTTTTCCATGGTCCCAGCTGTTTGGTTAAGACTCCCTTGGCAATACCTAGCCTCTCATCTACAAATAGTGTGAAAGGTTTGGTTACATCCGAAAGAGCCAGTGCGGGGGCTGTTAGTAGGGCTCGCTTGATGTCATCAAAAGCCCGTTGTTGCTCCTTGCTCCATTTAATGGGTACGCTGTCTTTAGTTAAAGGGTATAAGGGAGCTGCCAGGGAGGCAAACCCCGGAATCCAGAGTATACAGAAGCCAGCAGTCCCCAAAAACTCACAAACCTGTTGTGCAGTTCAGAGTTCTGGAATTTGAGTCACTGCTTGTTTCCTGGCCTCTGTGAGCCATCTCTTCCCCCCTTTTAGTGAGTACTCCAAGTACATCACCTGGTGTTGACAAATCTGGGCCTTCTTGGCGGAGGCCCGATATCCTAGCTGAGCCAATTCTTTCAACAGCAGTTCCGTTCCTTGGTGACAGGTCTCCTCACTTGGGGCTGCAAGAAGCAAATCATCAACATACTGAAGCAGAGTTACCTGTGGGTTAGCTGCACAAAAATGGGCCAAGTCCTGACGTAAGGCTTCATCAAAATGGTCGGTGAGTTCTTAAAGCCTTGTGGTAGCCTGTTCCAAGTCAGCTGACCAGTTGCTGCAGTCTCTGGATCCCTCCATTCAAAGGCAAAGACCTTTTGGCTGGTGGGATAAAGGCGGAGGCAGAAGAAGGCATCTCTCAAGTCTAACACTGTATACCAAGAATGGTCTGGGGGTAGCGAGCTTAACAAGTTGTATTGGTTAGGAACGGTTTTATGGATGCCCCGTACCTGCTTATTGACTTCCATTAAATCCTGGATGTGCCTGTAATCATTGCTGCAGGGTTTGCATACAGGCAGAAGTGGGGTGTTCCAAGGTGACCAGCACTTTACAAGGATGCCTTGTTGGATAAAGCACTGGATGTGGGGTTTTACCCCTGCATGTGCCTCAGGGCTCGTAGGATATTGGTGCACCACTATAGGAGTATTGAAGGCTTTTAACTCTACAACCATAGGTGGTTGTTTTTGTGCTAGCCCCATTTCTGCAGTCTCTGCCCAAGCCTCAGGATATTTCTGAAGCCAGGTTTTCATATCTACCGGCCTCACCACAGACATTTCAAAAAGTTGATGTTTGACTTCCAGACGCATGGTTAGGGAGGTTATTGCTGGCCCCACTTTGGTAACCTTTGGTTCTTGTGGGATGAAGGTGATTTGGGCCCCCAGCTTTGTGAGAAAGTCTCTCCCTAACAGAGGGGTAGGGCATTCAGGAATAATCAAGAATGAGTGAGTTACCCGGCCCACTCCCAAATCAACTGATCTTTGGGTAGTCCATGAATATTGCCTTTGACCAATGGCCCCAATCACCCAGGATTTTTTCTGGGACAAAGGGACTTTAGAATCTAGCAAGACTGAATGCTGAGCTCCCATATCCACCAGGAACCTGACAGGGTGCCCCTCCACTTTCAGAGTTACCCCTAGGCTTGAGGAGAGGCTCTAAGCCCCATCCTTCCTAATCTTCCTCTTTAGTTAGGGCTAATGCCCGCCAAGGGGGACCCTTCTTCTTGGGGCAATCTCAGGCCCAATGTTTCTCTCTCTCTCTCTCTCTCTCTCTCTCTCTCTCTCTCTCTCTCTCTCTCTCTCTTTCTCTTTGCAATAGGCACATTGATCTTTTCCTAGTGGTGTTGGATTGCCCAGGTTCCCTGTCTTTTTACTTCCTTCTCTAGGCAGTCCCCTGTCTCTGTCACTCACAAATACGGCCAAGATCTGAGTTAAATTTCTCTCCTGCCTTTATCTCTTTCTCTATCTTTCTTGTTCTCTCTTCCCTCTCTTTCCCTTTCTTTTCTCTGTTCTCTCTCTTCTTCAGTCTCTCTCTTATAGTATACCTTTTCAGCTTCCTTAACCAAATCCTGTAAGTTCAAATCCTGTAACCCTTTAATAGCTGCAACTTTCTCTTTATAGCTGGCGCTGATTGCCTGATGAAGGCCATTGCCACCGATGCCCTTTGGCCCTCCGCAGTTGGGTGGAAGGGGGTATATCTCCTATATGCCTCCATGAGTCATTCAAGAAACACAGGCAGCGGTTCAGTGGCAGCCTGCATTACCTCCCTTACCTTAGCCAGATTGATGGGGCGCCTAGCAGCCCCCCAGAGACCAGTCACTAGAACCTGGTAGTAGACTGCCAATCCCTTCCTACTGTCTGACATGTTGTAGTCCCAATTCAAACGGGTAAGTGGGAACCCCAGGTCGATGACATTAGGGAGCTGCGTGGGCCTGCCATCGTCCCCTGGTATGTTCTTCTGAGCCTCCAGCAGGATCCTCTCTCTCTCTTCGCTGTTGAAGAGAGCCTGAAGAAGTTGCTGTCAGTCATCCCATGTGGGCTGGTGAGAGAACATCAGAGACTCCACGAGACCTGTAAGTATTTGGGGGTCCCCTGATAAAGGTGGGTGGTTAGTTTTCCAGTTATAGAGATCAGATGATGAAAAGGATCAATATTGGAGTGGCTGCAGGGCGGGACCCTGGCCATCCTCTCCCAGCACCGGCAGAGGCCCATAAACCCGCAGCGGCAGGGTCACAACTGGGTCAGAGGTGGAATCAGGGGTGGCCGTCCGTCCGGCGGCTGCGAGTCCCCTGAGCGGGACCACGGGGCCTCCGCGGTTGGCGGGGCCGAGGGTTCCGGCTGCACTGTAGGGGGAGGTGCAGGAGGATACAGGGGCAGGGAATAGAAAAGGAGAAAATCCTCCTAAACCTCAGGATAGATTTTCTTCAGAGGAGCCTATCGGGAGGGCTCATCTGTGGAACTCTGGACCACCAAGACTCAGGCGCCAGGGAGGAGGATTCTGTGGTAAGTCCTCCCAGACCATAATATAAGCTTGCTGATCCGGATGTCCGTGTGGTCCAGCCTGAAAAACAGTATCTTTGACCAAATGGATGATGTCTAGGACAAAAGTGCCCTCTGGTGGCCAGCCTGAGTCAAAGGTAGGCCATTCTGAGGCACAATGTGTCTGCCATTTTCTTTGTGGATTTCAGTGAAGATATTATGGGCCCTACGCTTAACTTCGGTCCAATGTTCAAGAGTCAAACTAAGGGCGGTAGTCACAGTCTGTCCCATCGTCAGTCGGAAGGTCAGATACAGATAGAGACACAAGAATATAAAGACAATACCAAACAGGCAAAAGCGACCCCACCTGGTGCTCCACAAAGCAGCACAGAGCGGCGGACCCTGTGGGGCGCAGCTCGTATAAGCCAGCTGACCCAGTGGGACCAAGAAGTAGCACTCAGGGCTGGCTATGGACCTGGCAGAACGGGGCAAGCTTGCTCGCTGAATCAGGAGGACCCACTTGGGTCCTCTTCAGAGGAGACCACCAAGCATCCGTGGATCTCCATTTCTCCTGAGGTGTCCCCCAGGGCCGCAGCCTGTGGTTCTCCTGGCACGTCTACCTACCACGGCTCTATCGTTCTCACAAACGGTCTGGTGGCTGCAAATCAAACGGAAAGTATCCAAGGCAGAATGAACAAACAGAACGGAATGACAAACACAGACACATACAGAAGGTGCCTTTGTTACCTCCAAGGTCGAGTTTGTGGGTGGTCGTCAGATCCTGAATGAACCCCAGAATGTAAGACCAAAATATGGTCCACAATACCCAGGAGGGGAGGGGTAGTAGGAACTTTCCAGGGGGAGCACTTCTCATAGTCTATCTTCAGGTGGCCAAGATATGGTCCACAATAACTGGAGTGATGTCCTTTATCTGGTACGCACAGGCTGCACTTCTCAGGGATGTCTAGCGGGTTTCCGCCCTGAGGGCACTCCTTCAGGGTTCCTAAGTTCAGGTTCTCAGGTCCCTAGTAGAGAAGGGCCAACTTAAAATTTTCCATCTTTACGTTAGAAAGTCATCTCCTGAGAATCAGCACACAGAAGCTGCCAATGTTGTACCTCACACTGGCAAACTTGGTAGTGTAAAAGTTACCCAGGTGGCACTGGTTGTGAGGGCATGAAAAAGTTAAGAAGGGAAGCTAAGGCTTTGCACTGTGAGATGCCACAGAGGCCACTAGTGAAGATGGGGTTTCAGTAGCTGTTGAAGTCCCAGGATTGAAGGGGTCATGTAGAAAAGCTTGGCACCATGAAGACTACCCAGGAAAGGCTGTTGGTGAAAGTGTAGCCCAGATGCAGCAGAGACCACAACATTTTGGAGATGTCAGTACCATAGAATGACCACCAAGAACAGCAGCAGCAGTGGAGTGAAGCCAACCAGAGCCTAGAAGCTGTGTGTGCTACAGAGGGCAGAGCTGGAGAGGTGATCCAAGCCCTGTGGAGGAGCCCAGAAGATGGTGTGTGGATACCAGACTTGGGACATTGAGCTATTTATACTGTCGGCATTGGGTTTTGCTTGGTTCAGATTGTGACTGTGCCTTGGTTCTTTTCTCTTGAAGACTGTAATTTAATTTTGGTTTTTACAGCCCACAGCTGAAAGTCTTCGAACTTTTAAGGAAGATCTTGAATTTTTAGAGAGACTGGATGTTTTAAAGAGAATGTAATTTTAATGTGTTTTAATTTGAAAAGTAACTATGGGCTTTTCTATGCCCACCCCAGCTCTGAATAATGTCACAGAGACTTATTATATTTGTCATCAACTGTAGGCCCTCTAGCTGGACAGATTCTCAGCTATTCCAACCGCACAATGCTGGCCTGGCTTGCATTCGGCCCTGTGTTTTGTTACCTCTCAATCTTAGTCTCAGTATCAGCTTGGTCCACTGTGTCTGGCTGGAGCCTTCTTCAGCCTGATTCTTTCCCAACCTCTCTGTCTCTCCCAAAAGTTTTCCTGTTCTGCTTCTTGCCTTGGCTCCTGGCAACTAGTTCTCTTGTTGAGGCTTTGTCTTCTGTTGTTTATTGTAATGCGAAGTGTGGGCCTCCAACATCTGGAGTCTGAACTAGCCCCTGTGACACTGCTCTCAAGTTAATTCTGAGTTGTGAATAAAGACAGCAGATAGCTGGGCAGAGGAACATAGGTGTGGTTGAGGTTTTGCAGCCTTGGGTCAGGGAAGACCACAAAGAAGCAAAAGAAGCCACCGAGGGGGGAAGAAAGAAGAACAACATTCAGCAGAGGAGAAAGGGTCAGCTGCTATGGTGCCCTAAGGGACAAGGAGGATCTGGTGAGTCAAGCTCATAATTACTGTGAGAAAGAAAAAAGGCGGAGCCAGAAACAGAAGTGCCTGAGGACCCCATTTCTGCCATACCCAAAAATGGCCAGATAACTAAATCATTTCTCAAAAGATCTCCAAGTGTGAACTCCAGGATGCTAGGAACTTCCTGCCATACCCCCCAAATGGGTGTGACAGCTGAAGCCAGATAACTATATCACTCTTCCAGGGGTCTCCAATTGTGTGAAAGGACAACACTGACCAAAAATGGAAAATAGCTGACTCATGCTGTGTTAATCCTACCTCTGTAACCGACTCATGCTGTGTATAATCAACTCATGCTGTGTTAATCCTACTTCACAAAAAATGTATAAAGCAGGTGAGTTTTTTTTTTTTTTTTTTTTTTTTTTTTGGAACTTGTCCTTGTCTCTGTCCCCTACAGGATGTCCCCAGTATACTGGAATTACACCACCTCTTGCTATTGCATCTCTCTCTCTGTCTCTGTGTCTCTGTGGGTGTGGACATCTCGGATGTTGAGCCCCCCTGGAGCTCAACACTGCCATGGGTTGAGAGAGAAGAATGTGGCCCCGAAGGGTGCCCAGTTGTAGCTAAGAGAAGCTCAGAAGAAACATAATAAATAGTAAGTCATAACTCAGGGTTATCAATAGGAAAGTAGATTCTAATAACATGGAGGGGAGGCAGCTGCCCAGCCATTGTGTTCTTTATGACTTATTGTAAATATAAAGGCTGTTGAGTGTGCCTTTATCCAGGAACTCAATTACCAAAGGCAGGTTAGAACCTTGGGCTGGGATTTTTAATATTTTCTACTACATTCTCTATACAGCCAAACTCCATTACCTGTTAATAGTAACCCTAAGTGTACCAAAAGGAATGAAATCTGGCAGATGGATGTTTTCCATTTTGCAGAATTTGGAAAACAATGGTATATACACCATACCATTGACACATATTCAGGGTTTCCATGAGCAACTGCGTTAAGTTCGGATTATTAGGTCGTTGTTATCAAAGAAATCGGCATAGAGCAAATCTAAACACCAGTTGGGAAATGACCTTTTGTAAAATGTCTATTGCTTTCCCATCTCAGGATCCAGAGCAGAAGACCCACAGGAGTCCTCAAGTCTGACCAGGTGTGAAGGGGGGAGGGGGAGAGGCTGCATTGAATGTCTCTGCATTGAATGCTGCCCTGCCTGTACCGACTTGAGGGAACGATCAGACAGCTCACTAGCTTGTGACTGTCCTTTAGTACTACTGAGAGGAAGATGTGTCTAAACCTGATTTCAAACGTTTATCTCTGGGAGAGCATCAATGGTTGGGAGCAAACCTATCCAGCCTTCGCCAGTTTCTGCCCAGAACTTAGTCAAAGATTCTTTACTAGTTCTATTTGCTCTACCTGTCCTTAATTCTGTGGTCTGTAGGTCCAGTGCAGTTTCCAGCGTATTCCCAGGGCTTTAGCTTTCTGGTTGAGCAAGAGGAGGCCGAACTGGGAAATAATGTCCATCAGTAACTGTTTAATAACTTACATTTCTGACCTAGGAAGAATAGCTTTTACCAATCTATGAGGTCTAGTAAATACTGGCAGCCAAGTCTTGTTGGATAAACTTCAGTAAAACTCAAACCCCAGTGTTGGCTGTGACTGTGTTCTTTTTCTCCAATCCCCAGAGGAGCTGATTTTCTTATTTTCCATTCATTTGGACACAAGCAACACAGCAGTTGGTAGTTTGTTTAACCCTTTCATCCAGGTGGCTTAGGAAGTGCCTGTCTCTGATCAGTTCCTTTAATCAGGTTGGTCCTAGGTGTGTGGACTGGTGAATTTGTGAGAGAAAGGATGGACCCAGGCTCTCTAATAGAATAGTTAGGACACCTGTCTAGGAAAGCACACCAGTCCTCTGTGTTAGTAGATCCCCGTTGTCTACCCAATTTTCCTCCTCATATGCTGACATGAGGACATCTATATGTAGTGCAATCTAGCAGGTTTGGATCAGATGAGCTGGGTCCCAGCCTTTTTAATGGCCACACTTGGCTTTGTGGCTGCTCTGCTGCCACGGTCATCAGCAAATCTGTTGCCTCGGGTTCCATTCAAGTTCCCTTCTGGTGCCCTGGGCAATGGATGATGACAAGTCTTTCTGGCAACCAGATAGCTGCTAGGTGGACTGAGATTTCTCATTTTCAGTCTCCTTTCTTGCTCCTGGTACAAGGCACTGTGAAATTGTGCATTAGCAAAGGCATACTAGTGTCACTGTAGATGTTCACAGCCCAACCATTTCCCCAATTTAGTGCCTGAGTCAAGGCCACCAGTTCTATCTTTTGAGCTGATGTCCCCTGAGACAGATTGGGCCCAGATTGCCCCTGTGAGTGTCACTATGACCGCCCCTGCATACCTAATCCCATACTGCACACAGCTGCTCCCAGCAGTGAATCACATTGCACCTGCCTTTCCACCTGCCCGTCTAAGGGGCAAAGACCTGGCCATCCATGCTGCAGGCGGTCTAGGACCTGGGCTGACTATTTAGATTCAGGCAGGAATAATGCTTGGTTTAATACTGAAGGGTTCTTTAATAGGCCTAAGCATTGCAGCTAGGTCTTGCAGAACCCCTTCCATCTGCCTTCCTGACCATTAGATTGCAGTCCTAAAATTAGCCCCAAGGTCTATTCTCTATGAACACTGTTTCATTCCCGAGACTAAATACCAAAGGCCAGCAATTGAAAAAAGGGAGAGTGGAAAGAAACCCCAGAGATAGATTACAAAGTACATTATTGACTTTAAAATTCTAGAATTTTAATGAACAGAAAAACAACAGCTGCTGAGAAACATTGGATTATGGGAAAGCTGCTGAACTAAGTCAGCCTGTTTATATTAAGCATATACTAACTTCAAAATGAAAGGAAAGAAATGTGCTAACACTTGGGGAAAGCTTTGTATTTCTTTCCACAGTAAAAGGAAACCTGTGAGTTTCTTCCAAATTGATAAAAATTAGATTTGACAGAGGGGGTCCCCTGAAGATCCCAAATGCATATTCCCCCACCATAAACATATTTAAAAATTGCAAGTTAATAGTTAATCAAAGAAACTTATGATCATGTTATATACTAGTCTAGTTTCCAAGATTAAACAGATATTAAATAGCTAGAAACAAGCAGCTTTGCTTATTCGGGTATAATATAAATAGATAAATGGTCTTCAAAAACCTCAAAGATCTACAGAATATGGCATTTAAAGAGGTTTTGTTGTTATTAAAAGGCCCTTTTTGACAGTGAAAGTAGTGTGTTCCTGGCTAAGCAGTCCTTTATAATTCCTGCAGTCTGTCAGACACTCTGGACCAACAGGCTAAGATGATGCTCCAGTGGCTCAGGGAAATCTGGGGGACTGTCCAGGCAGCCAACTACCTCTGTCATCCCTGTAGTTCTGGAATCTGCTTCCCTACACTTCCTGCATACTCAGATCATACTCCCCTTCTCTGGCCTCTGATGGGGTTGAAGACTAGATAGTTACAGTCTCACAGTTAAGCTCAAGTTCTTTAGGATTTAGGAAAATACTTTAAGATCTAAAATGTTTTTAGGTTGGTAATGAAATTTATGATAGAAATTGATATAGGAACAGAACTCTGAAATCACCAAGATAGAATAGATAATAGAAGACTTTCTCCAAAGTCACCAAACACATATGGACCGGGCATTGTGAATGTAATCTTACCTGTCAGTGTTCATAACTGTTAGTATTGTTTATAGTTTATTACTGAAAGAGAAAGGGACTTTTAATGGACTAAAAGAAGGACATGTAGAGAGAATCTCTTGTGTACTGTATCAAGTGTCACCTGCCAATAAAGAGATGATTGGCCAATGAGTTGAGGCAGGAAATAGGAGGTGGGAGTT
Source organism: Micromys minutus (assembly GCF_963924665.1). Lineage (NCBI taxonomy): Eukaryota > Metazoa > Chordata > Mammalia > Rodentia > Muridae > Micromys > Micromys minutus. The sequence continues at coordinate 70,443,792 of NC_137976.1, forward strand.
CCAGTAGGGAGAGAGAACTCTGGGATAGAGAAGATGGTGATGGTTGCACTAAGGAGAGGTGACTAACCACAGAGCAGGACTCAGAATAGAATAGATGGAATAATGAGTTAGAAGCTAACAAGAACAAAACAAAGATTTTTACCTAGGCAATTATTCATAAATAATTCAGTCTCAGAGTTGTTATGTCTCGATCTTGTGCCTGGGTGGAAAAGCCCACAGTTAGAGTGGGCTTTTCAAACCTCAAAGCCTGCCCCCAGTGACACACTTCCTTCAACAAGGCCATATCTCCCAATTCTTTCCAAATAGTACCACTCCCTGACAATTAAACAAATATATGAGCCAATGGGGGCCATTCTTATTCACCACCACACAGGACAGGACCAACTGCACTGGCGTGCGGATCCCATACCATCCTCATCCATCAGTTAGGCAGATATTGAGGGCAGAGAAAATTTATTATTTACCTCTAAATTGTTTAAGCATTAAGATGCAGATGCAGACTCCTCTAGTGGGCAAGAGAATTCATCCCTTGTAGAGGGTTTTCCTGATCAGGGCTACATAGCTAAAGACATGAGCTCTTATTTCCCAAGCATCTTTACTCTGTCATGAGGCAAGCATGCAATCTACTGTCCGGGGATTGTGTCCCATCCTAGGAAAGGGGTAGTTCTTGAACCTGGGGATGTCCTTCCATGCACATGTATTGTCAATCTAACACATTGTACTCAAGAATTCAATGTTTCATAACTATTTTTTAAATATGCCTGGTTTTGAATTATCATTTCATCTTATATTAAATAAAACATTTTACTTTGAACTTCATTTTTTTTTTAGTTACATGCTTGAAGTTTAACTCTGACAACATATACAGAAGATTATGTAATGTGAGATATAAATTGGTCTCTGCCTCCAAGCTTGTCTACATAAATGAGTTATATTTGTATTTAGCATGACTATCAACAAAATTCTGAGCACACTGGAAGAACTTGATCATTTGTAAAGTGACAGATCATTAACGTTTGTCTTATTTTCAACAATTTACAGTAAGTATCTCTCATAAGATGAGTATATTTTTTTTTTACTTTTTATTGACTTTTGTGAATTTCACATCATGTGCCACAGTCCCAATGATCCCTTCATTATCCATCCACCTTTTAACCTTGCAATGTCTCCCCTAAAAGAAAACAAACAACAAAATAAATAAAAATCCCACAGTGGAAGCTGCAGTGTGTTCCAGCATGTCCCACACTATACCCATGTGTCCAAACATCTTGAAGATGTTCATTGTAATGAGTCATAGGTCTGGTTTGTGGGCTCTGTCTCATGCTGCACCAACAACACTGGATCCTCACCAGGACTCCTCTAGGATATTCTGTTGTTTCCCTGTGTCATGAAGACTCTGAAGCTTTGGATCTCCAGGGCCAGACCCTTCATGCACTTCAGAAATTCATAGATAGGATAGATGTTAGAGTGGGCCAACTCAAAGCCCTGGATTTGGGTGGGCCTGAATGATAGCTGAGTGTTCAGCCTACCAGCTTACCTGGACCCACACTACTAGGGTAAGCTCCCCAGCATGGCCTCAGTCACCTTATCCAATGCCACATAGCCTGCAAAAGGGAGGGTCAGTTCTCTCTCACGCTCTCAGGGCTGTCTAGTCCCTAGTCCTATCCATGACACTAAGGACCACTTTATTGTGCTGCCCAGGAAAGGACAGCACCTGCTCTTCTGAGTGCTACAGCTCTCAGGGACAGCTCTCCTGCTCTCATGCCCTTGGGCTGGTGGCATGGAAATTTCTGGTTTCTTTGGAGATTCAGTTGTTTCATGTGGTTCTTTTCCGGATATTTCTTATAAGGGCTTAAGCTGTCTTATAAGAGGATGTTTTGCTGAAACAAACATGTGAGAGGGCATGTGTTGTTTCTCTGAAGTGGACACCTGAAAGGGAGTGTGATCTTTGGAAAGAGTATAAAGTAGAACACAACAGACAGTGAAAGGATACTCTTGTATTGGTTTACCTTGCAACATTTTGCTAGTCTTTGCTGAGCTTTACCAGGGACTCTCTTGCACTGGAACACTTTGCAATGCCTCAATAGTCTATACTGATCTTCGCTGATCTTTGTCATGACTTCATAAAGAAAAATGTGCCAAAAAAATTCTCCTGACAGTCCAGATACTTCTTGCTGTTTCCTCTGACTCATGCCGATTTGGTTCAGAGCCTCAAAGTTTCTGCTATATCAAGCCACTGCTACTGATTGTGTTTGATGTTTGCCAATTGTCTGGACTGCTAATATCCTGATAAAGAAGATTGGAATTGCTGCAAAAAACTACTTCTAAATTGGTTCATAATCCCCACTTCCTATTAACCATCTTTCTCTCCTACCTTTGGTTGGCACTGTAGAAGGGAGATTGAAGTGTTAAAGAATTCTAAATATGGTAGGTTTTTTAAAAAATCTAAGCCTACAGTCTGAGTCACCCACACCTTCACCACCAGGACCTGCTCTTTTGGCTCCTGCGTCTGGCAGGAAAAATTAGTCTCTTAGTTACGGTTTCTATTACTGGGCTGGAACACCATGACCCAAATCAAGCTGGGTAGAAAAGTGTTTGGCTTACACTTCTACATTGCTATTCACCATTGGAAGAAGTCAGGACAGGAATTCAAGCAGGACAGGAAGCTAGAAGCAAGCATTGATGCAGCACCATGGAGGGGTGCTGCTTACTGTTTTACTCTCCATGACTTGCTCAACCTGCTTTTTTATAGAAGCCAGGACCACCAGTCCAGCAATGGTACCACCCACAAAGAGCTAGACCCTCCCCCATGAATCACTAATTAAGGAAAACTTCTATAGCTTTCTAAACCTGATCATATGGAAACATTTTATTCTTCTTTTCTTTTCTTTTTTTTTTTTTTTTGTTTTTGTTTTGCTTTTGTTTTTTGTTTTGTTTTGTTGTTGTTTTTCAAGACAGAGTTTCTTTACATAAGGGATACCTCTGCTGGGATTAAAGTTGGGTGCCACCATCACCCAGTGTGGAGGCATTTTCTTAATTGAGATTACCTCTCTAATGACTCTAGCTTGTATTAAGTTGACATAAAATTATGTAGCACAATTAGGACTCTATAGTTTATAATTTTTAAGACTTTGAACCTTAAAAATTACAACTTTTGAACTGGAGCTCTATTAATATTAAAAGTAACATAAGTCACAGATACAGTCCATGAAAAGACTGGGAAACATTTTCCTTGTGCTCTTATAGCACATTTACAAAATATAAATTAATTTTGCAGATTTTTTATATAAAGTATTTTATGGGAAAATATAAGCACAAGAGAGAACAGTAAGAGTGGGTCTCATAAAAAGACATTTATAAGAATAAAAGGTGCATAATTGTTTTTACTATAGTCTTTATATGACTCAATTTCTCCAAATGGCTAAAGCTTAACAAAGTTAACAAAGACATAAGTAATTAGACATGCGTCTTTAAGTCTATGTTTATTACCATGAATAGACCATTATTACCTTGGGAATTTATAAATCTTAATCATCAAATATACATCATCCTTATGTCTGATTTTCCATAAGCCTGTGCAACTTATTCAGACCTTCTATGGCTTTTCTTTTCTTATCTATTAGTTTGTCATTCTTAGGACAAAATTATCATTCAAACATCCATCCTTAGCCAAAACATTTTAACCTTTTTTGTACCAAAAACATAACTTTATGTTTTATATTTGTTTAAATGCTCTCCTCATCCCTACTTACTATCTCTTCCTGTTTCCTAAACAACAGTTAAAGCCAAGTTATATGCACAGCATCCTGTAGCAAATGAAGGCCAATTGTATGTTAACTTTTAACTAGCAGTACCTTTTTTACAGGTTTTTAACTAACTTTTTGTCTGCTTACAATTTTACAAATTTTAACCCTTCCCCAAACCCAATGGTCTTACAGATCCTGGGAGGAGAAAAAAGTTTACATCTTAATAAGAGCTTCAGAGATATACATGGTGTTGAACTGAGGAACATTTTTGTAGACACAGCTGAGAAGCAGGAAAATTATTCAGAGAGTTAGACATCTGTAATTACATCTAGCCATTTAAACTTCTGTATATAAACTCTCTGAGTTAAAATTTTTTTAAATACCCTAAGATTTAACATCATTTGTTGTAAAATAAATTTGTTATAAATAAATTCATCATCTATGGTAAAAGTATTTTCTAAGGGGAGATGATAGTGTTAGGCAATATCTAAGGCCTTTACTAAGTATATCTAACAGCTTTTTCAAAGTTGCAGAGGTGGACTCTGCTTTCAGTTTTTAGCCTATACATTTCAGTTCTTCCAGAAAACCTTGAGGCATCATGCAATTAGGGCCTAAGTGCATACAACCCGTTGGAAGAAGCAAGGAGACACAAGATCCGATGTCCTTGCCTATGTCCTCATTCCTTCCAGCTAAAATAATCCAGTGATTATTTTAGGCAAGTACAGCCGTTATAACTGAAGAATTAAAGACGGTCATTTCTATTCAAAGCCAGTCTCTGCGCCGGCAGACGGAGGCAAGCAACCTTCTAAAAACTTAAGGAGTATTTTTCTCTTATGAAAACATCAAGTTGTCAATATATAAATACCTGTTACCTAGAGGACATCAGACAGAAAACTATAAAAATACAAGTGAGAATAACCAGGCTTGGTGGACCAGAAACAAAGAAACCTCCAAGTACAGAAAAAAACAAAACCAAAAACAAAAACAAAACTGTCCTTCCTCAGGGGAGCCAGGCTTGGAGACTCAGTGGGAACAGTGGGCATTAGGACCCAGTGTGGCTTCTATACCAGGTTTTTCTTCTCCGTCTCTTAGCCAATGGACTCTGCTGCACGAAAAACAAACAAACAACATTGCCCTGTATAGAAAGTTTTGCCATACACTCTATGGCTTTTCTGAGATGAGGTCCTGGCCTCACAGGTTGGCCAGGCTGCCCGGGGGGGGGGGGGGGGGGTATAAAAGTGGAAGCAGCAGCTTTGTTTCTGTGCACATTGTAGGTCCTCAGCTCCTGCATACATTGTAGGTCCTCAGCTACTGTGCCATGATTTGCCCTGTTTCACAGACTCTCCTGATTGGAACTTTATCTTGATTCAGGGCTACTGGGTGTGGGGGCACTTGTGGAGAAGGGGGATGGGACATTTGGAGTTCGGGCTTTGGATGTGGCCAGAAGCTAAGAACCCAGGATGAGAAGGGTTAAGATGAGCTGGGGGTTGTGTGGAAAAAGAGGCCTTAGCCCAGGCTCCATTCTATCCTATGAAGGGCTTGATGGCATATACCTCCTTAATCACAGCACCCAGGAGGCAGTAGCAGAAGCAGGTGGAACTCTGAGTTCAAGGCCAGCCTGTTCTAGAAAGAGAGAGAAAATGAGAAACAGAGACAGAAACAAAGACAGAGAGACAGAAGGAAACAGAGAAACAGAGAGAGATAGACACAAAAAAGAGAGAAAAAAGAAAGTTCTGAATCCAAGCCAGTAGTAGCCCTTGTCCAGTGTATATTGAAGCCATATTTGAAGAGCAAAACAAGAAGAGCTGATCTGAGATCTCTAAAAGGAGTTCGGTTTCAGTTTGGTGGGCCTGTTTGCTTGCTGTTATCCCAACAAGCTAAAGTAGTTTGGGGCATACATGATTTGGAACTTGTGGTGGGTGTGGAACAGTGGTCAAATACAGCCCAGTTCCCCAAATGTCACATTGACCAAACAGGTCTGGAAAGTAGGAGGTCATCCCCAGACTCAGAACTTTCCAGGAGTCAAGAGATGACAGGCCATGCGAAGTTTCTGGAATTCTCAAGCAAGTGAGTGTCTGAGGCCCATGGAAAGCTCCCACAACCTTCCCTCAAGTCTCAAATTGAAAGACAAAACGAAAAGGCACTCCCTTGAGCCCCTGAGACCATACCAAGCCACCTCTAAGTTAGATCCAGCAAGTTTTCATGGTTCCAAGCATTTTAGCTGTGTGGGATTCAAATTTTGTCTGGCTAGAGAAAGGCCTCCTATCCGGGAGTCAGAATGAAACAGAGGAAATACCTGCCTGGGAGCAGAGGCCCCACCTCCTGGGAGCAGTGAGTTCCGTGAGAATAAAGGAGCTTGTGCAGAGGGGTCAGGTCAGGGCCATCCGAGTTTCAGCACCAGATGTTCGATTTCTCAGGAAGCGTAAAGAGAAGGCAGAAGGAGACCAGAGACTGACCCCAACAGATGAGCCTGTGTTTATTAGGACATACAGTGAGGTGTAGTTTAAAATGAGGGTCTGCCGGGGGTGTGGGGGGAAGCTGGCTATGACTCTTTACAGGAACGAGGTAAGGGGCTGTGAATGAGAAATTGTCGAAGCTCTACAGGGCTATTGTGTGGGTCTGCAGTCTCTCCTTCCTGAAATTATTTGCCCAAAGTTGGACAGACTATCTTGGAAGACAGGCTGTCTCTACAGACATTCCTTTTTGAACTGTATAAGGCTGAGCACAGTCATCTGTAAGCTTGTGGGAGTCATGTTTTTACAGCCAAGTCACTTGATCAACTTAGACAACTATTTATTACCAATGATTTTCTTCTTGGTAAGAACAATTCTCCCATTTTAAAATCTCAGACCTTGGTGACCCACACCTAATCTGAGCACTTGAGAGGCAGAGGCAGTGGGGTCTCTGTGAGTTTAAGGCCAGTCTGTCTAGGTAGCAAGTTCCAGGACAGCCAGAGCTACATGATAAGACTCTATCTTTTTTTTTAAAAAAGATTTATTTATTTATTATATACACTGTACCTGTCCTCAGACACACCAGAAGAGGGCATCAGATCCCATTACAGATGGCTGTGAGCCACCATGTGGTTGCTGGGAATTGAACTCAAGACCTCTGGAAGAGCAGTCAGTGCTCTTAACCGCTGAGCCATCTCTCCAGCCCGATAAGACTCTATCTTAAACATTAAAATAAATAAGTAAATAATTTCAGGCTTTATTCAAAGCAGTACTTGCCTACAGCCAAGAGAGCCTGGCCAATGTTGTTTTATCCTAAAAGTAAATGATGGTCAAAGTGCCCTTTCTATCCCTTTCTAGAAGCCATCTGGGAGTTCATTGTAGCCATTTCTGAAGCTGCAGAGGCACCTGCAAGCAGACCCTGGACTTGTCATACCAGTGGCTAGTCTACATTTTATCGCAAGCGGTGGCTGTGTCTTTTCCACACAGTCTTCTGCGTTGGCCAGTTTAAAATAACTGGTGCAAAGGAAATGAAGGAAGGGCAGGAGGTGTCCAGGCTGCTCCAAGCCAGGGTTGTGGAATGTGGGGATGAGGAGTGAGTGTAAACAAACGCTTTCCCAGATGGAGGAGATGGAAAGATTTGCATTTCTTTGCATAAAAGTTTTGTAAAATGGGGAATATTTGTGGGATATTGGCCTGGGTCAGATAGCTATTTTTGATAGAAAACTATTTATTGGTAGAAAGAAGAGTAGAGAGATCAAAAGTCAGAACTCGTGACTACTATCAGACCAGTGAACATAGGTGATACTGGCTGCATCCAAAAACTCACCTTGTTCAACCAAGTGCCTCAGAGCTGGAATGGAGGGGATACACCTGTCTACACATTCAGTTTCACTAGGTCCAGAAACGGCAGGTGTCCCTGTGAACAGAGCGCATTACCAGATGACAATGGGGAGAAGCCACAGCAAATGAAGGAAAGTAAGTCCCCCAAGTACAATCCATTTCAGTGAAACCTCATCCAAGTCACAGATCCAGTCATGAAAGGTTCTTATGGGAATCTGAGAGGGACACTGAGACAGACTGTTAGGGCTAGGGAGTTTGATAGAAGAGTCATTAAAGCCATAGACAGAGAGACAGATAGTCCACAGCATGGTGGGGGCTCAGAGACAGACAGACAGGCTTTGTTCCTGCAAGTCTGTTCGCTGGTGACTCTCAACAGTGTCTCAGTGCCTGTGAGAGAGAAAGGGCTGCTACAGCCACTGTGGATTCTAACACCACATTCCTGTCTTTAGTTGTCATATATTCATGTCTTTCAGGCTCCTTTGCTGCCTTGCAAAGAAAATTCCTGGAACCACTACAGAACAGAAGGACTTTTCTTGCTATGGTAGTATTGTTTAAACACAATAACTAGCAGTTAAGAGTTCATAATTATTTGACAAAGTTTATTATATACTTCTGTGACAAACTATGTATGTATGTATGTATGTATGTATGTGTGTGTATGTGTGTGTATGTATGTATGTTTGAATGTATGTTTGTATGTATGTATATATGTTTGTATGTATGCTTGTACGTATGTATGTTCGTATGTGTGCATGTATTGTGTAAGTATGTTTGTATATGTGTATGTATGTTTGAATGTATGTTCATATGTATATGTATATATATGTTTTTATTTATGTATGTTTGTAGTATGTATGTGAGTTGCATGAATATATGTCAGAGAAGCACAGAAGAGAATATCAAATCCTCTGAAGCTCCGTTTACAGGTGGTTGTAAGCCACAAGACATAGGCAGGGAACTGAACTCAGTCCCTCTAGAAGAGCATCTCTGCCCATCTCTTCAGCCCTGTATAAGATTCTCTTTTAAAGGGCCCAGTAGCCAAAACCACTGCATTGGCAGTTAACTTTCGAACACAGGAACTTTGAGGGGAAACATAAACTATCATCACCTTAGATTTCTGTTGCTGTAATAAAAACTATGATGAAAACAACTTAAAGAAAAAGAAGTTATTTTACCTACAGCTGACAGCGCACCACGAGGGAAATCATTGCAGGAACTCAAGGCAGAAACCTGGAAGTAGGAACTGAATCAGAAACAATGGAAGAATGTTGCTTACTGCCTTGCTCTTTCTGGATTGCTCAACCTGCTTTCTTATATAACTCAGGACCACCTGCAGAGTGGTGTTGCACCTCGAAACTACGGTGTACATGTCTCTTTCTCCCAGGTAAGATGTCAGTTCCTAGTGATTTCTTGGGAACTTAATCTTTAATTGACCACTACTCAAAATGGAAGTATTATTTCAAATAGTTTCTTACATTGGTGCATGTGTCTCTCTTATGTTGGGATCCATCCCAGGGGCAGCTTATAAAGGTGAATACCATAAAAGTTTATACATAAGTGCAGGAAGTGCTGTAGGGTGGTTGGTTCAGGACCAAGCATATTGTGGTCATGGTTCCACCGATTGGTTTCAAGGGCTCAGAATATAGTAGAATGTGTAATCCATCTTGACATTAGAAAATTTCCTAGAAATAGCCAAAACATATGAGAAAGTTTCCTTATATTGGCAGGCTAGGGACTGGAGAGATGGCTCAGTGGTTAAGAGCATTGACTGCTCTCCCTAGAGGTCCTGAGTTCAAATCCCAGCAACCACATGGTGGCTCACAACCCTGACCCAAAGTGGAAAGAGAGAAGGGATTTAATGTTGCCCTCTGGCATTTATATCTGTCTTCTGATATCCACTTGTGTGCCATGCCTCTATACACAAAGAGAAGAGGAGAGACCCACCACACCATGCACACATAGAGAAAGAGGGTCCAGTCATGCCTGCATACACACAAAGAGAAAGGGGGTACCCACTGTATCTGAGTACACGGGAAAAAGTGTTTCCGTCAAGCCTGTAATGCACAGAACAGTAAGGGAGTCCCACCATGCCTACATACACAGAAAAAGTGATCCTGCCACACCCAAATACACAGAGAAAGAAGGGGGTGGGGTCCTGCCATGCCTGTATACACAAATCGAGAAGAGCAGCTCCTGCCATGGCTGCACACACAAAGAAGTGTCCACCACACCTGCATACAGGAAGAGAGAAAGGGGCTCTGGCAATCCTGCATACACACAGGGAAAAGGGGGAAACTCCTGTGAATTCTCTTTTCTTGCAAGTCCATATCTGTCCAGAATTGTTCATGCTTTGCTTACCTTGAAAATTCTCTGGAAGTGTGTTAGGCAGCTCCCTGTGGGCATCTTCCTTCTACTGTCTGACTTCCCACACAACCACAGCAGTTGGCCTAGCAGGCTACTCTCTTTCAGTTTTGGGAGCAAAGAGTCCAGTGGTCCCTGAGATGAGATTTGCAGCACAGCTTTCTCTAAGAGCATCTTCCTCACGAATGTTTTTATCTGCATACTTATTCAGATACCTCAGAGTACCCTGGGAAGGGGGGACTTTTTATTAGTTTCTCTATGTTTATGGGATAAAGGTGTTGTGCACCGTGGTACATGTGTCAGAAAGGTCAAAGGACCAATCTGCTCGGTCCCTCCTCCCACTGAGCTCTGTCATGAGGCTCTGAGGCAAACTCTTCATACACTGAGCCATCACACCCATACCACAACATTCTTGGGACAGATATTTTGGCTGTTGCTGTTTCACCTTAAAGAAAATCACAGGACAAGTTGGCTTCTCGCTTCAGATTTTCCCATTTATCACCCATATTGGTACTTGATAGGGAATGTATTAAGGCTTAAACACTTAAAATGTATGTCACGCTTAAACATGTTGACACTTCCTCTTTCATATGTACATGTAATGCGTTCCATCTTAAAGAGAAGAAAATGTAACTTCTGAGATCTCAAAGAGGCAAGGCACGTGTTGGACTTTCTATCTCATCTCTGCCTTGGCGGCACAGGGCTGATCAGGTCCTAGAGGACAGAGAGAGAGCCTGGGTTACAGGAGAGACAATTGAGCATCTGGTAACAGCACCCTGGCAGGATGTGACCTGGAGCAGTGTGCCTGGTTGGGTGACTGACCCTCTCTGGCATCCAAGCCAAGTACGCTAAGGACAGTGCTCAGCCCAGCCAAGCCCACAGCTGCAAGGAAGGGGGTGGGGAGCGTTCCAGTCCTGGCTTTGTCTTTGTTTCACTGCTTCCTGGCGTTTCTCTGTAACTTCTGTAAGCTTGGGAGTAAGTTACACTGTGGGGGAGCTCGTTTGTGCAGCTGGTCCTTAGAAAGGGGAACGAATACAGCAAAGCACCTGGGTGTGCCAAGCCTTCCCAATAAGCCCATCCCTGTAGAGTGCTCACAAATACCTTGGTGTGAAAGCCTAATGAGGAGAAAAAAAAGATAATTACCATAGATTACTAAGTGAAGACTCCACACACAGGATCCTTTCTTTATAACAAAAGTATTCTTGCTTGACAGAGTCCTTATGTAGGCCAGTTCTGAAAGGCAAAGGTGCAGGCAGAGTGCACCACTCCACAGACAATCAGGTTATACTGAACCCCATCTTTTCCACATCGCTCTCAGGGGCTCTGTTGGCTGTCCCACACTCTTCAAATACAAAGGGAGTCATGGTCACATTACAGTCCCCAGACAATCGGGGAAGTGATGTTACTGGATGGGCTGACCTCTCCCAGCTACTCCAGAGCCTCCAAGCAACAGAGTCCAGATACAAAGCGACGCCCACCTCAAAACAACACAATGAAGCAAGCAGCATAATGGTACTCATCTGCTAAATCTTCCCCTCGGCCACCTCAGAGGTCCCACTTCTGGTGGAAGCTATATCTGTGAAGCCAGGATGTAGTTTGATCCCGTCGTCAAGGAAGAAGGGATACACACAAGCTCGAGAGAGCACACACAGTTTAACGTACTTACATACTTGCAGGTGTGTTTATAGTTTCTTTCTTACACACAGGTGGTTCATAATAAGGAAGTTGCTGGGCCACCAGAAACTAAGCTGAATGCAAACCTTAATCTAAAGTTCTCGGGAAACAATCTGTGGAGGCATGCCTCTGCCCACTGCAAAGATGACTTCCCACCTTCTTTCTCACAGCACCTCAGAGGAGGGTGTCCGCAGGATGGAGCTGTGTGTGGGAGGTTTCCCAGGCAAGCCCAGAGTCCGACAGTCCTTTCCTGTGCTTGGCACTTTCGGTTACAGGCTTAGGGTTCTGTCAGATTGTTTATTTTGACTCTTCCTCTTTGTGTAATGTACATTCTCCATAGAAGACTGCTCGACATGGATTTGAGCCAATAGAAATCTTTATTGGCCAGTTGATGACTACACTAAGTGTTGAGGATCCCAGTGTAGGCCAGAAACTTTCTTGGGTCAGCGTTTAAGTACAAAACCATGTTTTTTGTTGACGTTTTGTATTGACATACTTCAGTTAACAAGAACAGTTAGCCCAAAGTGAACTCAGAAGTCATTCTTGTCAGACTGACAGCTATGTAAATTTAGACTACCTCTTCTGTAATTCATTTTAAAAAGTACAGGGTTGGAGAGATGGCTCAGTGGTTAAGAGCACTGACTGCTCTTCCAGAGGTCCTGAGTTCAAATCCCAGTAACCACATGGTGGCTCACAGCCATCTGTAATGGGATCTGATGCCCTCTTCTGGTGTGTCTGAAGACAGCGACAGTGTATTCACATTCACATGCATATAATATATATATTATATGCAAGGTGTGGTAATACCCAGCTCTTGAGAGGCAGAGGCAGTGAGTGTGTGAGTCTGGTCTACAGAGAGAGTTCTCAGACAGCCTGGGCTACACAGAGAGACCCTGATTCAAAAAACAAAGATAAATATAACTGAACATGTCACGGTTTCCGTGTCTATCTGTGCAGGTGTCGAGTACATGCAGAGTGCCTTGGAAGCCAGAAGAGGGCATCTGATACCCCAGAGCTGGAGTTAGTGCTTGTGAAGCACCGGACATGAATACCCGGGAACAAACTCTGGTTCTCTCTAAGCGCAGAACACACCCCACCGGCAGGCCATCTATCCAGCCTCTGCTATAATATTTCAAAGGAGACATTAAAAATCTAATGTCCAAACACTCGTCATCGCAGTCTATGGAGTTCTGATGTTTATATTTCTCCTGCATCTTCATATTGTACTGTGAGGCAGCAGACTGGGAGAGGAAGGCCGGTCCTCGGTTGAGCTAAAGGCTTGAAGTCCCAGATACCCTGAAGTGATGAAAGGAGCATCGCTCTGGGCACCAGGCTTCTGGCATGTATGGCATGTAGCCAAACCCCCCCATTTGTGGCCAACAGTCACATAAGGGCAACGCCCCAAGCCCTTCAATATGTAGATGAGGCATCTCAACGTCTGAGGCTAAGACCACCAGAAAAGAGAGGTTACCACCCTCAAGTAGGCTCAAACAGTTTTCATGTTAATGAGGCACCTACAGGTCCAGAGGGCATGCCTATAAGTTTTCTCTCTGCAAAACGTATTTAATCTCAGGCCAACCCCAGAAGTGGAGAATGATTTTACATATCTATTTTCTGCCACAACAATAAACCACGAATTCTCCTTTCATTAAGATCCCTGTGGGAAGCCATGAAAGCTTTCACCTAATCTACCATAGAAGGCCTCTTCACAGTCACAACTGCCACCACCAAACCTACTGCAGTCAAGCTAAGAACTCTCTCTCTGTGAGACAAACTAGAGCTCCCCTTTCCCCCAACCCCCACCGCACCCCAGGTTACACACTGTTCCTAGCACTCAGGGCACCTAACTCCCGTTATCTGTTCTTTTGTGGCTCCAGCGGTGCCTGAATGGCCAAGAGCCTGAGAATCCCATGGTCCCAACCTTGTCCTAGGCCTGGGGACCCCAAACCAGCCCTCACTTTCCCACATCTCAGACTTCGCTTTCCCACCCCTGATGTGGATTCTTTCTCCAGTCAGGCATCAGCCCAGGCAGGGGGCTGTAGGATAAGGTCGGGAGTTCTGCCTCTGCAAGTTCTGCCTCCCAGCGAACTGCTGAGCCCAGAGGCAGAGCAGACAAGGGCCAACACAACCCCACACTGTATAATGTATTTGGAATTATGTGTCTATTACATGTCATCAAACCTCATGTAAAATGTATCATACCTACTGTGGGTGAGGTGGCTCAGCATTTGGGAGCATTTGCTGCTCTTGCAGAAGACCACAGTTTGGTTGTCAGCACCCACAACTGCTGGTTCGCAGCTTCCTATGACTCCAGCTCCAGTAGATCTGACACTCTTTTCTAGTGTCCGCGTGCACGTGCACTTTTGAGTGTGTGAATTCACACAAGTGTACGCATGTACACAAACATGCATAAAATTAAGAATAAATCTTAAATGTATCATATTCCATGTGTTGTTTTGAACATTTGTTTGGTTTGGTTTTGAGACAAGATATTGCTATGTAGACCAGGCTGGCCTTGAACTCACAGAGATTCACCTACTTCTGCCTCCTGAGTGCTCAGATTAAAGGAATGTATCATCATACTGAACTCTGTGTCATTTTTAACAGTCTTTTTTTTTTTTGGCTCGACATTAGGTTTTTGAAATTTATCTGGTAACATTTGCAGGGTTTATTCTCTCTCCTGCCAATAGCTGAGTAGATAATTCTCAGGCTTCCCCGAGGATGAACCAGGTTGTAGCTAACACAGAAGTCACCTGTGCAAATGAAGGACCCGTGAGACTCCAGCATGAACCTGGCCAGATGATCCAGTGCTATCTGGTCGTCCTACTGGGAAGAAGTCCTGTATCCAAGTTCAAGTGCCACCTGCCAGTCTTCGGAGTGATAAACATTCATTCTTACTCATTCTTCATCTTGTCTCTTGTCTCCTCTCAGTGGTAATCACCTAAGTGAGGCAGGTGAAATGTTACCTGTTGGGAGCTATCCCATGCCCCCATCAGCTAAGGGTTAGCTGAACTGCCCCCTTGCACCCCTAGACTTTGGGAAAACACATCTTCCTTTGTAATACTAATTGGCCCAGTCACAAGCCTACTCCACACCTGTTCCTGTTCCTGCTTTTGGCTACCTCAGGATATCTGGAGTTGGAGTTGGAATTTGGAATAAAGCACCATTTTCTGGTAACACTATTAATTGAGTTGTGCCTTTCCTTTCAAACCCTCAGGCCTTCGCCCAATTCGGAGTAGCTGTTTGTGGTACGGGAGCCACAGTTACCCTCTTCTTAGGTTTGTTTGTTTTTACATCCTGTTTAAGAAACCTTTGGGGGCTAGCAAGATGGTCCATTAGTAAAGAGCACTGGTTGCTCGTGAGGAGGACCTGGGCTCAATTCTGAGCACCCACACAGTGGCTCACAACCATCCACAACTCCAGTTGCAGTGGACCTGACACTCTCTTCTGACTTCTGCAGGCACACACAGGGCACATACATATATGCAGGCAAAACATTCACACACAAAGTAAAATGAATAAATCTCAAAAGGAGGTAAAAATAATGTTTTCTGCCCAAACATAATGAAGACCCCTCTATCATCTTTTTTAAAACTGTAAATATTAGCTTTTAAGATATTTCTTGGGGGAGAGGGAGATTTAAAACCTAATTCTATGTTTTTCTACATTTCACTTTCCCAAGCATTACTTTTTAAAAATCTTTTGCTTGTATGGCGTATGTGTGCATGCATGTGTTCATGTGCAGGAGTGTGCTCTTGTCTGTGTGTATGTGTGTGTGCGCGCGCGCGCGCGTGCACACGCGCATGTAGTCATGCTTGTGGAAGCTTCTCGAGTTGATTTTTGCCTTCCCAGGAGTGTGTCCCAGGTATTAAAATCAGGTCATCAGCTTGGCAACAAACACTATCACTGAGTCGTCCTCCCAGCCTTGCACTGCTTAGTTTTCAAAGTAATTTCTTTCTCCTGTGATTTGAGATCCCAGCTGCTGCGTATCTATCTCTTCCATATGTGCGTGGGTCTCACGCAGGACTCTGTGTTCTGTTTTTCCGCCCCGCTCTCTTGTTATCATTCCACTGAGTCCCTTTAGCCTGGAGATTAAGTCTTCTCCACCCCTCTGCCTTGTGTTCTTTTCCAAAATTATCTGGTTGCTGATCTTCTTTGTGAATTTTAAGATCAGCTTGTCAAGTTCCATCCCAAAGGAAACTTCACTGAGATCTGGGTAGAATTTTAATTGGATTTGCAGATTACTTGGTAGGGCAGCAGCAGGAAGTTGAATCTTCTGATCCATGAGTCTTAATTGGATTACGAGCTGCTTGCTTGCCAGGAGTTTGCAGGACACCGAGTCTTTGGATCCATGAACGTGTTTCTTCATTTATCTTTTTTCACAAGGCTTTGTAATTTCCTCCATTAAAAAGTTTCATAGCTTGGACCAGTGAGATGGCTCAGCAGGTAAAAAGAGCTGCCACCAAGTATGACAGCCTGCCTTCTCTCTCCCTGTGTGCGCGCTCTCTTTGTCTCTTTCTCTCCCCCTTCTCTCCGTCCCCCTCCCTGTGGTGACATCCCTGTCCCTTGGGAACTGCCCAAGAGCTGCTTCCCAATAAAACCAGCAATTATTTACCTTAATCTGGCTTTAATTGGCTCATTTCACTAATGCAGAATAATGTATCGCTCTTTCCAATTATTTTAAAATTTTTTATTATAAAACGGTTGCAAAAAAAAAAAAAAAAAAAAAAAAAAAGTCACACATCGAAGTTAACCAGATCCAAAGTTAGAGCAGCCCTTTGGAATGAGCACTGTGAAGCTTCACATTGGATTTTATACTTTCACTACCAAATATGTTATGTTGCATGTTCTACCATTAAAACCAAACCTCTGTGACAGAGTTAGCACTAAAAACAGCAATTAGCTTATCTCCTCTTTCATGACATGTGCCCATTACCTGAACTCAGCCTTCCTCAGCCTTCCGGTTACACTGCATCCACAGGTACACATGTTTACAAATTGCATGTGCTATGACAGATTATGCAAATGAGGGAGGGCGCTGTGGGGCTTGGGGTGGGGCGGCATAGAGATATCTATATTTAATAGGTCAGTTCTCTGTCACCAGTAAAATGAGCCATATTAGAGGCATATATTAAAGGCAGTTTTATTGGGATGCGAGTTCACTGGTGCCAAGGATTGAGGCCAGGGGAGTCACCATGGGGAGAGATGGGGTAAAGAGAAGGAGAGAAAGGGCACAGAAGCAGAGAGAGATGATGGTTCAGCGGCCGGTTTCCTGCTGAACAAGACCGTCCAAGAATTAGAATAGAGCTCTGGTGTCTGTATCATAAACACAGCCTCTAAAGAGGCTGTCGCTGCTGACATTTCCTGGACACAGACAAACTCTGATCCAGTGTATAACACAAAGTGTGCTCCCAGGCCCTTAGTGGTACTGAGTGTACCTTGAGGTTGGATAGCATGAATCGAGTTAATAGAATTTTCTTTTCTTATTGTATGAAGGCTGTAGAAACCTCAGAAACTGGGGCTGGAGAGATGGCTGGGGGTTCAAAGCACATGTCGTTCTTCAAAGTACCTGGGTGCTTTGGGTTCAGTTCCCAGCACCACGTGGTGGCACACAACTACTCCACTTCTGTGGACTTGGATGCCTTTCTCACCTCCACCAACACCAGGCACACACATGGTGCATGTGCCAGCAAAACCACACAGTAAAAAATCTTTAATAACAGAAACCTCAAAAGTTAATTTTTCCATTTTGCGATTCTCTCAAAAATCTGAGTGTCCAGAGAGCTGGATCCATGGTTAAAAGCACTGGTTATTTTCACAGAAGCCCCTGGTCCAGTCAGCACCTACATGACAGCTCACAATGACTCCCGTATCAAGGACCTAAGGGGTGACCTCCTCTGTCTCTGCTGGCACTGTACAGCAGTAAGCAGCCATGATGCATAGTCTCACGCAAAGGCAAAACACCCATGTATTTAAAGTGATACTTTCGTTTGTCTTGTTTTTTTAAGACAGGGTTTCTCTCTGTATCCCTGGCTGTCCTGGAACTCATTCTATAGAACAGACCAACCTTGAAATGAGAGATCTGCCTGCCTCTGCCTCCTGATAAAAGGTGTGTACCACCACACACACACACACACACACACACACACACACACACACACACACACACACATCACTAAAGGAATACCTCTTTTGATAAGTCTTTGAAGGCTCTATAAAACCCAGGACTGTTTTGGAAGCTTTCCATTACTGGCACAACTGTTGGTTAATTCAGTCTTTCAAGTTGATTTGTGCTCAGTAGAAGCCAAGTGTGTCCTCTTTGTCACTCTCCCTCTTCATTATCTAAAGGGTTACGCCTGACGAGTTCTTATTTCTTCGCAGAACTGCTTCCTGATGACTCTTCCATTGAAACAGGAGGAGAGGGGATCTTTTGACTCACTGTGTAATGTAGATGAACCTCAAACTCACAGCAAGCCTCCTGCCTCAGTCTCTTTTTATTTCTTGATAATCTCATTATAGATGTGTCCTTTGTGTTGGGTTTTTTGTTTTGTTTTGTCTTGTTGGTTGGTTGAGATTTGGTTTTTGCAGTGTGTTCAAACTCAAGCCCTTGTCCTGGCATAGCAGGCACTTTCTCCACTCAGCCACCTCCCCAGTCCAAGCCTCTTTAGTTCCCAGTGAGCTGACTTCTTTTAATGACTACATAAGGAGTTTTAATTTTTCCTCATTTGAAGAAAAAGTCTTAAAATTAGAATTCCTTTTGTTTCGATGTATAGGTTTTGTTTACTTGGTAAGCATGTGCCATGGTAAGCTTGTGGAGATCAGAGAGCAATTTGCAGGAGACCGTTCTCCTTTTCCTCCGTGTGGGCCGCAAGTCTTGAACTCAGGTCCTCAGACTTGAAACAAATTGCCTTTCACCACTTAGCCATGTAGCTGATCCACTCTACAACTTTTATATTTAGTACTTCCACCGGTGTTTACTGTTAAATATCTGGTGGTTTCCTTTGTGGTATTTTTAGCTTATTTACTTAGGAATGACTAACAGTCCTCAGTGTGTGGGAGGTCTTAATGCTGTCTCTGTTGTTAATTCATAATTTCCTTGCTTTGTGTCAGAGAATATAATTTGTGTGATACTAACATTTTTCTTTCATGTGAATATTGTCTCACCAAGTTGACCATCTCATGCCTACTTTAAGTGCGTGGTTTCGATTCATTGACTATACTAACGCTTTCGACTCATTGTTTACTGACTATTCCAGCTGCCTCTCAGCCATTGCTTTCACACACTGTCCTCCACAGTCTGGTAAAATCATGACTCAACAATCAATAATTTATCAATCAGATCTATATGTTAAATTCTCAATCCACAATACCTACCCAGGCTAATTAACTTTGAGAAAATATAGCCGTCTAGCTGATTTTCTAATGGTAATAGTTGTGCACAACTTACATCTGAGGGAAAAGGTTTTTTCTTTTTTAAGTAAACAGAAAGGTTTATGTGTAGGTTGATGTCAAGGCAATACAAGATTGGGTGGTAGAGAGTAAGTGGGGCAGTGACAGTTTTGGTAAGGCGGGGGAGAAGGAGAAAGCAGGAGATTCAAGATGGAAGCGGCAGAGGATAGATCAGATCAAGGTGAACTAGATCGATTTTATCTTGTCTAGGTGGGTCGTTTATATCTTTATTAATTGGCAGTGGTTTTATTGTTTGGGTGTATTGTGGATTGATTTATCAATCATATAAGTCTGATTGATAAATCATTGGTTGTTGAGTCATGATTTTACCGGGCTGGGGAGGACAGTGTGTGAAAGCGGTGGCTGAGAAGCAGCTGGAGTGTGCAGATCTGGCTCTGTTGCCCTACGGAGTGAGGATGCGTGAGGCCCGCAGAAGGAGATGCGTGTGTGCCATGCATGGTAACTACATGCCTAGGGGACCACATGGCAGAGTAACAGCCAGGGTGAGCAGATCTGCCTCAGTGGCCCGTGGCTTCGTGTGGGAACTGGTATATTTACTGCAACAGGGGGCAAACCAATGTGTTCGGCAAGAATCCACTAGAAATTTAACATTATCAGATTAAGATAATAAGATGAATTATTATCACTAGAAACTTAAGATGAGAGTGTTATTTTCTAAGTAGAGGGGACCAGTGCCATGTTGGGTCATGTGATATCTCAAGTGGGGAGAGAGGGGAGGATTTTAAACAAAAGAAACACAGAGACAGTCTCTGCTGTGAGGTGGTAGGCTACCTTAAACACAGAGAAGGAGGGACTAGAAGCTACTTGATTCTTTGACAGAATTGTTTAAAAAATGTATTAAAAGCTAGTTTGTTTGTTTTAAAGGTAGTATAAAGGATTAATGTGCAAGTCAAGTTTGTTTTTCTAGGTAGAAAAAGGGTGTACAGCATTCACCCAAATCATGTAGAGATTTTCACTTGTGGTTCGAAATTTGATAGGGAAAATTAGTCACTGACTCCAAGTAGTGAGTGGTGATACTTGTCAGTTAAGAAGGTTATTAAAAATAAAAGTCTGTACACCAGACAGAGTGAATACAGCCATATATTTGGGAAGTTATCAATAAATGAAGATCTGACACTCCAAACTGAGAACTGGACAGATCGAAATACTTTGAACTAAAGTCCTAGTTTTACATATTACTAACTGATTGAAATTGTGTTAGTTTGTTTTTGTGAATTTCCCCGCTAAGGCCACACGGCTCATCAGATACTGACTAGTGAGGGTTTGGGTCATCTTAAAATTACCACAACAAGAGGCTCATATTTTCTCAATGTGAGATCCATGGAAATTTGAGTAGATTTCCTGATATGACAGCTTATTAGAGGCCGAAGAATAAGATCATACAGTTTTTTAGTTTATTCATTTGATTTATATTGTTTTAAATTTCAAAATGGGTATGATATTGAGTTTTGTGTTTATATTATTTCTCAGGGAAAGAATACAAGATATGAGATACTCTAGTTGCGATTAAGGGACACACTACTTTGGGAGAAAAGTTTTGTCTTTATGTTTTTAAAAAGGGTGATTCGGCTCTGTGTGCCTTCCAAAGTTATATGGATTCAACTGATAGAGGGAGACCACCTGAAAATCTAAATTTAAGAGGCTCAAACAAAAATATATCTCAATACTAAAATGTTTTCTTTTGAGTTATATATATTACAGAATGTACAGCTATGATAAAGCTTGTCATCAGAATGCTGAACTGGCCTGATTCCAGAGACTGATTCCACAATTGTCAGTGTGGCTTTCCTTCTTGAGGCCTGTCTGGCTTCTTCATTCCCCTCCCCACTTCTAGATTCTCAGCTTGAAGAAGCTATGAAGAGTCGTTACCCCATTTCCCTGGACTTTGGGGGGTGAAGGTGGTTATTCTAAGGTTGTTTTTATAAGGAATTTAGAAATGGGCCATAATTTAACAGGAAGGAATTAGCCAGATTAAGTTGTACAACCATAATCTTCATTTGGTAACTAAGCTTAAGTCATATGTTACATGGGTAAAAATCTTTCTATTTGATATAAAGTTGAAGTTATAATCTTTATAGTGGTATAAAATTTATTTGATACAAACTTAAGGTTTTCATTGGTATAATTTCTTATTGATTTAAAATTGAGATTAATCTCAGTTGTTACTTTCAATATTGTACCTATACAATACATTTGGGAATGCAAGGCTTAGACCCACTTCTATAACTACTATTATACACAGTTTTTAGTTGATTAAACAATATGAGTTAAAAGCCAGATAGCAAACTCATGGTTCTGAGTCTACTGAATGTGTGTTTTTGAGATATTGAATTTAAAAATGGCCAAGAGTAGTCAAAGCTTAAAAGTTCAGAAATACTTTTTGTAGTTAGGTAATTTTCAAAAATGTCAGAAATCCACAAATTATGATATTTGATGTTATTTATCTTTTGTTGAGACATATCTGCTCCTTACAGTTCCCCTTTGGTGAATTTAATAAAGAAATCGAGCATCTCTACCTCCAGGTGAGGTATACTTTGTGACTAGGCAGCCACTGGGCAGAAACTGCTGATCTCATCTACAGACTAATACTGTCCAGAAAGTGACATATTATGTAGAATAAATAGTCAATTGATAACCTTTGCCCAGCCAAAATTATCAGCCCTTCAAGATTGTTGCATTTCAAAGTCTTTCAGTGATCCTGGGCCAAAAGGCTGAAGACTTGCTCTCACATGTTGCTAACAGGAGACTGCTAGTGGAGATTTGTCTCTACAACTTCTCTCAGCTCTAGAAACCACGTTAGGCTTCCTATGTTTTTAGATATTTAGCCATTCTCAGATTCTGACAAAGTTGAAGACTAATTTAGCTTTATAGCCTACCTGAGATAATTAAATTTGAGAAAACATAGTCATTTAGAATATTTTTAAGTAGTAATAGTACTACACAGATTACATTTGAAGGTAAAAAAAAAATTAAGTAAACAGAAAGGATGATGTGTAGGCTGATGTTAAGGTGATACATGATTGGACAGTGGGGAGGTAGGTGGGGAAAGAGTCTGGAGAAGAGAGGCTAGAGGAGCAGAAGAGGAGGCGGTAGGCAGAGATTGATGGAGGAGGAGATGGAGGCAGATGTGTGTTTCTCTCGGCGTATCTCTAGCTTGATGAGGTTGTCATGATTATTTCTAAGGGTTTCTATGAGTCTAATTTATCTCATATACAGATGGGCAGTTTGTATCTTTGTCTATTGATTGTAAGCTTATTGTGTAGAGGGTTTGTGGATTGAGAATTTAACATATAAACCTGTTTGATATGTTAATGATTGTAGAGTCATGTTTTTACTGGACCCATGGAATGAGATGTGTGGGTACCGGGCTTGGTAACTAACTACTTAGTGTGCGCTCCACTCGGCACTAGAGCGGCTACTGGTACAGCTCTAGCAGCTCCCAGTGCAGCTTCTGGAACAGCTCCTGTGGAGTGAGACCACAGGGGCCAGTAACAATAGAACCATTTTACTATTTACCACAACAGAAGATGAGAGTATAGGATTTACCTAAATCACACAGAGATTTTCACCCACGGTTTGGAATTAAGATTGGAAAAATTAATCACTGACTCCAAGTAGAAAGTCGTGATATTTACAGGTTAATAATGTTATTAAAAATAGAAGCCTGTAGCACCAGGCAGAGTGCATAACAGATGAATATTATAAACATGGTTGGTTGAGTGAAGGGCTGACACTCCAGATTGAGATCTTGACAAATCGATATATTTTGGGCTAAAGTCCTGGTTTGACAAGTTGGTGATATTGAAATTGATAGAAAGTATTAGTTTGTTTTATAAATTACCCCACTAAGGCCATGTGGCTCATCGATGTTGGCTAGTGAGGGTTTGTGATTATTTTTAAAATTACAACAGGAGGCTCATATTCTCTTAACTTGGGCTCCATGAGAATTTTTAGTTGATTTCCTGGCATGACATATTATTAGATGCCTAAGAATAGGATCATATAGTGTTTTGGTTTATTCACTTGTTTTATATTATTTTAATTTTCAAAATAGGTATAATGTTAAGTTTTGTAGTTATATTATTTCTCTGGGAGAGAATACAAGATACAAGCTTTTCTGGTTGCCAACTACAAGACACTATTTTGAGAGAAAGGTTTTATCTTTGTGTTTTTACAAAGAGTGATTAGACTCTGGATGCCTCCCAGAGTTATATAGATCAAATTTGATAGAGGAAGACTGCCTAAAAAACTAGATTTAAAAGAATAAAATAAAAAGATATCTTTGTGCTAAAATGTTGTTTTGAGATTTATATATTGCAGACTGTGCAGCTATGGTGAAGCTCGTCATCAGAATGCTGAACTGGCCTGCTTAGATTCCTGATCTCAGGGACTTTCAGCCAGATCCAGTCAAGACAGACATCAGAGGTCACAATAATAATTGTGTGGCCTTCTTAGGGCCATTCAACTCCCCCATTTTCCCTACCCCTCACCCCCAAAAATATCTCAAAGCCCATGTGCAGCTAAAAGAAGCCAATGACAAGTTGTCACCCTAATTCCCTGAACTTTGTGAAAATGAAGGGGGTTATTCTAAAGTTGTTTTTAGAATTTAGAAATGATCACAATTTAACAGGAAGGAATTAGCTAGATTAATTTGTACAGCCATAATCTCATTTGGTAACTAAGGTAAAGTCATATCTTACATTGGTAGAAATCTTTGTAATTGATACTAAGTTGAAGTTATAATCTTTACATTGGAATAAAATTTATTTGATACAAATTTAAGGTTTTCATTGGTATAATTTCTTATTGACTTAAAATTGAGATTAGTATTGTTGCTTTCATATAGGCATTGTACCTATACAATATATTTGGGAATGCAAGGCTTAGACCCAGTCCTATAACTGCTACCATTTTTAGTTGACTAAACAGTACAAGTTAAGGGTCGGATAGCAAACTCATGGTTCTGAGTCTATTGAAAGAGTGTTTTTGAGATATTTTCTATTAAAAATGGCCAAGGGTAGTCAAGGCTTAACAGTTCAGAAATGCTTTTTGTAGATAGATAATCTTCAAAGGCGTTAGAAGTCCACAAACTATTATCTTTATGGACATTTCTTTATTAAACATCATTTGACTAGAGACCTGTCTGCTCCTGACAGCACCCCTTCTTAGATCGTAAAAAGAAATTGAGTATCAGTGAAGTTTCTCCAATTGTGGTGAGACAGCCACTAGGCAAGTGCCTCAATTCATCTACAGATAAATACTGTCCAGAAAGGGACACATTATGCAGAGTAGTCGACTGACAATCTTTGCCAAGCCAGAATTATGAGTCCTTCAAAATTCTGCATTACAAATGTCTGTCAGATAATACTGGGCCAGAAGGCTGAAGACTGATGCTTCAACGTTTTGAAGAATGAGGAACTGTCCAGGTGATCATCATTCTCTATAAATTGTCTAAGTTTTGAAAGCTACGTTTTGTGTTTCTCATAATTTCAGGTAATATTAGTCTTTCTCAGATTTCTGATGGAGTTGAAGACTAATTTACTCTCATAGCCTACCTACCCAAACTAATTAACATTGAGAAAACATAGTCATCTAGATGATTTTCTAATGGTAATAGTTGTGCACAGCTTACATCTGAGGAAAAAGTTTTTTCTTAAGTAAATGGAAAGGTTTATGTGTAGGTTGATGTCAAGACGATACATGATTGGAAAGCAGAGAGTAGAGTGGTGTCCGAGACCAGCTCAAACTCTCAAGAGGTCCATCTGGAACCAGAGTGAGGATTGAAAGGAAAAGACAAGTTAGTTAAAGCTGCAATATGACTTCGGCTGGACTTGAGGCCTAAGCCTTGTGACTGAAGCGAAGCTTTTTTTTTATTTGTCCTCTCTTTTCAAACCGTTTTAATTACATGCAAAAATGGTAGCAATTGTTCAGAGCCAGGGATCAAACTAGTTAATAATCTTGGAGGTCAGGTGAAAAGGTCAGAGACAAAAATGGATAATGCTGTGCCTACATTCCAAAATCCACCCTGCATTTCTAAGGATACTGCCTGGAGCATCAAATACAAATGTACTTCCCTATGCTGCATTCTAAAAGGCCCTACCCCATACTACAGATGTAAATGTACTTCCTTAAAGACTTATTCTTAGAACCTGCCTAGGGCTACAGATGCAGATGTGCTCGATAATAGTCCTTACAGGGTGTAGCACGGAGGCCAGACTCCTGCCTTGGCTAGTCCCAAAATGCCCAGGGATAAAATCAATAATACTCTGCCATCAACTGTTCAGGGGTGCCAAAACGGCTCTCCACAGAGTGGAGACAAAGTTTTGGTAAGGTTGGGGAGAGGAGAAAGGAGGGGATCCAACATGGAAGTCGAAGATGACCATCTCTGTCCATGCGGCTCTGAGTAGCCATAGGTAGTTAAGTATACTTTCTAAGGCATGGATTTCTATAGGTCAATTTACCTAATCTAGAAAGGCAGTTTATATCTTTGTCAACTGGTTGTAAGGTTATTGTGTGGGTGTAATGTGAATTGAGAACTTAATATATAAATCTAATTGATAAATTATTGATTGTTGAGTCATGATTTTACTGGGCTGTGGAGGACAGTATGTGAGAGGCAGCTAGAGAGTGCAGATCTGACATGGGGCCTGCAGAATGAGATGTGTGTGTGCCAGGGTTATAACTAACCACCTAGGAGACCGTTTGGAGAGGACTGCTAAAAAAGAGACAGCCAGGAGAGGGCAGCTTGTGGACCATGTGGCAGAGGAACAAGTAGGTCTAATACACTAGCATTTTCTAATATTTACCTCAACAGGATTAAATAATTTCAACAACAGAACTGGAATTAGACTGGCTGTGAGTCACTGTGTGGGTTCTGGGAACCAAAGCTGGGTCCTTAGCAAGAGTAACAAGTGCTCTAACCCCTGAGCATTACTCCACTCAGTTTTTACTACTTCCCAATGAGAACAAATTGGATGTCCTGGCAATAAAGATCAAACTTGCACCAAAAAACTTGATGTTCCTAATCAGCATTGACACACACCCCCCCTTTCCACTCTATCCTTCTTTCTCTTGTACCTAGTATGAGGGGGTGGGAGGGTAGAATAGGCATGGAAAAGAGCAGTAGAAAGAGAAACCCATAAAGTATCCAAAGTCTGGCTACAACTCCTTAAATGATTATTTACATAGTTTTGTCTAACTAATCTCGTGTTACTTTGTTTCTGTTTAACAACTTTTTCCCTTTTCTTTTTCACAAAGCCCTTACTGTTTTTTGGAAGGACTCACCATTTTATTTGATCTCTTATTTTCCTCTGTTGGTTGAAAGTTAAACATTATATTCTGATTCTTCAGCTCATTCCTAACTTTCAGTTCTTTAATTCACTTTATAAAATCAAAAGTTTCATTTTTCCATTATTGTTATTATTATTGTTATCATCATCATCATCATCATCATTACTATTAACTGATGTGTGTCCATGTGTGTTTGGAAGACAAAAATCAACATCATGTGTCTTCCTCAATCACTTTTTTTTTTTTTTTTTTTTTGAGGCAGAGTCTCTCATTGAACCTGAATCTGGAACTTACCAAGTCTGTTAGACTTGTGGTCAGCAAACCCCAGGGTCTTTCTGATTCAGTCTCTCCAATGCTAGATTACAAGGGGCATGGGAAGGGTGCTGGGGAGAAAACTGGGAGTTCCTTAGTTCCAAAGGCATTACATTCTTTTTATCATCAAACAAATTCTTGATCTTTTATCAGCTGCATCAGTACAGCAGGCTGAGGGGCAGGTCTCTCTTACTAGGGAAAACAGGGGGAACCAAGGGGGATATCCCAATACGGTATAAAATTTAGCCATGACTTGTGTTAATGTGGCAACCTGTTTTACGTTATTTCACATCATTTAAGGTTGCCTCCTGTTTGTAGTCTCTACTGACTGCCTACTCTGCTCCTGCAGAGGGTGAGACACAAATCCAGTTGCAGACAGGAGACAATCTCCACTGACCATTTCACTATCACCTACATAAAGGAAGTCAATGCCCAAGCACAGTAGCATGCACCTCAAACCCTAGAACTTAAAAAACAGGAAAGGGGATGGGAAGTTATAGGCTATCCTGGGCTATGCAAAAAGCTCAAATCCAACACCATCTAAAGAGTCAGAGGCTATCACAAAAGCTGAGACCGGAGGAGAGGAGTGGAGGAGAGAGAAAACAGACATTTCTATTCTAAAACGAAAGTGATGAAAATCAATACCAAAGTAAGAACATGAGAACACATGGTTCAGAGCTGAGGGTGTGCTTTGGGGACAGGAACTGGGTGGAGTGAGATGACACATTACCTCTGAGGCAAGAAATTATCCTCCAAGCTTATCAGCCTCATATAACAGTAGTCATTTGTTATTAGCCATCAGTCTGTGCCGGTCACAAACTTGGAAGTGGTTCTTCCTGGCTCTGACTCAGAAGTCTCCTGTGGTTTGTGACGAGATACCGGTGACAGTGTAATGAAAAATGTTTAATAAATCCCTGGTGTGGGGTTTCTTCCCACCTTTGACCATTTACATTCCAGATGAGAAATACACTCACACAGCCTCGATATTTAAACATGTCTTAAACGACACAAGAGCTGGGCAGTGCCTACCCTCCATGCTGCTAGAATCTACCTTCCCATCGGTAACCCCGGGTTATTACTTACTGTTTACTATGCTCCATCTGGGCTGCTCTTAACCCAATTGGACAGCATGGTCCAGAGGCCATGGCAACTTTTTTTGATTTCTTAACCCATATCCTCTATCTCTCCCCTCCCCCTTCCTCTCTCCCTCCCCCTCTCCCTTCCCCTTCCCCTCTCCTTCTCCCTCCACCTACCCCTGCCTCTCCCCTCCCCCCTTCTTTCTCCTCTCTCTCTTTTTTCCTCGTGGCCCCAAGCCCAGGAAACTAAACCCTGCGTATGTCTCTTCTCCCCAGCTATTGGCTACTGGCATCTTTATTTACCAATCAGAATTAACAAGGGGCAAGTTCCCAGAAGCTATATGCAGACTCCAGATCTTGGGGGCCAGCACTTAGCATTATAATAAACAGCAAAAGACAAAACCCCAGTGATGAGGTTGGTGAAATGGCTCTCCTGCCTCCAAGCCTAAGACATGAGTTTAGTTTTTTTTTTTTCTTTTTGAGATAAAGTCTCTGTGTCACCCTGACTGGCTTGGAACTTGCTATGTAGACCAGGCTGGCCTCAAATTTGCAGCAATCCTTCTGTGTCTGCCTCCCAAGTGCTGAGATTAAAGATGTAGCCACCACAACTGGCTAATTTTTATTCCTGACCCAGTGGGGTCTGTACATCATATAAGTAACATTGTATCTTAAATTCTGAGTCTAAATTAATCTTTGTCTCTATATTAGTGTTCATTTCTAAGTCATTCGTCTTATCCTGGTAATCCTGTGTCTAGTGCACTGTGGACGCTGATACTTTCCTAACTAAACTTGCACTGCCCTGATTTCTAAGTGATTATCTCCTATCTCTTTGTTCTTTTTATTTATGCCTTCACTGCTTCTTGCTATTTCCACGTGGGTTTTAAACCTTCCTTTGACTTTTGATCTTTGTAATAATCATGTCTCTTTTGAGACTGTCATAAAATTAACTGAATCTGGAGTAGACTAATATTCCAAATGTTTGGTTTGGATTTTTTTTTATACCATTAAATTATTTTTCATATGTTTCTATTATAGCTTCAGAGTAAGCTGAGAGATTTTGCTCAGAAAATATTTGTTCGTTGTGCTTGAACATAAGGAACTTATGCCTTATTCTGAGTCTACTTATTAACTTGAATTTGGAGAGTGTAGCAAACTCAGACACCTTCTTTGGCTGTTTGTATTCTAATGCTAATCGTCCTCCAAATATGTTTCCACATGAAGGTTTGCACATAGCCTCTGGGAGCCTGACCCCAGTTAATTCTGACTGGTAAATAAAGATGGCAGCAGCCAGTAGCTGGAGAGAAGAGAAAGAGGCTAGTTTAGGTTTCCTGGGCTTGGGACTTCGAGGGGAGAGAAGAGAGAGGCCATGCTGGAAAAGGGAGCAGGACAGAGAGGCGGAGCTGTCATGTGAACATATAACAGAGGGCTGCTCAATTGGGTCAGGAGCAGCCAAGATGGAACATGGAAATTAGTAAGTAGTAACTTAGAACTTTCAGCAGGAGGTAGGTTCTAGCAGCAGGGAGGCTAGGCAGATGCCCAGCTATTGTGATGCCTAAGGCATATTAAATATAAAGGCTGTGTGTGTGTGTCTTTCCTTCAGGAACATAAACATTGAAGTGAAAAGCAACCCTGCCAAAGAATTTTTTTAAAGAAATGTTTACTTAGGTTATGTATATGAGTACACTGTAGCAATCTTCAGACACACCGGAAGAGGGCATCAGGTCTCGTTGTGAGCCACCATGTGGTGCTGAGATCTGAACTCAGGACCTGGGGCTCATCTTTCTCCTAGTGGGTTTGTGTCTCACCCTCCTCCAACAGTGGAATCAGCAGAGAGTACAAAGCAGAGGCACTGTCAGTCCCAAATTACACACACTGAACAAGATAAAACAGCGTAAACCAGACGGCCCTCTGTGGCTCAAAGGCTAGCCGCCACTGGAAGAAAAATTCCCTTCTGCCCATCTGTGTTCAGAGTCTTAGATGAAGAAGGAACGGATGCTCCTGTCCAGATCATTGGAGACTTCTGCATCTATTCCTCTGCCCTGGAGCACAAATGTGAGATATTTTATAGCTATCTGCTTCAAATTAAAACAGTTACTCTGGCCTGGGCTCATTTCCCAGCAACCACATGGCAGGTCACAGGTACAACTCCAGTTCCGGGGATCTGACACCCTCACACAGATGTATATGCAGGCAAAGCACCAATGTGCATAAAAATAAATAAATCTTAAACAACGACAAAAACCGCAGTCACTCTGGGAAGGAGGGAGGTTCACCAGACTCGGGAGCTAATGAAGCTGAGGATACAGGACAGACATCCAAGACCTTCCCCCAAAGTTACAAAAGAGGACTGCGGAGAGGAGACAGAGGTGGGCCTCCGGTGACATAGCTGCCTTTGTGTTACTGCGACTTCTCTGAGTAATTCCTCACCTATGCCCTGGTGTGTAGTAATTAAACTCCCTGATTCACCAGGTACATTTCATGGGCTCCTTTCTTTCCAATTTGCTTTATCTGAGGTGGAGAGATGTTTGTTCACGCCACACATCAAATGTGATCCCACAAGATAAGTCTATTATGAGGTGGCATGGGCACAGGAGGAATGGCCACACACACACACACACACACACACACACACACACACACACACACACCTCACCCCTGTGGCAGGCAGGAGCACAAGCTCCAAGGTCCTGAGAGCGGGAGAGATGTCCCCACCCTCACCCATTTCAGCACTTAGGTTGGGGGGACCCACTGCGCAGGACAGTAGAGCTGGCCCCAGTGGGATGGGTGTGAAAGAGTCAGCTCAGGAGGGCCGAGGGCCCTGAGAGCAGGAGCCCTGGCTCTGCCCCCTGCCGACCACAGCGTTGGTGAGCGAGCCAGGGAAGCGCTGGAGAACTCAGCCTGGCAGGGTGGGCACAGGAGAGCTGGATGGCTGAGGAGCTCAGCTACGGCCCAGATCCACCCCAACTTCCGGAGCCAGTAAAGAAGCCAAGCCTTCAGACCCAAAGCTGCAGGATCTCACGACACTGGGCAACAACAGGCTATCTGAGAGGATCCAGTGTTGATAGTGCAGCAGAAGCCAGAGGCCCAGAGCCAGACCAACAGTTCACTGCAGTGAGCATTTGCCAGAGGGGCGTGTGGGACACACTGTGACGAACTGCAGTTTTCCTGATAAGATTTTACTGTCGTCACTGTTGGGTTCATTTTGTTTGGTTCTTGTGGGGGAGGTTGCAGAGGGAGACACCAGAGAGATGACTGGGATTAGCGTTCATGATGTGAAAGTCGCAAAGAATCAATTAAAAAGCTTAAAGAAGAGAATATTGGGTCCTCTCACTTGACTTGACAGAAGTCCTTGTTTCTCAGAAATTTAATGGTTAAAGTGCCCGGCTACAATGGTGATGTTGTGTTCGTGGATATAAAATTTTTTAGCCTTCCAGTATTCAACTCCACACCAAATCCCAGCGGTCAAGGGAGCTCTGGGTCATGTGGCAAACCATATTTCAATATACAAAAAGTCACAGTCTGAACCTGAGATTTCCCTGGGGTGAGCATGTCTCTGAGGCCATGCTGGCCTCTGCGCAGAGCTGGGACACCTGTCAACCAGTCGGTATCATTTTTTTTTTTTCTGTTTTTTTTTTTTTCAGTTAAACTTTTAAGTTACAAAATAATGGGCTTTGTTATGACACTTTCTCACACACAGGTCCCTGCCCTGTGCTCACGTTACCCCGAGAGGGATTTGGTTGTTGTTTTCATGTGTGATTTTCACCCTGTCTTCAGCTCTCTCAGGATCCTGGGCCTCACAGATACCAGGTCTCATCACAGCACTTGGGCCTCCACAGGAACAGGAGGACACCCCAGCTTCAGGCAGATAGAGGGGTGGCTTGGCTCAGCTCCCAGGAGCCATGGGCCTTCATTCTCACATACCTTATGCTTCTGGCTGAGCATGAGCAGAGTTTCCCCTCTCAGCCACCTTTTACAGGTGGCAGGCGGGAATGTCACTCTCCCCTGGCTTCAAGAAGCCTTCCTGTTGCCCTCTGAACACCACAGGCACACTAGTTGGGAGCTGTGCTTGGGGGCTTCTAATGCTTCTAGACTCAGACCAGCAAGCCCTTTTCTCTCCCTCCAGTACACACAAATACCCATTTCCATCTGGACCCCAGCTACATCTTTTAGTTTGCCTTTTGCTGCTGTTGGTGTGCATGTGTGTGTGCATGTCTCTCTGTGTGTATCTGTGTGTATGCATGTATGTAAATGTCTGTTCGTATGTCTGTATGGACATGTGTGTATGTGTATGTGCATGCATGTATATGCGTGTGTCCTTGTCTCCCTGTGACTCTGTGTGTGTGTGTGCATATGTGTGTGTCACTCTGTGTGCGTGTGTTTGTATGCCTGTGCCGTTATAAGTCAGAGGAAAACTCTGAAAAGTCGGTCTTTGCCTTCAACCTTGAGCTAGCTCTCTGTGTTTTCTGCCCTGCTCTACTCTCAGCCCCTGAGATTTCACGGGCTTCTCCTCGCCACCTGCATCCCACAGTAGGAGTTCTGGCATTGCAGAAGTGCAGGTCAGGGCTGAGCGGACTTAGCAGCAGGCGTCCCTCCAGCTGAACCTTCTCCCTGGGGACGTTTTGTTTCTTTTTGCTACATATTTGTAACAGACAGGAAGCTGCAGCATAAATTCATTGCACCAACCTGACTGAAAAAGGACAGAGCTGTGTGGTTGTCCTGTCAGTGGGAAGTCCTATGTTGTCTTTTACTAACTGTGGAAGAGGATATCTTACCGAACTCTGGGAGTTTTAACACATGAACACTACCAAAAGTGCCAGCGGCTTCCAATGGCACAAACTTCTAGGACAGTGGAAATGCAAGTATAGTGTTTCCTTCTTCCCTTCCCCCACCAGGATGCGCACAATGGGGGGGGGGCGGTGCAGGAGTTGGGAAGGTCACAACTTGCAGACCAGGTCTCATCAGCCACCCTCTCTAACCCCAGCCTTCCCTTCCTTGGAACAGAACTGGACTGAGGATCATAGTGACCCAAGACCCTGAACTGGACTGAGTGTCTTGCTTTTGCAGACAGTTACAGGGTATCACCTCCCCCTGGTGGCCACAAGAGGAAACTGTGACACTCTCAGCTAAGAACAAGACCAAAGAGGAGCCAAGGTTTCCAAACCCCAAGCATGCAGGTCTGAGACCTATGAAGACAACACAGGCTGCCTGGGGATTCACTTAACTCGGAGTCCGGAGCAGTCCTCTGTGTGTCTGCTGTTTTTGGACAGGTTCTATATTCTAACCCAGCTCAGAGTACTTCCTACTAGCCCTTCTGAGCATTTGTTCTCAAGATCTAGAATGTTCTTTAATGGGGTTGATGTCTATATGCAGGTGAGGACAGACACAAGATAAAACAAGGCCTGTGATTTGACAGTGAAAAAGAAAGGTGGGGGCAGAGTTTAGAAAGGTGGGAGAGATAGGAGAGGAGGAGATCAAGAAGGGAAGATGGAGGAAGAGAAGGATGACCCAGCCCCATGTGACTTTAAATAGCCACAGGTAGCTATGACTATCTTAAGGGGTGGATTATTAAAGGACAATCTGTCTTATCTCGGTGGGCAGTTTATATCAATATCAACTGGCTCTGGGATTATGTGTGTACGTTTTGTGCAGTGAGAATTTACTGATATAAATCTGATAAATTACAAGAGTTTTGATTTTGTCGGGTTACTGGGAATTGTGACAGTGACCTCAGGGGGCAGATGCTGGGAAGGTGAGTAGAGTCCACAACAGAGAGTCACAAGAGGGCAGCCGTTACCAGAGACAGAGAGTAGCAGGAGGTAGCACAGCGCCTGGAACCCATTCACTACTGTTTCATAGTTACCACTACAGGGTTCCTTAACCCAAATGCTCAGACTCCTCCATTAAGAGGAGTCACACAGAACTGTAAGAACAAAGTCCGAGACAGACCTGGGTCTGAATCCTAAGACAAATTATACAACATCTGTGTTACTGTTCCTTTGCCTGTAAAATAAGATTGTATATCCGCTTATACTTTTTATTTTACATGTATTTATTTTGTGTGTATGGGTGTTTTGCTTGCATGTGTGCTTACACATCACATGTGTGTCTGGTGCAATGGGGTCAGAAGAGGGTATTAGTCTCCCCACAACTGGAATTACAGAGGTTTGTTAGCTACCATGAAGCTGCTAAGAACTGAACCCACGTCCTCCAGAAGGGAAGCTGGTGCTCTTTGCCATTGGGCCGTCTCTCCAACCCCTGAACAAGCTGATCAGAGATTAAGGTCTGATAATGAAAAGCTGACAGCCCAGAAGCTTCTGTATGTTCAATGTTAGCGGTTACCTATTCTGAGCCGTATCCTGCATCCTACAGGCCTGTCAGCCTCTCTAGGCCTTGGATAACAGATGAATAAAACTCTTCTGAGGAGCCAGGCCCAGATGGTGTGCACCAGCACAGGCCTCACATAGGGCCAAAGAACCAGACATGCCACAACATCTGCTGGTGTCGATGACCAGTGTTGACGGGTCTCTGTCTTATGCTTTCCCACCCTGTGTGGCCACATCACGCACTACCACGTTATGCTTGCACTCAGACCAATGCTTTCCCACCCTGTGTGGCCACATCACGCACTACCACGTTATGCTTGCACTCAGACCAATGCTTTCCCACCCTGTGTGGCCACATCACGCACTACCACGTTATGCTTGCACTCAGACCAAAGTTGTAGGCATTTGTTCTGTGCTTTTGTTTGGGGTGGGAAGAGAGAATGACCCTGCACTGGGAGGAACCTGACCAAAGGCCTCGTGACCATGCATCTAAGCAGCCAGGAAATGGGGACAGAGATCTAGTCTGCCTGAGAAAGCAGGCATGGCTTCGGACGTGAGACTGCAGGCTGGACATCTGGATATAACCACGTCAGGTCATTCAGCATGCTTTCCCTCAACATCCATAGCCAGCCCTCTGCCCCAGGTTCAAGTCTCTACACCGGGCTCAGGGACAAGAAAGCTATCCCTGCCATACAGTTCCAGGGGAAGAGGGACATTCACAGTAGGGCTGTGTGCTTTCTTGTTGGAACATAAGCAACTGCACAGGACATCAACCCCAGACAAGGCCACTCGGTCACTGTGCTGGATCGAGACAAAAACAAGTGCAGCCCTGCCCCCACCTTCCCGGACAGTGCCCCAAGCTCTGTTCCCCTTCATTGCAATAAGCGATAAACCCAGTGTGCTGGTCGGCAGGTAGGTTCCTGGTAGTCTCTGGGTGTGAGTCATCGATAGTGCTGGTGTGGACAGTCTGAGGGAGAGGAGACACGGGAGACAGAATCGTGATGTAAAGTCTCCGGTGGGGAAAATGACTGGTATGTTTGCAAAACAGCAAGGATGCAGAGGAGGAGTTTGTCTGTGGTTGGAGACACGGAGAGTGGGTGTGGTGAGTTCTGGGAAGCAAGACCGATGCTCTGCAAACGTGAGGAAGAGCCTCCCCTGCTTGTCTTAGAGACTGTGGCAAAATCACTACTATCCTCGTGGCCTGCTAAGCCACCAGCAAGGACATTGTCTTCAATGTGTTTGAAGTGTGAATAGAGAGCCTAGAATCGCTTCTTGAGCAAGGTCCACTGAAAGGAATTATACCTACCTTTGTTATCGCAAAGTGACGGGATAGACATCAATGCCGGTGCTCTGGGAGTGGCCCTGCCAGCTTGCCATATGATATGCATGCCTCTAACACCCAAGAGGACTTAGGTCTAACAGAACAAACCATCTCGTTTAACAAGCCAGCCATTTGTGTGGTCCAGCATGATTTACTATCGAGCAAGACGGAACAAATGTCATCGCCAGCTGCAGTTTATGCCCCAGAAAGAACACAGAAGAGAGTCTGCCTTCTATTTGGCAGTATACAATAGAAACTCCCAGCAGTGGCTCAAGGCTGCAGAGTGCACGTGTGAACACAAACTCAGTTCCACCACTGAGCGCTAACCCTGCCCAGCTATCTCGGGGATCCCCGGGCCTGGTGACTGAGGGTGGGCTGAAACTAATGGAACTCCCAGACCTCTGAAAGAGCAACGAGTGTCCCTGCACCAGCTAGCCCTCAAGAGAAACCACCTAGTGGCTAAGAACTGTAGCCCCAGCTCTGGGGATCCAACATCTTCTGGCCTCTGTAGGCACCAGGCGTGCATGTGGTGCACATATGCACAAGCAGGTGAAACACTCACACAGATAAACTAAAATAAATCTTTCTGGGTTCCATAAAAATAGAAAGGAGGATGTGATGTAGCTCAAGGTAAAAATGCTCACCTGGTGTGTATAAGGCCCTGGCTTCCAAACAGAACACAGAAATTCTTTAAAAATCGAGTATATTATGAGACATTCACAAGGAAAAATAAGAGCAGATGCCAACAGCAACATGAAAAGCTGCACCTTGGTGAGTTCATGGGGAAAGTGGAAAACAGTTGTGTTTATACCCATAAATAAAATGTTCCCAGGCACCTCCAGGAGAAGGGAAAGGAGTCTAATTAAGACAGAGACAAAAAAGAGTAAGGCTCAGTCTCATCCCAGTCATGAATCCTGCCAGTTCCTCTTCATTCTGAAAGAGAAAGGGAATGGTTTCCTCCTGAGCCCCTGAAGCAAAGGATGTCTAAACAGCATCCCAGGCCAGGTGAGGAAAAATGGGTCAAATGGGGGTTAGAAGTTGGACATACCCCGTTCCAACCTCTTTCCCTGCCTCCTCAATCCTGCAACCAGTTCCTGGACCCTCAAGGGGGGGACACTGGAAGAAGAGGCTCTCAACCAGGAAGGACATCCTACATATTCTGAAATCCATATTTTCCATGAAGAAACTTACCTTGGCCTGCTACAAAACTTGGGGGAAAAAAACATCATTTCCCCAACACACACACACACACACACACACACACACACACACACACACACACACACTTGCACACTTGAAAAGTATCAAAGCGATCAGCTCTGTGAATGCCCTCCAGGAAGCAGAAGGGGATGTGCAGAGGCAAGTGGCAGAGGTCACTGTTTTGAGCCATTGGTTGTCTTCTATTTTTCATTTCAATTTTATTTTGTGTTTAGGGATGTTCTGCTTAAATCTCTGTGCACCACCTCCTGCTACCCATGGAGGGAAGAGAGGACTTTGGATCCCCTGGAACTCAAGTTCCAGACAGTTGTGAGCTGCTGTGTAAGCTTTGAGAAGACACCTGAAGTCAGTCACTGAGGAAAGAGGACCCACAGCCACCAATGTGGGCAGGTGTCATCCAGTCCTTTGGGGCCCTAATAAAGCAAAAGGCAGAAGAAAGTCAAATTCTCATGAGTTTGAACAAGTTTTGCCTTTAGACTCTGGAGTTCCTTGTTCCCTCTCCTTGGAAGTTGAACCAAATGACATTCCAGTTCTGGGTAGTTTCTGAAACCATTTGAGCCCATTCAGCTCCCTAATGAAAGCTTCATAAAAAGGCAAATCTACTAGATGCAATGGCCAATTTAGGGAGCAAGAGTATGATACTGGAGGAACCCAAGGACACACTCTATGTTACAGCTCTGAGACTCCTCTCCCTCCCAACTTGTAAACTTTCCTCCACTGATCCGTGTCTTCTAGCTATTAAGCATCGTTCATATCTCCCACGTCTACCGTGTACATAGGATCTATTACCCACATAATGCCGAGCTTGAGTCACAAGGGAGATTAGCCATCATTTTCTCAAGAACAAGATGAAACTGGTTGCCCACAGTGATAAGGAAAGGGCCTGTTCTTTCTCAAACACTGCCCAAGACAATTCCCCTGGGATGTGTAAGCCCTGAGTCCTTGTCAACAAAAGCACTGTGACTTTATAATGCATTGCAAAACACCACATTAATTGACTGAGACGCTTACATTGTTGTCTATTGTCGGGTCAGTGCACATGAAGAGTCTCCATAACACATAGATATCATCTCTCATTCCGCGCAGGACCCATCTCTTTATGCTCTTTGTAATCAACTGCTCATCCCTGGCTGACTTCATAAGTCTTAGATTACAAGGTTGATAGTCCCCACAATGATCTGTCTCTGCAGTTCCTTAATAACATATCTTCAATGCCAACTCCATCATTTCTCAGAACGTTGCACCATGCACAGCACAGCAGCAGGTACTGACTCACACTGATTCTCCAGGCTTTCATGTTTAAAGATTGCAAATGTGAGTCTTGCTCATAGGCAAATGTGTGTATACATATATAAACTTATATATGAACATGTGTGTGTGTGTGTGTATATATATATATATATATATATATATATATATATATATATATATATATGAACAATAATAAGCATCACCAACAGAATACAAGAGATAAAAGAGAAAATCTCAGGTGCAGAAGATACCATAGAAAACATTGACACAACAGTCAAAGAAAATGCAAAATGCAAAAAGCTCCTAATCCAAAACATCCAGGAAATCCAGGACACAATGAGAAGACCAAACCTAAGGATAATAGGCATAGAAAAGAACGGAGATTCTCAACTTAAAGGGCCAGTAAATATCTTCAACAAAATTATATAAGAAAGTTTCACTAACCTAAAGAAAGAGATCCCCATGAACATACAAGAAGCCTAAAGAACTCCAAATAGACTGGATCAGAAAAGAAAATCCTCCCGTCACAGAATAATCAAAACACCAAATGCACAAAACAAAGGAAGAACATTAAAAGCCGTAAGGAAAAAAAAAAAGATCAAGTAACATGTAAAGACAGAACTATCATAATTACATCAGACTTCTCATCAGAGACACTAAAAGCCAGAATATCCTGGAGAGATGTCATACAGACCCTAAGAGAACACAAATGCCAGCACAAGTTTCTATATCCAGCAAAACTATCAATTGACATAGATGGAGAAACCAGATATTCCATGGCAAAACCAAATTTACACAATATCTTTCCACAAATACAGCCCTACAAAGGTTAATAGATGTAAAACTCCAACACAAGGAAAACTACATCCTAAGAAAAAGCAAGAAAGTAATCATCTTTCAACAAACCTAAAAGAAGACAGCCACACAAACATAATTCCCTCTAACAACAAAAAAAGACAGAAAGCAACAATCACTTTTCTTTAATATTTTGTAACATCAATGGACTCAATTCCCCAATAAATAACATAAACTAACAGACTGGATATGTAAACAGGACCCAGCATTTTGCTGCATACAAGAAACACACCTTGGTGACAAAGGCAGAAACTACCTAAGAGTAAAAGGCTGGAAAAAAATCTCCAAGCAAATGGTCCCAAGAAACAAGCTGAAGTAGCCATTCTGATATTTAATAAAATTGACCTCCAATGAAAAGTTTCCAAAAAAAGATAAGGAAGGACACTTCATATTCATCAAAGAAAAAGTCCACCAAATGAAATCTCAATTCTGAACATCTATGTTCCAAATGCAAAGGCACCCACATTCATAAAGAAACTTTACTAAAGCTCAAAACATACATTGCACCTCATACAATTATAGTGGGAGACTTCAACATCCCGCTCTCACCAATGAATAGATTATAGAAACAGAAACTAAACAGAGACACAGAGAAATTAACAGAAGTTATGAACCAAATGGATTTAACAGACATCTATAGAACATTTCTTCCTAAAGCAAAAGAATACACCTTCTTCTCAGCACCTCAAAACTGACCATATAATCAGTCACAAAACAGCCCTCAACAGATACAAGAAGATTAAGATAACCCCATGCATCCTATCAGATCACCACAGACTAAGGCTGGTCTTCAATAACAACTAAAACGACACAAAGCCCACATACACATGGAAGATGAACAACTCTCTACTCAATGATAACTTGGTCAAATAAAGAAAGGAAGAAATTAAAGACTTTTTACAATTTAATGAAAATGAAAGTGCAACATACCCAAACTTATGGGACACACCAGAAAAGAACATCAGATCCCATTACAGATGACTGTCACCCACCATGTGATTGCTGGGAATTGAACTCAGGACCACTGAGCCATCTCTCCAGCCATGATTTTGGTTTTTTAAGACAGGGTTTTTCTGTGTAACCCTGGCTGTCCTAGAACTCACTCTGTAGAAAAAGCTGGCCTCAAACTCATAAATCTGCCTTCCTCTGCCTCCAGAGGCGGTATTAAAAGCATCACCACATCTGGCTTGACTTGTTTTCTTACTGCAGTGTTTTTCACTGCAAATGAATGTCTACTGGCACATTGCCCAGCTGTGCACAACTTTTCTGGCCATAGTCAGTGGTCCTTAGATTGGGATCTCGTGCCCTGTCAACCACACACCAGTTTCTATCAACAGGAAGGATTGACCAAGGGGCCCATGGACAGTAGCAGCAACAGCGTCGCTTGTGCAATTTGCTTGTCAAGGTAAATGAGGACATTTGTAGTGGAGGACCATAGATGTTATGGAGCTAGTTCTGAGAACCCTTAGAGGAGATAGGTGGTCCGCTTCCAGAGGACTGCCTGCCACTTAGTGTGAAGACCAGAGGAGTAGGAATAAAGGCCTAGTGTTACCAGGGTGCAAGCATAGATGCTGCTTCCCAGCTGTTCTCAGTTGCCACTGGTGCAAAGCAATGTGTTTGGTTGTAGCACCGATGAGTGAGGGTTGACCTATGGACTATATACA
The DNA here is from genome assembly GCF_963924665.1 of Micromys minutus. Lineage (NCBI taxonomy): Eukaryota > Metazoa > Chordata > Mammalia > Rodentia > Muridae > Micromys > Micromys minutus. The sequence continues at coordinate 70,484,147 of NC_137976.1, forward strand.
GCCAAGTCTAAGAGTTTGCAATGAACCATTTAAATCCCAAAGCCTAGAAACTGGGGTAAGTCGAAATCATGTGATCCCACAAGAGAAATACACTCATCAGTAGGAGAAATGTATCCACTAGCTGCCTTCCTGATAGTACAGACTAAACCAGACACCTGAAATAAAAGAGAATCACAAGGTCCTGATGCTGGCCCGGGGCAGGCTGGGAGGACAGCTCTGGCTGTTCTTAGCCATCGGAGTAAATTCTGGGAAATGGCTTTCAGAGACTATGAACCCCACAGACCCATCTGGTTCACAGCTAGTTTAGCTGCAGTCTAGCCCAGAGAGTGAAAGAGAATTTAGAACACTTCAAGAAAGTCATTCCAAAGCATCAGACTCTCTATGGCCGCCCAGAAAGAGAGACCTGTGTGTCCACACACAAGGATGCTACTTACCCAAGCAGAGTTTTCTCAAAACCCTGAGCATTTGGTCCCTTTGTTGCTCTGGTACACACAACATTCAGGCTTCCTCAGGCTGCCCTGGCCTCTGCTTTCAGTGTGTAAGGCTTAGAGATCCCCCAATGTGGAATGCAGGCACCATTTCCTGCCCCAGTTCTTTCAGCTAGAAGTGTTCCTCCCTCCCTCCCCTGCCCTTACATTCATTCAATGCCATTAAAACTGCACAGAATTTTGAAAATTCTGGAATTTGGGTTTCTTTGAAAAACAGAAATGTAAGAATGTGCCTTCATTTTAATCCCAGGTGTGGGATACGGAGCTGCTTTGGACTGTCCACAGCAGCTGACTATGATTTGCCTTGTGCTCTAGCAGAAGCATGGTTTTACTAGCTGCTGATTTCTCCGATTGTGTGACGCTTGGAATTCTGGAAACTTTTCAGAGGATATATAAATGCTAGAGCCCCAATAGGTGGGGTTGGCAATTGTCATCATTTAAGTGAGTTGGTTTCGGGTTTGTTAGTAGTTGTGGTAAAAGAAGAAACTAGATTCAGGGATTCCCCCGCCCATCCACCTGCCCACTCCCCACCCCGAATTCTACTTTCTCTTCTATCTAATGATAGGAGGAGAAACCCGAGATGTAAATGTTGGAAAAAAGAAGAACATATAAAGTAGCAAGGAACAGCTACAGAATGTTCTGGGCAAAGCCTTGACTGTACAAAGGGTGAAGAAGGGAGTCCAGAAAAGAAGGAAGACCCTCAGGAGGAAACGGGAATCAGACCCACAATAGATGGTTCTGGAATTTAAGAAACCAAGGTATTAGCAGCATGTCCACTTAAAAGAGCTCTTAATCAATGGTGACCCCCTGCCCCATAATGCTCCCTGCTTCCTGTAACTCTCTGTCCTGTCACCCATATTCCAAACTCCTGCCAAGGTCTCTGGCAGCCATGATTTCCCTGCATGACTACATCCACTGGTCGAATTCTACCTCCAGGGCACTGTCTGACAGCCATCAGGCTATAGTCCCCGGAGTCAAAGGAGCCACAGAGAGCAGAATGCAGCAGCCACAGTTCAAAAGGAAACAAGTACTCTGAAGTCAAATCATTGCCAAAAGGCACGCACCTGTCCCTGTGGCAACCTGCAACACAAAAGAACACATTCTCTTTTGTTTGGGGTTTTAGATTTGGGAGCTTGGGGGGTTGTTTGGTTGGTTTTGCTTGTTTTGGATTTTTCTTAATAGTAAAATCTAACAACAAGTGAGATAAAACCAACTCGTCAGAGTTGGACAAGGCAAACAAATGGAAAAGAAAGAAGGCGCAGAAGTTACAAAAATGGAAGGCCTGCTCATACACACTCAAGAATCCCATGAAGACACTAAACTGGAAGCCGTAACAGAGCAGGCACACCGCACGTGCCTCAGTCTCTGTGGGCCACGGGAGCTTCGGTTGTCTTGACTCAGATGACCTCGTCTTCCCCTCCATTCCCTCTGCCTCCTCTTCCACAGAGTTCCCTGGACCCTAAGCAGAGGGATTTGATAGAGACCTCCCACCTAGAGCTACTTCTCTCACTCTCTGTGTAATGTCTGACTGTGGGTCTCTGCATTTGTCCCAAACTGCTGCAGGAGGAAGCGTCTCTGATAATGGCTGAGCAAGGCGCTGGTCTGTGGATATAGCAGTGTCTTTAGGAGTGATTTATTGATACAGTATTGCCTTATCAGTTATGTTAAGACATAGGAGTAAAGGCTCTATGTAGACACCAGCCTGACTTCTCAGTGTTCCATGTTGTGTAAGTGTTATCTTTAGCAATGGGGCCTCACTATCGGCTTGTGGAGAGCAACTTGTAGTCTTGGCAACAGCCTGAGTTGTTTGGTGATTCCCATGGGACCACTTTGACCAACAACTCAGTTAAAAGTGACCATGATACTGGAAGCTTCATTTGGTGACAAGAGAAGGCCAAATGAATGGCTTAGTCTCTCCCATTGTTTGGCAGTTTCATTTAGATCACTTTCATATATGTATGTAGTTTTAGGAAGCATCTACCTTATTTGGTTTCCGTACTACCCCCTCAAATGGCTTTAATTTTAGTTGCCTTTGCTGTATTCCCTCCTTCATCCCTCTCTTCCATTCCAGCCCCCATCCATCCGTAACTATCTATTCTATTTCCCTTTCCTAACAAGATCTCTCTGTGTGCACCTTGTCCCTTACTCTATACCTAACCTCTGCGTTTCTGTGGATTGTAACTTATCACAGGCTTAATAGCTAATAGCCACATATAATTGAATACATACCATGTTTGTCTTCCTGGGTCTGAGACACCTTGCTCAAGATGTTTCTTTCCCTAGTTCTATCCATTTGCTTCTGAGTTTCATGGGGGGCTGGGAGATACAGCTGATTATATTATGTAAATTACCACATTTTCTTTATCCTTTCTTCTGTTGAGAGATATCTAGGTTGCTTCCAGAGTCTGTGTATTATGAACAGAACATAATTGGACAAGTGTCTGTGGGAGGATAAAGCCAGACAGACCACATGACAAAGCCAGACAAAACACATTCTTACAAGTTTCCCTACCTCTGCAGAGACTAGTGGACTGGATTATAAACTTGTAGCAGCTTTTAGTTGGCTCCGGGTTCTTTCCTTCCTGACAAGGTTTATTAGCTCTTCTCTGATTGACCATATTTCTTGGCCTTATTTGCATAGCCACATTCACCCAATCAGAGTTCAGCTGACACCCTGGCACCTCTCCACAGAGCTGCTATGGGAAAAGAGCAGATCTCAGCGCACGGGAGGTTGGCCTGACTTGCTCCCGTTCTCATCAAAGAAGCCTGAAACGCTCAGAATCCAGCTTCCAGCAGATGCACTTGGCAGAGGAAAACACTGCCTTCAAGACTCACTGAGGACAAACTCTTCCTTCCCTGACTGGAAGCTCCCTCAAGCCAGTCTCCAAGACTCCTTCAGTAACTTCAGGCTGAAGAGTTCCTGCCTCAACCTTCAAGACACATTCTTCTGGCCTGCAGAGGGCGTCCACTCCTGCTTCTGCCACCCCTGGGAGTGACCTGCAGACTTGTACCGGAAGGCCTTCTCTTAGTTGGCACCTCAAGGCCCTTTGAGAGCTCTTAAGTTGAAACACTTTCCAGAGTTGCAACAGATTTTGGCCAGCATCCAGCTGCTATGAGCGCTCAAGTTTGTTCCACTTAAATACCATGTAACAATTGGTTTTAAGTTGTTTTGTTCCCTTGAGGGTTGTTAATTCCAAATTGATAATAAAGTACCTCTGGTTTATACCACTTTGCTCAGCCCTCACTCCATTCTTGGAGAAGGGAAGGATAAAACACATGTCTATCGACTGCTTGGTGGGAATTGAGTTCAAATACCCAGAGAATCTCTAATCAGTACTGAAACTAAGTGTAAACAAGCGGGCGGTGGGGCCCACACTGACGTTCTAGAGGTCAGAGACAGGAAATGGAGCAGCTGAACTCGGAGAAATGGTTTGCACTTAAAAAATGTCATCAGTTTGAACTCACACATCTTCCAGTCCACCTGTCTTCACTCGATACAGCTCTGCCCCCTCTCACTACCATTTGGTCTCCTCCCCCATCGTAAACATAAAGACCTTTAGAAAGTAATAGAGGTTTGGAGATAGTTCAGTTGGAAAATGCTCACTTCATAAACATGAGGACCCAAGTTCAGCTCCATAACACCCAAGTGAAATCTGGGATACAGACACATGTTTGTAACCAGCACTGTGGGACAGATGGCGCCCCAGAGTTTCTGGCTAGCCAATGGAGCTGAAATGGGAAATTCCAGTGTCTTAGTCAGGGCCACTATTGAAACACCATGTTCACAAAAACTTGAGAAGGAAAGGGTTTATTCGGCTTACACTTCCACAGCACTGCTCATTGAAAAAAGTCAGGACAGGAATTCAAGCAGAACAAGAACCTGGAGGCAGGGGCTGATACAGAAGCCATGCAGGGGGCATGTTTCTTAGTGACTTGCTCCCCATGACTCACTCAGACTACTTTCTTATAGAACCCAGAACCACAAGCCCAGGTTGTCCCCACCCACAATGGTCTGGGCTCTCCCACATCCATCACTAATTAAGAAAATCTCCTACAGGCTTGTCCAAGCGTATGGAGGCATTTTCTCAATTGAGGCTCCATCCTCTCTGATGACTCCAGCTTGTGTGAACTTGACATAAAACTAGCCAGGACACCCAGACTTGATAAGAGAGGTTCTGTCTCAAAGATAAGGTGGAGAGCTATAAAGGAAGACAACACCAACCTCTAGTCACCACATGCACACACACACACATAATAACATGCACTTGCACATTCGTGTACACACACATGCATGGGCATGTGCACACGCACATGCATACACACACAAACACACAAACATACCAGAGTCCAGAGTTGGATATGGAGGTACAAATCTATAATCTTGACTCTTATAAGCCAGAGACAAGAGGATCAGTACAAGTTTGAGGCCAGATGTGTCTGCACAATCAGTTCTAAGACAGCAAGAGACATAAAGTGAGGCCTGTCCAGAAAAGAAGGTGTCAAATTTATTTTTCTACTGGTAACAACAGAGAGATGAAAGCCCCCATCAAGTCCATGGATGAACAGAAGGATTCCTGTGACTAGAGGGATTCACCACACAAGTAGGTCAAAGAATGCTGAAGACTATGCCTCAGCCCTGGTCTGAATGCATCTGTGTCATGGGGGCAGAAATTCTTTGGCTAACATCCTGGGTACCACATGGACTTTGACAGACTCATAAGACAGAGGTGTGTGGAACTTGAAAAGCATCATGGGTAATCCCCAGGTAACTTTTGCCTTAGTCCTGTTCAGGGTGGTGTTATGTATAGGTTTTGGCTATCCTGCCTTATGAGCATGCTACCAGCCACCTGCCCAGGCTCTATTTGATTTCTCGGATGGAAAACACACACACATACACACACACACACACTAGTTCATTTTTAAATGCCTTGGCTAATTCAAAGGCTGGGTACTCCTGAACCTTCCCTTGCTACCACCTCAGACCCAATCAGGGAAGTGGCCAGTGGCCAATTACTGGAAAACTCACATGGCTGGTTGGCTTTATCGCCTACCTTAACTGCGTCTCCCTTCTTTCCCCAGTCCCTCAGCAGATTCTCTCTGCATCCTACCCTCGAAACTCTGTGCCCCATCCCGTGCCCAGCCATTGACCACTGGCATCTTTATTGATATATCAAAAACCAGTTGGGGACAAGGTCTGGACAGCAGATTCAAAGCATTAGCACCAATCTCCAACATGGTGGTGACAGCACCGGGTTACCTCAGCTTCCTGCTCCAAGACTCAGACTCAGAAGCCCAAGGCTTCTAACAATCAGGTAATCCCTCCTACCCTCCAAGCTTGTTTTCCCTTTTGGCTAATCTTACTAGGAATGATGTATTACTTGTCGCAGAAGAGGAGAGAAGGAAGAAGAGAAAGAAGAGGAGGAAGATGTGCAGGAGAAGGAAGGAGAAGAAGAAGAAAAGGAAGAAGTAGGGGGAGGAGGAGGAGGAGGAGGAGGAGGAGGAGGAGGAGGAGGAGGAGGAGATGGAGGAGGAGAAGGAGGAGGAGAAACTGCATTGTAAAGTCTAGATAGTTATACCAAGACCTTAATAGCATTTATTTCTGAGTATTAAATTTTAGTTGGCTAGGTGTGAGTGGTGCACACCTATAATGCCAGCATTCAGAAAGCAGAGGCAGATTTCTGTGAGCTCAAGGCCAGGCTGGTCTATGTACCAAGTTCTAGGCTAGCAGTGGTGAGACTCTGTTAATTAATTTAATTTTTTAATGTTGAAATATTTTAGGTGATTTCTGGGTCTTGAAGAAACTAGCTCAGTGGTTCAGTGCACTTGATGAAGACTGGAACAATTAAAGTTGTCAGTCCTCCAGTACCCCAACTGGAGGCCAAGCATAGAGTCCCCTACTTGTCCTGAAAATGTTCCTGTGTTCACCACACCAAGCAAAATCAGGGAAACAGAAACAGCCACAAGCTTGGGTGCTATGAATAAAGTAATATGTCCCGTGGGGCCTCTGCCCTTGTCCACTGCCATTCCTAGAGAGAAGCCTCTTTTGTGCTAGATCAAAAGATTGGTTTTCAGCTATTCCTTAAGCCTAGCATAATAACAATCAGGAACCTACACAGCTTTACCAGTGGAATTCCTCCCTCAAGGTATAATGAATAGTCCCGCGTGCCAACAGCTGCTGATGCGCTCTCTTCTATACAACACAATTACCCACAGTACAGATGGCACGCTTTTCACCTACAGAACAAAATCTCTACCTAAAGAAACTGTTCAAATCTGCTATTTGGTGTCTTGAGGCAGCTGACTTAAAAGTGCTCACATATTTTTTTTCAACAATTTCAATCCTCTCAGTATTTAGACCGTATCCATTCCCAAAAGATACAATTACAGGAAAGCTCCCTTAAGACACTTAGTGATTTTTCAAAAAAAAAAAAACTATTATGCAACACTAATTGGATTAAACCATTGTTGCACTATCTGCAGTAGACTTAGGACCTCTTTTTGGTACCCTTAAAAGTGACAATGATCTTACCTCCCCCATCCCCACCCCTGTGTTCCCAAAAGGCTCCCATGGGGCTTACATTTGAACCAAATAGAAAAATTTTAATTATAAAAATTAATTACAATTTGTCTCTGTCTTCACTTGTTTTTAATACACCTTTACTTCCTACAGTCCTTCTGCCTGAACGTACTCCTGCCCTCGGCAGTCACAGAACTGAGTCACAGAATGGACATATTTGCTGTCTCAACCCCAAAGGTCGGTTATGATTGGAGTCGAGACCCAGATTTCACTGTTGTCCTTTTGAAGCCTCCCAAGTTACTTCTTTATATACTTTGGGTCTCCCATAGCAAACACAATTAACCTCTTCTACAGTACAAATCTTACATCATTACCCTAGGGAGAAAACTTTCTAGTTATCACACACAATGTATCTCTTTTACGGTTCCTACCATTGCTTCCTCTGACCCTCTGTCTGCTTAATGCTATCAAACTTGTTACTGATGGCTCCCCCAACCCAGGTAAAGCAACTTATTGGTCCCAAGATAGATATTAACAACACCAAACCAAATATTCCTCCAAGCAGCAAACTGAATTATTTGTGATTCTTATAACTCTTACTTACTTTTCTATTTCTGCTGACATTGCTTCAGATTCACAATATGCAGTAGGAGACACAGCCTTCTTATAAAATGGCAAGGATATGGACTAGAGATGGTGCCACAGTTAAGAGCACTGACTGCTCTTTCCAGAGGTCCTGAGTTCAATTCCCAGCAACCACATGATGGCTCACAACCATCTGTAATGGGATCTGATGCCCTCTTCTGGTGTGTCTGAGGACAGCTACAGTGTACTCACATGTATAAAATAAATAAGTCTTTTAAAAAAAAAAAAATGGCTAGAATAAAAATCAACTCCTTCAAAATTGTAATGTCCTTTGTGACAAGGTGACACATGCCTAGAATCCCAGCACCCAGATGGTAGAAGGAGGTGGACCTCTGAGTTCAAGGCCTGGCCTATAGAAATAGTGAGCTCAAGACAGCCAGGGCTACGTAGAGAGACCTCGTCTCAAAATACTAACAAAATAGTGCTGTCCTGTTTCTAAACTTCAACAAGCCATTCTATGTCACACCCTCTTTATAGATACCTGATAATATGAGCTCTCAGACTTCACCACGACCTATTATGGAAAGTTTCTTCTCAAGTTCAAAATTCTCCCACTTTGCTACATCGAAATGTTCACTCCTTTTGCAAACAGTTTCCTTCTCTAGCACACACCCAAGCTACACATTTTCTGCTAACACATTACTTCTGTAACGCTAACCCTACCTTTCCCATAGGGGAAACAAACCCTTGTGGTTTAAATTTTATTTACTTATTTGTCTGGTTTTATGTGTTTGGGGTTTTCTTGCATCCTTTGCATGCCTGAGGAAGCCAGAAGAGAGCGGCGAGTCCTCTGGAACTAGAAAAGCAGGTGGTTGCAAAGTGCCATGTGGATGCTGGGAACTGAACTCCCATCTTCTGGGAGAGCCGCATGTACTCTTAATCATTAATCCATCTCTCCATCCCTAGTCCTGGTGCTTTAAAAGCCCAGCAGAAATGGCAGATGGATGATATCAGGCCAAGTCTTTTCTTCACTTGGTCTTCACACACGTTTTGGTGGATAGTTCAGATTCACCGAAGCTATGGCTCAGCCGGAGAGGCATATATGCATGTTGGGTCACACTGTCTTGCTGTGTTGGCTGCTTCAGGCATTTCTTACAGAATCAAAGAGGGCAACGGACCCACATATACCACCCAAGCTTTCCAAACCCTCTGTTCCTTTGGGATATTACCCATGGAAACAGGTATTTCCTGTAACCCTACAGGACACGTCATTGTAAAACAAAATGGGGGCTGGGCTCCTTTAAGTCTACTACTTCACTACCTTAAAGCAGTGGTCCTCAACCTTCCTAATGCTGTGATTCTTTAAAATCCCTCATCTTGTAGTGACCCCCAAGCATAAAATAATTTACGTTGCTACTTCCTAACTATAGTTTTGCTACTAGTATGTATCGTTATGTAAATATTTGTGTTTTCCGACGGTCTTAGGCAAGCCCTGTGAACTGTAACCTTTATGCACGAAGCGGTAAGGCTCATAAAGGTTTCCATGGTGGTCGTTGCAGGATCTTCATCTCAGCTAGCCTTGTGTTGTACCAGGGAGGGAAACAACTTGCACTTAAACTTGACAAGCAGAAACCCATATTAAACAAAAGATTTGTGGTAAAATTCAACAGTTAAAGGAGTCCATTACGTTGGTTAGATGAACAAGTCCACGATCTATGGAGGCCACAGCATTTGAAATTTGTCTTTCTCTCACTCAGTTAAATCAGCCATGTTAACCTTGATGGGAAGCAAGGAGCGGGAAATGTTGCCAACGTCCTGGTCTGAGAAAGAAACATTGTTCATGTAAGAGCAGCCTGACCCTTGGCACACCAGGGACAGAAGGAAATAGTGTACAACAGGTTGTCTAGCTCAGAAGCCAGCATGTGTTGTTTCTCACTGAGGAAAGGTGTGTTCTGTTCCCATCTGTTTTTCTACCCAACTTCCTTGTCTTCCTTCTCCCTGGTGATCATATTAATTAGAACCCTCTATTACATAAGCATGGTTTAATGATGTGTATTATCTTTGCATGCAGTTGGTTCTCATAAAAGCTTAGGACCTTGGGTCCTTAAAACTTCTGGAATTCTCCTTGTGCTCCCATGCCACCCCAGCTGACAGTTCACATTCCATAGAATCCAATCCTCTTCTAGTCTCCATGTTCATGCACTTACAGTTAGACAGACAGACAGACAGACAGACAGACACACACACACACACACACACACACACACACACACAGTAAATGATTTTTATCACAGTAAAAAGCATTTAGGTGATTGTAGACTAATATGTGGCTCAGTTAGTACTTGCCTAACAAACATGACATCCTAGGCAATTGTCAGGCATACTATAGGGACAAATAGCAAAATTTCATCAGGGCTAGGCATCTCCAGTGTAGATTCCTGGAGCACAGATATTGAATGATGGCCATGACCATGATCCCACCCTCCATTTTAAAAGATAGTCTCACTTTACAGTCTATTCTAACTTGGATTAACTGTACAGACCAGGCTAACCTCAGAGGAACCACCAAACTGAGCTACAACCACAGCTCTTAAGTAAAGTATCCTGAGGTCACATCGTAGCTCCCTGGCCAGCTGCTCAGTGCTCAGAGGGAAACCCCTGTTCTCGGAGCCAGGCATGCCCCGTGCCTCTGTCCCCAGATCTCCCGTTGTCACCTTCATCAGCTGCATCATAATCCCTGGTGACGCTATTTAGAATGCTGGGTCAGGCAGGTGAGAGAAACAACACATACTGCTCTTGCAAGGGCCAAGTTCAGTTCCTAGCACCCACATGGCAGCTCACAGTTGACTTTAACTCCAGCTATGGAGTTAAATCTCTTTTAGAGATCTCTCAATCTGATGCTCTCTTTTAGAATCCATAGGGACAAATGAAAATACATAAATCTTAAAAAAGAAAGAAAGAAACTCTGGATAAAAGGGATCCCAATGAGGCTGACTCTAAGATGTGGGTAATTTGCATACTCCAGACTTGAGCTACAATTCCACAGCAGAACTTTTTGCCTGAAAAATCCTTTTAAAAAGCCTGTATATATGAATATATATGTGCAACAATATACAAATCAAACATTTCCTGATAATAAATCATGAAGGCATTTGTTTTAAAACAGTACTTTGGTATACATAAAATTTTACATTTTATTACAGATAAATCCAACTTTGTATGTTAATAAGATAGAAATGCTTGTCTGTTGTTACATAAAGAATTGAATCTTAGCCAGGAATAGTGGCACACACCTTTGATCCCAGAACTTGGGAGGCAGAGACAGATGAATCTCTGAATAAGAGACTAACGTGGTCTACATAGTGAGTTCCAGGATAGCTACAGAGTGAGACCCTGTCAAATAAATAAATAAATAAATAAATAAATAAATAAATAAAAATAAATAAATAAATAAATGAAAGAAATCTTGGATTAATGGTTGATATGGAAGCTGCCCAGGAGAGACCAACAGAAGCTCCAGGAAGAGTTGTACCTTCTTGAAGTACCTGGAAAGGCCACAGCGGGGTGCAGGGGTTTAAGGGAACTACCAGGAAAGGACCTGCAACCTCCACCCTCTTGATAAGCCAGAACCCCAAGAACAGTGAGGCTTTGAAGATCAACGTCCCTCACTCACCCTCTCACACCCAGCACCTAGGGGAGCCTGCTCGGCTTGGCTGGAGGGATGGATGTGAGATCTCAGGGAGTCCGCTCTGTGAGGGATGGATGTGGGATCTCAGGGAGCTCTCTCTGTGTGAGGGATGGATGTGGGATCTCAGGGAGTCCGCTCTGTATGAGGGATGGATGTGAGATCTCAGGGAGTCTGCTCTGTGAGGGATGGATGTGGGATCTCAGGGAGTCCGCTCTGTGTGAGGGATGGATGTGAGATCTCAGGGAGCTCTCTCTGTGTGAGGGATGGATGTGGGATCTCAGGGAGTCCGCTCTGTATGAGGGATGGATGTGGGATCTTAGGGAGTCTGCTCTGTGAGGGATGGATGTGAGATCTCAGGGAGTCCGCTCTGTGTGAGGAATGGATGTGAGATCTCAGGGAGTCCGCTCTGTGTGAGGGATGGATGTGGGATCTCCACTTTTCACTCAGCAATTTACTCCAGAGGCTCTCTGTTTACTTCTCACTCTCTTTTCTAACGTCCACTCTCATGGTGCCTTTGCTCTTATGTGTATGTTGCTCACACAGGTCACACAGAATTGCTCCATACGTTTCTTTACCTGGTCTAAACAAGACATTCTTTGCCAGACCTGTCACCAGCATCTCATGGACAGCCCCTCTTATCCCTGCATCTCTCTCTCTTTCTCTTATCTGTATTCTCTTCTCTTCTTACCTCTTAGTTTTAATAACCTTCAGTAGCTTTAACTAGCTCTAAGATCTGTGAACCCAAATAGCTTCCCAACTTCTCCCTCCCCGGAACTTTACCCACCTCATTTGCTTTTTTCTTTTTGAAGTCAATCTAAGCTGATAATAGTGACAAATGCTTTTCATCACAGCATTTTTAAGGCAGAATAAGATGGGTCTCTGTGAGTTCAAGCCCAGCCTGGTCTACATGGCAAGTACCAGTTTAGTCAGAACTACACAGTGCGGCCCTGTCACCACCACAGAAAAAAGTCAATAAATCTAATATTTATGTCCATCCTCATCCAACATAGTTCCCTGGCTCCTAAACGTAAAATCTGAGCACACTCCATACCATCCTTGGTTATTGACATTGGGATCAATGAGATTAATTAGCTCAAACATATTTGTATAGTGGGAATGATCAACAATTGTGGCTGCTCTTAATCCACATGTGATACCCAGGGTCCTTGAACTGAGAAACTATTTTCTGAATTGCACATTCTCCACATTCAGGTTCCAACAGAACGTACAAATAATTGCCTGGAGGAATATAGCCGGTAAAGTCAAAAGCATCGGGGGCTGGAGAGATGGCGCAGTGGTTAAGAACACTTGATGCTCTTCCAGAGGACCTGAGTTCGATTCCCAGCATCCACATGGTGGCTCACAGCCATCTGTAACTGAAGCTCCAGGAAATCTGGTCCCTTTTCTAGTCTCCTCAGTCACACACCAATATACATGCAGGCAAGACATCCACATACACAGAATAAAGTGGTAGTAATTTTTAAATTAAAAAGTCTCAAGTAACAACATGAGAAACATAAAAAATGAAGGCAACATGACTCCTTCAAAAATATAATCCTACAATAACGACATCCAGTGAGAATGAGCTAGATGGAATCTCAAACATGCAATGCAAAAAAAAATATGATTTTAAGTATATCCAAAGAAATTAAAAAATAAAATAAGCTCCCAAATGTAAGGTAGAATAAGGCAGAAAAGGCCAATTGTTAGATACTGATTTATTGACTTAATTAATGGTTTACTTAAAGCACTGCTTGTGCTCCTGTTTGCCAAGCATGACTTCACTTGCAGTCTGGAACAGACTGACCTGGAGAATAGTTGAAGCAACAGTCATTGCCTTTAACAACCTGCTGACGGGCTTGGGCAAAATCTTGCTTGCCTGCCCACCTGACGTGTGGTCTTGAAGCTTAAAATAAGAAAACAAACTGAACCCAGCACTGAAGCCTTTCGAGAGCCATTCTGGCTACAATCCACCAGTGACATCTCTCCTCCTTCTCACTGGTGTGGGAGCGCTTATTCTAGAAAGATTCCCACAACATTTCTGGAGGCCCCAGCTAGATCTCCTTCACTAAGGTCCCAGTTGTTCAAGACAGAAAGGCTGCTGCTCAGGGACCTCTCAGCCTGCTAAAGGTCCCTGGAACTGGGAAGTGCAGGCCCCTGATGGGATTCTTGGGTACCCTTCCAGTGCCAAAGGGAACTGTAAGCCCCAGGGCCAGAGTCTCCGAGTGGAAGCAGGTAAGACCAGACTAGACATCCAGACCAGGTAAGGGAACGAGGGAGATGGGCAGAAAGGTAATGTGTGGCCTTGATCACCTGGCCAGAGATCACCTCCAAAGCGGTTTCTTAATACCAAGATAGCACAGGTTTCCAAGGAAGAGCCTCAAATACCAAGGCACTGGTATTAGTTTCCAGAGAAATAGACAGACTAGAAATTAAATATGGGAACTTATAAATGCTGAGTATAAGCATTTAAGTGTGTGAGTGCCTGAAATGATCCCACAGCTCTGTGGCTATGGGACTTGATTGGACACTGACCTGTGGATCCACTGAGGTCATTTCCCCTGCATAGGCACTCGCCTTACATAATAGGTGACAGAGCACAGAGATGTATCTGTAGCTATAAGGTAAAGCCTCTTAAGTCACTGCAAGGTGACCAGCAGGTGGGCAGCTGCATGAGGGCAAAGCTGGTCATGACCATTCCACCCTGTGCACCAAACAGGGATAGGCACATATAAACTCTCTTGAGCTCTTGGTTACAGACCTTTTCTGGTCATTGAAGCTGCAAAGTCCTAATGTGAGACTCGCACAGTTCTGCAAAGGCTGTTAGGCCTGAAGACACCAAAGAAGCCAGTCCCGTTAGCATTGCCAGTGGAAGGAATCTTGCCCATGGTGCTGCCTCCTGCTGGCTCCAAATGCCAGTGCTGAAGCAGTCACAAGAGCACCTTATCAGGTCCCTCCGAGGACATCTGCCTCATACAATGCTCACCAATGTCCACTGGCCTGCTCTTCCAGACTCTTCTTGGCTGTGTTTTAGGGACAAGTCAGTTCCAGTGTGTTCACTTAGGGAGATGTCAGGTTCTCCTTTTGCCCCACAAGATGGCAGCTACGTTATCTAGACACACTTGCCTGAAGAGGAAGGAGAGCCCTTTCCATGACTGCAGAGAAATTATTAAACAGATTCTTCTCCTCACAGCAGGACTTAAAGGATGAGCTGCTCCCCAGTTCCGATATGGAATGTTTTACTGGTGGAAGCTGAAGCCTACGGCAGGGGAATAATAGCCCCTCACGTCAAGAGACTCCAAGTAACAGTATGTGGAGAAAGAAGGCCGCCTCACCTCAAGGAACACAACAGTTAAAACGAAAGCCAAATCCTGCAGCTCCCAGAGGCTGCCTGGCCTCTACAATAATAATACACTGCCAGGTTCACACAAAACCTCAAGGATGAATGAGTTGGGGGGAAAAAGTGGCAGGCCAGACTGCCCCTGGGGAAATTATACACCAATATTTCCCTCCCCTTACCACCAGAAGGTGTGTTCTAATGACTGAAGAAGGAGCTACTAAACATCAGGAAGACTAATTACTAAAGATAGGAAAATAATTGCTCCTGAGATGACAGCTCCCAGCCTAGTCCAGCAAGCTCATAAAACAACCCATCTGGGAACACTGCCCTAAAAGAATTGTTGCAAAGACATTCGATGTTCCCTAGGCTGCCCACATTGACCCAGCAAGCTAGCCAGGCCTGTCTGCAGGGTGTTTGGAACAAGCTCAAGTGGTGACCCTAAGCCCCATGCTGACACAGAAACAGGGGTCTACCATTTAAACATCTAGACGTGGACTTTACTGATGATACTCGACCTAGCAGAAGGACACCTATACTTGCTAGTTGGGATATGCCTTTTCTCGGGCTGGATCGTAGCTTTTCCTATCTGCACAGAGAATCAACCTGGACCTGGTACAAACTGTACTACCCCCAATCAACAAACCAGTTGGGAAAATGAATAAAGCTTTTTGAAGGACACTGGCCAAACATTGCCAAGAAACAGACATCCCTTGGCCAGGAATTCTGTCATTTGTACTATTTGGGGTACATTTCATACCCTGTAAATATGGTTACTCTCCTCTCTGAGATTATGTTTGGTCAGCCACCTCCACTGTTCCCAAAGGACTCCTCTTAGCTCTTGACATTGCAGGTATCTAACCATGGATACACCACGCCAGGTCAAGACTGGACTGTGAGAGCCCATCCAGAGCAGCCTCTGAGACTGAGCAACTCAAAGCTAGCTTGGAATGGAAACACAGATCAGCCCTTACTGGGCTTCCTGATGTCCTTCTTACCTGCTGATGTCCACCTGTGCAGCCCTGCTTCACTCCCTGACCCTGTCACATTGTCTGGAGAGCAGCCTTACCCCAGGACAGCTCCTATTCCTAGATACCCAACAGCATAACTAACCGCCACCGTGGGGTTCTGCCTTATCTTCTTCAGTTGATGCCTCTGCTGAGGAATGGGCCAGCCTCAGACCACCCTTCAGAAAAGTCCTGATGTGATAGAAATGCCCACGTCCAACTGAGAATCCCTTTTAAAGTCACAGCCTATGGGTGAGTGGCCAGAGGATAGAAGAATGATTATGGATTGTGGAGGACCTATTGATCTTATCTTAAATACTGGTCATTCACGGACTTTGTCTCAAAAGAGGCCTGGAAGGGGGTTCCCACAGAAGGACATATGGACATATAGGCCTTTGACTGAAGAGTGTGCTGGGTGGTTTTATGTCAACTTGATACAAGCTAAAGTCATCTGAGAGGAAGAAACCTCCATTAAGGAAATGCCTCCCTAAAATCATAGGCAAGCTTGCAGGGCACTTTTTAAATTAGTGATTGATGGGGAAGAGCCCAGACTATTGGGGTTGGGGCCACTCCTGAGCTGGTGGTCCTAGGTTCTTTAAGAAAGCCAGCTGACAAAGCTATGAAGAGCAAACCAGTAAGCAACACTCCCCCATAGCCTCTGCATCAGCTCCTGTCTCCAGGATTCAGCCCTGTTTGATTCCTGTCCTGACTTCCTTTGATGATGAACAGTGCTATGGGAGTGTGAGCCAAACTCTTTCTCTCCAAGTTTCTTTGGTCATGGTGTTTCATCACAGCAATAGTGGCCCTAAGACAAGGGAAACCAGGGAGAAATACTCTATGGGAACTAACCATAAAAAGTTCTTCATCTGAAAAAGGCATATCTTAAGATGCTGGCTTTGTTAAATGCCAGCCATGAGCTCCTTTGCCTAGGTCAGGACTGACGAATGTGCCCACAAGCTGACCAGGCTCCGTATACAGGAACAGGAATGACAACCACAGGTTGAGTAACACACAAAAGAGAAATGTTGATAAGGTCTGAGGAGCAGCCCAATGTGCAACAGATAAAAAGGGCTGGGCCAGACTAAGTACAGTTCCTGTTAAAAAGAACAATAGCTCCTAATGGTACACACTACACCTTCCCCAGATGTGTTTACACCTGCTGCCCAGGAGACAGCTATAAACTGATAGGTATTTGTGGCCTCCAACTTAGATGTGCTCCCAGGAATAAAGATCCAACGAAACTTATATACCTTAGATTAAAGAAATGAAAAAACTTTCTGTATTTTCACTAGTCCCACTGACAGTGTCTGTGACCACTGGTGACACGGCAGCAGGCATCTGACAAATTCGACATGGACAAATCTCTGTTCAGATCAAGAAAAACTTCACTACTGTTCAGAAAGCAGTCACTCGTTGGAACAAAATTGATTCATTGATGATCTCTCAAAATCCTAGAGGATTAGACTTGATTGTAGATAAAAGGAAAGATAGACATAGTCTTAAATCAAAAATGCTATCCTTCTTTTAAGATTTGTTTATTTTATGTATGTGAGTCCACCATTGTTGTCTTCAGACACACCAGAAGAGGGCATTGGATCCCATTGTGAGCCGCCATGTGGTTGCTGGGAATTGAACTCAGGACCTCTGGAAGAGCAGTCGGTGCTCTTAACCACTGAGCCACCTATCCAGCCCCAGAAATTCTATTCTTACGCTATATGAGAAAACTGCCAAAAAGTTGTTTAAATGGATTAAGGCTAAAAGTGCATACAAGATCCAGTGGAAGACAATGAAGATCGCACAGCAGCAATATTTCTTCAAGACGAACTTGTAAGGTGTAAGGAAGGTCAGGGGAGGGCAATAAAGTAGAATAAGGTTAAAAAACAAGTATTAGACGCTGACTTACTGACTGACTTAAGCACTGCTTGTGCTGTCTGTTTGCCAAGAATGACTTCACTTGCTACCTGGGACAGAATGACCTAGAGAAGTAGCTGAAACAATGGGTTGTCGTCCTTAACAACCTTCCGGCTGCTACCTGGGCTTCTGTCAAATCTTTCTTGCTTGCCTGCCTCACCTCATGGTTTTAGAGAATGCAAATGCCACCTGGATCTGGACCTAAGCCTTTCAGGTGCTGGTCTGGCTTCCGGTCACCTCCTGCCCTCCAACTCACTTCTGTCCAGAAAGGTCCCTGCAACAAAGAGAATGAGCAGCTGACGGGAAAGGGGGAGGTGTTGTAAGACTCGAAACAAGAATTCAACAAAGAGATAAACATACCGAATAAAAGCAACCCAAAAGAAAAAAAAATTCTGGAAATCAAAAACAAAAATGAGTCAAGCAAAAAGTCTCTGTGGAAAGTCTCACCTACAGAATCAAGGAGAGGAGACTTTTCAAACTTGGGGACAAGATGAAGGAATTGGGATAACCAAACAAGGAGAGATATGAAATACTAACAGGGCACCAGGGGGACTGCAACACTCTGGGGGGAAAAAATCTCTACACATTATAGGCATAGAAGGAGTAGACGCTTGTTCTAAACACGTTTTTTAAAAATTCTAAAAATAATCATGACCAACAATTTTTCCAAAGTTAGGAAAAAAAAAGATGTCAACCCAGATACGGGAGGTATTTAGAGTCAAACGGACAAATGAGAAAAGAATTTCCCTGTACGGGACAGTTTTATTAACTTGACACAAGCTAAAGTCATCTGAGAGGAGGGAGCCTCAATTAAAAAAAAATCCCTCTATAATATCAGGTTATAGGCAAGTCTGTAGGGTATTTTCTTCGTTAGTGATTGATAGGGGAGGGTGCAGTGCATCATGGGTGGAGCCATCCCTGGCCTAGTGGTCCTGGGTTTTATAAGAAAGCAGGCTGAGTAAGCCATGAGGAGCAAGCCAGTAATCATTCCCCATCCATGGCTTCGACATTGGCTCAAGGTCCCTGCCCTGTTTGAGTTCCTGCCCTGACTTCCTTTGGTGATGAACTGTGATGTGTTAGTGGAAGGTGAACAAACCCATTCCTTCCTAAGTTTCTTTGGCCATGTTACGTCATCACAGCAATAACTAAGACATTCCCTGGTGACAGTTAAAACACTGAATAGACAGAGCAAAGGAAGCACGTTGTAAACAGCAAGAGAGGGGACAGTGAGGTGGCTCACACACTGCTAAGCCTGACGATCTGAGTTCAATTTCTGGCACCCATATGCTGAAAGGAAAGAACATGACTCCCTCAAGAACTAATGAAGCACTTTCATAGGGCTAATTGTATCTTAAAATTATTTTCATTTAAAGAAGGAAATGTACATGCATGACACATGTGTGGGGGACAGAGGACGACCTCATATGGAACTCTATAGAAGCTGGTCATCTCTGGTTTAGGGGATTTGAATCCCTTTTTGTCCTTCCAGGGCATCAGGCATACATGTAAAACACACACATACACACGGGCAAAACACTTACCCATATAAATAAAATAAGTAGTTCAAATATGTTTTATTTATAATTACTTTTTAATTTTCTTTTCAACTTCCTTATGAAAAATTACAAATAAAAATAGCATTATTCAGGCTGGAGAGAAGGCTCAGAGCTTAAAAGCACTGACCATTCTTTAAGAGGTCATGAGTTCAAACAACAGCAAAGACATGTTGGCTCACAACCGTCTGTAATGAGATCTGATGCCCTCTTCTGGTGTGTCTGAAGACAACTACAGTGGACTTATATATAATAAATAAATCTTTTAAAAATTATTATTCTTTTTTAAAAATAAACTAAAGAGCTGGGCAGTGGTGGTACATGTCTTTAGTCCTAGCATTTGGGAGGCAGAGGCAGGCAGTATCTCTGAATTCAAAGCCAGCCTGGTTTACAGAGGGAGTTCCAGGACATCCAGGGCTACACAGAGATACCATCGGGGGGGGGGGGGTTAAGAAAATAAATTAATAATAATTATCAGCTAAAGAAATCTATGATTACCAAGCCAGCTTTTCAGAAAAATACTTAAAGAAATCTATGGGAGAGAAGAGATAATAAGTCCATCCAACGACAGTTAAAAATAAACCATGTGAGAATTATAAGTAAAAGAGAGAGTGGAAAAATCCAAACACTAAAAAATTCAACAAGATGGCAGAAACCATTACACACCTTTCAGAAATACTTGCAAATGGATACTAATGAATACAAATGGATACTAAAGCGTCTCCATTCCTTAGTGAAAAGATTCCCACTAGTAGTAGATCAGTTGGAAACACAGGTAGCCTTTCTTTGTTGTCTCCCAGAAACACACTTCAGAATGAAAGGATGGACAAATGTTTCTAGTGGACCTAACAAGGGGTGTCTTGGAGCTAATAGCTGACAAAACAGAGCCCAAACTGGAACTGCTGAGAAGGGGTGAAGAAGGTCACTTTGTGCTGATTAAAGGAATAATTCATGAAGAGGACATTTGCTCTTCATCTGATTGTTTAATTAATTACACCCTAAACCTCGCTCTTCCTTTCAGTCCCTCCCACACCAAGCTCCTTCCCCATCCCTCCTGCCCTTCCCCACTTAGGTATCCTCGAACCCTGGCACATCAAGTCTCTGCCAGATTAGGTGCATCCTCTCCCACTGAGGCCAGACATGGCAGCCATATAGACTGAGCTACTGTCTACTACATATGTACCGGCCCGTGTGTGTTCTTTGGTTGGTGGCTCATATTCTGAGGGCTCTCAGGAGTCCAGGTTTGTTTATTCTGTTGGTCTTCCTGTGGAGTTGCCACATACTTCTGAGCCTTCAGTTCTTCCTCCAACTCTTCCTTAAGTGTCCCCGACCTCTAATGTTTAGCTGTGAGTACCTGCTTCTGTTTCAGGCTGCTGCTTCTGGTGGTGGTGCTTAGAGCCTCTCAGAGGACAGTTGTGCTGGCTCCTGTCTGCAAGCATAACAAAGTATTATTAATCATGTCAGGAACTGGTGCTTGCCCATGGAATGGGTTTGGAGTTGGGCCGGTTATTAGTTGGCCTTTTCTTCTGTCTCTGCTCCATCCCTGTTTTTCTTTTAGATAGGACAGATTTTGGGTGGAAAGGTTTAAAAGTGGGTTGGTGGTCTTTTTTTTTTAAATATATTTATTTTATGTATGTGAGTACACTGTAGCTGTCTTCAGACACACCAGATGAGGGCATCAGATCCCATTACAGATGGTTGTGAGCCACCATATGGTTGCTGAGAACTGGACTCAGGATCTTGATCAGCTTGGTAAGCCCCTGGATACCATGGGACTTTGTTTATTGCCTTGTTTGTTCTTTGACTACTTATTTATTGCTTTGTTTCTTCCTTGACCTAGAATTGAACTTAATCTTTGCATGTACTTAGAATAGTATAAGAGCAAACTAGAGAAAAACAAACCCACTCCAACCTCAGCACTGGCTGGAGTCATGTTATAATGTTGTCTAATTGTCTTTTTCTTTTCAATCCTCCCTCCCTTGAGACCCAGTCGACTGACTAAGCAGGCTTGGTCACAATAGAACAAAACGGCAGCCTACAGATTGGAAAAAGATCTTCCTTAACCCAACACTCAACACAGGGCTGATATCCAAAATATATAATATATAATTCAAGAAGTTAGACTCCAACAAACCAATTAAAAAATGGGGCACAGAGAATTCTCAACAGAGGACTCCCAAATGGCTCAAGATCCTTAGTCATCAGGGAAATGCAACTCAAAGGAGGACATTTCAATCACAAACCGATCTGCCCTGACACAGGTACCTCCAATGTCCTAAAACAAGTTCTGCTAGAACTGAATGCTAACCCAGCACAGTAGTGGCTGTGATACCCTTCTTACCCACACACACATCTCCCTGGCAAGAAATAAACATGTGAACTGAACAGCTTCATAGGTCAAATGGACCTAAACCAAAATCTGCAGAGCAATCGTCCAAACACCGCAGAACATACATTCTCCTCAGCAGCCCCTGGAACTTTCTCCATAATAGACCATATTTTAGGACGCAAAGAAGACCTCAAAAAAAAAAAAAAAAAAAAAAAAAAAAAGGAAGAAATTTTAAGAAATGCTTGTATTCCTTCTCACCACAATGGAACAAGACTATGAATCGGCAAGAGAAACCCAAGAATATGTGTTAACATTTAGAAATCCAACAATGCAATACTGACTGGCGAATGAATTATTATAGAAAATCAAGAAACCAAAATTAAGTTTTGGGATCATATGAAAATGAAAACAGCATATCAAAACCTATAGGAAGCTAGGTGGTAGGGGCAGGTAGCTGAGAGGTGGGGGCACCTGCCTTTAGCCCCAGGATTTCAGGAGGCAGAGGGATGTGGATCTTTGGATTCAAGGCCAGTCAAGCCTACAGATGGAGTTCCAGGACAGCCAGGGATACACAGAGAAACCCTGTCTTAAAAACTGAAAAATAAAACAAACAAGCAAACAGACGAAGTATAGAATATGCTCTCTGCCGCCACCTCCAGCAGGTCTGTAACAGACAACCTTCTGTGGCCTCTTCTTCTCTGTTCTCATTCCCAGGAGACTAAGCAGATCCTGGTGGCATAACACATTTTCTCCTTTCCTGTGGACCCCACGCAGCCTCCCCACTTTTAATTCATCTTCATCGCCAAGTGTCAGCTCCCAATTCTAAGAAACACACCCTAGCTGGAACCCTCGGTGGTGACACCTGGCAAGGTCTCAGAAGCACTACTTATCAGGTAACCACGGCCATCAGACTCTCCTATGATCCAAAAAGGGCAAATGAAAGCAAGGAACCAGAACACTCATCCAACAAAGACAAGACCAGATAATAGCACCTAGAATTACAATCATCCCAAATCCAGATGCCTGGATGCCAGTGTAAAAACACAGCCAGTAACAGCCAGGACATCTCCACTAGAGCCCACCAATCTGACTGTGTAGGCCTCGAGGAATGCCATGTAACTGAAGCACAAGACAAGAACTTCAAAATAGCCTTTATGAGCATTTTAGAGACCCTTTCAGAGGAAATGAATAGCTCTTCCAGTCTCTTTGGCCTCGCCAGTAGAAGCAAGATGACTAAAGAAAGGTCATCCCTTGGAAAGCATCACAATAAGACACACACTCTGTGCCACCGCTGTGGCTCTAAGGCCTCCCACCTTCAGAAGTCAACCTGTGGCAAATGTGGCCACCCTGCCAAGCGCAAACAAAAGTATAACCGGAGTGCCAAGGCTAAGAGACGAAACACTACCGGGACTGGTAGCATGAGGCACCTAAAGATTGTCTACCGCAGACTCAGACATGGATTCCGTGAAGGAACAACACCTAAACCCAAGAGGGCAGCTGTTGTAGTCTCCAGTTTATCTTGAGGACTTCAATCATAAAATAAATGTTCTGGTTTCACAAAAAAGGGAAATAAATAAATCCATTAAAGAAATTTATGAAAACATAGATTGAAATGAAATGAAGAAAACAATTCAAGACTTGCAAGTAAAAATAGAATAAAAAATTCAAATTAAGAAAAAGTGGATATGAAACATTAAGGAACTTGAACAGGAAACCCAGAGGCAAGCTTCTCCGACAGAATACAGGAGATGGAAGAGAGACTATCTATCACTGAATACATGTTAGAAGAATAGAACAGCTCAAACAAACAAACAAAAAAGTGTTATATCTTTAAAAAATTAAAAATTAAAAACTTAGGCACAAAACATCCTGAAAATCTGAGACACTATGAAAGGACCAAATCTAAGAATAATAGGAATAGAAGAAAAAGGAAAAAAAAAAAAAAAACAGATCAAAAGCACAGGAAATATTTTCAACAAACTCATAGGAGACATTTCACCAACCTAAAGAAGGAGATGCCAGTCAAGTCACAAGAACCATACAGAACACCAAATATACTGAAGCAGAAAAGAAACCCCCATATTATATGTACAGGACAAAGAAAGAATATTTTAAAACCCAAGGGAAAACAACCGAACACATGAAGGCAGACCCCATGAGAATTATACCTGACTCCTCAGTGAAGACTGTAAAAGTCAGAAGCCTGGACAGATAATTTACAAACTGTAAGAGACTGCAGATGCCATCCCAGTCTACTATATCCTGCAAACCTATCAACCGCAGTAGATAAAAATATTCCATGGTAAAACCAAATTTAAGCAACAACTACCTACAAATCTAGCCCTATAGAAGGTTCTAGAAGGAAAACTTCAACATGAAGACATTAACTACATATTTGAAAACACAGAATAATGTCAGACCAGTAAATCAAAACAAGGGGTAGCACACCACAAGACACCACACCACACCACAACACAACATACCACACCACAACACTCCACAACACAACACACCACACCACAATACCCCACAACACAACACACAAGCAGGAGCCAGCAAATGCTGATTATTGATGACTCTCAACATCAATGACCTCAATACCCCAATAAAAGACACAGACTAACAGAATGATAATGAAAACAGGATCCACCCTTCTGCTGCAACCAGAAAACACTCTGCAACATCAAGGATAGATACCACCTCAAAGTATATTCCAAGTAAACAGAGGACATTGCAGTTCTTAACATCTATGGACCACACACAGGGGCACTCAGATTCATAAAAGAAACACTACTACATCTTTAATCAGATTTTTTCCCTCACACAGTGACAGTAGCAGACTTCAATACCTGAATCTTACCAGTAGACAAAAACTAAGCAGAGAAATGTTGGAGCCAACCAACATCATAAATCAAATGGGCCTAACAGATATTTACAGAAAATTTCACCCAAACACAAAATAATATATACCTTCCTCACAGCACCTCATGGAACTTTTTCCAGAATTATCACATACTTGGACACAAAGCAAGTTTCACCACAGTCAAGAATATGGAAATACTCTTCATTATATCTGGCTACCATGAATTAAAGCTGGATATCAACCACAACAAAAAGTTTACAAACTCATGAAAACAGGACAAATCACCACTGAATGAAAAATGGGTCAAGACAAAAATTAAGAAAGGAATTAAAATCTTTCTAGAATTGGATTCAAATAAAAACACAACATATCCAAACTTACAGGACACAAGAAAGGCTGTTCTAAGAGGCTAATTCATCACTACCTACCTTTCCTTCTTTAAAAAATTGGGAAAAAATATAATATTAATACATTAACAACACACTAGAAAGCTATAGAACATCAAGAATTAATCACTCAAAGGGATTAGATGGCAAGAAATAATCTCAGGGCTAAAATCAATAAAATAGAAACAAGCAAGATACAAAGAATCAATGAAACTAAGAGTTGGTTCTTTAAGAAAGTCAGTAAGATTGACAAACTCTTAGCCAAATTAACTAAAAGGCAGAAAGCAAATATCCAAAATAACAAAATCAAAGGCAAAAAGGAAAACATAACAATAGGCACCAAGAAAATCCAGAGAATCATAAGGTTATGCTTTATAAACCTGCACGCCACCAAATTGGAAAATTTAAAAGAAACAATTTTCTATGTTCATACCACTTATCAGAGTTAAATTATAGAAGCAATTTATCAGCCCTATAACCTCTGGTGAAATGGAAACAGTGATTAAAAGTCTATCAACCAATCAAAAACAGAAAAGCAAAACACAGGGCCAGATGGTTTGAGCTCAGAATTCTACCAGGCTTTCAAAACCAATATTCCTCAAATTGCTTCACAAAATACAAACAGAAAGAACATTTGTGTTCTTTTTATAAGGTCATGGCTACTCTGAGTCCTAAAGCACAGAAAGACTCAACAACAACAAAATCCAATGATTTATCTTATAAATGCACATGCAATAATTCTTAATAAAGCACTCGCAGACTGAATCCAAGAACACGTCAAATAGATTATTCACTGTAATCAAATAGATTTTATCCCAGAAATATAGGCATCTTTCAACACAAACAAATTGGCAAATCTAATTCACCATATAAACAGATACAAAAATAAAAAATACATGATCATCTCATTAGATGGAGGAAAGGCCTTTGACAAAATCCTTCATGATAGAAGTCTTGGAGGGATTAGGGATCAAAGACACATACCTAAACATAATAAAGGAAATTTACAGCAAGCCTATAACCAACATCAAATTAAATGGATAAAAACTCAAAGCAATTCTACTAAAATCCAGAACAAGACAAGGCTGCCTGTTCTCTCCATATTCAATATAGTAGTTACAGTCTTGGCTACAACAATAAGACAACTGAAGGAGATACAAATAGGAAAGGAAGAGGTCTTTATTTGTGGGTGGTATAAGCTTATAAATAAAAGACCCTAAAAACTCCACCAGTGGGCTGCTGATAAACACTGTCTGCAAATAGCGGGATACAAAATTAATACACAGAAATCAGCAGCCCTCCTTTTTTTCCCTTTAGAATTATTTTATTAAATCATAAATGTACAACAGCTTCTTAACTCTACATACGCACTTAAATTTTTAAAGGAAAAACTTTATGTGATATTACACCATGATCCTGGCTAATAGCTTTTCAAACCTTTTTGAGAAAAATCTTTTTAAAAGGTTTCACACATCACCTGAAACCTACAAATTTAGCATTATCAAAGAAGGAATGCTTCTACACTCTTACAAAGAGCACTAGAAAGAACAATTAAAAAGCTAAGAAACTACCTCAAAGGTGTTTTTTACAACCCTTCCTCCACAGTAAGGTATCAAGCAAGCCAATCCATTCACAAAATGGCTGTGTGCATCTGCTCTGGTGTCTCCTGCCATATTGCTGTGTGTTAATGCATGACTGAGATAAAGAGTTCCCTTAGCCGTGCTATTTGGATAACCTGGAGCTGTCCTGTTACCTCTGGGCTCTCATACAGGGAAGCCCATGGTACGTAGGAAGAAGCTCAATATCAGCTCCTCCCACCATAGCCCCCACTTCCCCTACTTCCCCCACTCCCTCCAGGACCACAGTTCCCTCCACCACGTGGTCCTCCCATGTCCCTGCCACCACCAAAGTTTCCACTCCTCAGTGGACCATAGTTAGAAAGCTGCTGGTTATAATTTCCAAAATCACTGTAATTTCCACTTCTGTAATCCCCCCCCCAGAGCTGTCATAACCACCTCCGTAGCCCCCACCCTGGTGCCATATCCTGGCCCTCCACCACCATATCCTCCTCTTCCTCCTCCATTACAGCCACCCCCAAATCCACGTCCACCTCCGTATTCATCAGATCCCCCCTAAAATTCTTCCTGGCTCTGGTTCAAAATTGCCACGGCCACCCCGAGAATCCCCAAAACCAAAATTTTCTCCTCTTCTACTCCTAGAACTTTGGACTTCCTGCATTTCTTGTGGAGACAATGCCTTTCTAACTTCTGCATTGTGACCATTTATGGTGGGATACTTTTCCAAGACAATTTTATCCACAGGATCATGGTCATCCAAAGTAACAAAGACAAAGTCTCTATTCTTCCCAGACTGCCTATCAGTAATTATCTCAATAGTACTGATTTTTCCATGTTCTTCAAAGTAATCTCTAAGGTGGTGTTCCTTAATTCCACCAACAAACAGCTTCTTCACAGTCACGTGGACTCCTGGTTTTCCAGACTCCTCTCTTGCTACAGCACGTTTTGGCTCTGCGACCCTGCCATCAATGGACTGAGGCCTTGCAGTCACGGCGGCATCAACCTCAGCCATGGATGGGAAGACAGTTACAAAGCCAAATCCTCTTGACCTTTGGCGAAGAAGCCGCGCCTCACGGAGCTCCTGCACATGGGACCGGCGCCTGGGGCCCGACGCTTTTCTAGAACTCACCCCCCAACCAACAGCCCTCCTATATACAAAACAACTGAGAAATAAGTCAGGGAAAAACAACTTTTACAATAGCCTCAAAAAATAAAAACTATTCTGGGAAAACTCTAACCAAGCAACTGAAGACCTGTACTCAGGAGGCAGAGGCTATCCTGGTCTACAGAGTGAGTTCTAGGACAGCCAGGGTTACAAAAAGCACCCCTGTCTCAAAAAAGGAGAGAAAGAAAATGTTCAACATATATATGCATATATATGTGTGTGTGTATATATACATATGTTCATTCTAGTTTCTCTAGAGAACTCTGATAATACAATAAGTATAAAAATTTATAAAGAAAGCCATAAGGTCTCTTCCACTAAATTGGAAAATCTAAAATCAAAAAAAAAAAAAAAAAAAAAAAAAGGATGTTTAGCGTCTAGCTACATAAGACCTACCAGACCTACCAAAACTCAACCAAGATGCAAGATGATTTAATTTTTTTTTTTTTTTTTTTTACAGAGAAGTGTGAGTCATGGTGAGAGACTGGAGAGATTCAATGGTTAACAGTGCATACTGCTCTTGGAGAGAACCCTGAGTTCAGTTCCCGGTACTCACAGTTCAAGGGGATCCAATTCCCTCTTCTGGCTTCAGCAGCCACTGAGCTCATCATGTATGTGCACATAGACACATAATTAAAAAGAAAACAGAAGGCCAGTGCTATTGATGTAGCAATTTTAAATCTCTCAATTCAAAGTTTAGGCCCAGATGAAATTCACTGATTAATTTTACTACACCTTCAAATAAAAGCTAAAACCTCTGCACAGTGGAAGTGTAGGCCTTTATTCTCAATCTTCAGGGAGCAGAAACAGGCAGATCTCTGTGAGTTCAAAGTCTACAGAGTGAGTTCTGAGGTAGCCTGGGCTACACAGAGAAACTCTGTCTCAACAAAACAAACAAAAAAGCTAAAACCAATGCTTCTCTATTCCACAACATAAAAAAGATAAGAACATTACCAAACTCCTTTCACAAAGCTTGGGTGAAGAGTTCGTAATGGGTGTGTGGGGTATGAGTATTGGGGTGCACACATATGAGGTGGGGAGGGGGCAGATTATAGATCAGTTTTTCTGATGAACATAGACACAAAAATTTCAACAATACTTGCAAACGGAATTCGGATGTCCATTCTAGTCGCTGAAGCCCTGTCCTCTTCCCTAACTTCCAGCATGCACTGAAGCTCGCAGGACCTACACCACTTGATGTTCCACATGCGCCTACATCCCAGCATCTGCCTCTCACCCTCCCCGAGCTGGACAGAAGTCCTTCACTTTTGCCTCCCCAATTTGGGTGCTCCTCAGTGGTACCAACATCCTGGCGTCCTAATGTCTCAATCTTTAGGTCCTGCAGCCTGGACTTAAAGCCTCTCTGTCAGCCTGAGCATGGACTCACTGGCCAAAGAGGATGGGACAGCATGGGCCAACCTGGAAAATGTGAAGACGGAGCTGTCCATCATGGAAGAGCAGCGATGCGGGCTGAGGATCTGAACTGAAGCCAATGAGGTTCTATGTGCCTGTGGCCCACAGGGAAAATGAGGCTGGTCTGTGGAAGTGTGCTGATAGTTCGTTGCTAATGAAGTCTCCATGAGGGGGCAGCATCCCTAGAGCTCCTGGTTTTTGAGACCCTGAGGCTTCCTTCAGTAAGGCTTGGTGAGGCTTGCCAAGTCACGTTCCCTACCTCCAAGTCCCTATTTCATATGTGTGCACTCCAATATCCATACCCCACACACCCATTACAAACTCTTCACCCAAGTTTCTGACATCTAGAGCAGCACGGTTCACCCCAACCCCTACTTCCCCACCCCCAGCTCTGCAAAGCTAATCCCCATACTCCAGCTCAGAACTAACTGTTCATCCACCTGTTCCATCCTACCCTTTTTAGAAAATAAAATAAAATAAAACATGCACTCATGTGAGCTTTATTCCCGGACACAAGAAAAGTTCAATAAATGACACGAAAATTACATGGTCATCTCAATAGGTGTAGAATGTGCTTTTAGCAGAATCCAACATCCTTTCATATTAAAAGTCCTGAAGAGGAGACTCGAGGGTTGAGGGGTTAAGAGCATGCAATACTGTTGAAAATGACCGGAATTCAGCTTTCAGCACCAAAGTCAGGTGACCTATAACTCCCTGTTCTGGTCTTCCTAGAACACCCCTACTGCTTACACTCACACAGATACACGCCCACACGTATAAGTAACTTGTTTAGTTAAAGTACTGAAGAAGCTTGAAATACTACAGATTGTAGTGACAACTCCAGAATAGAATGGAGGAGTCAGATACAAGGCCACACAACTACAACCACCTGGTTTTTGACAACGATGCCAAAAAGACACAATGGAGAAAGACACCATCACCAACAAATGTAGAAAAAAATGAAACTGGATATATCTCTCATTCTTTTCCAGAGGATCAGAGACCCCAAACACACACCTGAAGTCTAACTCCCGGCACCTGCACCAGCTGAGGATCCAAGTCTAACTCCCGGTACCCGCACCAGCTGGCATGCAACCTCTAATAGCTCCAGATGTGGAGGATCCAGCACCTCTGGGCTCCTTGGACACTGGCATTCACATGCACTAACCCACACATGGATACACAGGCTTACAAATAATTATAAACAAAATGAGTCTTTTTAAAATATGTCAAGTGTGTTGGTGTGATCCTTTAGTTTCAGTACTAGAGTCAAAGGCAGATAGATCTCTTTGAGCTCCTGCCCTGTCTACATAGTGAATCCAAGGCCAGCCAGGGCTGCATGGTGAAACTTTATCTTTGACAGACGTTAGATGGATAGATAGATAGATAGATAGATGGATAGATAGATGGATGGATGGATGGATGGATGGATGGATGGATGGATGGATGGATGGATGGATGGGTGGCTGGCTGGCTGGATGGCTGGATGGCTGGCTAGCTAGGTAGATAGGTAGGTAGCTAGGTATGTAGGTAGGTAGGAAGGTAGGTAGATGGATGGATGGATGGATGGATGGATGGATGGATGGATAGATAGATAAATAGATAGATAGATAGATAGATAGATAGATAGATAGATAGATAGATAGATAAACAGACAGATAGATAGACAGATAGAAAGATAGACATGTAAACAGACAGACATGTACACAGAGACAGACAGACAGACACTGGAGATGTAGAAAACAACTGAGTGCTTGCTGTTTTTTCAGAGGATCTGAGTTGTTCAGTACCTGTAACTCCAGCTCCAGGACATCTTTCAGGGGTCTCTACAACTTTAACAGGCTGCAGAGAGAAAAGCCACAGAAGGGAAGAATGCATTTCGGCTCAGCACAACTCAATACAGTAGCCGGTGTTGGTTCAAACTTCAGAAGTCTGACTCCGCAGAGTTTATTTTAGGCATATTTAAGCACAACAAAACTTAGTGAAAACTATTCTGGTGATAACAAACACAATCCCACAAGTGCAACATAGCACATACCTCTCCTTGAGGAACCAAGAAAGCCAAATACAGACCGGACATGACTACATCGAAACTATTTGAAAAGTCCACAAAGATAGGTCCTATAGGTTGATGAGAAAAAACAAACTGATGATAAGGGTCTGGGGAGAATCTGGTACCGGAAATGTCTCTAGCCACATAGCCACACAGTACAAAGGTCACCAGGCTACAGAGCACATCCACTCCTAGCCTTCTGGGTAGAAAACAGGTATTGCACTCCTTCCCTTGAAGGAACAACCTGCTGTGCTTAACAATCCAGATTCTACCAGCGTTTCTCTGTGAGCTCGGAGTCCTCTGTGCCTCTTACCTTTTTCATCTCACCTCCCTGTTTTTGTTTTTGTTTTTTAACAAGATTGTGGCTGTAATGGAGGTCAAGATTGAATGCATAACCTGCATGGTTTGTCTCACTACTAGAGGCAAATGTCACAGAATTGTGAGACTAGCCACCAGGGGACCAAAGGAAAGGAAAGCTGTTTTAACCACGTTGGCTATTCAAAGGTCACCTGAGAGGTTTTCATCTCTTTATACACATCAGTTTGGCCATATAAAGCTTTATAGAAATCTAACACTTTAAAGCAAGCACAAGCCAGGGAATTGTGCTTGAGCAACAAATAATTTATACTAGCTCTATTTTTGAAAGAAGAAAGAACTGTGATGGGTCTCGATTCACCCACCTCTTAATTAACTTCTGCTAATTTTTTTTGTGACATTAGTAGTTTGACTAATCACACAGAGCATCTTTAAACCTCTTTTTGTATTCCAGTTATCACTGATGGGACTAGAATAAAAACGGTCCTCGACACAGCAGAACAGTAACATGCTGTCTCCTGTCACAGGTGTAACTCCACACAAAAAGCATCTGGAGTCTGGGTTGACAAGCTGAGAATTAACACATAGCATAGTCAGTGCACATAATCATTTGGGGGTGGATAGCGTTGTGCCCTTGTTGTCTTCCCAGTGTCTCAGTTTGATGAGTTGAAGTCTTGATGTGGCCCCTTGTTGGGCTTGTTGTCTCTCTTCAAATGCTTCACTTATCTGGTGGTCTCTGGGATGCCACCTGGTTAGATGCACCAGAGTGGGAGCCAACTGGGACTTCATTCATTTTCTAGAAAGACATAAGCATAAACTTTCCCTGATGTTAGAAAAACATCTGGTCCTTCCCGTTGATTAATCCCTAGATCTTTCTATTTAACATTCTGAGCTCTTAGTAGTATCTACCAAATGGCATTAGATTTTAGCCCTCGAGGATTTATTCAGCCAGCAGAGGGCAGTGGGGTGAAAGAAGAAGGAGAAGGTGAGGTTGGAATATTTGTTGTGCCGGGTCCTGGGGAGGTGGAGGGGGGAAGTACTGGGGTGAGAAGGAGGCCAGAGCATCTGCTTAAGCATTAGCAGATGTTAACAGACCTGGAAAGTCAGAATGAGCAAAGACATAAGTTATAAAAAAAAATGTTGATATTGTTGTCTTATGAAGGTTGAAGGGAGGGAAATGATTGTAAAAATAACATGAGTAGTGGGTTGGGTTTAGGTTTTGCAGTTTCTAGGCGTGAAACAGCTTGAGAATGCACCGTCAGTTACAGTATCAGTGGTTGAAGAACATCTCATAGAAGCTAATCGAATACCACATGTTTATACTGTTGAGCTGCACAACCTGCGGTGCACACAGTATTTTGGGCAGAGCACGTGGGATGTGTATATAAAGCATAAGCTCCTTGTCCTGGAAGAGCCAGATGTAAATGCATTAAAAGCAGTTGCTATAGGATATTTAAATGTAATTTTAGTCAATACCCATGAGGTATCTTCAAAAACTCATATAGAGGATCTTTAGGATAATGGTTCTAAATCCCAAGTGACATGTTAATGCCAGTTATTTCCAGTATGACACAAGTAATTACTCTGCATTATTAAATGGCACAATGACTTTAGCAGGCTCTTTAACAGTTTGTTGTTTAAGACGTGTCTTTCCCATCATTATCAATCCCATAATTTCCTGGAGTTACAGATGGCTGCAGAAATTCCGACATGCATAAATTCTTGTAATACTGCTTCCTCGTTGATTATAATTTCTGTAGGAGATGAGGAAAAAGATAAGGAGTTGATAAGGAAATAAGGATTTAACTCTATGAGCTTCGATTTTAGCTGCAGCTCTATTCAAGAAACTGATAAAGCTCTGCTTTGGGTGTTATGTTTCCTGTGGAATTTAACCAAAAGTCTCCAGAAAGTAAATTAAAGAACGCAGCTGAGTCTTTAGCAAGTAATAAGCACATAAGGGTGTGCCCAGTGAGCCTGATCCAGTTGTTTTGTTTTGGTTTGCTGTTTTTCAGTAATAGAGGGTGCATTGTTTGAAAAGTTTTATGCTGAGACTACAGCAAATTTGTTGTTGAGTAATAATATGTCTTAAATAATTAGGAGAAAAGAATGTCATCCATATAATTGAATATCTAGTTCAGTCTGTTTAGTCAATATAAAAATGCAAAGGGTGAAGGCTAGAGAGATGGCTCAGTGGTTAAGAGTACTGACTGTTCTTCCAGAGGTCCTGAGTTCAATTCCCAGCAGCCAGGTGGTGGCTCACAACCATCTGTAATAAAATTCAATATCCTCTTCTACAGTGTACTCATATAAATAAAATAGGTTTTTATAAAATGCAAAGGGCTTGAGGAATCACCGTAGGATTGGGAGCCTGGGTTGGAGGCTTTGGTTGTTTCCATGTTAACATGTATGCCCCTGAGATCATGTAACAGTCAAAATTTACTCTTTGCCTTTCTATGAATTACAAAAATAGAGGAATTTCAGGAACTAATGGAAGGTTCTATATTTTCAAGTTACAAGTTTTCCTCTACTAGAAGTTGGGCCTATTTTAATTTTCTCCATGAAAAGACCATTAATCAGTACGTATTGGGTGAGCCCTGCTGTAAGAGAAAACAAGAAACTAAGGGGTCTCTAGGACAGCCAAGCCCTGTGTAAAGGCATCCACTTCCCACTTACACTGCAGTCTGGCCTTCTGCTGGGCCAAACCCAGGTGATGAACATCAGACTCAGGTCCACTTGGGTGGACCCCAGGGGCCAGAAGGCTCATCAATGTCAGGACTGCTGAGAAGCCAGAGCAGCATCGGATTCAACTCACCCTACCAAGTGTGTGTGTGTGTGTGTGTGTGTGTGTGTGTGTGTATATGTGGGTGTGTATGTGTGTGTGTGTGTATGTGTGTGTATGTGTGTGTGTGTATATGTGGGTGTGTATGTGTGTGTATATGTGTGTGTATGTGGGTGTGTATGTGTTGTTGTGTGTATGTGTATGTGTGTGTATGTGTATGTATGTGTATGTATGTGTATGTATGTGTGTGTTGTTGTGTGTGTGTGTATGTGTGTGTATGTGTGTGTGTTTGTGTGTGTAATAGTCCTCCTAAGAGTGTCCAAACAATATATTACTTTAGTTCAGACTACAAAATAACTAAAGGGGAGTTTATCCCCTCTTCACAGGCTCTTTTTACAATAGCCTCTGTGCATTTCCAAATGTCAACATCAATGTTTCCTTGTTCAGGGATTGTACAACCATTTGTACAAGGTTTCAGAACTGTTGCTCTGAATATGTTTACTGCCCTAGATCTTACCAGACATTTCAATGACTATATAAAATGCTTTTGCCTTAGAGGACTTCAAAGAATTCATGCTATTTTATTCTCTCACTTACGTTGCAAATCCTTGGGTGAGAGGGCCCACACTCTTGGTATAAACAGAGACAGACAGACAGACAGACAGACAGACAGACAGACAGACACAAACACACACACAGAAAGAGAGAGATTCCATCTCAGTCAGAATAGCTATTACCAAGAACAAAATGGCAGGAAATGCTGGTAAGGTGTGGAGAAAGATGAACACCATTGGTGGAAACATATTGATTATTGATGCAGCCACTATGGGTACCAATGTGGCCCTCTCTTTAAAAGCTAAATATAAAATTCCCATGTAACCTAGCTATATCATTCCTGAGCATTTACCCATAGATTTTCATGCCCTCCTACAGAGACATTTACACATCTATGTTCACAAGTAGGAAACAGAATCAGCCTAGATAATGAAAAATGTTGTACATGCACACAGAATTTTACTTAGGCATAAGGAAAGTGATCTTTTTATCCCCCTTTGATTTGCCAGGATAGGGTTTCTTTGTGTAGGGATCATAAGTATGGGGAGAAAAGTAGAATGCACATGACATTAAAGTAGAGATCCCGAACCCTGGGAGTTAAAGTTTGCGGGGCAGAAATGGGAAGGGGTAACTAAAACCTTCTCTAACGGTGTTTAGAGGAGCCCCATGGAAACTTACTGCTTTGAAGTCTAATTAAAAGTCTAGCTTTTAAAAAGGAAGTTTGGCCAAGAGTGGTGGTACATGCCTTTAACCACAGCATTTAGGATGCAAAGGCAGGAGGATCTCTGTGAGTTCAAGACCAGCCTGGTATACAGAGCAATCAAGTTCCAGGACAACCAGAGAT
Source organism: Micromys minutus (assembly GCF_963924665.1). NCBI lineage: Eukaryota > Metazoa > Chordata > Mammalia > Rodentia > Muridae > Micromys > Micromys minutus. The sequence goes on from NC_137976.1 coordinate 70,519,512, forward strand.
ACATATTGAGACCCTGTCTCCAAAATAGATAGATAAATAGATACATACATACATACATACATACATACATACATACATACATACATACTGTACTGGCTGGTTTTGTATGTCAACTTAACACAAGCTGGAGTTATCACAGAGAAAGAAGCCTCAGTTGAGGAAATGCCTCTATAAGATCCATCTGTAAGGCATTTTTTTCAACTAGTGATAGGGGGGTGTAGGGCAGCCCTCTGTGGGTGATGCCATTCCTGGGCTAGTGGTCCTGAGTTTTATAAGAAAGCAACCTGAGCAACCCAGAAGAAGTAATCCAGTAAGTAATATCCCACCATGGCCTTTGCATTAGCTCCTGCTTCCTGACCTGCTTAAGTTCCAGACTTGACTTTCTTTGGTGATGAACATCAATGTGGAAGTGTAAGCTGAATAAACCCTTTCCTCCCCAACTTGCTTCTTGGTAATGATGTTTGTGCAGGAGTAGAAACCCTGTCTAAGACACACACATACATACATACATACATGGATGGATGGATGGATGGATAGATAGATAGATAGATAGATAGATAGATAGATAAGACCCAAATTGAGTCTTATCTATTTGAGGCTCCCATGAATGAGACAAGAGATTGAGGATCGATGCAAAAGCAAGAGGTTTATTTGTCCAGTGCACTAGGGTGGCCTACATCCAGAGGAGAGGCGACCCAAAAAGGCTCCAAAATTTAAAAGATTATAATTTAAATTTGTTGGCTAAGCATATTAGCCTTTGAATCTATTTGGCTAGTGAGCATGGGACAGGGCCATGGGATCAGAGGGTCAGGTGACTATCAGTCAGCACATTCTGCTGTTTTTCAAGAATGTTGCTGCTCCTCCCAAGAACTGTGGGTGGAGAATGGAACTTGGCCCTAGTATCCTTCAGATAGATAGATAGATAGATAGATAGATAGATAGATAGATAGATAGATAGATAGAGTATGAACAGAGGTGTTCTGCACTGGTGGACAACTGTTTTACTAGAAGACATGGGTTATTAAGTGAAAACTAGGTGCCAGGCATTGGATACCTTCCTTTAACTTATTGGTCAGAACAGCCACTGATTTGTCAAAAGGACACAGGATATTACTGTTTCTCTTGGTTGTCTGCTGTACCAGATGGCAAAATCCTATTGCTAAAGACACAACGCACTTTGATTGCAGAACACACAAAAACCAAGCTAGAACTTCTTGTGAAAGTTTCTTCCATCCTGGATACTTTCTTAGTGCTGGAAGGTAATATGCAGGTAGCTGGGGAAGACCAGCCACTAATGGACTCACAGGTAGACTTTACATGCTACAAAAGTGATCTTCAGGCAAGCCGTGTCTGCTGGAACACAGTGTGATCTGATCTGAGGTCTGTTCCACAGGAGGACGCTCATGGCTGTAAACACGGTCAGAACCCCATGGCTACAGAGGACAGAGCCTGCTCAGATTGTTTTCCTAAATGGACTTGTTTTCAAACTGCCCTCTCGATATTTATGTTCGTGTTGATAGGTTATGCTGTGCTCAGCCTTGGACAGAGTTGTAACAGTCAGTGAAGAGACTCGTAACTAGTCAAAGTACAGAGATAACTATTGAGTATTCAGCCCTAGATGGAACATCTTCATCAATACCCTCTTCAAGGTTCAGGGGATATTGAGGAAATGTTGTAGCAAATATTTCATCTCAATCGGGGGTTTCTACCCTGCCTTTGATCATTCAGTTCCCAGATAAAAGACACACAGCTTTTATATTTATTTATTTATTTTATTATATTATATTTGTAATAAACCTTTAAGACTCTAGAGCTGGACATATATCTACCCTCTAAGATACTAGTATTTACTTTCCTATCAATAACCACGAGTTATAACTTGCCACCTGAGCAGCTCCTCACTCCAACTGGCCAGCCCTCATGACCATGTCTTCATGACTCACCTACCCCATAATGCCCCCCCCAACACTTTTCGTTTTCGGACTCCTGCCTCAGACTCCAAGCCCAGGAACCAAAACCCCACCTACCTCTCTCTCTTCTGCCCAGCTACAGGCTATTAGAATCTTTATTCAGCCAATAATTTTAAATTAAGGAGCAAGGTCACTTAACATCACTTTGTGTGTGTCCAGATTCTCTCATACCTCCTGGACAACCAGGTCTCGAAGGCCAGTATTCAGCATTACAGTGATAGCAATAGCTCAAACTCCCACAAGAAAGTGGAGGTAGAAAGAGTGTAAAGACTGAAGGAGGGTGAGAAGTGTTGTGTAATGTGATCGTGTGGCTATTGCACTCAGTAGCTCATAGAAACTGTGGTTACCTGCAGTCAACATTCTAACAGAGATGGGAGACCGGCACAGGACGCTCCACACCTATCTAAGGAGCTACTAGAAATCCATTCTGAGAGAGAGGAGGGTGTGGCTACTGGAGGGCTTCCCATGTTCTAGCCACGGTCCAACATGGGCACACGTTCAGGCAGCACCAATTGGACTAGGTGAATTATTAAGAAGAAAATGGAGGGAACTGGAGAGATGGCTCAGCAGTTAAGAGTGCTGACTGCTCTTCCAGAGGTCCTGAGTTCAAATCCCAGCAACCACATGGTGGCTCACAATCATCTGAAATGGGATCCGATGCCCTCTGCTGGTGTGTCTGAAGACAGTGACAGTTTATACACACATGTAAAATCAAATAAATTTTAAAAAGAAGAAAATGGAGAAGGGGGAAGAGGAGATTAAAATAAAAAGGTGAAGTAGTGGAGAAGGGTTCCTGGAAGGGAGGGAGGGAGAGAGGGAGGAAAGGAAGGAGGGCAGGAAGGGAGGGAGGGAGGGAGGAAGGGAGAGAGAGAGGGAGGGAGACACAGTTTGTGGTGGATATGATCTGGATACATTATATATACATGAAGTTGTCAAAGAGTAGTTGTAAGGTATTCTTTTAAAAAAAAAAAAAAGCAGTCAAAAAATTGTGGACATAACAGGATGTAGGATTTCTTTGCCATTTCCCAAAATAGGTCAATACTTTGATTTTATAATCATCAAGGCTAAAGTACCACTTTACATAAACATGTAATAAAAATGACAGAGGCGGGCTCAGGGGCACTTTCAGAAGTCGTTGAAATTCTGTCTGTGATGGTTTGCATATGCTTGGCCCAGGGAGTGGCACTATTAGAAGATGTGGCCTTGTTGGAGGAAGTGTGTCACTCTGGGGGTAGACTTGGAGACATTCCTCATAGCTGCCTGAGGATGCCCAGTCTGTTCCTGGCTTCTTTTGAATGAAGACAGAACTCTCAGCTCCTCCTGCACCATGCCTGCCTGGATGCTGCCATGCTCTCACCTTGATGATAATGGACTGAACCTCTGAACCTGTAAGCCAGCCTCAATGTTGTCATTCATAAGACTTGCCTTGGTCATGGTGTCTGTTCACAGCAGTAAAACCCTAACTAAGACACTGTTCTAATCCCAAACCAAAGTCATGGAAAGATTTTGTTTTTATTTTTTGAGGGTTTTGTTATTGTTGCTGCTGCTGCTCTTTGAGACAAGGCCTCTCTGTATAGCCCTGGCTGTCCTGGAACTCAATCTTAGCCCAGGCTGACCTTGAACTCAGAGATCTGCCTGCTTCTGCATTCTGAGTGCTAGGATTAAAGGTGTGCACCACCACTACCACCCAGCTCTAATTTTCTTTTCTGAAACTCAACTGATAAGTTCATATAGCACTTTATAAAAATCATACATTCCAATACAATACAACCCAAAGATAAACTAATTTATTACTCTCATTCTAAAATTGACAGTATGAAAATATTAAAAATTTTATGTTTTTTATACTTTGTTGTGTTTCTATAAGATTAGAAAGCTAAATATATACTAGATGGTGCTGGCATATACCTTTAATCCTAGTACTCGGGAGGCAGAGGCAGGCCAATCTCCATGAGTTCAAGGTCAGCCTGGTCTACAAAATGAGTTTCAGGACAGTCAGGACAGCACAGAGAAACCCTATCTTGAAAAACTCAAAAAACCCTCAGATTCATAACACAGTGGTGTAGAGTCTGGGCGAAAGGCAGTGCTCACTGCCTGCCCCCACTTGTGCGCAGGATGTGTTTGTTCAAAGCAAGCCTGCGGTGAAGCGGTAGCCTTACCCACTGGGCCAGATGCCTCACATCCTCTGTGCATTTGATTTTTACTTCATATTTGATCGCCACACACTCAGTAACCTTCAACTGCTGCCAGTTTTTCTAAACTTCCATGTATTTATACAACCTTTAATGGGGCTGGGTCACAGATGAAAACGCTGTTTCCATTCTCCATCCCATGCAGAACCTCTCAGACCTGGGACAAAAATCATTCGACTTGTAGAAAGTGCCTTGAACTGAGCACCTCCTGCGATCCTTCCTTGGGGCAGTAGGGATACTGAGTATTGACTCTGTGGGCTCTTGGACAGGGCTCTAGAACCTGTGGCTGAGTCAGATGTGCGTGTGTTGGCCACTTACCAAAAAAAAAAGACAATGGTTGAAGGTTACTGAGTGTGTGATGATTAAATTGCCCACCCTACGTGGTCTCTTCTTATATGAAGTGGAAGTGATAGTTCCCATCCAAGAAGCAATGGGCAAATTAAGAATGCGTAGTATTTATATTTAAAAATTCCAGCCCAGGGTTCCTATCCCACCTGTGGTAGTTGAGTTCCCAGATGAAAGGACACACTCACAGCCTTTATATTTACAATAAGCCCTATAATTAATATATATGTTTGTCAACCATTGAGGTAACCATAGCTATAGAGGGAGAGAGTATGTGGCTTCCAGCAGCTATGGTCTGATCTTGGCTTCTCCTACTACCCAGGAGTGGAATCGCTGACCTCAGCCACCTCTTAGAAACGTTGGGTGCTGTCCCCCGAGGGCTCTTCATTACCTTGATGATGATTCTCTCTGGTGTCCAAATTCTATCCCCTTTTATCCTAGATGCAATTCCTCATTATCTGTCAGCTAAGGGCAAGTCTACCCCACAAAGGCAGTGCCTGACCCCTAGGTATGACTTCTTTCAGGTGTGTAAAAACAGCAGACCCCGTACTGTCTCCCCTAAAACTCCAAACATCCATGGCCACATGTGTGATAACATGTCACACACTAAAGAGAGATGTGAGCTATAAACACACAGTAAATTCATCAAGGCACACAGAAAATCTCAAAAGATCTTCTGATGACTAATCTTGACTATTAACGTGACTACATCTGAAATGAACTAAAATCCAAATGCTAGGCACTCCTGTGAGGGAGTTTCTGGACCAGATCGTTTGAGGTAGGAAAATCCACCCTAAATTTGGGCCACAAGTTGTAATGGCAGCCCACATAAAAGAACTCAGAAGAAGGAAGTTTGGGGTTTGGTTTGGTTTGGTTTGGTTTGGTTTGAGACAGGGTGTCTCTGCACAGCTCTGGCTGTCTTAGAACTAATCTGCAGACTCGACTGGCCTCAAATTCACAGACATCCACCTGCTGAATGGCATTCTGCATGCCAAGTGCTAGGATTAAATGTGTACCACCACCACCAAACAAGTGTTGAGATTGCTAAGGGCACGTGCCACCTCACCCAGCAAAGCTTTTCCTTTTTGCCTACTTGCTCTCTCTCTTACTGGCAAGCTCACTTATCCTGTTGCTGAGACATTCCTTTCCTGTTACTACCTGCTTCTTCAGGATTACACCAGAGACTGACAACCCGCAGCTCTCTAAGACCCTTCCAGGACTCTAGCACCAGGTTGGGACTGCAGAGACATCCAGACCCCTGGACTGAAAAGCTACTATATTTTTTACATTTCTGAAGTTAATTAATTAACATGTGTGTATGTGTATGTACATGTTATATATGTGTAAATATATTTTATGTATTCATCCTGTTAGTTATGTTCCTTTAGTGAACCCTAATACAGACCTTGTATTCTGAGAGCACCCTCATAGAAGCAGGGAGTATGGGGGAGGGGACAGGGGTTTGTGAAGAGAAACCAGGGAAGGGGATAACATTTGAAATGTAAATAAATAAAATAACCAATAAAAATGTTAAAATAAAAGAATTTTTGGCTTGATTTGGTCTTATTGTTTGATTTGGTTTAAATCTTCTACTTTAATTGAATACAATTATAATTTAGAAACACAGTCAGTCAGGAGTGGCAGCATGCATCTATAATCCCAATGTCCCAAAGGGGACTAATGCAGGAGGATCATGAGACTGAGACCAGATCAACTATGTACCCCAAGACCCTGTCTGACAACAGAACAAAATAAAAACTGGTTCACCAAAAATGTCACCTAACATTTTGAAGTAAACTTACGATACATTCATTTTCAGGGAGAAAAATATTAGAAAGAAAATCAAATGCCTAAATCACTCTGTGTTACAACTTTCATTTTATTAAATAACTAACTTAAAATTGTCTTCATCCTATACACTTCCACATTCTAGAACCTCATTGCTAACTATGGATTGTCAAGTTTGTGATCAGATGAAAGTACCTTATATCTTTCACCCCTAGCAGGCAAGCCTGTCCCCTGGAGGAGAGGGCAGTCAAACAGCTGTTTCTGAAGCTCTTCCCTGAAGTCACTTCCAGAAGCACCTTGGTTGGAACCTTTGAGAAAGAAAGGCTCCTTCACAGTGACGTCAGCCTTGCTTTAAAAAAAAAAGTCGAAAACTCATGAAAAACACAGTTGATGTGAATCAGATGTCTAGATGGCAGGGCGCCCGCTAAGCCAGGCAAGTGAACAGATGTGTGGGACACACATTCCTCCTTTGGAGCCATGCAAGGTAAATAGCCTATCCTTGTGGCTAGCCCTGCCTAGAAGCCTGGTGGAGAGGCTCCCGAGGCTTCTTTGCCCATCCATTCTTTCTCTGCCCCCCACCCCCATCTTCAGACAGGACCAGGATCTGGCAGTAATCATGTACACTTGTTGACTAACTGATTAGACTTTAGCGAATGTCTTTCATTTAATATCATATCCAATCAATAGCTGTTTTAAAACTTCCATCTCCCAGTTTCGGAAGGAAAAGTGTTCCTAACGAGTTCCAGGAATCAGCCAGCAGGTGCAGTAATGTTTTTACCAAAGGGAGGATTTAGATTTCCTGGAACCTGGCGGGGGGGGGGGGGGATCAGAAGAAGGGGTGTCTGACCTCACCCAGGTAGGCTCCCTGCTTCCCTGGGAGGGCAAACTATTCCAGCTGCTACAGACACTGGGGAAGAAATAAGGCATCTTTTGTCCTTCAACATCTGGCTTGTATGAGCGCACGCACTCGTGCATGTGTGTGTGTGTGTGTGTGTGTGTGTGTGTGTGTGTATGCATGTGCATGTGTGTGTGTATGCATGTGCATGTGTGTGTATGTATGCATGTGTGTGTGTGTGTGTATATATGCATGTGCATGTGTGTGCCTGTTCCTGTGCCTGTGTGTCCTTTCAGGATGCACTAGCCAGGTGCCTTCTCCCCATCTTTCTTCTGTTCCCCTTGTTTCATGGTAACCTTTTCCCTCTGTTTCCAGATACTTTGTTATCTGTGGCATGATGCTTCCCTGAATGTCAAATGCCACACTGCAATGTCTGCTAGCCTGAAGACCTCTTCATCTTCTTCATGCTTAAGGCGGCATTTTTTGCCTCTTGTGTGTGTTTGCATTATAAGCCTCTCATCACAGAGACCCTTATAGGAGACATTGAGACCCCATTCTCTGGGAGTCCCTCTCCTTGCTTTTAGCTTCTGTCAGTGAGCCAGCCTCTTCTACCATAAGGTATTGCCACCATAAGGCACAAAGCCACAAGGTTGAATGACCATGGACTGAATCTCCTGAAGCCACAGCCAAGATAAACCTCTCCTTCTTTTAAACCGATTATCTCGGCTACTTTGTTATAAAAATGGAAAGCTGCCAGGGGGTGGTGGAGCTGCCTTTAGTCTGAACACTCGAAACACAGAGGTAGACAGATCACTATGAGTTTGAGACCAGCCTAGTCTACAAAGTGAGTTCCAGGACAGCCAGGAGTACACCGAGAAACCCTGTCTTGAAAAACAAAGAAGACATACAGACAGACAGACAGACACAAATTTTTTGACTACCATTCTCATGAGGTTATAACTTCTATATGAGGGCGGGGCATTGTCGCTTACCTGTAGTCCCAATACTTAGGAAGCTATAATGAGCCAGAACTAACTTGAGAGACAATGTCTCAAAATAAAAAAGACAGGGTAACAAGGATGAGTTCAAGGCCAACCTGGACACACAGCAAAATCCTATCCCAAATATTCCACACGGGCAGGATGCTGCTGTTTTTGTTTGTTCAATTTTAATAAACTGTTAACTCTTCAGTACCTAAGGATACTGCAAAGTCACACGAGACGCCCATTAAATATTAGTTGTAGGACTCAAGAGGTGGTTCAGCAATTAGAACATTTCCTACTTTTGAAGAGGACCCGAGTTAAATTCCCAGCTCCTATGTTGGGAGGTCATACTGCCTGCAACTCTATCCTCAGGTAATTTGAATGAGAATGGTCCATGGGCTCATACATTTTAATACTAGGTCCCCAATTGGTGGAACGGTGTAGGAAGGACTAGGAAGTGGCCTTGTTGGAGGAGATGTGTCACTTTGGACAGGCTTTGAGATGTCAATGCCGTGAGTGAGCCCTTAGCTGATCCTATACCGTGTTTCTCTCCATGGATGCAAACCCTCTGGAGTCTAACCTTCTGAACTGTAGCCAGTTAAACCGTGTGGTAACTTATGCAGGAGTGGCCCTCATAGGCTCCTGTTTAGATGCCTGGCCCATAGGAAATGACACTGTTAGGAAGTGTAGCCATGTTGGAGTATCTTGTGAGAGAAAGTGTGTCACTATAGGGGCAGGCTTTGACGTTTCATATATGCATCAAGATAGGCCTAGTGGTACAGCCTCCTTCTGCTGCCTGTGATTCAAGATATAGAACTCTCGGCTCCTTCTCCAGCACCATGTCTGCCTGGATGCTGCCACATTTTCTGCCATGATGATAACGGAATAAAACCTCTGAAACTGTAAACCAGACCCAATTAAACATTTTCCTTTAAAGAGTTGCCATGGTTGTGGTGTCTCTTCACAGCAATAGAAACCCTAACTAAGAAAAATGCTTACTTTTATAAGTTGCCTTGGTCATGGTATTTTATCACAGCAATAGAGAAGTGACTAATTTAGGGTCTGACATCCTCTTCTGGCCTCCATGAGTACCTGCACACATATGCACATATACACATATGTACATATACACCTATGCACATATACACATATGCACATATACACATATGCACATATACACATATGTACATATACACATATGCACATATACACACATGCACATATACACATATGTACATATACACATGGAGACATGCCCATATACATACATATAAATAAAATATTTTAAAAATAGTGAGATAACATATTGGTTATATGGATGAACCTCCATGAGACCTCGGTGGTGTGGCACTGCTGTGACATTGCTAGGACAGTATAAAATGAGGGTCTGTGTGTATCTCAGCTGTTCACAGCACACAGGCCCCAACCTGCAGAGCTTGTCTGAAGCATAGACTTCCAGAGCTTCGGAATCACCACTTGCTTTTCAACAGCCTTACAGATGGCTAAGGCGCACAGTGATGTCTTTGAGACATCACAGTGCAAACAGTGTGGGCTGACACCTTTCTGTTGTCAATGCACCGGACTCCGCTACTAAGTTTCTCCAGAATGCACCCAGATGCCCATTCGATAGACTAACAGAAAGAAACTATGTACACCTTGCATGTAATTACTTTAGATGTGATAATTAATAACTTTGAGATAAATAGTAAAATCCTTTCAGCTTTTCTCTGCAGCTTCCTAGCCTGCCCCTGTTCCAACTCTCTCTTCAGTATAAAGTAGTATAATGCTCCTTCAGTGGCCAGAGTAGAAGGCAGAAAAGATGAGAGAAGGTTCGTTTGCTTTTATAAGACAGTGTCTCGCTATGTAACTTGCTAAGTAGACCAGGCTGGCCTTTAACTCACAAATGTTCTCTTGCCTCTGTCTGCAGAGCACTGGGATTAAAGAGGTTTGTTGTCACGCCTGCCAGACGGTTGAATTGGAAAGAATAGTTCTTTCTTATATTCATGTTGCTTCCCTCAACTTCTTTCAGACTTCGAAGGGGGAGCCACTAGCAACAGACAACTGCAGATGCCATTTCTAGAGGGTTCTTCTATGTGTGTGGAGGGTCACAGCCATGGCCACCTGCTCCCTACTCGTGCTTCTCCGCAGCCTTGCTAGACGCATGAGGCCTACCAGTTGCTGGAAGAACACACACTTGGCAGGATTTCTTCCCAGTCCTTCCCCGTCTTCCCCCTCCTCAGAGCTCAAACCAGGACCGCCAGACAGTTCCTCCTGCCGTGGCACCTGCAGCCTTCACGTGTGCCCTGCTCATTCCTCTGAGCATGTGAGCGTGTGTCTCTGTCACCAAACAGACCAGGGACCTCCACGACAGCATGGGCCTTCAAGAGAGGAAGAGAAACCCGAGTCTCACAGCAAGCTGCAGCTCAGCCTACAAGCCCCGCTGGCCCGGGTGAGTAGACCAGAAGAAACCGGATGCCCCACGGCAACCGACTCCAGCTTCTCCCCTCAAAGAACAGCAGAGGCTCACAGTGCCTTGGGTCACCTCTGCTGTGCACAGGACAAGTAACTTGTCAGCAGAGGAGCTGTGACTTCACCGGTGATCTCTAGTCAATTTGCTGAAAATTGAAAAGCGAAAGCCAATTTGCCGTGCTCTCTCTGAGACTGTCACATGCAGACTTTTTCCAGCTTCCGGCCAGGTGTTTGACAGCTCCTTCACAAGTAAGGACCAAGAGGCTGTTGGGACAGGGACTGAGAGAGTGAGGCCAAAATGTTTTAACTGAAGCTTTGGATAAGCATTGATTTAAAAAAAACATTTTGTTTAACTTTGGAAGAGGTAGTAGTAACAGACTACATGCATGTGTTTGTGTATGTCTGTGTATATGTTGGTGTATGTGTATATTTGTGTGTGTGAGCACACATGTGTGCATGCACACACACACTTGAGGAGAGGAGCCACAGTGACAAACTAGAGGTTAACTTTCAGGTATCAGTTCTCTCCTTGCATCAAGTGGGTCCTGGGAATGAAACCTGGGAATGAAAATCGGGCCTTCATGGCAAGTGTCTTTACCCACCGAGCCATCTCACTGGCCCCAAAAACAATGTTTTACGGTTGTTTGGGGTTTTTTTTGGGGGGGGTTGTTGTTGTTGTTGTTCTTTTTTTTTCTGGACAGCTGCTATTGTAGTTTGGAGTAACACGTGAATTTTTCTTTTTTACGTATTTGTGTTTATAATTATTTTATAGCTTTTATAACTGTTAAATGATTATAATTATTCGCAATGATTTTTAAAGGAGAGGGTGTGAATGCCAAGTCCCCACTACCACAAATTGTACAGTCAAGATTCTCTCCTTGGGGAAGCCCCAGCAGTCAACACGTCCAGAGGGCGAGGGACGAGCTTCACCCCAGGAGAACCACCTCCACAATCATGGTGATGTGGATGCATCCAGAGTGAGCTGTCCTCATGATGAGCAACAGCAACGCTGGTGCCTGCCTTGTACGTGAAAACCTCGTGTGCAGGGACTCCATTCTCAGAGAGCACTCTGATCATGCTATCGTTACTAACAGGCCTCCCTTTGGCCACCTGTAACAGTTTCCAGAAGCCCATACTCGGTCCGTAGGGTGATGTTCCACGAGCATCTTCCTTCATACATGGCCTCTAGTGGCCTCAAAGCTGTCAGGCTGAAACGTGTCTTCAGCCACAAATATTTCCACTCTGCGATTTTGAGATGGCTTCTTCTTGCCTCTGTCTTTGTCACCTGCTTCTGTGTTCTTATTCTGCTTTATTCAGACAGGGTCACAGTAGCCCAGACTGCCCTGAACCCACTGTAGACAAGGACAGCCTCAAGTGCCTGATCCTCCTGCCTCTACCCTGAACTGCAGGGATTGCAGGGCTGCAGTGTACTTCCATGACTGGCTTGCCTTTGATTTTAATACTTTTCATATAAAAGACTGAGGAGCAAGATGTCATTAGTCATTTTTAAACAAACCAATCCATATTCGTAGTGCAGACTTTGCTAATGGCTGAGTGTCTGTCTTCAAAGTAGAGAGGTCGACCTGGGCCCCTGGATCCCCATACGTCGATACCCCACTCCCGTGTTGATTGACAGTTTCAGACATCCATAGCTACAGCTTGAAAATGGCCCTGCCATAAATAATTCACAGGGCACTTGGCCATAGCCCCACCATTAACAAAGTCCCAGAACAGTGGCTGTCTGTGGCCTGATATGCCAAAAACCTGGGTTCTGCATATTAAAAACTAAAGTAGGTAAAGAATGTCACTAGAAGTTAAAATGGGACATGGCAAAGTAGAACTATACATGAGCTTTCTCTTTGAAAAACAAGGGCTATCAAAACCACCCCATCTGTTCAACAGCCTGTGTGCTACCTGTCTTTGTGCTGGAGAATTCAGGCGTCCAATCAAACCCTTACAAGTGTGGAAGGCCTTCCTGGCCCTCGCTTAGAGGCCATAGAATGTTGTACCAGTGAGTGTTCAAAGACATTGTGATACTGCCCAAGAAAATCACCTCTCTGTGGTTTTTGTTGGTTGAGGTGTCTTGTTCTTTTGTTTTCTTTTTGTTTTTGTTGTTTGGCTATTGTTGCTTTTAGTTTTGTTCCCTGGTGCTATTAGTAGCTTAAAGGGAAGTACATGGGATGCCCTCTTGATGTCTCTAGATACCAGGACTTTGAAGAGACCACACACAGGACTGGATCTCTTAGGTCATTACCCCACTTCCCTAGGGACTGAGGGAAGAACCTAGGACTGTTCTTTGGCTGCAGTGCTGTCTAGGATGGGAAAGACATGCTCCTGCCCGTGATATTCTGTTCACACATTTGCTCAGCTGACCCTCTGAGGTCTGCTCTGAAGCCCTTCTGGGCTCTGAAGCTAAAGTCAAGGAGGAGCCCTGTTTCCTACAGGTACCAATGGGTCATCCTTACATAACTCATGGCTTCCTCGCTGGTTAGAAAAGTATGGTGGATAAAACCTTATCTCCCATCATGGCACACCTCATGCTCTGCCAATGTGGGAACCCATTCTGAGTCCCTTTGCCTTCTCATCCCTGTCTGGCCTTCATCCCTGGTTCACCCCTGTTGGAACCTCCTACTACATCAGCAAAGGTCAGGCCTGGCCAGCTACCCCCTTAATGGCCTCCTTCACAACCTAGCCCTCCACAAACATCCTGCCAAACACAACAAAAGCCCATTGCCACCCTCCAATCAAGCCACCAGTCAAGCTCCAGAAATTCCACAGCAACTCGAGCACTTTCCCTAACAAATACTGGCCAGGTGCCTGACTGCAGAATGTATGTGCCACGGATGCTTCCTGTGATACAACGTGTTTGACACAAAGGGAGCAGGGCACGTTGGAGTGAATCATCCCGGTGAAGTAACCGCAGAACTGCATAGACCCGGAGCGCTGAAGGACTAAGACGGTGACTGTTAGCTACCCTTTCAGCAGGCCCAACATTAACAGCTGTGACTTTTCCCACCTTCTGTACTACCAGATTTATCCGGCATCACTTATACATGTGTGTGTATATGATTTCTAACATATTGCCCTTGTTTCTCTAGAACATGGAGCCTGAAGGGATATCCGGTTCCTGATGGCAGGGATGAGGGGAAATGGGAAAGAGCAAGGGGAGGGGTCTCCTGTTACCCTGCCCACCACAGCACTTTTTGACATGATGAGCTTGGTTTTAACCAAATGAGGACTAATCCCGATTCAGTATGATGTAGGGTTGCCCATAACTGGTCAACAAACAACTTTTCAGGAAAGAAAGTGTGTAGCGTGCTTCAGACAAAAATAGAGAACTTTGGTTTCATCCTGGCATGAACAGACATGGCATCAGCAAAAATGCCAGTGACGGGTAACTCGGCTTGAAGCTACCAAGTCTCTTGCTGCTCTACCCCCTTTTATGGAGAATCCCGATCCTCTTAATGGAACCTAGATATACCATCCAACTGGCCATCCCATTCCCCAATCCCCTTCCAGCTCCCAGGTCAGAATCTGAGCCCAGGACTTCTCTCTTATTTCTGGTCTGTCAGATCTACTGTCACCTACTCAGGGGCCTGGCCACAAAAAGCCTACCTCAAACCCAAAGATTGAAAAAAAAAAAAAAAAAGATGTTTTAATAAATACAAAAATCTCTAATAATGACTCTGCTCAGCTCAGGGGCAGCAGGAATGGTGTGAGGGACCCCTTGGTGCTGAGTGAGGATAAATTAAAGAATCCCAATAAGCCAGTGGTGTTTTGTACAGAAGAAAAGAGTTAAGCTTCTGGGGCAGAGGCCAAAAGAAGACAGTGCAGGAGTTCGCACGAATATGGCCTCGGTCTGACCCAGCAGTCTTTCCCCTTGTAGAATTGTGGTTCCCAGAGGTAGTTGGGGAGGAGAAGAAGCAGAACAGAGGCAGTAAAGGCACTGGGTTCCCACAGGAGAATCAAGGTCCTCAGCGCCACTCCTCCTCCAAGCCTGGGCCTGTCCTCTTGGTCATGTGCTTTTGGATGCTCCCTAGGAGCGGTCAGCTTCTTTCTCCAGCTCTGGAAGGGTTCTAGTCTCAGAGGCTGCTGAAGACAGAAGGTAGGAGATAGAAAGCAGGGTCGCCTGATGGAAGACATGGTGGACCAGGCAGGACATCTCTGCTCTAGTCTCAGAAAGGACCGAAGTGTCCAGGCAAGTCAGCATACACCACCTGCAGTGTGGCTGCTTAATTCCTCTAAGTTTCAGAAATTTCATTTGTAAAGAAGTGACAGTAAGTCTGGAGAGGTGATCTGGGATTGCACTTACGACTCCTACCTCCATAGGGCGCCCTTCCCTCCCACGGTCATACAGCCAGCCCACAGCAGCTGTTGCTTCCTTCACTTACACCTCTGGGTTGTGCAGTGGGAACAGCAGCGATTCCCCTTCCCTGAGCCGCAGGATAGTGGCAGCGAACAATCGTCCCGCTCACAGTGGGGTACCCCAGCCTGGTTCAGGATGGAGAATTACTGAGGTTCCTCACAGGACACTTAGTCTTCAGCCTCTTCAGAAAAAGCCATCTCCAGGACTCTCCCAGGCACTACTGCCCACACTACACAAGCCCCTCACTTACCCCACATCTGCAGGTAATACAGCTCATCTCCCCAAAAGGGGGCACTGATGGGTGCCAGCTCTGGTTCTCTGGAAACCACTGCCCAGCAAAGCGACACCCGCGAGGCCCATCAGCCTGCATGGGGTCTCCTAGCTTGGCATGAGTCCCTGACCCTACTGGGGAAAGAAAAGACAAAATCAGACCATAAAAGACAACTAACTTTAACTCCTTGTTGAATTCCTATTGCATAGTAGTTTCTGGTTCTTGGTAAGTGATAAATTTGGATGGGTAGGTGGGAGATGGGTGGTGAATAAATGGATGGAGTAGATGATGGATGGACAGACGGATGGATGGATGGATGGATGATGGATGGATGGATGGATGGATGGATGGGTGGATGGATGATGGATGGATGGATGGATGGGAGATTGGGTGGATAGGTAGATGGATTACAAATGGAGTATATAAATAATGATGATAGATGGGTGGATAGATGGGTGGATGGATGGATGGATGGATGGATGGATGAATGGATGAATGGGTGGGTGGACAGATGAATGGACAGATGGGTGGACAGATGGATAGATGGATGAGTGGATGGATGAACAAATAGATGAATGGATGGATGAATGGATGGATGGATGGATGGATGGATGGATGGATGGGTAGATGGATGGGTAGGTGGGCAGATGGATAGATGGATGGATGGATGGATGGATGGATGGATGGATGGATGGATGGATGGATGGACAGATGGATAGATGGATGAGTGGATGGATGAATGAATAGATTAATGAATGGATGGATGGATGAATGGATGTATGGATGGGTGGATAGATGGATGAATGGATGAATGGGTGGACAGATGAATGGACAGATGGGTGGACAGATGGATAGATGGATGAGTGGATAGATGAATGAATAGATGGATGGATGGATGGATGGATGGATGGATGGATGGATGGATGGGTAGATGGAGGGCTGGGTAAGCAGATGAACATCTAAGTTGATGGGACTGGAGCCCCAATCACCTCACTGCATATATGCATGTCCTTCCCACTGTTTTAGGGCACTAGCTTCAGGGTGAACATGAGCGGTGCTCGGTGAGTGAGAAGTTCCTTTCCATCCCCATCATGCACCCCAAAACACAGGTCAGGGCCTACCCAACCCCAAGAGTGAGGCCTCTATGACCAGGCCTCTCACCTGGACACTGTTTGCAGCAGTCGGTGGGGTTGGCACGAATAGGCTGAGCACAGGCCAGGCGAGGACACTGCACCTTCTCACAGTGCACCTCTCCAGTGGCCCCCTGTGGGCACCCATTGAGAGAGGGTGTCAGGCAAACCTCACACTGCTTTTTCTCTCCTTTCCCCACCTCAGGTCCAATATATGTGTGACCAGTGCTCAGAGGCCTGAGTTTGTCCTGTGTCTGAATCCAGCCCTCATTGTATCTTATAAAGTGTGCCATCTTTGCAAACAGGGCAGGAATGGGGCTCTTGGGGAAAGTACAGAAGTCACTGAGGATCATGTGAACCCAGTCATGGCACAGCCAAAGCTTGCACCTGTCAGCTTCTTACCCCTCCTGCAGGAAATCTGCTCTCAAACCCAAGCTACAATACCATCCTGAGACCTCCTCACCAAGGACAGGCTTGCTCTCTGGGAAGCCCCCTACCTCTATTTGCACACCTGACTGGGTTACGATACCAGAGAAGATTAGGCAGCCATACCTTGCAGGTGCAGACAGCACACTTAATTAGGCCAAAGGGAGGCACGACCGGATGCCATCGAGTGCCCGCTGCCCTCCAGCTACGGTCACCATCAAAATAGCAGCCTGGTAGGGAAGAGTCCCCAACTGCCATTAGAACTAGTCTGACCACCTAGGCCCACAACCAAGCCTCGAGCCAGTCCCACACTAGCCTAAGCCAAGAGCCAGTGGACACGAAAGACAACTTATCAGAGATGCTTAGAGTCCGTGCACCTCAGCTTCCCCCATACACACAATCTGTTACCTTCTTTCTCCAATCCAGTAGCTTCTTCGGATCCTCCCATCCCTGGACCCACCATCTCCACTTACCCTCTCCTTGCTCCAGATTTGGTAGGCTGGGAAGGTCTCTATTGTGTTGTTTCTCTGTGGAGACGAAGAAAGGGTGAGGCAGAGAGTGGCCCCTGCTTCCCTCCCTAGAACACTCCTTTCCCATGGATGCCCCTCCACTACCTTTCCTCCCCTGCATTCACCTGGACACACGGGACAGCACTGGTCCGGTGCCTGCACCGGGTGGGGACAGCTTGGTGGTGGGCATACTACAGGATCACAGATCACTGTTCGTCTCTGTAGAGAGGGGCCAAGGCTTTGAAGGTTGGGCCCCTTGCCCCAGACCCTGTAGCCAACTGTGCCTTACCCAGACACCCTACCTGACAGGTGCAGAGGGAACAGACTGGGTCATAGTTGGGTGCCCAGCGAGCCCCGTGAGGACGCTGCTGCCCCTCGAAGAAACATGTGTTAGGATCTCGGGGTCTCCCAGGACTCGCATGTTTGGCTGGTACTGGGGCTTCAGGACCAGGCCCAGCAGGCAGCATGGGTGACGTAGCTGCCTCTCCATTTGGAACCAAAGGCATCTGTACTCCTTCTGAGGCCAGGCGCAAGCCTCCCACCTCACACTGACTGGCAATGTGCACCTGGGCAGAGAGGGAAACTGAGGCTGACTGGGGTTCTCCTTCATGTCTCTATCAACCACTGTTGGCTGTTGACAGGAGCACCCAGGAGGAGACTATTCCCTTCAGGACTCATCCTAGCTGCAAAGGCAGGGCCGTAGGTTGCCAGCAGCCTTATGCAGCTGTGTGACTTCATACTCATGAGTGAAAAGAACTTAATACTACCACCTCAGGGATCAGAAAGCTCAAGCACCGTCCTCACGTACCTGCCCACGTAGTTCTCCTCCGGGGCTGTTCTTGGTGGTGATCAGCAGTGAAGCAGTGCCCTGGGCCAGGTGCCGCAGCAGCACAGGCTCCAGGTCTTTTACCACACCCTGAGCCTGCAGACAGACAAGGCACTTCAGGGTTTTATATCATTTCATTTATGTGAATGAGCATTTTGCCTGGCATCCACAGAGGCCGGAAGAGGACATTGGATTGCCTATAACTGGAGTTACATATGTTATGAGCTAACAAGTGGATGCCAAGAACTGAAAATGGGTCCTCCTGAAGAGCACCTGCTGAACTACCTCTCCAGCCCCACCTTAGGACAAAGCCCACAGTCTCCAATTTTCAGGTTTAAAACACACACACACACACACACACAGAGGAGAGAGATCAAGGCCTTTTCACAGTGGAGAACAGTTCTGAGGCTAGGAATTTCTGACTGCAAGTCTACTACAGCAGCCCACACCACTGAAGAGGATGTGGACCATCCCACCTACTTTCTTAGTGGCTTGGGACCTCTATCCTGGGAATGAATCATTTAAGACAGAAACGTATAGACAAAAGCAAATGCATAGTAAAGGCTGAGTCAGATTCACACCCAGGCCTGTCAGACACCTACAGCCAGGCACCTGCTCTCTACCACAACAGTCCCATACACCCCTCAAGGGAAGGAAGCAGAAACGTCCCAAGCCCTTACCTCTGAGCCATAGAAACCCTTCAGCAGCCGCTGGGGCCCTGGCATCCCAGGAGGCCCGAGGAGGTGGGCAGTGACAGTTCCTTGCTCTGAGCCACCAAGCCCAGCCAACAGAACCTCATAGTGTAAGTGACAGTGCGTATCCAAGGAAAGCCAGGCATGCCCTGCGGCCTGACTCCGCACAGGAGGCAGCACTAGTGCCCCTGCCAGAGGCACAGGCAATCCTAAATCCAAACAGAAGAGAGACTGTGAGATTGTGCTCCTAATCTCCTTCTACGCTACCACAGGGCCCAGGGAACAGCAAGTCTTAGATTCCTTGCACAGTGGCAACAGGGAAGGTTGGCCGTCGGCATCACCCTCTGCAAACGCACCTCTCTAAATGCCAACCAGAGATCAGACAGAGCAAGACACATGAGGCTCTGGCTCTCTGGCTAATTCTTTAGATGCTTGGATGGCAGGTCAGAGGACAAAGAAGGGCAGGTAGACTGTGAGGCACTCACTGTCATAGCGGGCACTGTGCCCACTGTAGCACAGGGCTGTCACATGCCCCCGAAGCTCTCCGTCTGGGAAGTCCTTGGTACCAACATTCAGGAACAGTTCACTCTGTAGCAGCATATGAGCCCCGCGGGCACCCAGCCCAGAGCAGATACCCACAGCCTAGGAGTTAAAGAAGGATAAGCCCTCTCTCTTTCAGATCCCAAAGGCTTTCCGTGTTTGATGCCACACCACACATACATCCTTCCACATTCCACTGACACTGGACAAGAGCTTTGTAGGTCAACTGTCAAGACCCTCCTCTGCCTAGTCCTAGACACAGCACAACCCTTGAAGAGTTACTCATCTGAGAGCCTTTCATTCTCCTCTATCAAAGGGAACTGCAAAAGTCAAAAGATACATAAAGAAGGCAAACACATTCATGCCTGACAGAAAGACCCCAAAGGTAGCAATTAGTGCTATCACATGGCCTATTGCACCCTTCCTGAGAGTGGCATTTACTGTTTAACTATTAGCTTGCTGAGAACAAGGGTTCCAGCCTCAGGTGTACTAAGACAAATGAATGAAGGACTCGCTGAGAGAGCCCCCGAGTGTGTGGAGAGTGCTCCACACCTCTACTCAACCAACCTGGCTTCCCGCAGCCCATGTTTTGGCAGCCCTGGCACAACTCTGCCTGGAGCCCTCACCATGTGTCCTCCCAGCTGGAATCCAGCCATGTGGCACAGGACAGTGCGCTGGTTCTTCCGCTGAGGCTTGGTCTCCAGTGTCATGGCCACCACCTCGCTACCTGTACCTACCACTTGCACCTGGTGGGCAGGGTTGGGGGAGGGCAATTGAATTGCCAGCCAAGACCTAGGGCCTTTCCCCCTGCAGGTCAAGGCCCTGCCCTGCTGGCCTCCCTGCCCCCCTACAGCTGCCAACTCTTACCTGATAGATAAGGGAGCCATTTCCTAGCAGTATGAAGCTGGCTGAGCCAGCAGCACCCGTCTGAACTGGGATCAGGGCATCAGCCCCACACAGGACGCTTTGAAGAACTGCAGGGGATAAGACAGGAGGCAGCAGGCTTGCCCACACCCAGACCCCCAATCCTGTATCTATTCTGGCCTCTTCTTTAACACACAGATGTGCCTCTGAGTTATGTGCACCACGGTGTCAAGCCCCACCCATCCTCACCATCACAGTTCTGCCTGGTAGCAATATATCCGCTGATGCGTAGCTCTGGCCCACCTGCCTTCTCTAAGACCATCTGCAGCTCCCCCAGCACCAACCAGTCCATCTCTTGGTCTGTAAGGCTGGGCAGCACCTCAGCAAAACCTGGCTCCTGTGAGCAAACAGAAGAATGTGATGGGCAACAGCAAGACGTCAGAGTGTCAGGGGAAGTACCGGCAAGACGCAGGCCTCCCCTTACCTGAGCGGAGGTGTTGGCCTGGAGCTCTCGAAGTGCCTGTCCCTGGTGGAGAATCTGAAGCTTCAAGGGAACCTGAGCTAGTCCTGCAAGCGCTGCACATGTGAGCATTTCTGAAAGGTGAGCAACCTCCCGAACACGTTCACGGACATCCTCCCCATTACTCACCTCCCAGCAGACCCCGGAAGAGCAACAGAAAATGTAAGGAATCTTCTGTGTCACTGAGGGTGAGCAGGGCTATGCCCCCGACACCCCGCTGCTGTGGGTCTTCCAGGGTCAGGATGGCACTGAAGGTCTCTGGGGAGTGAAGGACCATGAAAGCCATAAGAAATCCTCTCTTCAGTCCACCCACCTGCATTGAAGGCTCAGCTCCTGACATCTAAGAACTGTCCACTCCCCCTACCTGCGGCGAGAGCACCCTGCCAAATGAGAGGCCCCCAGACTTCTCCTGAAGGGTGAGTGGGTGTCACAAGGGCTACTCGCAGCTGCTCTGTCCTCAGGAGCCTCACAGACAGCCGAGGCACTGCCCGCCACACCCCACAGATCTAGGGAGAAGAGGGAAGGAAGTCTATGGTAAGTATGCAGAACAAGCCAGCTAGAAGACCCAGACCTAATGAGGAAGGAGTGTGGGAGGGAGACCCGAGACCCTCCTAAGACGGACCCAGGAGCCTTTATTTTAAGTCCTGGCTTACCGCTTACTAGCCAAATGACCTTGAACAAATCACATTCTGCTATTCTGAGCCTCAGTTCCCTCCTCTGTAAAATGGGCATCATAATGTCAGGGCCTTTCTCCCACTGGGCTGTTGTGAGAACCAAAGGAGGCAATGCAAAGCACGCTCT
Source organism: Micromys minutus (assembly GCF_963924665.1). Lineage (NCBI taxonomy): Eukaryota > Metazoa > Chordata > Mammalia > Rodentia > Muridae > Micromys > Micromys minutus. Next base: position 70,541,039 of record NC_137976.1, read on the forward strand.
CGGCAGGTGCCCATTTTGGATAAGCACTCTTAAATGGCATCATCTCACCAGGCCATCCTGGATGGGGGCTGCAGGGTGTTCAAACAGGATGTTGCCTGTGGGATCTGTGAACCGAACCCTGCTGGGACGGTCCAGCCTGTGAAGAGAGGTCCAGTGAGACTGGATCTATAACCTACAGACTCCTCTTTCTCGCCCCCTCTACTACTCCTGGTCCTTGCCCTCTCCCTTGTCTCACCGCTGGTAGGAGATAGAGAAGCGTAAACTTGAGCGCAGCAAAGAGACTCGAGCACGAGCTACCGCCTGCGACCTCGGTCCCGTCAGCAACGCCACAAAGTCTTCAAGAAGAGAAGATGGCCTGAGCACTGTCAAGCCTTGCTGCGGGACTCAAACTTCATCCGGCCCACCTCCACCCCAGCCTACCCGTGTGGCCATCAGCACGTGTCCGCTCCCCAGCACCGGGTTCCCCTCGATCGCTATAACTGCGATGCTCTGGGTCCCTTGGATACTCGAAGACCAGGCCAGCGGGCTGTGGATCTGGATTGCTGCGCTCTGCGTCCAGGATGAGTAATAAGTAAGACCACTGGCGTCAGCAAGGTACCAGGAGGACCAGTCCTCCTCCGCGATCCAAGCCGTTCTGGACCTAGTGCTAGAGCCTTCCACCCTCCCTAACTCCGGGCACAGCGGGCCTCACCCTGCGGGCAGGTCTGGCAGCAGTGTCCTGGCAGCTGGCGCGGCTGCCTGCAGGCCAGGGTGGGGCACTGAGGTTTGATGTTCTTGCAGCTGACCCTGCCAGGGCCCCTCCCACGGCGAGCCCACTGAGGCTGATGGCAGAGAACATAGGAAAATTAAGGGAATCAGACCCCAGGGTTAGCTACTCTGCTGGAGTCAGCCGACTCTGCTCTTTACAAGTTACATGGTCCTGGACAACTTTCTTAACTTCTCTGAGCCTTGGCGTCCCTGTCTGCAAAGTAGAGGTAATAACGCCATTTATCTAGCGAGGCTGTAACGGGAGGGGGAAAGTTGGCTAAAAGCCAGTCACATTGTGGGCGATCAATAACTGTCAACACCGCACACTTGAAAGGGGTTTCCTCCGATTTGCGGACCAAGCCTTCCCCAGAGCATCTCCGAGTCTACTACGGATAAGGACGCCAGCGTTCCGCTACCCTCTAGGGTAGGGCGGGCAGCTTCGGTATCCACTCACCGCTTCACAGGCGCACAGCACGCAGCGCATCACCCCAAAAGGCTCCCCCAGGTCCGGGTGCCACGTCTCGTCCAAGGCATAGACCTTCCCGCCGAAGGAGCAGCCTGCGGGGACGGGCTTGGCTGGCGGCCGCTGTCCGGTTGCTAGAGCCGTAATGCCTGCTCCGGGCTCTGCCCGCCAGGCCCTTGGTCCCTTGGCAACGTGCACCTCGCCGCCTCTGCTTTCCCCTCCCACCCTCCCGCTGCGCGAAGCCACCTGCGCCCGGGGCCCTCTCCCTGTGGATGTAAACTTGCCCCGAGCCAGACTCCCCTCCCGCGCCTCCCCCTGGCGCCCACCTACCTGCCGCTCCCCGGACAGGCAGCGGCTCCTTCTCGGAACGGATGGGCAATGCGGGGGGCTCCGGGCCGGTGCCACCGGCCGGCCGCGAGCCGAGCAGCAGCAGCCCGAGGAGCAGCCGCGGGGCCGGCGGGGCCGGGAGGCTCGGCATGACGCGGAGCAGACAGCTGGGGAGGCGGGCGGGAGGAGGGAGCAGGAGAGGGAGTAGGGCCGGACCGGAGGCGGGCCGGCAGGAGGGGGCCGGGGCCAGGAGGGGGGCAGTGGCGAGGGGCTCGTCTCGCAGTCGCCTGGTCCGCTCCGGGCCGGGCGGGGCGGGAGAGAGCGGGCGGAGGGGCGCTGACCCGGGCCGTACGCCACTCTAGTGCCCTAGGCGCCGGCTCTGGCCCGTTTTATGCCCGCGCCAGGCGTTCCGGCCCGGGGCCTCCTCTTCAGAAAACGGGGCGCGGCGGCGGCTCCACAAGGAGCCCGGCTGAGCCCGGGGGGTCCGGCCCAGCAGCCGCGGCCGGATCGCGAGTGGGGGAGGGGGACAGGCTGGGACCCGGCAGGGGAGGAGGGAGGGACTGGAGGAGGGGGGAGCGGAGTGGGTAGGGGGAAGGGAGGAACCAGGGGGCGCAAAGAGGGGGAGGATAGGCGGGCCTCGACACCCCCACACACACTTCTTGAGGCCACCCCTGGAGGTGGTGTCCATCCTAAGACCAGAGCCTCAGGCTAGTGAAGGGCAGAGGCTGAGCCTCGGGCCTGTACCAGTCACGAGCAGGATGGGCCGCTGGAGGATGGTGACTTGTCTTTGAAAAGGACACTTATTCTCCCCTACCTAGGACCCATAGCACCCCCTTCCTTTCACTCTGGCCGTGTTCCTAGTTCCCTTCTAAGGTCTCTTCTCTTTCTTTAGTTCCCAGGAACAGGGACCTAGCCTGTGCTTCCCAGAATCCAGCAGTGCTTCCCGATGGCTGACCGGAGCCATAATCCACCACCCCAACCTGTCCATCCAACTATCACCTCTGGCCGCTGGTTTTCCTTCATCCTAGGGATGACCCTCTTTCTCTCCAGCGCACTCCCCACCTTTGTCCTGCTTTTCTAGACATGACTCCACACCCTCTCCCACCCCCACCAGTTCCCACTATCCCAGCACCAGGCTTCCTAATCTTAGGAGGCATCTCTTATTCAACTAGAGAATTCCGGGATCTGGGCCATACTCCTTAGAAGATAGCCCATCCTCAGAGGAGGCACAGGAGAAAGCCTGAGGAAGAACAAGGAAGAGAGGACAAGGTCAGGCCGAGGTCCCTGAGGACAGAGACTGTGTGGAGACAGGGACTGAGGGAAAGCACAGGAGCTAGAGCCAGGGCCAAAGGAAGAAAGAGAGGAGCCAGCAAAGAGGTATTTGTGGGGGAGGCTCGGCAGCTGTCTTTCCTAAGACAGGAACAGATGGGCCTGGTTATTTCTCTCATCACATGTATAGTGGTAAGACTGGAAGAGGGCCATTGAACAACCAAGGGCAGGCTTGCCCACAGAGCTGAGCGAGTTTAGCTCTCCAGGTCTCTGTACCCAGGTAGAAAGAAGGACACCTGAGCCTAGTCAATCTATCTGTCTCTCTTTTTTAAACAGATTCTCAGTATGTATCCCTGGCTGGCCTGTAGCTCACTAGGTAGGCCAGGCTAGTCTCAAACTTGCCGAGATCTACCTGCCTCTGCCTCCCAAGTGCTAAGATTAAAGACATGCTCTGGGCTCAGTCTTAACCAAACATGTATCCCTTTTCTCCCCGGGTCCCACATACCGTCCAAACCCCCTTTCCTGTAACATGATTATTCTCTAATATAGGCAATCCCTACACTGCCAGTTGGAAAGGGGAAACGCCAGGAAAAACACTCCTGTGGAGCAGAGGAAAATGGAAGGAACTGCAAGAAAGCCAGAGTGCTGTCAGATTTCAGCAGCCAGGTATACAGTTCAGGGAAGAGAAATTTGGAGAGCCAGGAACTGGGATTTCATCAATCTAAAACAAGACCTGTCTTTCCCAGGGACAAATGGATTCTGCCAGATTGTCCTTCTTCTCTCTCTCTCACCCGAGTTCCAGGTGCTCATGTCCCTAGGATATGAGACAGTTCCTGCTGTATAGATCCTGTCTAGGGTGTGTGGGGGTGGAGGAGCTGGGCTCCATTTATGGACCATGGTCCAACCATGGGCTCTAGTCCCAGTAGATAGGAAAAGAAGTCGTCATTTCCGGGTCTTTCACCAGGGCTTGGTGGCTCTCTGCTCTCTGATTGGGCGGAAGTGGCCTGGGCAGGCTTGTGACCCTACTACAGAGGAGGGCTGTACCCCAGCCAGTGTCTTCCCACCTACCAGCTCCCCGGAGTGCTGCCTGCTGTGCACCTGAAGCCCTTCTCCACCCGGTGAGCGGCAAGCACCATTTGGGGTTAAGTGAGGGTATGGTATGAAGAAACGAGAAAGGACCAAAGGACCGGGCTCTTAGCTGGGGGAGGGGCCAGCAAACTGGAACCTACAGGCACTGACCTTTGTCAAGAAGAGTGGAGCCTTCCCAGAATGGGAGGAGCGGGGGACCGAGCAGGGAAAGGGGGTTGGGTAACTGGTTTATGAGGGACTATTCACAGACTCGGTAGAATTCAGCACAGCATAGGTCTTGCTGCTTCAGGACCATGAGAGAATAAGAGGTGTGTGTATGGAGCTAGAGAACGCTGTCCTAGGGACATAATCCTAATCCCATTCTCATATTGTCATTGTTGTTAGCTTAAGGTTCTGAATCCTGGGACCGAGCAGCTGGGTCAGGTGAGCCAAGGCAGGAGAGGGGAATGGGAGGGGAGTTTGTGTGTGTTGACAGACCTACAGGAGATCCTAATATTGAATCAGGTGCAGGTCTCTTTGCTCAACTTGTGAAAAGTGAGGGTCCCAGGAAGGACTTGGAAGGGATCTGGAGGGGGCAGGGAGGCAGCTGCAGCTGTGTCTAAGGTGAAATAAGCCATGTGAGGTAGGTTTCGTCTTGCTCTGTAAGTGTCTCCCAGGCCACTTGCCTCAGGAAGTCCTAGTTCTTTTAGCCCTTTCATTTGAGTATCGGGGCATTTCAAAATTTAAAAATCCAAAGAAAAGTCTGGGGTTTTGTTTGTGGGGCAAAAAGGGTAAGAATGAGAAGCAAGTGTCTTTTAATTCCTGCTTCTGGTGGTCCCTATGTCTTTACCCAATCTCCTGCCCCAGCCCCACTCCCAGCACCATAGTGGCTCTTTGGCACAGGTGCTCACCTGCCACTTTCTCTTCTTGGCCTGATGACCCATTTTCTTTTCTTTATTTTTATTTATTTATTTTATGTATATGAGTACACTTTCGCTGTCTTCAGACACACCAGAAGAGGGGATCAGATCTCATCACAGATGGTTGTTAGCCACCATGTGGTTGCTGGGAATTGAAGTCAGGACCTCTGGAAGAGCAGCCAGTGCTCTTAACCACTGAGCCATCTCTCCAGCCCAACACTCCTTTCTCTATCCCCATCCCACATTCTCTTCCAGCTAACAGCCAATGGTGCTCAGAATTTGAGTCCACTTAAGATGCCTATGTAATATATTGCTTCTCCCAGCAGAGCAACAATGGTAGATGGGGCACCAGGACTTTATTAGAATCACTGAGGAGCCCAGACAAAGAGGGGACACTATATGCTTTAGTCACAAGAAAACATGGGACCAGTTGGAACACTAACACTAGCCCTGGCTGACCAGTAGCTCAAGGGCTCCAAGCACGTTTCCCCATGCCAGAAAGTCTTTTTCTTAAAACCCAATGAAAAGATTCACTTTTTCTGTCATTTTCAGGATAGATTCCTTGGCCCACCTATCCCCCACCCCACTCTGTGCAGAAGTGCAAACGTTCAAGCCGCCTCCATGGCCCCAGGAAAGATTCAGGGGAGAGGCCCCATACAGGGAGCCACTCCAATTAGACACCCTGGCCAGAATGGAGCTGACTGGTAAGGCTACATAAGGGACTAGGGACAAGTTCAAGAATGGTTTGGCAGGGGGCAAGGAGGGCAGAGGGCTGGGAAACCCAATCTCCCAAGAAAAGGTGTCTGTCTGGACAGCAGACCCCTGGAGTTCAGGTCTGGCTCCCAAATGGGGATCCCCGAGTCACCACCTCAGAATGTGCTTCTCCTTATCTCCCTTCAACTTCACCTCTCCTCATCTAAGATTTGCTCCTGGTGGTCATACTTCTCCTCACCGCAAGACTAACTCTGTCCAGCCCAGTTCCTCCTGCCTGTGACCCCAGACTTCTAAATAAACTGCTTCGGGACTCCCACCTCCTCCACAGCCGACTGGTGAGCAACCCCAAGCCCTTTGCTTTCTACCCACTTACCTGAGTTAAGGGACTCAGGCCTCCGGTTCCTCTCACTCCAGCACTGTCTTTGGCGAGACCACCATGCCTTAGCCCTGACAAGGACTGGGCTTTGCATTCATCTTAGATGCTCCAGTGTGAGCACCACCCCAGTCATGGGCCACCATCCTGACCTGCATTTCAGCTCTTTCCTCTTGGCCCCATCTTTCCTAACAGAGCCAGTGTCCTGACGTTAACCCTTTGTCTACCCCTGTCCTGCTGCCTGCCGTGGACTTCAGCCTGGGAGAATGGAAAACGCAGACGGTAAGAGGCCCCGGGACTCAAGTGTGCTTCTTTCACACCTGCTATCCTAGGAAGTTCCCAGCCAGGCTGGACTCCAGCATGGGACCCCATCTCAAGAAAAGGGCGGGGAGAAGGATTTGTTACATCGCCTTCCCTAAGTCCTGTTACCAGATCCTCCTGCTCCTCATAGTCTTGAAAATTCTTGAATTCCCTAAAAGTCTTACTTCCAGCTTGGCGACTGTATCCCAGGTTACATTCACCTATGATGAGCTCTTGAGAAAGCAATGACAAATTTCTGATCAAATAGGTTTGGCATAATGGCTTTAATCTCATCACTCAGGAGTCAGTGGTAAACATATCTCTGTAAGTTCAAGGCCAGTCAGGGATAAGATGCTATCTCAAACACACACACACTTGTATGTGTGTGTGTGTGTGTGTGTTTGTATGTATATATATATATATATATATATAATGTGTGTGTATGTGTGTGTAGATATGTATGTGTATATATATATGTGTGTGTGTGTGTTTGTGTGTGTGTATATATGTGTGTGTGTATATATATATGTGTGTGTGTATATATGTGTGTGTGTATTTGTATGTATATATATATATAAAATGTGTGTGTATATGTGTAGATATGTGTGTGTATTTGTGTGTGTATATATATATGTGTGTGTGTGTGTATATATGTGTATGTGTGTGTGTATACACACACATATACATGAGATAGTACAGATATATGCATACTATAAAGATTTGAAACTAAATACCATAAAAAGTTGGTTAGAAGCCTTTCATGTCCATACCTTTGACCTGTTCTTATTCTTGTTCAATCTTTTTGTTTAATGCATTTGTTTATATAGAGGTCAGAGTCATCAAGCTTGGCCACAAACACCTTTACCCACTAAGCCATTTCAAGGACTCTTCAACTTTCTTTTTCTTTTTTTCTTTCATTCCTTCCTTCCTTCATTTCTTTCTTTCTTCCTCGTACTTCTTCTTCATCTTCTTCTTCCCCTCCTCCTTCCTTCTTCTTTCTTCTCCCTCCTTCTTCATCTTCGTCCTCCTCCTTCTTTGGTTTTTCAAGTCAGGGTGTCTTTGTGTCTATCCCTGGCTATCCTGGAACTTGCTCTATAGACCGGGCTGCCTTCAAACTCAGAGACCCATCTGCCTCTGCCTGCCGAGTGCTGGGATCAAAGATGTGCACTGGCCCTGCCCAGCTTCTCAACTTTAAGTTGGCATGAAATCTGATCTGATGTCCACAGGTGACATAAAGCAGAAAGTACCACTAAATTAAGGCAAAATCAAGATTCAAATTCTTGCTGAGCATACAGCAGAAATCTAGCTGTATCTATCCTGACACAAAGCAGAAATCCTTGTAGCTCAGAGAGTGGGGCAGAAAGATGAGGAGCTACAGGCTAGCCTAGGCTATTTAGTGAGACCTTGTCTCAAAAAATAAACAAGAGCAGCAAAAGCAAGCCAGGTGGCACATACCTGTACTATGTAGAATCTCCTTTCTTTTCAAGTCTCCTAGGAATCCTGGGTCAGAAGGATGAGTTATATAAAACACAGGTCTAGCTCTGTGTTTGTAACAGGGTCTAACCATGTATTCCAGACTGACCTTGAACTTGTGATCCTCCTGTCTCAGCCCCCCTAGTGCTAGGATTACAGGCATGTGCCATCATCATCATATCTAGCTCTGCCATTTGCTAAGCCCCTTCCCTTCATCTTCATGGTTATGGTGACAGTTCTGTTGCTACGTTTAACTTAGAAATTCTGTGGGCAACAGTCTTATATCAGAAAGACTAGGTCTACAATGCTGCAGCCTAGAGGTAAAAGCTGCGACAAGGTGGGGTGGCTTTCTAAGAGTCCATGCAAGACAGGCTACACTGATGGACACTGGAGTTGGTGAAGCAGAGGCCGATGACCGGTTATTAGGAGACTGTGAAGGAATTCCTGCAATGGGTGGGACCCTCATCCTGTCCAACTCTCAGCTCGAATGAGTCATCCTCTGGCTACTCCTATGGGCTCCCCACCCAGTCTTAGTACGTTTTACTTTTTTTTCCCAGGAGCAGAGCAAGGCACAGGACATTCTAGGGGCAGTGTCCCTTCTACTGGAGGGGGTGATGGCAGCACGAGGGCAATTGGAAGCTCCCTGCCTCTCATCCCTCCTCGGACAGCTCTCTGGGCAGGTTCGCCTCCTCTTGGGGGCCCTGCAGGGCCTCCTAGGAACCCAGGTAAGTCCTCAGACCTATAGAAACTACCCTCCTACTCAGTTCCTCTCAGGACCTGGGGGAAGACAAGGGATTGTAGGTGCTATTGTAGGTGCTTTCGGTGTATGAAAACTAGCCTGTACGGAGTGACGCTTCTCAGCCATAATACCCGGGTGCTGCAATAAATCTTCTCTCCTTAGTCAGAAGAGGCCTTGATATGTCGGCCCGTTCACTGGCCTCAGGCCCATCCTCTGCCTTCAGCTTCCTCCACAGGGCAGGACCACAGCTCACAACGACCCCAATGCCCTCTTCTTGAGCTTGCAACAACTGCTTCGGGGAAAGGTGCGCTTCCTGCTGCTGGTAGAAGGTCCCGCCCTCTGTGTCAGAAGGACCCTGCCCACCACAGCTGTCCCAAGCAGTACCTCTCAACTCCTCACACTAAACAAGTTCCCAAACAGGACTTCTGGATTCTTGGAGACGAACTTCAGTGTTGTAGCCAGAACTACTGGCCCTGGACTTCTAAACAGGCTTCAAGGATTCAGCGCCAAGATTGTTCCTGGTCAGCTAAATCAAACCTCCCAGTCCCTAGACCAAATCCCTGGATACCTGAACGGGACACTCGGACCCGTGAATGGCACTCACGAGCTCTTTGCCGGAACCTCACTTCAGACCCTGGAAGCCCCAGACATTGTGCCAGGGGCTTCCAACAAAGACTCCCTGGCCCTCAACCTCCAAGGTGGACTTCCTCCTTCTCCAAGCCTTGCTCCTGATGGTTACACACTCTTCCCTCCTTCATCTACCTTGCCCACCCACGGGTCTCCACCCCAGCTCCATCCCGTTTCCTGACCCTTCCACCACCATGCCTAACTCTACCAGCCCTCAACCAATCGCAATGTACCCTCATCTCAGGAATGTGTCTCGGGAAGCATTAGGTGCACTGGTACAGTGAGCATCTGCGGCATCTCTTGGGGATGAGCTTCCCCAGGAGAGGCAGCTGCAGCTGCACCAGATGTCCTGCTTTCCCAGAAGGCCCTGGGAAAGGGACACCCAGGACAGGACATTGCAAAATTTTAGGAGCTATTTTTTTTAACCTATCAACAATATTCATCAGAGCAGCTAGTTATCATTGGTCTATTTTCTGTATAAATTTGAAAATCACTAATTCTCTATATGTGCTTTCATACATCAAGTCTGCAAATGCCTAGACTGGTCTAGCCTTTTAGCCCAGGTAGAGACCAACACTGTATCAGAAAACAAAAGGGAACTTCCCTTTGCTCAAGTTTAAGTGCTCTCCCAAGGCCCTGGCTCCCTTCACTGTTAATTCTCAGTGAGAATGTTTGGTCCTCAAGAGATACTGCTCTTGATAATGGATTAGCAGGTTATCTCTTAGAAAGACTGTCCCTACTTAGTGGGAAGAAAAAAAAAAACTGAACCTGTAAGAGAATAAATGAGAGTACCCAAAAGCCAATTAAAACTCAAAGGACCAATGTTCTTCACTGGGACAACAGATCTCCTGGACCCTACCTCCCAAGAAAGCTAACAGGAAGCCTGGGGAACTCCACACCCCAGGTAAGGCCATGCAGACGGTTCAGTAAAGACTACACTTGGATGTGGCAGCTGAGCAAACAGCTAAGAGCATCAGCAGCTCAGCAGGAGCTTACCCAGGCCTAGGCTCCTGCTTCCCTCCTGTGGAGGGCAGGCGGAAGTGCAGGAAGTGGCAAGAGTCAGGCTCCACAGTGCACACAGCAGGAGGAGCACAGAGCAGTAGAAGGCTCTTTCTAATTTCCACAAGCGCATCTAAAACGCAGCCCTGTGTGACCTCGATGAACTCTACTGGGCACCCCCCACCATGAAGGCAGACTTATGGTTTTTGTAAGTAAACCTGATTCTCAGCTTTGTTGGTGCTAGAGGCACAAAAACTATATTGCCAAGGGTCAACCTGCAATGGCCAGAGTCTTTTGAGAAGACTGTTAGGAGTTTTCCCTGTCTTCTGTCCCAAAGTAAAGGAGGAAAGACAGGATGTCACAATTCCGAACACACACACACACACACACACACACAAAGGAAAAGGTGTTCTTCACACAGGCAGTAGATGCCCCAGGACCTCCCCTCCCACCACTGTATGGTAGGTATTATCCATCTGGTTTTATGCATGAAGACACCAAGGCCGGGTAGGCTTCCCAATGGTCACACAGCCCTCAAGCATAAAAAGGACATTCCAGTCTGAGGCTCAGCCCATCCATTTACCCGGTGTGGTGAACTGCCTAGCATGTCCAATTAATGCAGAGACTTCCAAGTCCTTGGAGAGTACACCCAGTCTTAAGGAGCTCTGAGAAGAAGACCGGAACTTGTGGGGATAACAATTCACACAGTGTGGGCGGAACCTGACGAAGGAATCAATGAATGCACATAGCTAAAAAAAATCAGAATCTCAGTGTCAGTTTTTATGTGAGAGTCCTTCATCTACTAATTCTAAGCTAAGTATAATTTGTAATTTGTTGTAACACTGAAGGAGGCTGAATTTAACATTTAGAAAAGAATTTAGGGCCAGTGAAATGGCTCAGTAGATGAAAGTGCTGATGCCCGGAGCCCATGGCAGAGGCAAGAACTAATACCCAGAGGTTTCCTGACCTCATTGCGCACACCCATCACATGTGTTCTTGCACGTACACATCATACATACACACAAGTAAAACTTAAGTTAATGGCACATGCTACATACAAAGTTTGAGTCCATACTGGACTACAAAAGACTCTGTCTCAGAAATTAACTTTCATGGCAGGGATATAGTATCAAGGCTCAGTGGTAAAGCTCTTACCTAGCAAACACAAGTCCTGGGTTCAATCCTCTCAGCACAAAACCAAAAATACAAACAAATCATCAAGGGAAACACTGCAGCACGTAAAACCCAGAACTAGACAAGACTGTGGCTTCTTAGCAGTCAGATGGCACGTGACAATGTTGAACTGCAGCTTAGCCCAACTCCCAGGCACCTCACACTGGCAAATCCCAGTAACCGGTTTCTACAATGTAACACTACCTTCTTAAGACTCTAATCCTGAAACCAGGTGCATACCTGTAAATTTAGCAGTTTGTAAGGTTGAGGCAGGAGGATCACAAGTTCAAGGTCCCTTTTGGCTATATTACAAGTTTCAGACAGTTGACACTCAGACTCCACCCTTAAGGTTTTTTGTTTGTTGGTTGGTTGGTTGGTTTTTTAAGCCTTCCCTAAAGATCCAGTTGAGGGATGCCACACTTGCTTTCCTAGTAAGCCTCAGGTTTGATCCCTGCACTGCCAAAACCAAATTCCTAAACCAAATCATTCTGTGTAGCTGATTCCATTATTTCTTACACACACACACACACACACACCCCACAAATGAAAAACACACTGGCAAGACAGCTCAGTGGGTAAAGGAGACCGACATCAAATTTAACCAAATGTGTTCCACATGTGAGAAGGGACTCTTGAAAGTTACCTTCTCCCTGACACACACATACAATAAGACAAAAATATATGTTTGAAGGGGGAAAAAGTGCTTATAAGCAGAATACTTTTCAAGTTCCCTTTACTTTGCTGGGACTGGGCTCCAGTGACAGTGGCATTGTACCACTATTACTGATAAGGATCTTCCAGTGTAACCTACTCCATTTTCCCTCAACCCTACAAAAGCATGAGTCCAAGGGATGATTATAAGATTCCATGAAGATTCCTCCCATCCCCCAAAGCATCACACCCACACACCCTACTGTGGAAAGTGGAAAAACACCTTTGCTTCTCCCTGCTGAGACCACTCATTTTCACCCATTTCCCAAACATTATTCCTAACGCCTCTTGTAAAGACCAAAAGAGAAGCCGGGGAAGGAAACACCCCAGGCATCCCAGCAGGGAAACCAGCTCCAGAGAGAAGCCCAGGTCATTGAGAGACAACCGGAGGCCAGCAAAAAGGCTCAGTAGGTAAAGAAGCTCGTCTTGCCATTCACAGATCAGTTCCCAGGATTCAGATGACAGAACTCTGCCACACAGGGTGGGATTCTGGGGGTGCGGGTGTAGGGTGAGGTAGGAGAAAATCCGAAAGAGAGACAGAGAGAGAGAATCAAAGAGAGACAGAGAGAGAGAATCAAAGAGAGACAGATTTAGAACAGAGGGTTTTAAGACCCAGATTTGCATATACCAGGTGTGATGCAATCCCAGAAATTCTGGGTGGTGGCAGGAAAATCAAGTTCAAGGCCAGTGCGGGCTCAATATCGAAAGCAAAACCTTGGATTCCCCAACCCCCAATGATGGAGAAGAGTCTGAAAAAGTAAACTTTAATTAAAAAAAATCATATACAACTTTAGGTTCATGCTAAGCTCTCCCACGTGGCCTTCTACAGACAAGTCAGTTTTCCACTGAATTTAGACAAACTGAAGACATACCCATAGTGGACACGGAGCCCCGCCCCTTTTACAGGTGAACAGACAGCTTCCACACAGGCCTGAGCAATGTCCCTGATGTAAGTGACCAAGCAGCAAGTCTGGTTTCCCACAAAGTTCAGAACGCCAGCTTCTTCATCAGCAGATACACTCGGGAGTCCACCTCAAATCCATGAAGGTTGTTGGCATCACCCTGAAGCCTCATGAGCAGACCCCCATAGGACACATATGCAGAGCTGAAACAGAAGGCCCCTTGTCCTGAGTCTGAGCTCTAAAGCAGCTGCTTCCTAGCAGGTCTCCATTCATTGTTTTAAGGGTACTCTCCTAGTATTTTGCCATTGGGAACCCAGAGATTAGGACAAGACTGAATGCAGACATGCACAATGCAGTGTGGTTTACTCTAGTAGAGGAGGAAACACTGCTAAGCCCAGAACTAGGAGACATACAAAAGAAGATTTAGGCAGGAGCTGCAGAGATGGCTCAGCCTTAAGATTACTAGCTCTTCTTGCAGAATGAAGAAGCTCTGGGTTCACTTCACAGCACCACAACGCATTTCACAACCACTGTAATTCCATTTTCAAGGGATCCAATGCCCTCTTTTGACCTTGGTGGACTCACACCTGCACCTGATATATACAGACAAATAAATGCATTTTTGAAAATGCTAAGGAGCCAGGAGATGGCTCATGCCTTTAAACCCAGCAGCAGGACAACAGGAGGCAATCAAATAGAGCTCCTGAGTTCAAGAGCAGCCTGGTCAGTTCCAGCCCAGGCTACACAGAGAGATCCTGTCTCAAAAGAAAAAAAAGTTGGGGAGAATTTTCGACTAACAAGGGAAATTATGTTAAAAGGGAGGAGGAGGGAAGAAGAGGAGAAAACATTGTAAAGAATCAAAAAAAAAAAAAAAAAAGCCTACTCAAACTTTTTTTTTGTTTGTTTGTTTGTTTGTTTTTGAAAAACAGGGTCTCACTATGTAGCCCTGGCTGTCCTGGAACTCACTCTGTAAAACAGGCTGGTCTGGAACTCACAGCAATCCACCTGCCTCTATCTACCAAATGCTGGGATTAAAGGTATTTGCCACCACACCAGCTATTCAAATTCTATATCTAAAAGATTCCCTAGGTGATTTTTGATTCTTTTACTATTTCTCAGCTTCAAGTTTCTGACAATCACACTGTTTTAACATCATCTTAAAGAAAAATAAAAAAAGCCAGGCAGGGAAACCGAAGATCCAAGGGTTGGGATGCAGAGAAGCAGCACATACTTAAGTAAAAAGCAACAAAAGAAAGGCCTAGTTATGAATACTGCATGTAGTTCTCCAGGAAGATGCTCTGTCATCTCTCACAAAGCAAGATTACCAGTGTCTCCTCTGGTCTTGAAACCCTGACAATGGGTAACATTACGTGACCCACATTCAGACTGGAAACTGTTCCCAAGACAAATTCTCCCACCTAGGTTTGGAATACAAGGAAAAAAGGGGGGCCCAAACCAGAAATAGAAGCATGGCCCGACCTCAGAACAGGGAAGGAGAAGACATTTTCTAGAGTGTGATACTTACAGACGTGTGGCTGCTTCAGTCGAGGTCTCGTCCCCTTCAATCCTGTACACTTTCCCATACATTACATACTCAAACTGGTCAGCCCTACAAACAACACACCAGGTTACTCTTCATAGTAAGGGTATAACGGAACTTTAAAAATGGACACTGATGGGCTGGAGAGATGGCTCAATGGTTAAGAGCACTGAGTTCAATTCCCAGCAACCACATGGTGGCTCACGACCATCTGTAATGGGATCTGGTGCCCTCTTCTGGTGTGTCTGAAGATGGCTACAGTGTATTCATCATAAAATAAATAAATATTTTTTTTTACAAATGGAGACTGGTAAGAAGCACTGTAGAAGTGTGACCTTCCTTAACTCCCACAGAAATCCTGTGAGCTGGACATGACCATCTGTATTTTATTGATGAGGAAACAGAAGGCTGAGAGCTGAAAACTCAGTGATCCGTGGCCTATCAGCCTTTGAGACAAAGTCTCTCTATATAGTCCTGGCTATCCTAACTGGCTGGCCTCAAACTCACTGATAGATTAGATACTTATGTTTTCTGTCTCCCGAGTGCTGGGATTAAGAGCGTGGACCACCAGACCTACTATTTCATAGGGATTAAGATTACCAGACCTACTATTTCATAGTCTTCCTATCACACCAAACTTCCTCACAAAAATCTAGGTTACTACGTAATTCTTTCCTCATCCTTCAAAAAGCTACACCTGCAACCAATGGTGGTACAATAACCTTAATTCCAGCACCGAGGAGGCCGAGGTCTATGATCTACATAGACCAGGTCAACCAGGACTACAAAGTGAGAAGACCCTGTCTCAAATAAATAAACTGCTGCAATTCACAAGCTTACGATCACTGCTCTCAGTTATCAAGAAAACTAGTCATTTGAATTTTTTTCAATTTTTTTTTTTTTAAACACAGGGTCTCATGTAGTCAAGATTGGCCTGAGACTTGATGTAAGGATAAAGATATTCTTGAACCCGTGATCCATCTCCTGAGTTCTGGAATTATAGACAAAAGCCGTCATATCCAGCTCTAGTTATCGGAATTCTAACTGCAGCAGTGTCTGTAAGGGAATTCAGATTCCACTGACAACAGTCATTTATCCCTAGAAGTAAAGACTTTTCTATATGCTTACACTTTTCTCTTCATAATACACATATATAACATATAGCATACATTATATATAACATATAACATCATATAACATATAAGTTACACTTCCATTCATTATATCCTCATAGTTACTTACATATAGTACTAGTATATATTACATATAACATATACATATTATATAATATACAATATAATATATATAACATATAGCATATATTCTATATAATGCATAACATCATATAACATATAAAATACACTATACCTTCCATTCATATCCTCATAATTACATATAGTACTAGTATATATTATATATAACATATACATATTATATAGTATACAATATATTGAATACATGTTACATAACTTATGTTACACATTAGCATATAATATGCATTGTAAATTATATACCATATATTATTGTAAAAATCAAATTTTCTATAATATATAATTATATATTTGTATAAAATTTATAATCTATAATCGTCATACAATACTTTCTATACATTTCTTATTGCAGTCACTGGTTTACTGCTACCTCACCTGGAAGGCCTGTCATCTGTGGGGTTGTATTCACCATCATCCAAGGTACCATCTTCATACAAAGTACTAGCTATAACCAACCGGAACTTGTCACCTGAAGAGAGCAGCAACATCAGAGTGAAGAAGGGGACACCAAAGACCAAAATCCTCTTGCACTGTCTGTGTTCAATACTTACCTAAGTCTACAGGGTAAATCTGAATGTTTACATCTAAGATGAGGTCCATCTTGAAAGATTCACTCTCACAGTGCAGTCGGGATACTGGGGAAGAGTGAGTGAACAGACATAATTACAAAGCCTAGGGATGCCAGCTTGGGGTCAAATGCCAGAGATCAAATCAACTAACGTGCCCACACCCACCAGCCTCGCACAACTGCAGTCAGAATCTGACTCACAAGAAGGAAGCCGGTAGTAACCTCAGCAGGTGACAGGACCCAAGAAAGCCGCAAAGCTCCTCTAGCAGTACCAGTCTCTAGGCTCTAAACTTGCCTGGATGATTTAGACTAAACTCTCACTTGTGCAGAGACTTACTCTTCCTGGTAGGAGACATTGTACTGAGGGAATCTGCGGGATGCATTGAGAACTGACATGTGTCTTAAATTTGCTTCCAGGCAAAGTGACACCAAAAAAAAAACAACTTCCGGATCGTTAATAAATACACCAAGCAGTCAGCTGACCGCAACTAAGAGAGCTGCGAAAAGAGCTAAAAGTTCTTAGGCCAATTCAAAATTATGTGTGAGGAAGGCAGGTAGGTAACTCGCTGCAAAGACCTGAGGTAACAAAACAGGTACGGTACCACCTACTTTTATAAGGATCAAGTGTGCGAGCGAGGCGCCCAGTAGAGCACGTAATAACTGTAAGGAGTTAGAAAGGTTACCAGGAGTATACCAGCACCATGGCTAAGGACCACCCAGGAACCAGGCACGCAAATATAATAGAAAAAGCTCTCAAGATTCTCATTCACGGAGTTAAAAAAAAAAAAAACTGTTTCCTGAAGGAGGTACCGAGAGGGTGGGATGGGCCAATTGGGGTGGGTGGGCGTGTTGACCTCTTCCCGCCCCTACACACCTTACTTACCTCGATCAAATTTCTTGCCTTCTGGATCAATGTCTTTCACATCGAAAATATCCTCGAACAGGATGCCCGCCATCGTGAAGGGCACGAGAGCTGCAGAGGGGCTGAGCGTGCGGACACCACTGGGAATTCGCGCAGCCCCTCACGTGGAGAAGAGCACACAGGGCAGAGTACCGCCCAAAAAGCGGCAACGAGGCAGAGGACGCATGCGCACGGGCTGCAGTAACGCAGCCACTTCCGCTGCCTCCTTCTCCCGGCTTCTTCACTTCCGCCGGGAAGGGCCACCTCGGAGTCGCTCGGGGCTTGTGGGCGAGTCTCAAAGCTCGGTGACTCCGCCCAGGGCGGGGACAGATTAAGTCACACCCCCGGCGGGTACCGCGCTGCGCCCGGCTCTCCGGCGCCCTCTTCAGATCATGGATCCCGAAGCGTGGAAAGCTTGGGGGCCTAACCCAGCCAGGAACCTTGATCCTTGGCCCAGAGAAGCCCGGCCCTAGCCCTTCCCTGCGGTCCGCGTGCTGGCCGAGGGCACAGTCCGTGCTGCAGGCAGGTGGAGCAGAACCCCGCCCGCAGAGCATCGGCCCTCCGAACCTAGTGCCCAGCCCCTCAGACTGTCACCAAGCTCCCCAACGCTGGTCCGAGCTGGCTCTGACCAGCTAGACATCACCCGAGCCGGGTGCGTCCGGTTTGGGAATTTGCCATGATGTCACTCTCGGGGAAAGGAAAACCCGCAATGTGCCCTCCCCTGGGGCTTCACCTCCTCGCCACTCTCGCCTTCCCTTGGCCCTGCTTGGCGCTAGCCTCACACTGATCCCCTAGTACATTGCCAATTGAACTTGGTACTGCCTGTCACCCCACTATACTACTCTCTTCTGGACACTGAAGTGCGCCTTCACCCGACACTGGCCTCTCACTGGGAAGCGACAGCTCGCAATACCTTCTTTCTAGGTGTCACGTACTCCCATTACAGCCTCTGAACTGGGCACCTCGTTTCCTGAATGAGTCTTCATCCTGGTACTACTCTTTCTCCACAGATTTCTGGACACTGTCCTGTCCCGTGGCTCCAACCTAGCACTGCCCCATCCTCTTTGTGCCCTCGCCACCTTCTTCTTGCCCCTCCAAGGACCCTGAAAGACGCTGTGGAGCCTCAGCAGGTCGTTTCTTCAGGGCGTCAGCAGCTACTCCGATTCCCCCTTAAGCGGTGCCGGGGAGGAGCGACCTCTGCTCCCCCACACCCCCGCCTCCCAGGAGCGGCCTCCCCCCGCACCAATAGCTCCCTTCCCTCGGGCCTCACCCCTTCCCGTCCCCTCCCACCTCCACCTCCGCCCCTCTTTCCAGGCCTAGCCGTTCCAGGTGCGCCTTCCCGGGGGAACCCGGAGGAAAGGAAGGAGAAAG
This sequence comes from Micromys minutus, assembly GCF_963924665.1. Taxonomy (NCBI): domain Eukaryota; kingdom Metazoa; phylum Chordata; class Mammalia; order Rodentia; family Muridae; genus Micromys; species Micromys minutus. The sequence goes on from NC_137976.1 coordinate 70,559,495, forward strand.
AAGAAAAGGAGGCGACGAGGGAGGGGGCTCTCAGGCATCCTCCGGGACCCGTCTGAGCCGCCTGAAAGTGCGAAGCAGAGGCTGCCCCTGTCTGGCCTAAGAGAGCCCGAACTGGCTTTTTTTTTTTCTGTAGCCCCTTCCCCACTCCAAGAGTCCCCACATCTCCAGCCCCTCCCGCACAACGCAGCAGCCGCGGGAGAGCCCGTCCCTTCCACGTGCCAGCAGACCCGCCCCCGCCCGGCCCCCGCACCCTCACGGGGCTGGGTCAGTCTCCTGGCTTTCTTGGCGAAGGGGTGCGAGATCGTGTTGCAAGCGCCCCCTGCCGCCTCTCCGGAGACCAGGAGGCGGCCCCAATGCAGACCCCGGCCGGGCCCGGACGCCCCTGCAGATGGGCCGGGGCGGAGCAGCAAGTGGGGCACCGCCCTCGGCCCGCCCCGCCAAGGAGGGGACGCTAGCGGGAGGCTGAGCCTGCAGCGCGCGCCCGGGGACCCGTCGCACTCTGCACTCGGCCGCTCGGGCTGAGGGGACAGGACGGGCGCGGGCTCAGCGGGCTGGGAGCTGAGTCAAGGCCAGAGCCCGAGAAGCAAAGGAAGGCAAGAGGACAGTGCACCGAGATGGCGGCCGCAACGGCCGCGGCAGCGGCGGTGGCGGGGGAAGGGATGGAGCCTCGAGCGCTGCAGTACGAGCAGACCCTGGTAAGTGAAACCCAAGGGTTGCACTACGGTGCCACTGCCTCAGGTTGCCCTGGGAAGTGTGAGGACAGGCGGCCTACCCTAACCCGGCCCCAGCCTTCCTCAGCTGTGGAAACTGGGGTTCGGGATCCGCCGGGCTGTAGGTTCGGGGTGTTGGAAAGCTGCTTGCTGAATTCTGACTGAGACTGGTGGCCTGCAGAGGACAATGACACCAGGTGTTTGACCCAGGTGTCATTCCCCTTACCCCCTTCAGCATACACGTTTTTGTTTTCTTTCCGTACCACTCGAGCCCAAGTTACAGCACCCCAATGCTCTTTCTGGGCACCAAATATACCAATGAACTTTCTCCGCATGTTTGTCTACATTCAACACCCTCCCTGGGTTCCTACTAAGTACATAATACTAAGCTGAGCATAAAGACTGTAGGCAAGTTATCAAACCAAGCCCAAACCCTGCTTTTAACGGCCCAAAGCCCAACATTGACAAGAACTCCTCGGTGACTATGTTGGGAAAGGTGGCTTTTGCCACCCTGGGCACTGAAGCTTTTAGGGCTGATGCAGGAAGCAGTAATAATGGGTGTGAGAACTGAAACCTTTGTTCCAGCTCCATCTAGCCAGGTACCCACCATCACCCACGCCCATGGAGTGTCCCTTGACCTCATAAGAAGCAGGGGTCCTGAGCTTTGAGATAACTCATGAGCACCATTGCTGAGAAGCCATTCACCCCCGCTTGTCACTAGAGTGGGGGATCCAAGCCCTAAGGAAAGAAACTGGCCCCATGGCTCCTTTTTTATCAGCTTAGGCTGGAATTTGCCCGGGAGGGTGGCAGGGAGGAACCTCTGTAGGAGAGGGCCTGGGCTGTAACTGAGTCAGAGAGGTGCCCAATTACCAGACTGTGAAACAGGATAACTGGGAGAGGTGGTAGGTATGAGAATACGGTGTCGATAGTGGAGGTGAGCCCTTTTGTTGGAGATGGCCGATATCCTGGCCATCCACAGGTCAAGAAGAGGGGCATTTGGCTGTGGAAGCCAGGCAGGCACCGCACCGGCTGCTCCATCTCCTTGTGTCTGTGGAATGAGTTCTCAGGGTCAAGCGCTCCCTACTCCAGCCTCTCCCACTTCCCCTCCCACCCTTTTGTCTTGCCCTGACCTCCTCCCACCTGCTGTGTTTCTCTGTACACTCTTCCTCCTCCCTGTTCTGGACACTTTGTGTTGCTTTTCCTTGACTGTCCTTTCTGCCTTTCCTCTGAGGTCCCTCTTCCCCCTGCTTCTCCCTCTATTCTGTCTCTATCTCTCCCTCCCCCCCCCAACCCCAACAGGAGCCCTTTGTGTCCTGAAGCTCCGCGGGTGGCAGCCAGAATCTACTCCTCCCCACCCCCCAACACACGCCCAGCTTGGCAGGTCCAGCCATAACACTGTCACAGCCTTGCCATCTACAGCCTCAGCGGCGGTCCCTAGGACCTGTCACTGGCCCCAAGGGCAGTTCCAGAGTAGGACTGAGGCCACCCAACACTGCCTACCCATCCAAAGAGGCTTTCCAGTTCAGCTGGGCTGACAGGCTGATGGGGGTTTGGGAGTGGAGAATGAGGACAAGGGGATTAGGGTGGGTGGGAAGGGTGCAGCTGGGTTGGTCACAGGCCAAAGGCCCAGCAGGAACGTGATAAGGATTGGAGCTGGACCTCCTAGACCCAGCTCTGCTGCCCTGAGCTCCACCAGGCTCTTACTGTTGCACATATGCCCTTGACCATCCCCTAATTCCCTGACCTTCCTCCTCCCACTTTCAGACTGCCTTAGGTTTTTCCATCTTTTCCCTCCTCTGGACCTTTCCCTCCTGCTCCACCCCTGATTTACTAGAAGAGGACCGATTATTCTGCCACCCCCAGGGTTGTGTCCCTGTACCTTGTCTGTCCCCATCACTCTGGCCAGGACAGCCCCCGCAGTCTGCAATGTGCATTGTTCCCACACTCCGAGCCTGAGTATAAACTGGATTCAAGATGGGATATACAGTGTGGGAGCTGAGCGAGGGGGGCGGGGTCAAAACCCAGAAACTCTCCCTACCTCAGCCATTCAGCCTCATGCCGCATCTGTCTGTTGCTCCAGATGTATGGCCGGTACACTCAGGAACTCGGGGCCTTTGCCAAAGAAGAAGCAGCTCGGATTCGCCTGGGGGGGCCTGAGCCCTGGAAGGGGTCCCTTTCTGCCCGGGCTACCCCAGAACTCCTAGAATATGGACAGAACCGCTGTGCCAGATGTCGCAGTAAGATCCTGATTGGGGCAGGGACCCGGATGTTCTGTATTGAGGGAGACAAAGACCCTTAGAGCTGCCCACGGGGGGGGGGGGGGGGAGAAATGGGACACAGAGCAGGAACACATGGTACCAGCTTCTTTACGGATCTTCCCTTCCTTCCTCCCAGTTTGTTCTGTACGGTGCCACAAGTTCCTAGTGTCCAGGGTCGGTGAAGACTGGATCTTCCTGGTCCTGTTGGGGCTCCTCATGGCATTGGTCAGTTGGGCCATGGACTATGCCATTGCTGTCTGTCTACAGGGTGAGGGTAAAGGCTGGGGAGGGCCAACCTCTTTCCTGCATGCCACAGTTGTTTAGGTAACTTGGCTACTGGCCACTTCCTCTGGCCAGTCTGACTCCCATCTCCAGGCCATAATGACTGCCACTTGCACAGGCCACACCTTCCCACCCTCCCTCAACAACCGTCTTATCTGCAACGGGCTTTGTCCCAATGAATGCCTTCCACAACCTTCCCTCTGTCCCAGCTCTGTACTCTTGTCTTAGCATTGTGTCCCAGTGGCAGGCAAGCTGTGGGTGTGTGTGTGCACTAGAGGTCCAGCAAGCATGTCTTCTGCCCACAGCTCAGCAGTGGATGTCCCGGGGCTTACACACCAACATCTTACTCCAGTACCTGGCTTGGGTTACCTACCCTGTCGTCCTCATCACTTTCTCCGCCGGATTCACCCAGATCCTGGCCCCACAGGCTGTCGGTAGGATAAGAGGAGCTGGGGGAGGATCGAGCTTCCTGAATGGCATGTATCAGACGACTCTTCCTGGGCATGTATCTCTGCAGGGTCTGGCATCCCCGAGATGAAAACCATCCTTCGGGGAGTGGTGCTGAAAGAGTACCTAACCCTCAAGACCTTTGTAGCTAAGGTCATTGGGCTGACCTGTGCCCTGGGCAGTGGGATGCCCCTTGGCAAAGAGGTAATTGCAGGTTGGGGAATGAAGGAGTTCCTCCCACTGGAAGAAAAGGCCCGGCGAAGGTCCAGAGAGTCCTGTCCGTACTCACTCCCAACCCCTACCTCCAGGGACCCTTTGTGCACATTGCCAGCATGTGTGCCGCCCTTCTCAGCAAGTTTCTCTCCCTCTTTGGGGGTATCTATGAGGTGAGAGGAAAGCCCTAAGGTCTGGGGGAGGGGGAAGGGGGCTGCTGAGCCCAAGCTGACACTGTATCTTCACCCTGGCCAGAATGAGTCCCGGAACACAGAGATGCTAGCTGCCGCATGCGCAGTAGGAGTGGGCTGTTGCTTTGCCGCACCAATCGGAGGTAGGCGGGGCTCCAGTCAGCACAGCCTGGCCCTACATCTAGCCTCTCCTACTGCACCCCTCTCCCCCTGGGAGTTAAGTCTGTAGGTCAGACCCTGGCCTCAAGGGTGATGTCCTCTACCCCCTGCAGGGGTCCTATTCAGCATTGAGGTCACCTCCACCTTCTTCGCTGTTAGGAACTACTGGCGGGGCTTCTTTGCGGCCACCTTCAGTGCCTTCATCTTTCGGGTCTTGGCAGTGTGGAACCGTGATGAAGGTGGGGATCGTAGGGACAGGGGATCTGAGGGAATTTAAGTGGGACGCAGGTTAGACCTGCCCGCCACTTCTTCTCCCCTAGAAACCATCACGGCTCTCTTCAAAACTCGGTTCCGACTCGACTTCCCCTTTGACCTGCAGGAGCTGCCAGCCTTTGCTGTCATTGGGTAAGGAGCTAAGGGGAGGGCATAGGTCAGGAAGGAGGTTTCCATGAGAAGGAATGTACTTCTCACTCTACCCCCGTGCTTCTTTCTTCTCTAGTATTGCTAGTGGCTTCGGGGGAGCCCTCTTTGTCTACCTAAACCGGAAGATTGTCCAGGTGATGCGGAAGCAAAAAACCATCAACCGCTTCCTCATGAGGAAGTATGTTGGCCACAGACTGTTCTGGATCGAATAAGGACCACATGGGGAGAGAGGGAGGCACTGTGGGTTTGAAGTAGAGGCCCAGTCAAAACCAGGCACTCTAGCAAGGTTGGGGTACTTCAGGCCTGTGATGACAGCAGAAAGCAAAACTGTAGCAATCCTCCTAAGCCATCTGTGGCGACAGTGTGACATAAAGGTGGAAACCTTACTTCTGAGCCATAGGCAGTGACTGGGGTAAAAGACCAAGGTTTACTTAGGTCTTCAGGCCTGGCCCTGATGGCAGGTGGAGTGTGTACCTCAGTTTACCCCATGACTGGTGTGATGATGAGTTATCTCCAGAACATAGCTCTTTCCATTAAGAGCTGGAGAACTGGGAGCGTGGAGGTGTCTGAGACATGAGAGCTGTTCCCTCCAGAACTTCTGGTCAACTTTATGAGTAACCTTGGCTTCCTCCACACTGCCTTCCCTGGCTGGCCTGGAACTCTATGTAACCCAGGCTAGCCCTGAACTCAGAGATCTTCCTGCCTCTGCCTCCCAGTGGGAGGGTGAAAGGCTCAAGCCACTGCACCCAGCTTACACTGTCCCTCAAGTCACCACAGAGGGGCAAATAGTGGCAAAGGCATCTTTAAGCCGGCCTATCACTTGCCCTTCCGCTGGGGCTTCTGAGAGCAGACTTGTCCAAGAAAGGGCTCCACGTGTGTTTGCTGTTGCTGCCTCCTATGGGGTCAGAGAGGGACCCCACTGCTCCCAGCTCTTATAATAATCTGTCCGCCATCAGCCTTGGAGCTGTGGCATCAAACACAATAAAAAGCCTACTCCCAGCCTTTGATAATAAGCCAAGGCTCTGCTCTGAGCTCAGTCCTGAGAGAAGTCAGGGCTCCTGGCCTACGGGAGATGCGTCTCTTGTCTGATGCTGTGACCCCTCTATCTCTAGACGGCTGCTCTTCCCGGCACTGGTGACTCTGCTCATCTCCACTCTGACCTTCCCCCCTGGCTTTGGACAGTTCATGGCCGGACAGGTAGGCCCTATCAGACACCACACCCCGCCCCGAAGCAGCATGACTGGGACCCCTCGTTCCCATGTGCTCCTTCCCAGGGTCTGCGCCCCAAACCTGAAGCGCTATGTTAACTGTAGCTCTCACAGAAAGAGACCCTGGTCACTCTGTTTGACAACCGGACATGGGTCCGCCAGGGCCTGGTAGAGGACCTAGAACTACCCAGCCCTTCACAAGCCTGGAGCCCACCACGTGCCAATGTCTTCCTTACTCTGGTCATCTTCATCCTCATGAAGGTGAGGCTCCTTCCGCAGCCGTACGCCACTAATGTCTACCCAGGTGCTAGCCCAAGCACTTACCATGAATCAGAATATTGTGAGAAAGGGACTCCTATCCCTGTTCTTAAAGATTTCAAGTCAAAGGGTGAGAAGTAACTGCCCAGTTGGTCAGAATGTGAGGATTTGAACCCAACTTCTCTAGTTCTAGAGTTCTTTCTTTTCTCTTCACCCCTGGGGATTCCGGGCTAGCTGGGAAGATTGTGCCTGATTCGGTGAGCTAGGTCTGCTTCCCTGAGGCCTCTGTTCTGAACCCATCCTGCCCACAGTTCTGGATGTCTGCGCTGGCTACCACCATCCCAGTGCCCTGTGGGGCCTTCATGCCTGTCTTTGTCATTGGTGAGTCTGTAGCTGCTTGCTTCCCAGCATGCACCTTTCATACCCTCTGGCTATGGCTTATAGGGTCTTTCTCTGCCCAGGAGTGGGTTTTGACTCAACTCCAGCCCAAACCCCAACTCCCATAGGGCTGCTCCTTTACCGAATGACCCACTGGCCCCTCCCTACCCCACCCTCTCTCTTCCTAGTGCTCCCCCACTACCTCTTTCTCTTCCTAAACCCTCCCTGAAGGAGCAGCATTTGGACGGCTTGTGGGCGAAAGCATGGCTGCCTGGTTCCCAGATGGGATTCACACGGATGGCAGCACCTACCGGATTGTTCCTGGAGGTTATGCCGTGGTTGGTGAGCACCCACTTCTATTTGCTTTGTGCTGCTAGGGATCGAACCCCAGGGTATTGCACATGCTAGGTACGCCCAGCAGCGTCCCCAGTCCATACCTGCATTTGGAGACCACTGGCCCAGCCAGATGGTGAGGCTCTGGTGCCCCCTGCTGGCAGGCCTAAGTACTGTATGGGACCACCCTGAAGGACTCGCAGAGACCCTTGCCCCGGGGAAGGGAAAGTATCCTGGGGAACTGAGAATCCTTAGGAGACTGAGCATGGCTGTTTCCAGGGGCAGCTGCACTTGCAGGAGCAGTGACACACACGGTGTCCACAGCGGTGATTGTCTTCGAGCTCACGGGCCAGATCGCCCACATTCTGCCTGTCATGATTGCTGTCATCCTGGCTAATGCTGTTGCCCAGAGCCTGCAGCCCTCCCTCTATGACAGTATCATCCGCATCAAGAAGCTGCCCTACCTGCCTGAGCTGGGCTGGGGCCGCCACCAGTATGAAGGGCCCAGTGCAAAGAGGGTGGGAGTGGGGGGTAGGCCTCCCAGGGCCCTTCAGCCCCACCTCCAGCCAGGTCCCTGGCCAGGGCTGAGACCCTAGCTGTTTTGCTCTGCATTAGAGCTGTCCTCACCCCGGGTGGTCTATAGTTGTCCTCTACTGCCAACCCAAGAGGAGGGTGGAGAATGCTAACTGCCCCTGGGCCCTCCACTCCTGCCCCCTCTGATTCTCCATCCATCCTCATGACACTGGGGTGGTGGTAAATCTGGGCCGGTCTTCCATGCTGAGCACACACTGAATGTCCAGTTCTATCTCCAGGCAGTACCGGGTACGAGTGGAGGACATCATGGTGCGGGACGTACCCCATGTGGCCCTCAGCTGCACTTTTCGGGACCTGCGGTTGGCACTGCACAGAACCAAGGGCCGTATGCTGGCCTTAGTGGAGTCCCCCGGTAAGGCCAAGAGGGGCCCCGGTGTCATGGGCATCCCCTAGGAGCACAGCTCGGGAAGGATTAGGGAGCCCAGAATGAGGCTTTGCCCTTAGGTATGCAGCCTCTGTCCAGGGCTCAGCCTGGGTGTAGAAGGCAGCAAGGAGGAAGCTCACACTCCCAGCTCCTGAGCCCCTTCCCTTGCTCTGTCCAGAGTCTATGATCCTGCTGGGCTCCATCGAACGCTCACAGGTGGTAGCACTACTGGGGGCACAGCTGAGCCCGGCGCGCAGGCGGCAGCACATGCAGAAGCTAAGGAAGGTGCAGATGTCGCCACCAGACCAGGAGAGCCCCCCTACCTCCGAGACCTCCATCCGCTTCCAGGTAAGGGAAAACCACTCCAAACACACACATACTCCTCCTGAGTGTCAACTTGTAGCCTTGTAGGTCCTGAGCGGTAGTCTCTCAGCCCCTCCCTGTCTATGCAGGTGAACACGGAGGACTCGGGCTTCTCTGGAACCCAGGGGCAGACTCACAAGCCCCTGAAGCCTGCTCTAAAGAGAGGGCCCAGCAACGCCACAAGCCTCCAGGAAGGTCCCACAGGTGAGCCATTTCTCCTCCACCTCAGCCTGAGCCACACTGCAGCTGCCTGAGACTACCCAGGTAGGCCGGGAGCAATTGGAGTTCTACCTCTTACCCTTTCCACCTTGCCCCTCTAAACCTTGGGTTTGGAACACAGGCAACATAGAATCAGCAGGCATTGCCCTCAGAAGCCTCTTCTGTGGCAGTCCACCTCTGGAGGCAGAAGTGAGTAGCCGGGACACTCCCTTTCTGATTCTCCCAGTTAACCCTCCAATGACTCTTCCACTCTACCTGCTTCCTGCTCTCCTGTCAACTCTGCCCCTGCAGTGTGCCCTTTCTCCTGGGCTCCGTCCCGTCCTTCACATCCCCTCTCCCTATAACCTCGACTCCTCTCTGCTTTGGCTCTGACAAAGTCGGAAAAGTCGGAATCCTGTGACAAACGCAAGCCGAAGCGGGTCCGCATCTCCCTGGCGGTACGTATGCCCCTCCCCCTGCAGCTCAGGAGAAACAGGCAGGGAGGGCTGGGGTCTCAGTGGGACAAACCTCCCAGAGCCAGGGGTACATCCACCTTCCTCTGTCTTCCTCCTAGAGTGACTCAGACGTGGAAGGAGAGATGAGTCCTGAGGAGGTAAGACGCCATTAGAGTCCAGACTGTTTCTTCCTGGGTGTGTTATCATCTTGTCTAACTAACAGGAAGGACCGCAGGGTGGGTGACTGGCAAGCCACCCTTGGGGAGGTGAGAGTGGAGTTCTGGGTTCCCTCGCCCTAATCCTCAGTCTCTTCTCCTCAGATCTTAGAATGGGAAGAGCAGCAGCTAGATGAGCCAGTCAACTTCAGTGACTGCAAAATCGACCCCGCCCCCTTCCAGCTAGTGGAGCGGACTTCTTTGCACAAGGTAGGAAAGGGTAGGTCTGGACTCAGACCAATGTGGTCAGAAGGAGTAGGAGACGGTATACTCCGTGCTGTTTGTAAAACATACTGCTTTCAGCCATGGAAGTGTCTGAGCCAAGACTCCCTCGCCTTGTCCTGCTCCTTGGTGGAGCCAGGCATCATTTTTCCTCTGCTCAGAGTTACCCCATGGAATTCTGGACCAAAGCAGCAACAAAGACACAGCTTGAACTGGGTGGAAGCCAGAAGGCCAGGCCAGGGTCAGAGCTAGGCAGGAGGCTGCCAGAGCCCAACAAGGCTGATACACACCCACGCTGGAAAAAAAGAGGGGGAGGGGTTGAAAAACAGGCCAGATAAGAAAATCTAATAAATAAGCTAACAAACAGTCAAGAAGGTTGAGGCCACTGCAGTGAAGAGATAAACAAAGATGAGACACCAGTAGGGGGTTTGGAATGTCAGACCCCAGAGAGTCTAATGTCCAGCAATTCAAGGGAAACCTGTAGAGGAGATTCAGAAAGATAGCGCAGCACAGGGGAACATGTACAGGTAGATGGAGAAGAAATGGCTCCCAAATTGCTGGGGTGCCTGGCACCACCAGGTACCCAAAAGCTGCCACGTAAAGGGCTGCCCAGCCAAAGCCGAGGAGCATTTTAATCCCATTTTTAACAGACTTAATGTGTAAGCCTCCACTGGTAGGTACGGACAAGAGGGACAGGTAATGGAGTCAGTGGCCCCAAGGCTTTGTCCTGGGTGGCCGATGTAGACACAAGCTGTTGTTATAAAGTCAGCATAGTAAACACACACAAGCAGCCGCAATGGGAGGGAGGCCAAGGGAAAACCAAACAGCTGGGTGGTGGTGGCCTTTAATCCCAGGAAAGGCCTAAAGGCCAGCAGATCTCTGGGAGTTGAAGGACAGCCTGGTCTACAGAGCAATTTCAAGGACAGCCAGGGCTACACAGAGAAACCCTGTCTCAACCATCAAAACAAAAACCAAACAAAGAAAAGACAGCCAAAGGAACTTGTAGAGAGTTTTAGATAGAGACCTCGGATCAGACTGGGGTGGAAGAGGAGATGGGCGAGAAGGCACAGAAAGCCACCACACGCTGGTGTGACTCCCTTGGTTACCCGTCATACATGATGGTCATGCTTCCACTGCTTGTGTGTGCCAGGCCCTGTGCTCAGGTCTTCATGTGTGTGATTTAATTCTCACAGCCAGTCTAGCCGACGGGCAGCGTGACATTCTCTGGCTGTCCTGGAATTGATTCTGTAGACCAGCAAAGCCACTTCCAGAGACATAAACCATCAGCAACTAACAAAGCACAGAAAACCTCAGCTGTCTCTGCCACCACCGCCTAGTGTGACATTCCAACTATTATAGAAAACTGTAAAGTTAAGTAAACTGCCCGAAGTCACACATCCAGGGAGTAGCCAAGCTGGGCCTGAACCAGACACAGTTGAACCTAAAGATCATGAAGAAAGTCATTTGCCTGCATCTGTCTTCAGAGTCAGGCCCAAGACTCAGCTCTCCTGGCGAGGCTGTCGGAATTCTCCAGAAGGCTCTGTTGTTCTCTGGCAGTTCAGTTCCCAGGCCACCAATGGGCTCCCTGGCGTCCAATTAAATTAAAATGAAAAAGAACAAAGTCGGTATTTGTTATCAACTTAAACTACCACAGGAAGGGAAGAAGCCTCCCAAGGAACCAACAAAAGTACCAAGAACGGGAACAACCTAAAAGATTAGAATTCTGCAGATTGAATCCTAAACTGGGGTCTACTTACTAAGAAAGCAGTAAGCAGTCATTTGTTTCAGAAAGTTCAGGAAGGGCACTCTCAGAGGGCGAGAACACATGAGACTCTTCAGGAACCTCATGGTAGCAGCTAGCTACAGTGGGTAGAGATGAGGCCGAAGAGCCCAAGGTGACAGCAAGACTGAACCCAAATCCTCCCTTACCTGGCTGTAAGGATAACAATGGACCAAGTGGGTTAGTCAGTCTGGGCCTCCCCATCTAAGTCAGAATGACGTAAAGTATGGTGGTGGTATGCCTGTAGTCCCAACACTCTGGATGGTCAAAGTCATCCATGACTATCCTGGTATATGAGGCCTTCACTCCAAAAGCCCGGGAGCTATGCACAGCAGAACGGTGAGGCTGGCCACTCTGGGGAGTGCTGGCGCTACTCAGGTTTGAAAAAGCCAGAGAATGGCAGAGCCCAGCTGGAGAGGCAGACAGTAAGAAAATTCAGTCCATTGTCTCAGTCCAGAGGACAGTGAGGCAGAGCTGGGCAGAACGGCAGGAGAGCAGTGCCTAGCATGCCAACTGCCAGGCACGAGCTGTACACAGACCTATAAAAGCACATCGCCTGCTAGGTCACTATGATTAGGAATGAGCAGAAAACGGACCTGCTTAATAGCTGTTCAAGGAAGGTGAGGAGGATTACATGACCTTAAGCTAGGAGATCTCACAGTAAAGACGTCCCCCCCCCGGGGGGGGGGGGGAGACGGAAATTAAGGCTAATTTGTAGCACATAGGGTTCGTTATATAATGAGATTGCTAACTACATGACAGTTACAGGTACTGAAGAAACCTGACTTCAAAGACTGAATTTCTAAGATGGGTGTGGTGGCACACACCTATAATCCTATACTTAGGAGTCTGAGGCAAAAGCAGCATTATAGACTCAGGGTCAGCCTGGGCTAAGTAGTGAGCTACTGGAGTTACAGCTCAGTGGGTAAGGAGCCTTACCCAGCAAATGTGACACCCTGGCTTCAGTCCCCAGAACCACCAAACTGAGACTCTTGCTTCAGTATGTCATTTCTTGACCCTCCCATAAGTGTAGCATGTGACACGTAAGACCCTGAGGCCCACCTATCTTGAATCACCTGTTATGCCAAGAGGCTCATATGTACCCCAAACAGTAGATAAACCAATTCCAGGAAATGCCAAGAGCTGTTTTCAAGACAGCAAATGGAAACTGTTGATAACGTCTGAAGCCTAGTGGTCACATCTGAGGGCTTGGGAAGCTTGATACCAGCATACTCAAGCCTTTGGCCTCTAAGCTTTGGGACACAGCAACATTCTCAGAGCTCAAATTTCCCTCCAGCAGTCCCTCCCACTGTCACACCCCAGTCTACCCTGGACCCCTCTGGCTTTGTGATTCTGAGATGCTCCCTGAATATCAAGCTCAGTGTTTCTGCTTCCTGTTCTGCAGACCCACACCATCTTCTCACTGCTGGGAGTGGACCATGCCTATGTCACCAGCATCGGCAGACTCATTGGGATTGTCACCCTAAAGGAGGTGAGGTGACATGGCCAAAGCCACTTACGCTTCCAAATAGCATCAGAGCTGTCTGGCTCCCCCAGGGGACGTGCTGGGGAGGAGCCTGAGTCGGGGCACACATCTGACTCTTACCTTTCCAGCTCCGGAAGGCCATTGAAGGCTCTGTCACAGCTCAGGGTGTAAAAGTCAGGCCACCCCTTGCCAGTTTCCGCGACAGTGCCACCAGCAGCAGTGACACAGAGACCACAGAGGTGCATGCGCTCTGGGGGCCAAGATCCCGCCACGGCCTCCCAGGAGAGGGCACCCCCTCTGATAGCGATGACAAGTGCCAGTGACCCCTGCTAGGTGGCCTGGATTCCTTCTGCAAGCAGTGACCAGAAGCTGGAACCTAAGGCCACTCCCATCTTCAACACCTACCTGCTGAAGGATCAGCAGATGCCCTGGCAGGATGAGGTGGGCTTCTGTGGCCCCTGCCCCATCTTTGAGAAGAGGACAGAACTAAAATGGGTTTATACTGGAACCTCCAATGACAAGATGTATATAGAAATTTACAAAGATTTTTATATTAATTTAATAAAACAATAAATAGAATAAACACCTAATTAGCCACTCATGTATAGAACACTTGTGCTACTGGCTCATAATTTCACCTTGGATCCTCTTACCTATTGCCCAAGTCTCTGAGATTCGTTCTTACAGCCACCTACCAAACCCAGTGTCCCTGTAATATCGGATCTGCCAGAGGCCTCCATTGGCTGATCAGCAACACCCTGCCTGGGACAGGGCCCCTATCACTGTGGCTAAGCCTTCCATTCCGCCAAGAAAAGCTCTACCCTCTTTCCTCCCTCATGACTGTTCCTTCATCAGACTGTTCAATCTGGCTGCCCAGCGGCCCCCTTGTGGTTCTCTGTGAAAGGACAAGGCCCTCCCAGCTCTGTAACAACCAGAGCACATCCTTTGTCCAGTTCCGCCCTACTGAGACTCTGCATGTGCCCACACAACTTTGCCATGCTGGGAAAGGGCCAGGGTTGAGGGAAGGGAGGGAGGGGAAGTGAGGGGGGGGGCAAGGGCACACTCTTTCATCATTTCCAGTGCCTCCCACGGAAGATCGGCTCAAAGAACAGACCAGAAACCCCCTGTCTTTAGGGAGAAAAAGATTTAGAGACAATGGAGGGTGAAACACAGCAGAGCCCAGGTGGGCAAGGGGACCCTTAGGAATGGCTCAATCTGTAGACTCCAGGAGGGCAGGAGCCAGCCCCGTGGGTGGAGGTGGTTCAGTCAAGCACTGCACATGGACTTGAAAGAGAAAAGCAGAGGAGAGGGCATGGGGGAGGGGGGAGGATGTGTGGCCGGGCTTCTTCCATTTCCACCTTCCCAGCCCAGCCACAACCCTCTCAAGTTCACATCCCAGGAGGAAATGTGGCATTTTGGATTCAAGAAACATGAACGTCACTGTCTGCCACAGCTGTAGCCATGCCCCAGGAGCCCCGGGCAAGCCCCGGCAAACCCCAAGAGTGGAAGCAGGACATGCGCCCCTAGCCTGGCCCCTGCCTCCTCTCCAAACACTTTCATGCAAAACACACAATGGAGAAGTGAGTGCTCCCAGAAGCCCTCAAAAGCTTCAGAGCCCACATTTGGCCACAGAGGCTCTGCCCCCAGGCAGCAGCCTGGGGAGACATGCCAGCAATGGGCATGCCTGGGTCACTGGTCCACCTCATCCTCATCTAAGGATACGACCCCAGAAGAGGCCGCATCGGAGACCTGCTGCTGTCTTTCCCAGCTGCCTGTGGGCAGTGGGCAGAGCGGCTGGCAGTCCTTGCAAGAATCAGGCTCCTCCTCGGCAGGGGAAAGGCAGGACTCTGAGAACGGTGAGTTGTAAAGCGAGTCCTGGGCCTCCAATGGACCCAGGCTGCGGAAGGCACTTTCCCGGCTGTGTGGCAGTCTGGCAAGAAGCAGCTCTTCACCCAACATCTGGGAGGTCATCCTGGCTGGGGAGCCCAGCAACCCATCCTCCAGGCTGCACAGACTAGAGCACAGGGTATCTGGGGACACGGTCTGTGAACAGTCGCTCTCTGGTTCCACAGAGCCCTGGCGTACAGGCCGGGAGAATCGACGACCTGTGAAGAGGTCCTGTAGGTGGGACCCCAGATGTCCAGCCATGTCTGTGAAGGGAAGAAAGAAAACAGCTTTGCTGGCCCCATTTCAGTAGGTCAATATAGAAACCACATAATCACAGGCACCTCCCCCCACCCTTCTACCCTTATCATAGCTGTGAGGAGAGGGGTCAACAGGGGAGTCAGTAGGACCTGGGTAACCGGAACAAAACTTAACTTTTGATACCACAGCTTCTTTCATAGTGAATTAGAAATTCTAGTATCTGCTTTGTAGTATTAGATCAAGAGGCGGCAAGCAATCAATGTAAGACCACTATTGACCATACAGGCTGCTCACGACTCAGAGCTAAATCGCCCTTGCTCAGCTCACTAAGCAGAGCAACCTAACCACAGAGCTACGCCCACCAGGAAAAGCCGTGCATTTTTAAAATTTACTCAAAGATAATCTACAGGCTTTCGATAAATGTTCAAGGTTAGCCTGGGCTATAGACTAAGTAAGACCCTTTCTCAAAAACAAAATAAATTAAGACCAAAAGAAAAAAAATCATAAAATACTTATGATTCCACCTTGGCCTTAAGCATTCAACTCAGTCCCTCTGGACCGCAGCAGCAGCTCCGTGCCTGCTTTAAATGCAGGTTTGGCCTTGAAAACCTTGTTAATTAGCCAGAGAGTAGGTGATCTTCAAAGGCAAAGAGTCAGGGACTGGGGGCAAGGGTCTGGTGAGGCCAGCCACCAGAGGCTGCAGGGAGAACTGGCCGAGTAGTCCAAGGAACGGGAGATAAAAGAGAGGCTGAGCACAGCTGCAAAGCCTCCAGAGTCCTTTTCTGCAAGCACTGGCCCAAAGCAAGGCCCACAGGCTGGGATACAAAGACGCTGAGCTGGAGCCAGCATCCTGTGGAGTCCAGGCCCAGTGTGCCTTCCTGTTTGCTTGGGATCGTTGCCCTGTGAGGTGCTGAAAACTGTGCCGCCAGGCCATCTGTCCAGCCACAGCCAACCGAAGCCCTCTCAAGGAGGTAAGGCAAGGGTACCATAAATTCTTCCGGAAACAAGACTGTACTATGGGGTAGGGAAGAGGCACCAAGTTCCCTGAGCTTGTTTCTTCTTTGTTCTGAGAACCACAAGGCTCACTACACACAGGAAAGAGAGCAGGGTTAGCACCTATAGAAAACAGCTGTTCCATTTTCCAGTGCTGTTTTCCCACCAGAGTGCAGCTGGTGATCTTTGTCCTCAGGGTGTCAAGGTCAGCCTGGATACACTGTTTCCTTCTGTCTGGAAGACTTAAATTGCTCTGGCAGGCTCTGAGTAAATCACCACACCTACCAGGCAAGCTCACCCCAAGAGGCAGCGTCAAATGCTCCTCACCTGTGTCAGTTCCTCCAGTAAAGTCCTCGTCATAAGAATCGTCGGTGGAGTCATCTCCATCCACTGAAGACCATGCCCGGAGCTTGGCTTCGGCAATAGCAAACTGCTCGGCCACTCCTATCAAAGAGACACAGCGTTCGCTGACATACATGGGAGCTAAGCTAAAACTAGGGCTTGCTGTGTAGACAGATGTCCCTGAGGTCTCTGGGCAGAGAGAGGTATATGGAAGAGCTCCAGCCCCAATGCCAGATCCAGTGAGATTAGTCACAGCGGCCCTATGATAAACCTGTAGGGCTAATTCCCTTCCTGCTTCCTACCTGCTGCAAAGCGAGCCTCTTGTTCACCCTCACTGAGGTCTGAATAGGAGGAAAAAGCTGACTCCAGAGCAGCCGCTGAGTCACTAGGCTTGCTCCAGCCCTTCCATTCAATAAGGTGAGCCACACGGCCCTGGGCCATGGCTGTGGGCTTGGTCACGTGGTCCTTCACTACCTGGGAAATACCTGGAGGTGGGAGAGAAAAGTTGGGTTGAGGGTAAAGGTTAGGGAATAGCCAGTATGAAAGTAAATGAAGATCTCTCCATGTCCTTCGGGTAAGGGGGAAGTGCTAGCACTGATTTGCAAAAAGAAATCCCTGAAAATACCCACAGAAAATATTCCCACAGTAATCAGTCCCACAAGACGTGAGGACTCTCTCTCGGACTCTCTCTCTCTCTCTCTCTCTCTCTCTCTTTCTTTCTCTCTCTCTCTTCTCTCTCTCTCTCTCTCTCTCTCTCTCTCTCTCTCTCTCTCTCTCTCTCTCTCTCTCGTTCTTGCTCTTGCTCCCCTGCACCCTTCCCTTCCCCTGTCTCTCTTCATGTGCTTACGGCTGGCTTCTACTCCTCTACTTCTCTACTCTCTTCTCTCTCTCTGCCTCTACTATCCTCTTAACTCCCCCATGACCTGAATAAACTCTATTCTGTACTAAAGAGAGAGAGAGAGAGAGAGAGAGAGAGAGAGAGAGAGAGAGAGAGAGAGAGAGAGAGAGAAGGAAGGGAAGGAAGGAAGGAAGGAAGAAAGAAAGAAAGGAAGGAAGGAAGAAAGAAAAGACTTGAGGAGAACTGGAGAGATGGCTCAGAGGTTAAGAGCACGGGCTGCTCTTCTCGAAGTCCTGAGTTCAATTCCCAGCAACCACATGGTGGCTCACAGCCATCTAGAATGAGATCTGGTGCCCTCTTCTGGCCTGCAGGCATACATGCAGGCGGGAACACTGAATACATAATAAATAAGTCTTTAAAAAGAAAAAAAGACATGAGGGAAGGAAGGAAGGACGAATTGGGCAGAGAAGCACATACCATGCAGGGACGATCTGGCCAGTGCAGCAATCTCTTGGATGGTTAGAGCTCTCCGGGACTTGGGCAGCATTGCGACTGTGTCTCCAACATTCACCTTGAGTAACACCATCAGAAAGGTCAGTGCCCCTGACAGAAACAACCTTCTTTCCAACATACTCCTGTGTACACCAAAGCCCCATTGGTATGTGGGAGCTGGACGAATGCTAAGATGGAATGCTGTGTATGCCCTATATGTGGAATAGCAGCACAGTAGCCACTGGCATGCAGAAAGGGCTGAGAAGCTCTCGGGAGCAATGGACACTCAATCCGAAGAAAACAAAAGTAGAGCTAAGCTTCGGCTTTCCCGGCTCTCAGCAGGGAAAGAGACAAACGAAGATATGACGAATCAACTGTGGTGTGGAGCCTCTGAAGAAATGATGGGCCTGGTGGTGTGGTGCACACCTTTAATCCCAGCACTCAGGAGGCAGAGGCAAGCAGATCTCTGTGAGTTCAAGGCCAGCCTGGTCTACAGAGCAAGTACCAGGACAGCCAGGACTACAGAGAGAAACCATGTCCTTGAAAAAGAAAAAGAAAACAAAACAAAAAGACAGGCAGGAAGGAAGGAAGAAGGGAGACAGCTAAGGCAGACACAGCCTTAAGGTTTCCCTCTCTCTTTAGATATATGTCCAGCTCTTTCTAGACTGCCTGCCAGAGCCACACACTCAGCATGACCAAAGCCAAGGCAATAAATACACTCTCCTCCTCACATCTGGGTTTGTTTTCTAACTTCCTATTTATCTACAACCATTCTCCATTTCCCAGGATTACCATCAACTCTGCCCTAGGCTTGGCCTGCACATCTCTGAAAATCTAGTAAAGGTGCCAGGGAATGTAGCTCATTTGGAAAAGTGCTTGCCTACCGTTCAGGAAAGCACTGTTTAGCACCACATAGACCAAGCCTTGTGGCAACTGGCACATGATGCTAGCTGGGAGATGAAGGCAGAGAATCAGAAGCTTAAGGTCACCTTTGGCTATTAGGAAATTGAGGCTAGCCTGAGCTACTTAAGACCCTATCTCAAAACAAACTTATCTCTGACAACAAAGAATCCTTCCTGTTCATGTGTGGAAGCCACCACTGCTTCTCTTAAGCCTGCTTCCCTGTATCTCTCCCCAGGTTAGCACAGGCCTCCCTAGCCTCCTGTACTTTCTCAGCCAGGAGGTCTGCACATCTAATCTTTTCTGTTTGTCCATGCTCCACCACTCCCCTTGGCTGGCCTTCTCATCTTTCCAGCTGTTTCTGAAGCATCCCCCCTCAGAGAGGCCTTCCTGCTACCCCAACAGTGGACTGTCCTCCCAGTAGAGTCACCAATGAATCACTGTATCCATCAATGAACCATTAAGCCTACTTGCCAGGTGTAAATACGGCTTTTCTTGGCTGGTCTTTGCCTCTTTGAGGAATTCAGTTTCTTATGATCACCGCAGCAGCATTGTTTAAACAAAGCCCGAGAAGACGTAAATGTGTGGGCCAAGTAAGTCAAGGTATAAAGGTCCAGTCTCCCAAGAATACAGTGAATCAAAATGTCTTCATTTCAAAACTTGTACAGTGATGCATATGTGTGCGTGTAGGCGTGAAAATATCATAATGAAAATATGATGACAAAATAGTTTGTACACTATCTAAATCTAACATTTTGGGTTTTTTGGTTTGTGTGTGTTTTAGGGAAAAAGATAACTTTTCAGAGAGATGGAGAAAGGGTTCTGAGGTTAAGAGCATTTGCCGCTCTTACACAGGACCCAAGTTTGGTTCCCAGCACCCACATCAGGTCGCCCCTGTTAACCCTGTTAACATAGCTCCAGGAGATCAAACACCTCTGGGCTCCATGGACACACCCACACACACAGTTAAAGATATTTTTTTTTAATATAAAAAGAAATAACGTCTTCTTTTAGTCCCTGCCTCTTGTTATTCAGGCACTTAAGGTTCTACCATAAGGAGGCTTCTGCCTTTCCCTGGGCCTTCTTCAAGTTCTGCCTAATACCACCAAATTCTTTCACCTTCCTGCCTGCCTCAAGGAAAAGGAACTAGCTTTTAGGCCAAAAAGGTTTTCAAAACGTTCAAAGAGATAGCCTTACAAAATGCTCCCCGTAACTTAAGGCCACAAGTGTCTCTTAGTAACAATGCTTCAACCCACAGACTTATTTTTTTAAAACCCCTCCACTCTCGCGCGGCCCCTCCCATGCTCTGGAAAGCCTGGTACTCCGGAGGGAGCAGGAGATGACAGGGTCAGAGTTAAATGCATATGGGCTCCTAACTCCATCCTGTACCTGACTTAATGCTCCTTTGATAAGCCCCAGCAAATGTTTTCCTATGCTGAATGTAACTGAGGCACACACCCCCTTCCCAGCATTACCTAATTCTCCTCCATCATGGTTGGTTCCACCTGGCACAAGCGGCCTCCACCTGCCCCTTGACCTCAGGCCCATCCTCCGTCCCTCTCCTTCAGTACCTGACTGACAGGACCTCCTGATTGGCGCCGATAGCCTCTGGCCAGGCCTGTGGGAAGGAGAACCTGGCGGGTGTTTCCTGGCCCGCTCTCCCTCCCTCCCCTTTCTTCTCCCAGCCGGGGCCATCCATGCCGGGCGGCGACGCTCCGCGCAGCTGCGGCCCTGGCCCAGAGAAAAGGTGTATATCTCCCTGGCAACCCATCACCATGCAACAGGGTCTCCCGGGATACGGCCTGGGATGCGCTGACGTCAGCACCGAAGGCGCTAGCAAGCCAGCCCGCTGGCTCCACGCCGAGCAGAGCAGACCGGCGCGGGGGCGGCCTGCCGGATAGCGCCTCCGCTAGCAGGAAAAAGAGAGCCCGAAGCAGGATGGTGAGGCAGGAACGGGGAGGGGTCACACGAACCCTCAATGTGAACGCCACCCCCCCCAGCCCTCCCCCCTCGCCAAGCATGCACAGAAAAGGCGCAGCACCTCTGGCAAGTCCTGGCTGTCCACGGAAGAAGGACGCGGGGACCGACTCCAGCCTCGGAGAGTCCGAGCAGATCCCAGGGAGGACAGAGAGATACCTCGAGGGAGTTCGATCCACTCCACAGCCCAGGCAGGGTCGGAAGCCACTGAGGAGCCGGAGGGAAAGGTGTTCATCTGCATCCCTCCACTTCTATCAAGACTCCCATTTTCACCATGTTGCCGTGTCATTTTTATTACCCCTCCCCCATCTCGCAGACAATCTGGGACCACGTACTCTCCTATACCCTGAAATCCCCCATCCCACAGCTCTGACGGTAGGGACCCTTTTGTGGCAGCCCTAAGGACACCTTCCTCTACAACTATTTTGCCATCAGAACTTAAGGTGAAACCCAAACACGGATAAATCCTGACCTCTTCCCTCAGCTCAACAACCCTTGGAAAAGTACGTGACATTTGCCCACCAACACTGCCCTGTCTCCCACTCTCCTCCCCGTGAGTCTTTGCTCTCATCAAACTCAACTGGTCTATCACTATTTTTCCCAACAAACCCATGATTTTCCTAAGCGCTCACTCTTACAATCCATTACCTAATGGCCCCAATCTGCGACTCCCCATTTCGGTCTGTTTCCCACCGCTTTCCAGATCACAACCATGGTCTGTGCTCTCACCTCTGCGACTTGTCTGACAAGTCCATCGTCCTCCAGGCCCTTCTCGCTGCCACAGAAACATTTTGCCCAGCACAGAAATCATAGGCATGCTGGCTGTGTTGATGCAGAGAACCCAAAGCCCGAACTACTTCAGGCTCAGCTCCCAGTTCTATTCTTGTTTTGGCTCCGGATGCTGAGCCAGTCCCCTCCCCACTTGGAACTTGTGCCTAGTCACATAAGGAGAACACTCCTGTCTCATAGCTTTGAGGAAGTGGGAGTGCCAGGGACCTCGCCAAGTTCTCTGGCTTGTGGAGCTAAGGCTCATCTTTAGCTTACACAGTGCCAAATGGTCATGTACATCACAACTAACCTTTTAGCTGGAGCAGACGCCTCTGTCCCCGGGCCTCTGCCAGTTGGTGGTCCCCAGAAATGCTACCAACCAGAAAAAAAGACAGGTTACTGTCTATGCCTAACCCCTAGCTGGTATCTAATTAGGACTCTCAAGACCAGTCCTGAGGTCAGCTAAACTCTTGACTACAGGAAGGGATGACTTCCTGAACTCCAGGCAGATCAGGAAAGTCAGAATGCCCTGCTACTTCCCAAATTCATAACCCACGAGGTTATTTCTACTTCCCAAATTCATAACCCGCGAGGTTATTTCTGAAACTACAAATCCCAGAATTCAAGGGAACTACAAATTCCAACCAGAGTTTACTTGTAAAACACCTCAAATATCAACCATACTAATGCTTTGTGTGACTGACCACCAGCTTGGAAATCCTAGAACCCATTCCAAACTCATTCTTTGACATAGGAGGTAGGCTGGCTGACCTAGAGCTAAAGCACCGCCCCTAAACACACACACACACACACACACACACACACACACACACACCTCTTCATGGAAACCAAGGCCTGAGTAGGGCTCAGCTGCTACAGGAAGACCTGGTGAAGACTCTGGACTTTTTCTCCTCGGAGTAAGGGTGATATGGTTTTGTTGGGTTTTGTTTGTTTTGGAGGGAGGGTTAATAGGAATAAAATTATTTGCAAGCGTGAGAGATTATCAATTTGCTCACAGATGCTCCACCTGGGGTTTCAGACCCTTTAATCAACAAGCTGGTTCTGAAGCTTGAGCAAGTGTTAGGCAAAAATTCCATGGTGGGGTACTTGGCCAGCGTGCAGGCTGACTCCTGAGGATGGTAGCACCCAGGTAAGAGGCAGGTCACAGCAAAGAGCCACTCCTAAGACAGTGAGATCAGAGAGGTAGGTGTATGCAGTGAAGTATGTAGATATAAAAGGCTAGTTGCTAGAAGCCAGGAAGGTGGGGGCCGCAGGTTGGCCCACGGTTCCCAGACTGTGCCCCGCAGCGACTCTCAGCAGCAGGAATACAGGCAAAAAGGCAGAAGGTGAGTACACCACGGAAAATCCCAGTAGCAGTAAGGCCACAGGAACAAGCCAGAGCCCCCTCGCGGTACGCTCATCTGGCCCAACCCGCCTCCCTGACGCAGGCTCCTCCCTCTCCTTATACCAGCCCCCTCCTCACCACCCCTACCACCCACGGCCCCACCTGGCCGACTCCCTATCCAAGCTCCGGCCTCCGCCTCTTACCCTGACCGGCTGAGCGCCGAGAGCCAATACAGCCCATGGCAGGGCACCCAGGCACGCTAGCCCGCGCTCGGGACCCGAGCCATCACCTTGGAGAGGGTCGGGCCGCGGTCACCACCAGGGAGGGGACAGCCTGTGAGAAGGGGAGGGGGTGGGAGCAGCGCGTCTGCTGCCGCTCCCGAGAGAGGGGAACAGGGCCGGTGACGTAAGCGCGGGGCCGTGCCCACCCAGAGCAGGCGGGGCAAGCTGACGTCACAGCCACTCAGTGACAGCCTGGGTCTCACAGCATCTCCAGTCCACTGCCGGTAGGCCATGGAGTCAATTCTACATAGGACACCCACCCCACTCATGGGTTTCTACAAGGGCCTCAAACTCAAGGCCCGGATCAACCTGACAGGAGTAAAAGTACCCTACGCTCATTTCCCATTTCATGTCAAACTGAGCCAGAGACCCTAACCCTCCAGAAAAGCAACACCCCAGGTTCCCAAAATTTTGATAGGAAAACAATTATCAATGATACAGTGGCTAAATCTGATAAGGAAGTTGCCCACCTATCCATATTCCTTCAACGGTGCGGATCAGTAAAGAGACAATAAACTTAATTGAATTCATGTTTAATAATTACAGGCACCGTGCCCCCCCTTTCCCCTGCCCAGGCAGCAGCAGGGGTGGTGCAGGGGCTGGGGCATATGCCCCCAGCAGCGAGGACGGCAGTCCCAAGAGTGATTTCAGAAAATAAAAAAGGACCCTAGAGGCAGGCGGTAGTGCCCCTCCCCCCACAAAGACACACCAAATTTCAAGACTTTATATATATCTCTGTGCCCTGGGGGGAGGAGACACTTGGCAGCATCCTGGAGGGGGCAACCAGGCAGCCCCAAGCCATCCTGCCTCATCAGCCACTTTATTAGCTCAAGACACAGCACTACAGGCACCCACTGCCACTGCCGCCACTGCTGCCACCGCCCCCCTGCAGTCCAGGCGGCTGGCTAGCTGGGCCATCCACGTGTCCATGGCTCCAAAGTCCCCTGCCCCACCCGCCATCAGTTGTGATCAGACTCCTCGTCCTCAGCCTCACGAAGCCAATTGAAGAATGCTGTGACAGATTTAAGGGCCACACCCTTGCCCTGCTGCTCAGCAGGGTCCTTGCTGCTCTCCCAGCTGTAGAAGGCATCTTCCTTCACCACATCCTCGTCATATAGAGCATCAAAGAACATCCGAAGCAGGTCTGCAAGCCACAAGGACATCAATTAGGTGACTAGCCAAAGCCAGAGATCCCTCCCAACAAGACACTGCTAAACACAACCTTGATCTACCATTCTCGCATCCAGAGTGACTGGGCCTCTGACAGAGTGCTCATCTTATGACAGAGACTTAGCCCAAGAATGAGTTACTCAGCCATAGATAGGCATGTAGACCCAAGTATTTGGGAGACTGGGGCAGATCAAGATAGCAAGCTCAAAGCCAACCCTAGCAATTTAACAAAATTGTCTGAAATGGGGGAAAACTGAGCCCAGGTACGGTGGCACACACCTTTAATTTCAGAAGGGTCCATTTGAGACCCTTGAGACTAAGCCTGGTCTGCAATACATTTTTCTAGGCCAGCTAGTTCTACAAGAGCGAGAGCACATGTCAAAGGAAGGGAAGGCTGGGTGTGATGACATATATAAAGGTGTGTATGCCCTTGAGCTTCAACACTTAGCCCAAGTCTACAGATCAAGGCTATACAGAAAAACCTGTTTCAAAAAACCAAAATAAAAAAAGAAAGGAAAAAGGTTAGGCCTAGTGCCCACAACCGGAAACCGTTACTTGGAATAGAGAAGGCAAGAGGATCAAATTTAGGGCAAGCCTAAACTTCCTAACTAGTTTGGGGCCAGAACAGACTACTTAAGATTGCATCCCAGAAGACAAAAGAAATAAGTAAATAAATGAAAGTAAGCTGGGGGGCTGGAAAAACAGCTCAGAGGTTAAGAGCACTGGCTGCTCTTCCAGAGGCCCTCACTTCAGTCCCCAACAACCACATGGTGGCTCACAACCATCTGTAATGACATCTGATACCCCCTTTTGGTGTATCTGAAGACAGCTACAGTGTACTTATACATAAGTAAGTCATCCGAGTTCCAGCATTGAGGAGTCTGTGGCAGACAGATTACCAATGAACCTCTTTCTTCCCACCCACACACTTGTACCCTTGTCTGGCCTCTGGAGTGCTACACTGCCCAGTGGCATCATTCTCTCACCATCTTCCCCGTGAACCCCCAGGAATATCCTCTGACCCTTGTCTCTAGCTATCACAGCAATTTTCCTCACGCTTGTCTTACAATGCAATCCCACAACACTGCCCACCCCATTTCTCACGAACTCCATTAAGTGAAGCACAGGACCTGATGCCCAGCTCAAAGGTGCTAAGTTAGCTTACCAACCATGAGAAGTTCAGGCCAAGACATTCCTCTGGGCTTTCCACACCTCTATATGGATATAGCTGACCCTTCACTTAACCCACATCTGTACAACTGCTTACCTACTTTGCCCTACACATTCACATGTTAAATTCAATCTTACCACAAAGCTACCTTTCAACTACCCAATAGTTAAGGTTTTAATACTTGTTTTTTCTTCCTGTCTCAACCAACTATCAGTCCTTTCCAATTCAGAACCTCAGACCCCCACCTATTCTATCAAATACTGGAGCTTGCCAGGAAGACCTCACTGTTCTAAATACTCAGCATTTTTTTAGATAGCGACCTACCACACCATAGCATCTAGCCTTTTCAACCATTTTCCTATACCAAACTTTCTTTTTGCCCACAGGCCCCTGCCCTGTCTGTGTTCTCCATTTTGCCAGGGTTCTTAATTCTCAAGGCAATCCCATATCCTTTTAAAAACATATTGGAAAAGGCAGGAGTCCCGGCAGGACCATTCCAACAGCCTTAGCCTCCTCCACTGGAAAATGAAGTAAATAGCTGACAATATTTTAAAGGTATATGTTTCAAGTACTGTTTGGGTTTTTGTTTTGATGTATGTATTCCTGGTTGTCTTGATCAGAGACCCACTTTCCTGTCTCCTGAGTGCCACTACAACCAGCTTGGGGGGGGGTGTGTGTCTTCTGAAACAGCGTCTAATATAATCAGCCAAGGCTGGCCTCACACTTTTAAGAGATACTTGTGCTTCTCTGCCTCTGGTACTAGTTAGGATCACAGGATGTGACACCACTATTCTTAGCTCAAATTCTTTTCTTTGCTTACAATCCCACAAAAGCCTTACTCCATTCTGTGCAAGGTCCCTGTCAGTACTTACCTGGCCTAAAGTATCTGCCCCCTCACCTCTACTCCTCTAGTCCCTCTTGTTCATGACTGCTGTACCTTCCTTCAGTAGCTTCTTTTCATGTCTTTATTCCAGCTCAGGAGGCCTGCTCTCTATGGGTACCCAATTCACACCATCACCTCTTGGGCCCACCTTCTACAATTCATGCTGACTCCAGACCAGGCCAGAACTATGCTTTGTTTGCTCACTTCAACACCCACGCAGACCTTGTGCTGAACTTGTAAACCTCAGAAATGATCATAAGCTCCCATCTTCACATGTGGAAAATGGAGATAAATCCCTAACAGCTGTCAACAAGGCTTCAGCCTCGTGTCAGACAGATGGGCACAGTATCTGAAAGATGCTACTGCCTATCACCTCGGCATTGCTGTCATCTACTGGTCAAGCACAAATCGGGCAGGCAATCGACCCTCCAGGCTTAGATTAACTCATTCCATTTGTAGGCAAGGAAACAAGCAGAGGGTAGGGTAAGTCATCAAATCAAACCACCAGGGTATATTTTGCTTTCTCCCTGCCTCTCGTGGACCGAGTACCTTCCATGACCACCGTCCTCTACCTGGCAGTCCCTCTGTCCCACCCTCACCCCTGCAGCCTGGCTCTTACTGGCAGGCTGTTCTAAGGTCACTACAAGGGCCTGGAGAGCATAGAGTGCTTGTAGCTCCTTCTGTTCATCACACAGGTACTTCTGTAGCAGTCTTGCTCGCACTTTCAACACTTGAACATCCACTCGGAGAGGAGTCTCAACTACAGGAAAAAACCAAGAACAAAAAAAGTGGAACAATGCAGATTTTACCTGGCTTGGCCCCAGAAGGCCAAGACCAAAACTTCTTTCACCCCATTAGACTGCCTGGCCCACCCTTGTCCTACCACCTCCCTGGCTTACAGATAATTGCTGAATAACAGACAGTTGTCATGAGGGCTCGAACTAATGTATTGGATGCTATCTGCTGCTCATTCAGGTTGGCCTGTGCAGAAAAACAAACGTGTCCTAAGTATCCACTCTTGTTACTCTCAAACCACCCACTTCAAAAACGACCTCTCCACCCTTTCCCCAGCGTCCATGAGAAACACACCTCTATCCAGTCAAACACACGTTGATTACTGCCACCATCCTTCAGCAGCTTCTCTAGCTGCCTCCGCAGCTCCTCAAAAGCAAGTGCCCTCTGGCCAGGAGCTTCAGATTCTTCTCCCAAGGTATATTCCACCTTCTATAAACAACCCACAAAGGAGGTATAAAAGATGAGAGAAAGATGAGATCAGCTACCCCCAAATGCAGAAAAACTGAACTCCAGTCTCAAACCTTTTCAGCCACAAATGAGCCAACATCTTGGCCTTCAGTTAGAAACTCCCTCCAGCTCAGTCCAGCCTCTCTCCACAGCATCCCCACCTTTTTGGGACCCTGAAAAACAAAAGACCAATACACATGGCCCTTGCCTCTTCAGACACAATAGCTCTTCAGTAGTCAAACCACAGACACCAGTCTGCACGGCACGTTTCCATGCTTAGATTAAGTAAGCATCACAAGCAAGAGGAACTCACTCACCACAGAGGTATGACATTAGGATGGGGCAAAGGCTCTAGGGAAAGTATCACTTGGCATTTGTAGAACGTTTAAAGGAACCACAGTCACAGAAGACCACAAAAAGATCAACAACCAAGTCTATATATCTCGTCCTAGCATGTATACATAGTAGATGCATTTCACCTATATTTCCTTTCACAAAGTTTTGTTGATTTTTTTTTTTTAATCCATAGGCTGGAGAGATGTCTCAATCAGTTAAGAGCACTGCCTGCTCCTCCAGAGGTCCTGAGTTCAAATTCCAGCAACCACATGGTGGCTCACAACCATCTGTAATGAGATCTGATACTCTTTCTGGTGTGTCTGAAGACAGTGACAGTCTACTCACATAAAATAAATCTTTAAAAAAATATATATTCATTACTGTTTTTCAGATCTGGAGAGTTGACTTAGCAGTTAAGAACACTTGGTCCCAGTACCCACACTGTGGTTTCTCAATCACCCCCCATAAGGCAGATTCCAAGGATCCTGACATATTCTTCTTCACATACGTACGTATGTACGTACGTAAACACACACACACACACACACACACACACCCAAAAAGAGAAAGAAATCTAAGTAAGTAAATAAAATTAGTTAATGTTATTTTTGTTCCTCTTAACCACTGAGCTTTTTTATTTTCCCATGTAAATGAACACTTGCTTAAAAAATAAAATTGCCAGCCAGTGGTGGTGCACCATAACAGCTAGGGGTACAGAGAAATCTTTTCTCAAAAAACCAAAGATGATACGGCCATTGGTTTCCTAGAAAAATCTTACAGCACTAATACTTCCACCACTTCATAAGATGTCCCTTTCAATCTTGTCTTAACCGAGTTCTAGACTCCCAAACTTCACACTACACACTCCGACTTACCACCACCACGGGCACCACTCTCAACTTGCCTTTTCCAAAGCTTTACACTCCAATCACCAATGAACTTTCACCAACAGTTGTAGTGTGCATCAAAGGTGGCCTTCCCTTGTCAACACTGCCAAATATTCTTGTAACTCCATGGCCCTGAGATACTGCAATACTGTTTCCCTATTTCACATTTCACTCTTTCTCTCCCTTTGTTCTGTGCCAAGTTGGAGTTCATACTATTTAAGTGCTGTAATCCCAGGGAGCTTAGTCTATAGTGAAATGTTCAAAGACAAGCTAGTCAAATCAATTAGCCATGGGTCTAGGGTCTTTCTTTGTCCATCTTCCTACTCAGGAAAAACTCATGACAGAAACTATTATTTAATTAACACTTTTCCTCTCTCAAGTATCAAAGTGGTCCTAGCATTATAAACAAAGGCCAACAAAGGACCAAGAGGTTCCATGGTCACCAAGGGCAGCCAAAGCTACACAAAAGTCTCTGAATACATCAACCTGTGAAAGGTTTAACTCACCATGCTCTTGCATAAGAGACCCAGGATCTCCAGCAACAAAGAAGTAGCTTTGCCCATGGGTCTCAGAGGCTTCGTAATTTCCCTGTAAGAAAAAAAAAAAAAAATCAATCCTGATGGGTTCCAAAGCCCTCAGTATTAGTCTATCCCTCTTCAAACCCAAGTATGCAACTTATCTCACGTCCTCCTTGGTCTCTGTTGAATCCATCCACAAAGGGAGGCAAGGCTTACCTGAAAAGCTCTCCCATGGGCACCCCATCTTCCTGGAGAATAGGTGCTATCAATTCTGCCAGGTAAAGCCATACGTGAGGGATATCAATTTCCATGTCTTCAGCCAATTCTAGTGTTTCATACAGCCTGAGAAGGGAATAAGAGGTCAGGGCATTTAGAGATGGGCTAGACACTCATCCTGCTTTTAGAGAAATACAGCACAACTAAAAATCAAATATGGAGCCCCACACTCCCGCCAGAAACATTTTCCAGTCATGAGACAATCTCAAGCTAAAATCCAAGGTTCCAGGAATCCCACAAAGGAGAAGGAACAGATCATACCCTTGATAGTACTGGGCAGTGGAGAGGTGCCCTGCACAGAGCAGCTGGTACAGCAGTCGCCCCATGTGCTCACGAGCAATGGTACTACGCTCCAGCGTGGACTCGATGCCAAGCCGTACAAAGATGAAGAGCAAGGAGGGTGAAGCCAGCTCCTGGACACACTGTACAGCCTCCTGAGGAGGGCAAAGCATGAGGAAGAAAATCATTGCTGGGTCTACAGCCTATATAAACCAGTCAGCATGACTCCCCCTCCCCACCCTTACTAGCAATCCCTAGTCCCTCCCCAGTGCCAACCTTCATGTCATTGAGATGGAGATATTCCTCAATGATGGCCTTAGATTTCTTCTCCACCTCATCCACAGAGAGCACAGCCTTTGGAGGGCTCACTGGAGGTAGAGTTGCTTCTCGCTTCACTACAGAAGAACTTCTCAGTTACTCATCTTAAAAGAATCCAGAGCTCCCCAAGAAAGTTAGGCAATACTCGGTCCTGTATCAGCCAATATGCCCCACCCCCTCATCTGCAAGCCTTCCCTTCCTTCTCACCAGGATCCCGACCACGATCCTCTGTGAGGCTAGCTGCCTTGCGGAGTCCCTCAGGCTGGGATGGCCGCTCTCTACTTCGCTCCTCCACTTCTTTGCTAAAACTTCGCTTGGTGGCAGGTGTTCTGGCACGATCAAGTCGGTCCCCACGGTCACCTCCCCGCTCACTCCGCTCTAGCCGGTCTCCCCGGTCCCCAGCTTTCTCACCTCGTTCCCGGCTTAAGCTACTCCTGGAAGATGAGACACATTGTTTCTCACCTGTACCACTCGAGCACTTTATGTGACTATCCAATATTCAGGGCAACTATGGGGTCTCATTCTTGTCACCAAGGACATGTACAGGCAATAGTCATGATAAATCCCTATGCTCTGACAACTAAAACCCAATCACTGTACTCTCTAACAACCCCACACCCAGAAACTCACCTCTGTACAACACGTCTGTTATCTGTGTTTTCTGCAGGTAATGTTTGTTGAAGAGCAGAAAAGCGATTCAAGGTAGCTGGACGGGTAGCTTCTGATGCTACAAAGGGCAGAAAGAAAACGTCTACCTTCAAGAGCTAGGTGTACCACAATACCTTTACTTCTTTATGCATCCCACAACGACAATAAAGTAATCCAATCCTTGGCATCACGTATACAAGTCCTATATTCATTCCCTAATTACTTATTCTCAGAGATTTCTGTGTAGGAAAGACTATAACACAAGGAAGCTGAAACTAGCAAAGCACCCAGCTCCCTACAGTGGCCTCCATACCTGTGTCTGAGGGCTTGGCTCCTGACCCCCCACTGCTGCCCTTGCCCCAACTCAGTCGTCCTCCAGGTGCAAAGAGCTGGTTGTTAGAATCAATGGAACCAGGCTGCAGAAGGAAAGATAGCAGACTCGTATCTCTTAACAACCTAAGCCCTTAGCCAACTCTACCACACACAGCCACACAGGGCTAAACAGTCAAGACAGTAAATATTCTAGGGCTTTGCAATCTACAGCTTATGACCGCTACTCATTGTTATTATAGTGTGAAAATAGTATAGTTGTTGTATCAAATAATTACCAATAAACAATAGAATTCAAATTCTACCTACTTTAAAAAAAGATTTATTATGAATATACTGTTCTGTCTGCATATAGGCCAGAAAAGGGGACCAGCCCATGATCATGGTTATGAACCACCATGTAGTTGCTAGGAATTGAACTCAGGACCTCTGAAAGAGCTACCAGTGCTCTTAATCTCTGAGCCCAAATTATATATTTTATATACCATAAAGTATCATCCTGTTATTTTTTTCAATCACTTAAAATGTAAAAACTATTTTTGGTTTATTTTGGTGTTTTTATCAGCTTACTAAGACCGATGTGAACAAATCCTTCAGCAGGCACATTTTGTCTAAGTTTAGCTATCACCACCCTAACTTTAGGGACTAATAATGCAAGATTTGTTCTCTTCACCCTCCAACTCACCTACTCAAGAACACAACCTTACCTTTGTGATCTTGGTAAGCCGTGAGGTGTCAATGGGGCGACTGCCTTTGCTGATAGGGACTGTATTCCAGCCACCATCATCAACAAGTGGAAGGCCACGGTCTGAGACAAAAAAGAGACAGAAGGGAGGGAGGGAGGGAGGGAGAGAGAGAGAGAGAGAGAGAGAGAGAGAGAGAGAGGGAGGGAGGGAGGGAGGGAGGGAGGGAGAAAGAGGAACATGTTGGAGTAACAAGTCCTAACAACCCCTTCTTGGGCCACCCTCAGCCTCTCTCCCTCAGATCCTCAATCCCATCATGTGGTCTCAGTGGCCCAGACACGTGGCACTAACAGAAGTCATCAGTGGAAAGAATAGCATCATATCCTCTAGGAGCTTCATTGTCTCCTCCTCAGCCCTAGCCTCAAACTCACTGATAGGTGGGCCTGGAGGGCCACCCCGACGTTTGTCGCTGCCCTTGGCCATGAGCTGCTGTACTTTGATATGTTCTCGGTGCTCTTCCATCTCAGCCTCCTTGTGAATTTGATCAATAGTCTTAGGACCCTGATCCCCTCGGCGTGGCACCCAATTGCTCTTTGGGAACAAAACGGAAACAGTTATTTTGGGGTTGGCAGAGATCAGCCAAGGTAGAGCATCAGGAACTGGAGTGGCAGATGAAGAGGGGAAGACACATACCTGCCGCAGATCGAGTACATCCTGCAGCATAAAACGGATGCGAGATGAGGTCTTCTTTTCTTTAATAATTTTTTCCATCTGGTTGAAATACTGATCCATTCGAGGCTAGGTAGCAAAAGGATCAGGTCAGTTTTGTCGCTCTTTTACCTCTGATACAGGTTAAACATCCCAAATCCCTCAGCCTGCATCTTGTCAGCAAACAGAAGACCCATACGCCTTACTCATCTCCTACCACATCCCAGGACCTCTACCTTGGCTTTTGCAAAGTCCAGGTCTTTGCCAATAGTGGTGAGAAGGCGGCAGAGGCATTCCAGGGACTCCTCATCATGGTTCTTAAGTAGTTTGACCACACAGTCATGCATTATTGCTTCTGTTAACATCTTCAACTTGAACAGCTCTCCAATGAATTTGATATTCCCTAAGGAGCGCCGCCGAGCTATGTCTCGGGCCTCTTCTAGCTCTTCTTTCAGGCGTCCCCGTTCTTCTGCCTGTCAGTGATAAGACAAAGATTATGTCAAACAGATAACCAAAGAGCTGGAAAGATGGCTCAGAGGTTAAGAGTACTAGGTTAATATGGCTGTTCTTCCAGAGGTCCCGAGTTCAACTCCCAGCAACCACATGGTGACTCACTCTCACAGCCATTTGTGATGGGATCTGATGCTATCTTCTGGTGTTCTCATATGCATAAAATAAATAAATCTTTTTTTAAAAAAGGTAAGCAGGGGAATCCTAGAGAGAAGGTCAGTAGTTATGAACACTTCTGCTCTTGCAAAAAAAATCTAGATTCAGTTCTCAGCATCCATGTGGTAGTTCAGAACCATCTTTAACTCCAGTTCCAGGGCATCTAGTCCCCCGTTTTGGTCTCCTCTGGCACCAGGCATGTATACTACACACATATATACAGAGTGGCCAAACATATATATAAAAAGAAAGCTAAGAACAAACCCAAACAGCCAATTGGCTAAAATTCCCTCCCTTATCTAGATTGTCAGCCAGCCAGCCAGCCTAGCACTCCTGTCCTAAGGTCAAGAGAGCCCCCAAGATCCTTAATAATCCCTAGACCTCTGAAGTCAAGCTCTAACTGGTAATGGTGAAGGGTGGCTGCTGAGCACAGGGTATGATTGGCAATACATTCTCTCACCGTAGCAGCTTCATCCATCTCTTTTTGCTTTTTTTCAAAAACTTCATCATCATCTTTGTCTTTCTCAAATTCCTTCTGGCACCGATTTAGCAACAGTTTACGAAAATTCACAGTCACTGTTGGCTTTTCTGTAGTGGGCACTTTCAGCTATAGGCCAAAGAGAATACCACATTAGACCAGCCCAAGGCAAAGAAGGCCTTTCAAGTCTCCCTGACCCAGAAAGCCTATGCTGTAAAGCACACTTAACTACCCTAACAAACAAGGGGGAACCAAGTAAAGCTGGACTAGAGGATCCCCAGGAAGATGCAGGAATCTAGACAATAAGATTTAGAAAACTGGGCTAGCAAGATGGCTCAGAGGGTGAAAAGGCCTGCCATGCAAGCTTGAGAATCTACATAAAAGTCAAAGAGAAGTTATCCTGATGACTGTCAATTGTGCTAACTGTGGTAAACATGCAACTACATAGATATAAGCAAATAAAATGTTAAATAAAGCATGAAAGAAAAACCTCTAAGATTTTGCAAATAGTAGAAACTAACCGCCATGAGGCAGCGGCACATGTTGGCATAAGCCACAGAGAAGTTGGGCTCTGAAATGGCTTTCTCAAAGATGAGGTCAATGACTCCTTTCAGGCGTTCCTCAGTGTCAATGGCCAGCTGTGTCACCTGCTTCATCAGCTGCTGAAACATCTGGGGTGTCAGCTTATTCAGGATGGAGCGTACCCTGCGGAACAAGTCCTGTGGAGAAAAGGATACAGCATCTAGTGAAGGCCTCAAGATAAACACAGGCTGCTGAGACAGGACAAAATGATAGGGACTGAGCCCAGACAGTGAAGACATGGACATAGTAAAGTGGCTTACAAGGCAGCTCTAGAGAGGAGCAGGAATAGAGACTAAAGGCAAGACTTTAAGTACCTGGGTCTTGCTTCCATCAGCATCCTCTTCCCCTCGATCCTTATCAGCTGCTGTCCGTTTGCTACTGGGTTTCCAAGCCTTCTCTGCTTTGTTCAGTTTTATGTCTTCCGTCATTATCACTGAGGAAATGATCTTGCGAGTTTCCTTTCGTGGGCCCTGCTGAGAGCGCCTGGGTCCCAAGCCAGCCTGCTAGACAAGGGATGAACACAATTGAAGACAGAACAGCAAGTACAATATGCTTGTACATTACCACACAACTCAGACAGACTTCTCCCCAAAGGATGATACACACAACAAATTCTACCCTGTTCATTAACCATCTGCCCCTCAGCCAGCCCCACTCACCGGCCCTCGGGGCAGCTCCCCACCTGGCCCACCCCTTGGGGGCCCACGGTTGCTGAGGGCTTGTCGGCCAAAGTTGGCAAAGGATGGAGTGAAATCTGGGCCACTGTTTATGCCAGGTAGTCTGGAGGGATCCAGTGCCCGAAGTGGTGTTTTATTGGCCTGCAAAAGAGTCATGTCTCAGAAACAGGTTAGGATGACAGCTTTCTCTCTGAAGACCTCAGGCACTTCCAGGTCAAACCAACCTTCCTCAATACACCAACCTTGTCCAGCACCACATCAGTGATATGGGGCAATCCTTCTGGCTTCTGCATACTGGCAAAGATAAACTGAAAGCCCAGCAGGAATTCCCTG
Organism: Micromys minutus; assembly: GCF_963924665.1. Classification (NCBI taxonomy): domain Eukaryota; kingdom Metazoa; phylum Chordata; class Mammalia; order Rodentia; family Muridae; genus Micromys; species Micromys minutus. The sequence goes on from NC_137976.1 coordinate 70,594,298, forward strand.
TCATAACGCTTCTTCTCTTCAAGGTTGAGAGGCTTCCACTGATCTGCAAGACAGGATGCATCAGTCACTTTCCTGTGTCCTGCAATTGGACTGGCCATTTCTCATGGAAGTAGGTAAGTACTGCTCAACCAGTTCATCTTCTCAAACACACCTGACTTGTACTCATACTTCTGTTCCCCAGGCTGGATGTTCTCAGCATTGTGAATTTTGTCTTCCTTGGAGTCCCAGGTTTCCTCTGCTTCCTCAGGCTGTGGGGGCACAGCACTGTCCTCAGATTCTGGGCTTGGGTTGCTGCCAGTGGGAGGCTGATTCTCTACCTCTGGTACTGCTGGGTCCTCCTTCAGGGACAGATGAACACCCAGGTTCAGTTTCATGATCACTGCCTCCAAACTATGCCATCTCCCCTCAACTACTTGCTTCCTTACCTCCTTGAAGGCATCTAAAAGGTCACCCACAGCCTCCTTCTTGTTTAGCTCTTTAATTTTCCGTCTCCTCTTTGGCACAGACACTGCCACTAAAAGGAGAAAGAAGAGGACAAGGTGTGGACAATTTAATAAGTATCCCTAACAGAGAGAAAAAGAAAAAAAAAAGTGAAAATTAGCCATTAACATTCCTCTACCCTTCACTCTCACTTTAGATAAAACCCTCTGTGACAGATTCCTGAAATCCCTGAACTCACGATAGAAACACAAGGATCAGGAGTTCAGGGCCTCCCTGGGCTGCCTTGAGTCCTCAACTTCACTATAGGCCAAAATATGAGTCCGTTTTGTGGGGCTGTTCATGCCTTTAATCCTAGCAGTTGGGAGGCAGCAGGACTACACAAAGACCCAGTCTCAAACAAAACAGAAGAGGTGTCAAATGGGAGATCAATGAAGAGAGCATCTTGGGCTGGAGAGATGGTTCAGTGGTTAGGAACACTGACTGCTCTTCCAGAGAGGTCCTAAATCCAAATTCCAACAACCACATGGTGGCTCACAATCATCTGTAATGGAATCTGATGCTTCTTCTGGTGTGTCTGAAGACAGCTACAGTGGACTTGTATATAGTAAACAAATATTTTAGAAGAAAACTGAAAGCATCTCCGGGATGAGCAACATTAATCATCTAGCCAGACCTCCTTACCTTGGGTAGCTGCTGCCACCTCTAAATTCTGAGACAATTGGGTTGGGACAGGAGTACTGTCGAGGGGGAGGTCCTCTCCTCCCTTCTCACTCTCGGCTTCTCCATCTTCATCATCTTCTTCCTCTATTTCTTCCTCCTGAGCAGGAGAAGTATCTGAAGGAGCCACAGGTGGAGAGGGAGAGAGAATGCTGGCCAGTGCCACTGATGAAACCTCCTTGGCCTGTTCCTCTGGCTCACTGACTGGGCTTAAATCCACAGCTGGTGGCGAGGGGGCTCCATTGAGTAGTTCCTCAGGTTGGGCAGTTGGAGCAATGGGCACAAGCAATTCAGAAGCACAAGCTGAAGGAGGGGGAGGAGCTGGCTCTGTGCTTGACTCCACCTCTGGTTCCAGATCCTCAGATGGGATCACACCATTGGGCTCATGAGTTTCAGCCCTGTGAGGCACCAGGGATGTGGAGACCTGGAGAGGACTGGAAGAGAACTCAGATTCTGGAATGGGTTTGCTGAGTGTCACTTCTACTTCCAGTATGGGTTCGGCAAGAGTGGGTTCTGGAGAGAGGCAATATGGCTCCCCAGTTTCACAAGAGATGGGCGTCGATTCTTCTACAGACATTGGTATCATCCCCGTTGTCATAGTGTCCCCAGAAATAGAGAGGACTCCAAGATTAGACTCAGACCCCGGCTCCAAAATTGGGGGTGGTGATGGGGTTGGAGAAGGCGACGAAGGCTGAGATTCTGTGCCAGGGCTGTGCTCTGGGCCAGGCAGTCCTGGCCGCCCCCCAATGGCTGCTCCCTGTGACCGGTCATCTGCAGGGAAAAAAAATGTATGACACCAAGTCCTTCACTGTTCCTGTTCTTCCTTCTAGCCAAGCTTACTTTCAATTTAACAAAACACACCCCAACCTTCTCCCACCTCAGCTGTTTTCATCTCTTATCCAAAACAGGGCAACTTCAAACCCACTATGTGAAACCCAAGTCACTCTTCTCTGGTACTCAGTTTGACTCACTCCACCTCCTTCAAGTTTAAATCCCCACACTCCCCACTTCCCCCATAAAAGCTGTGCCACTGCCTTTCTTACCTGGCCGGATAATGACAGCAACCTGAGGCGACTCCCCATTGGGCTGAGGCTCCAGACTGCCTCCCGTCTGCAGGACACAAAGCGTTATAAGTTTGCACTGAAGAGTTCCACACCCTTCTTTACTAGAGTCATTTCTACTTTAGCTCTGCCTAGAAATCCAGGAAAGCAGGGAAATAAACCCCTTAGGTAAAGGAAAAGATAAAGTGACTTGGAAATCTAGGGCAGAACAGCTGTCCAAACCAAGGTATCACTCAAAGATATGACAATACCTGGGGAGGAGTGGGTGTGGAGGCAGTGCGGGCCCCAGACATGATCTCTTCCGTGATATCCTTCCCTCCTTGGTTTGGGTCTCGAATTCGGATCTGGGGGAAAAAAGCTATAGGATAAGTGGGAAGCAGAAGGAGCCCACCTCTCCCCCCTGTCCCACTCCTAACACTGTAGGCCAACCTCCCACCCCTACTGGGAAGCAGGTGGGTGGGTGCCAGAAACCCCATGAGTTCTACTGTCAACCCATCCGGCTGCTCTTGTAGTAGCTGCCCTAGCCCCCACCCCTAAGACTCTTGACCTCACAGAGCAGCCCTGTACATCACAATGCCCCTCCCTCCCTCCCCTCTACCCACCAGCAATCCCTTAGTCAATAGCCAAACACCCTAAGGCTAAAGACCCCCCATCAAGCATCCTGATATCTCACTTGTGGCTAGTCGGCCTGATCTCTAGGGGTAGGGCCCAGATGCAGTGGGTGGAGCCAGGGTGACTCAGCGGCTTCCCCAGCCCTGGCACCCTATTCTGGGCACCATGCCCAGGGCTTGAGGACTGAGCAGAGGCGTAGGCCTCCAGAGCTTCCAGGACTAAGGAGTCAGAAGCACAGAAAACAAACCATTTCCAAAGCTAACCACCAGCACCCCCAAAACAATCATGTCTTGTGAACCTATTAGAGCACAAGTCTCTTGGGAATTTCCTTGCTGCCCATTTTAGTCTTCTTGTGAGTTGCTTCTACACTACAACCCCCTTACAAGGGACATTCTTCCTCCACAGACCTTATTCTCTGCTTACATTCAGATGTCTATGAAGTTTTGCTCCCACAGGACCATCCCAGCCGACACCATGAGTGTCCCTTCCCAGAGCCCCTAGCTGCTACTCACAGTTTTCCTTTCTCTCTTAGGAGCAATCTGGGGTGGCTGGTTCATCAGAACTGGGGCAGGAGCCACACTAGCAGGAAACTGCTGCACACCTTGGGCTGGGTAATAGGCTCCAGCTTGGGGGGTGGAAGAAGGACAAGAAAGAAGATTCGTGACAGCGTCCAGATCCAAACACATACTAATATGTGCTTGAACACCTCCTACTGCAGAACCTGTCATCATATATAGCCAGCCCCTTGCCCTGCCCTGCCCGCCTCTCTGGGGAATTAGGTGTCTGTCAAAGCAGGGGAACCAGTTTGAACTGCGTTTACAAGAATTCCTCACACAGACACACACACCCTGTAGGAAGGAACTCCTTCCTCTCTACACCAGCTACCAGTTACCTGTTCTACACCCCCCCCACACACACACCACCAACCCAGCAACACACATGCATACTCTCAACTTGAGACACAATCAGCTCTTTGGCAGGGAATGAACAGGGTTTTCCAAACTGTTCTACTGAAGCTGATTCAAATTCCTAACTCAGCCCTTTGCAAGGGGCAACCTTAACAAAAAGTAACATCCAGCCAGAGAAAAATAAAAATCAATTCCCTAAAGCAATTGTTTCCAATGTGGGGTAAATTTGTAACTCATCCCTAATTCCCACTTGTTCCTTTTGAAAGTACCAAGGGTGGTTTTATGTTTAATCTCACATATACAACTATGCATGTATCTTAAGTACATATTTAAGATCTTCCTGATGGGAAGAATTTTTTAGATACTGCTCTTAAGTTTAGCATGGTAACAGACTTGCAATTCTAGCAATCAGTGGCAGGGGGGTCACTGCAAGTTTAAGGCTAGCCTGGTTTACATGGGGAGTTTCAGGCCAAGTTAGAACCACATATGTAAGACTGTTTCAAACAAAACCTGTAAAATTCAGTTTTTTCTTTGAACATAAATAAAAACTAGCAACAAAAACCACTCAAATACTTGTTACTGTCTCCCAACTATGAGAAGAAACCCCAAATAAAGTTCAGTAACTTGGCTTTCAAGCCAGAGCCTGTGTTTCTTCCAGCTTATTTTTATTGTGTCTGTCTGGAGGTATGTATATGTGTGCGGGTATCCAGAGTCCAGAAGCACTGAGTCCACCAGGAATTGAAAGTTAGCTGTTGAGCTGCCTGACGCTGGTGTTGACATGGAACTTGGCCTCTCTACAAGAGCAATTCTCCCCTAGACACTGAGCTGCACCGAGCCCTTCCGTTTTTACACATCAGTTTTACATGATCTCATTTGTGTGCCTGGGTTGAGTGGAGGAAGAAGATAACTAGTGGGAGTCAGTCCTGTCTACCACCTGGGTCCCAGTGATCACACTATGTCAGGCTTGGGTGCCTGCGGTACTTTGATCCACGGAGCCAGATTGAAGGCCCTGATCCTGGGTTCTTTTTTTGAGACAGGGTGTTTCTATGTACTGCTGGCTGTCCTGGAACTGACTATGTAGACCAGGTTGGCTTCAAACTCTGCCTGTCTCGGCCTTAGTGCTGGCTGGGATTAAAGGCATGTGCACCCTTAATCCTGTGCTCCTTCAAGTGGGTAAGATTCCAACTCTCTTGGCAAAGGATCAAAGCTTCCTTTACTAATAAGTTAAACATTAGGCACTAATCTCTACCATCTATTAATCCTATCATTTTAAAAACCAAAAGCATGCAGAGAAATGGCTTAGCATTTAGAAATGTTGAACACTTGAGATGTTCCCTAGGACATTCTCCCCACCTACTCCTTGCCCTGCTTACCATAGGTCCCAAACTCGGTAGGGCTTGCACCTGGATAGAAGCCTGGGGCTCCTGGCTGCACAGGGTACTGCTGTGTTGGGACAACATATGTGGAACGCCCCTGATGGGGGTTGGGGAAAAAGAGGGAAAAGAAGATGAGAAAAGCTACAAACACCACAGATTATCAAGTAGGGTAAGCCAGACCTGGACAATGACCAGAAGTTCCACCCCTACAAGAGCAATGGGTCTAGAAGGCCAGGTAGGATAAGTGGAGGATGAGGCACTAGGTTATCTGGCTCCCAGCCCCCTGCCTCACCTGTCCAGGGATATAGTAGGCTCCTTGGGAGGCTGAGTAGGAGATCTGGGAAGGGATCATCATTACTTGGGATCCAGCAGGGTAGACATGGGGAGCTGGGCCAGGACGGGCAGGGGCTGCACTCTGCACTCGGGAGGCTGCACTGCTAGGGGGCTGGGCCCGGCTAGGGTAGAAGTGCTATTGGGAAGAAGAAAAAACAGGTGGAGTCAAAATGGGAGGAATGAACAGCAAAACCAGCATTCCACAATGCCCATACAGTCTTAAGAGTACAGCAGGCTTCACAGAATGTCAACCCACATGACTTACTAGCACTTGCCTTCAAACGTAGATGAAAACTTTGTGTCCTATACTCACTACCATGCACTTAGCAACCTTCAGAGGCCTAACCTCAAGATACGTCATGCCTAAGTAAGGCCCCAGCATGCACTGTCCCATCTCAAGTACTGAGGCTAACTGCTACATGCAACACTCTCCCAGTTCTGGGACACCTGCTTGCTAACAGTTGACCTCTAACATGCAGTACCTGGACTCAAAGTCTTAAATGGCAAACAAGGCACCCGAACACCCCAATCTGTGTCTAGCTATGGACTAGGTAGAGGATGGGGTAACACCAAAGAGGTGGCTCAGGATTAGGAAAGGGGTATTACCTGCAGAGACCTGAATCCTCCCTGAGAGCACATGGGGACAGGAAAGACGACAATTATCCCCAAGGTGATGTGAGTGGGGTTAGGGGGAGTAAAGTGGGTAGGAACAAAATCCTTCCACTTGGGAAGAACTTGGAGAACACACACACACAAAAGCACAGCTGGAATGTTTATCTCATCACAATTCAAAGAGAAAGGGGAGAACAGGGCAATGGCAACCTCCTAGAAAGAGCTGGCAGCAGGGCCCACAACACAGTCTCCGATTCTCAAAGACCCCAAGTAATGCCATTCTCAGTCTACAAGTTCCACTAAGGGTCAATCACCCTAAGTAACTAGCAGTACGAAATACCACAGAGCAACAGCCAGGAGGTTAGGGGAGGCAAATATACATTGTCCATAGTTTCCATACCAGTCCCAAACCAGTTCCCACCCAACACCCTACTCTAGCCTCAGCCCCTCACCTGGCGGGGCTGAGAAGGCGTGTTCATTTGTGTCGCTTGAGGCGTGCTAAACACCACCGGTGCAGTCTGCCCCGGGGGAAACGCTGGCTGAAGGGGAGAGACCAGAGTTCAGCAAGAGGGGCAAACCTGGGTGGGGCCTAAACCCAAGCTGGTAAAATAAGGGGAGCAGACGTGCAGCAACAGCCTCAGCAGTCCACATGTTCCCTCCCTGTGACAGCCCCAGGGACAGCCAGGGGCCCTATCTCAATTTGGCAGCAGGCAGCTGCACTTTGCCCTGACACAGATGGGGGTGGGAAAACTTCGAGCTGCATGACCTCCACCCCACCAGACTTGATTACCTGTGGCAGTCCAGGGGACCTGGCTGGTGGGGGGCCTGTGGGCTGAGGAGCTTTGTTCATTTCATTTGGTGCCACATCAGGGTCCCCCCAGCACCTGTTGGAAAAGAGCAGAGCTTGGAACGAGGACCCAAAGCTTATGGCAAAAGGGCCGGGGGAGGGGAGAGTGTTGTACCGAGAGCTAGGGCCAACATGAATTAGGGGAGGTAACAAGTGAGTGCAGAAACTGAAAATATATAGCCCGTGGACCCCACCAACACACCGGCCCGCATCACCCTGACCCCACCCTGGCCTGCTCAAACAGCCCCCTCACTCACCCCCTCGGTTAAGAATAAGTCCACAGTGCGGCCTACAGGTTCTGGGCATCCGAAGGCCTGGGGTTGGGAGGTGAGGGGTATCAACCTGGCTCCACGGGGCCCAAGACCAACCAGACCGGAAATTCCAGGTCTCGCTGGCACCAGGCTCCCGGATCACAAATGAAGCCGGCTGGTCCGGCCGTGATATCCCCACCCCCCACCCGGGGACACCGGGTTCGGAGCCTGCCGCGGGGCACTCGCGCGGGGCCGGAGAGGCCTGAGGCCGCCCGGGAACACAAGCCAGGAAGGGCGCGAGTCCGGCCGCACCAACAGGGCGGGCGGAGACGACCGCGAAGCCGGCTCGGGGCAGGCGAGGGTCGGCCGCCGGGCGGGGCTGGGGGCTCCTCCCTGCCCGCCGCCGCCACCTCCCAGCTCTGCGCAACGCGGCCAGTGCCAAAGAACAACGTGTCACTTCCCGGCGGCCGCCCGGGCCCCGCAGGGGGAGGGGGCGGCGGGTCTGCGCCGCGCAGCCTGCGCCGGGCCGCGGCCCAGGCTGGGCGGAGGTGGCTGTCTCGCCGCCACCCCAGCGCCCTCCCCGCCCGGGCCCTGCTCCCCACCCCCACCCGGGCCCGGCCCGGCACACGTGGGCCGAGGATCGGCCTGGCGAGTAGGGCCTGGGCACGGGCTCGGGGCCGGGGCGCCCGGGCGGCGGCGCAGGGTGGCGGGCCCCGGCCCGGATGGCGGCGGATGCGGGGGGAGGGGTGGGGGGCCGGGTCGGGCCCGGACATGGCGGCTTTACCTTCAGTCTCCTTCAGTCCGCGCGGCCGAGCCCCACGCAGCCGCACAGACGTAGTCCACAACCATTTCCGGCTCCCCGCACAGATCCCGCTCGTCGGCCACCGCTTCTCCGCAGGCGCAGCCAGCGCTCCACGTGACCGGCGCAGAGGGCGGAGCTGCGCTGGCGCTGGGGAAGCACATGGGATTTGCTCCGCCCCATCACGTGACACCCACTGCCCGCCCCCGTGTCCCCTCCCGAACTTTGGAACTCCCAGGCCGACCCCCTCGGAGGCTCTGGCGGTTCTTTAGTTCATTCATACTTTGCGCAAGCATTTATTGAGCGCGTGAGTGCTAAGTGAAGTGCGGGCCTGGAGCTCAGAGTGCCGAATCTAAAAGGTAGTCCTGCCCTAGTAAATGGCACACTACAAATTATGCAGCCTCTGAAAATGCTATAGATTTTATCTTTGATAGACCTATTAACAAAGGAAATTCAGTGTTGCTACAAAAGAACCGACGAAATCTAGCCAAAGAAGCAATTTTACATTCTCTGTTTAAAAAAAATAAGTCGCTCCTAGGGAAAGGCAAAAGTCAAACATGAAAACTTTGGGATAAGGGGGAAAGGAATCCCAAAGCCTAGTGTACACGTGCTGTCTGTGATCCCCAGACTTCTGATGGCTAAAACAGGGAATCAGTTACCATCAGTAAAGTAGGGAAATTTCACCAGGGTGGTGAACCATGCCTTTACTCTCAGCACTCTGGAAACAGAAGCAGGTAGATCTCTTGAGTTCAAGGCCAGCCTGATCTACAAAACCAGCTCCGGGAGAGCCAAGGTTACACACAGAGAAATCCCATCTTGACATTTCTGAAATGGCTCCATGTTTAGGGCACTGGCTGCTCCTGATTGGCTGATCTTCAAGAGGATGTGGGTTCAATTCTCATCACCAATAAGGCAGCTCATGACTTCTATAGGCACCACGTATGCATGTAGTGCTCAGACATGTATGAAAACAAAACATTCATACACATAAAAAAAATGTTTAAATTTTAAAAAATAGGAAAGTTCGAACTGGTGGTGGTGGTCCACGCCTTTAGTCCCAGTACTCCGGGGGCAAAAGCAGGAGAATCTGAGTTAAGGGCAAGCCTAGAGTACAGAGCTAGTTCAGGACAGCTGGGGCCACACAGAGAAACCCTGTCTAGAAAAACCAAAAAAATAAAACTATTTTTTAAAAGCACAGTGGTTAAAAGACCTGAGCTAGGCTGATTGCAAGTCTTTCTTTCTTTCTTTCTTTTTAAGAAAATTTACCACTATACCACATTTTTTTCCTTAGAACCAACATTGCACCGTACACAGTGGTTACGCATACTTTCAGTCTCAGCATTCAAGAGACAGGCAGGCAGATCTCTGCGTTCCAGGCCATCCTATTTACAAAATGAGTTGCAGGTCTTGTCAGGACAACATGGTGAGACACTGTCTCAACACGAACCACACTAAACTGAGTGTTGAGTTAGGTAGCAGACCCTTTCCCACTGGTCTTTCTCTGTCTCACATGCTACCTCCTGGTATGCATTATATCACAGAACTGGTGACCTAGTGAGGGTGGCAATAAAGTAAAGTCCATCATTATGCTACCGAATACAAAATACACACTTGTGTAATGAACCAAGGTAAAACTGCAGTGCTTTGTGACTTTTTGCTGTATTCGCTGACTCTTGTCACATAGGGCTCCCTTCTCTACTGGCTTTTTTCCTAAACAAACTAGTAAATAAAAATCACTTGCTATGTACCTGATAACTCTCTCAGTTCATTAACCAGACACTGCTCTTGAACGTCTTAAAACAGGTACTACTTAAAAAACATTCACATCCTAACACCCCCACATATATTCTCAGAATGACCATCATTGGTCCTTAATCAATGGACCCCAACTTCGCCCCAAATATGTTGTTGTTCACTGTGGTGGTTTTGAAATGAGAAGAGCTTTATAGGCTCATATATTTGAGTACTTGGTCCCAGTTCCAGAAAACACAAAGTCCTCTTCAGGACTTCAGGGAGCATCAGATGGGCATGTGGAGCTTCTGCTACTCCAAACCATGACCTACGCTCTTTGCTTCTGCATGTCCATCTTTCTTTCTCCTACCCCCAGGCTTCTCTACCCAATCAAGGTACTTAGGCACTTTTTTTCTTTTGGGGGGAAGCATTATTGGGTACTAAGGACTTTTGCATTCAAAGGCAAATACTCCATTGAGCTACAACCTCAGTTTTCTTTGGGGGGCAGGTAGGTTGGGGAGAAGAGGGTTTCTCTATGTAGCCTTAGCTTCTTGGACTCATTCTGTAGACAAAGCTGGCCTTGAACTCAGATCTACTAGCTTCTGCCTCCCAGTGTTTGGATTAAAGGTGCCGCCACCAGCTCTTTTTGAACCTTCTGTCAGACTCACAAGTAGCTGGGCTCATAACACCTGACTTTGGCCTTAGGCCATCTCAGTGATACCAAGTACCTCTGCTCACATTCCAGCACAATACTGATCACAACACAAACAAAATTGTTTTCATGTGACTTTTTGTTGCATAATTCAGGGGATGGGAACAAGAGTTCACTCTGTAGACCAGGCTCACTTTGAAACCTTAGAAATCCTTATGCCTCCGTTTTCTAAGTGCTGGGATTACAGATATAAACCAACACACCTCTGGATTATGCTTATTTAAAACTTTATGTGTGTGTGTGCTGGGGAATGCATGTGTATGTGAGGGTCAGCAGACAACTGCTAATAGTTTGTTTTCTTTGTATTGTTACAGGTCTAGATAATGTCAAGCTGAGGTCATCAGGTTTGGTTAAGTGGCTTTACTTGCTGCTGGCCCTGTTTTTTTTTTTTTTTTTTTTTTTTTTTTTTGAGACAGGGTCTCTTCTAGCTCAGAATAGTCTCAAACTCAGTATGTAGACAAGGATGACTGCTTCTAGGTACCACCTCACCTGATTTATGAATTTATGAAATGCTGAGGATTGAACCCAGGCTTCCATGCATGCAAGAAAAGCACTCTACAACTGGATACACCACTAGCCCCCATACCAGATCCCCATCTCCCCTTCTTGAGAAAAGATCTCAAATATGCAAACAGGCTGGTCTGGAAAGCAGAAGACAGTCTGCCTTTGCCTCCCAGTGCCATAACTTATTGTTCCTACATCTAAAAATCAGGTAAGGCACCTAATTAGATCACTATTAGACAGTAACAGAGGCTCTTTCAGACAGCAGTTACACTGAAGGGGCACAACGGGCTTCCTGATATCCAAGACTTAAGCCTTTCACACGGTGGGCCAAATGAGAGCAAAGTGATGACTGAGAACACCCAAAGTTGCTGTTGCTTCCCCAGCTAAGATCCTGAGTTACAGGAACAATGGGAGATGGCTCAGTGCTTCAAAGTACTGGTTGCTCTTCTAGACAACCTGGGCATGATTCCCTAAACTCAAAGAACAGCTTATAACCTCTGAAAATCTAGTTCCAGGAGACCCAGTAACTTCTGGTCACTACACACACATCCAAACAAAACATCTATACATAAAATTTAAAAAAAAAAATCAAGTGTTGTAGTACACATCTTTAATCCCAGTACTCAAAAAGGCACTGCCAATCTCTGTGAGTTTGAGCCTGGTCTATACAGGGATTCTCAGGACAAATCTATATAGAGATCCTACCTCAAAAAAACAAAACAAAACAAAAAAACTACACACACACATACCATGAAGGCCAAGTTTTAAATCCTAGACACATATTACCATAAAGACTAAGGGCATGAGAAAGACATACTTCAGACCCCAATCTTGGTCTCTACCTCTCCTGTGGCAGTGAGCAAGTCATCGGCCTCTGCCAAAAACTATACTCACCTCTGAAATTGTAGCAGTTTCAGAAACACAAACAAGTTATTCTTCCAACATCTATAGCATTTACTTAGTACCAGACACTATTCAGAGGCTAATTCAAGGTTAAGTGCTGGATAAACATTACCTATGATTATTTGGTAGAACCACGTGCTATTCCTGCTGCTAGACATGCACAAATCTACAGGGTACCAGGTCCCTGAGGAGTGTACGACTTGTACTAGTCACAGGCAGAATTAGTGCTGTTCATCTGGAACAATTATCTTCCCAGGAGTAAGTTGCCCCTCATTCCTATAACTGAGGCTAAAATCAAGCAGAGATACTAACAAGACCAGATCTCTCGAGAAGCAGCCTCCTAAGTTCTCAGGACGTGTTATCAAGTTAGAAAGAAGTGGGAGTACACATTCTTGAGCATCTTTAGCCAGGGTCAGATGCTTGGAGGAGTACACAAAATCCTTTGAAGGTTAGTTAGAATAGTTTGTGTTGGGGCTGGAGATATGGCTCAAAAGTTAAGAGCACTGGCTGCTCTTGCAGAGGTCCTGAGTTAAGTTCCCAGCAACTACACGATGGTTCACAACCATCTGTGATGGATCAAATGCCCTAGTCTGGTGTGTCTGAAGAAAGCGACAGTGTACTCACATACATTAGATAAGTAAATATTTTCAAATATTTATTTTATGTATGTGAGTACTTTGTCGCTATCTTCAGACACACCAGAAGAGAGCATCAGATCCTATCACAGATGGTTGTGAACCACCATGTAATTGCTGGGAATTGAACTCAGGACCTCTGTAAGAGCAGTCAGTGCTCTTATCCTCTGAGCCATCTCTCCAGCCCAAAATTATCTTTAAAAACAAAAACAACAACAAAAACCTTTATGTGCAAATATATATATATATATAGATGAATCCTCTAGAAGATTCAAGTTGGGTGTGTGGTGCATAGCCTGTAATCTCAACATTCTGATGTGAAAGAAGTTATCAATTTCAAGGCCAGACTTAGATAGTAAAAGCCCTTCAATATCAGCAAGGTAGTGGTAGTGCATGACTTCAGGCAGAGAAAGGCAGATCTGAGGCCAGACTGGCCTATAGAGGGAGTTCCAGGACAGCCTAGGGCTATACAGAGAAACTCTGTCTCAAGAAACAAACAGAAAACAAAAACACCCACCAACCAATCAAAAATAAATAAAGAAAGAAAGAATCTAAGCACTTGCATGCAGAGGCAGGCAACTCCCTGGAGTTTGAGACCAGCATTGTCTACACATAGGAAAATGGGTCAGCAGATAAGAGCTCTGGCTGCTCTTCCAGAGGACCTATTCCCAGTACCCACATGGCAGTTCACAGCTTTATGACTTCAGTCCGAGGGCATCTGACACCCTCACACAGACATACATGCAGGGAAAGCACCAATGCACATAAAATAAGAATAAATAAATCATTTTTAAAAATCCATGAAATCTTTCAACTTCTTACGGACTTTAGTGAGCTTAGTTTCTTTTAGGCTCAGTGTTACTCTGAACAATGCTTTCTCACATCCTCTCCATTCTCCAGTCTATCCCCAGACCATAACACCCAGTCAACAGACAGAGACCTTGGGGATAAAGGTCTTTATTCAACAAAGTTATCTTACTCAGTAACAAAACAACAGGAGGTAACAATTCCCCCAAAGATCTGGAACAGTATCCACCCTGGTTGGGCAGTACAGCCTGCTAACAAAACCAGCTGCAGCCAGGGTCTCAAATATTAGCTATTTTTCAAAGATCATAGTTGGGGTTCTTCCGAAGAATAACAAAACCTTCCAGAATGGGGGTGACAGGAAGAAACTCCTCAGTGGCCAATTCTGCCCGTTCCCCATGGGCCAGCAACACTGGAGTTGTATGAGTCTGGAACCCTGTGATCGTTTTTGGCTTCCCAGCCTGGCCCACTACATCCACTGCCTGTGGGATTAAAAAAAATAAAATAAAATAGAGGATTTCAGAAATGGGTGAAGCAATATCCATGGTCCCCATCGCTGCCCACACCAGTCTGTGAAATAGGACTGTATACACATTGTCCAAGTACTATGATATACCCTGAGCCTCCTTCTCAAACTACCAAACTCCTCACCTGACCCACACGGACAGAAACTGGCAATGGTCGCAGCTCCTCGTCAAACGTGACCAGCATCCGAGGCTGCATGGCGGCCACCAGCCCATACAACACGTAGTGAGATTTGCCCAGAATGACTAAGGGAAGAGCACAAACAACACAAGTTGTAGACAATGAGCCACGCTTGGCCTGAACTTTAGGAACCCTTCGCAGCACTGACCCACTAAACTATCTTTTTATATTTATTAATTTTATGTAGACACACCAGACGGGGGCATCAGATCACATTGTGAATGGTGTGAGCCACCATGTGGTTGCTGGGATTTGAACTCAGGACCCTCAGGAAGAGCAGTCGGTGTTCTTAACCAACGACAAACCTTGTTTGTTGTAAACTCCACTACTAACCCAAGATACTGCTACCATTCTCTGCCCACACCCCTAAGACCTGAAAAATCATTTTTCCTAGTCACTTAGGAGTAAATTAATCTTGAAATCTTTTGGGCCAGATCAAAAGTGTGAGAAATTAAAGTTTCATAAGACCTCCCATAAGCCCAATGAACCTAGAAAAGTTGGGGTTTTGATCTTAAATTGCCATGGTGGCCCTGATAGGGGCAAATCAGGGTATAATGTGCACCATGTACTGTTTCTGACAGAAACTCACTGTTTCGAACATCCAGGAAAGAAACCAGCACGGTGAGCAGTCCTGCCACAGCTACTTGACTCATGAGCTGCCGATCACTGTGGTAGGGACAGAGGGTAAGTGTGCCCTTCCCTAAATGTGTCAGACCCTGCAAAATAAGACAAAAAACCCAAAGTGTTAATAAGTGAGAGTCATATCTGAGGAGACATGTTCCTTCTCAGGCAACAAAAATCTGACAACCCAGTCCCATCTTCTTTCCTAGGCCCTCCTACACCACCAGATATTGCTGCTGCCACACCTGAAAAAGGAGACATCTATTCTTTACCTGTGCCAAGCGCACCATGAAGAGGTTATTGGGGTCCTTGGCATGATATTGAGCTAACTGACGTAACATTGCAGCCAGGCGGGCATTATTGGTACCTAGAAATAGGAAACATTACAGAAACTTAGAAAAATAACCGTGAATCTTCCAGCCGGTTCAAGATCTTTTTCCAGTACTTACCACTGCCCACCATGCCCATAGCAAAAATGGAGTTATAGGAAACTTCTGGATCAGCATCATGAGAGAATTTGCTTAGAGTATCCAGGATGTTGAGTCGTGGATTTGAAACAGAGATTAGTGCCAGTGCTAAAGGTACAGCCCGACGGAGGGTAGGCTCCCCATATCTCAGCTGGTGATAAAAATAAATAAAATAGCATGGGAAAAGAGGTAGAGACAAGCTCAGGTGGAGATAGTTCACTGGGTAAATCTGCTTGCTGTGTAAGCATGAGGGCCTGAAGTTAAACCCCTAAAACCAACCAACGCCTGCCATCCTAGTGCTTCTGTTAGAAAACAGGAGCGGAGAATCTCTGGAAGCTCTTGGACCAGCTAGTCTGGTGCACTCAGGAGAAATATAAGAGACCAGTGGTTTGAACAGAAATAACCCCCATAAGACTTGGTTATTAGGGAATGGCATTATTTGAGGTCTGGCTTTGTTGAAGGAAGTGTATCAGTAGGGTGGGGCTTTGGAGTTCAGAAGCCCAACTTAGGCCTATCTATCTCTGCCTGCTGCCCACAGATCTGGATACAAAACTTCAGCTGTCTAGCATAGTAGTTCTCAATCTATAGGTCTTGACCCTTTCTGGGGGTTGAACAACCCTTTCATAGGGGTCCCCTAAGGCCATCAGAAAACCTAATTCAGAACAGTAGCAAAAGTATAGTTATGAAGTAGCAATGAAAATCACTTTACAGCTGGGGATCACTACAGTATGAGGGTTGAGAACCACTGTTCTAGCACCACATCTGCCTACATGATACCACGATGACTAAACTTTGAACTGTAAGCCAACCCTAATTACATATTTTCCTTTCTAAGAGTTGCCGTGGCCTTGGTATTTCTTCACAGCAATAGAATGTTGACATCTCTATGCATTTACACACAAGCATGTATGGCAAATAAAAGCCACCAAAACCAGAATTAGCCAGGGGTAAGGTATAGTGCGGTGGTGAATCACTTCCACATATGCATAAGGTTCTAGGTTTAAACCCCAGCACCCACCACCCCCATATTCTAGTATACTGTGGGCTACTCACCAAATGACCAAAAGTTCGCAATGCCATCTCTGCACCAATCTCTTCCCCCATAGCAATAAGAGCGATCCCCAGAACAGCTACCCCCTGCAGTTCAAGAGGCACAAGAACACAGTAAGGTCCAGGAACAAAAACGAAGTCACCCAAGGCTCATCTAATAAGAGCTATATCCTACAGGGACCACCTTGTCCCTCATGGACAAAACTCAGTTCTGCTATTCTGACTGGTGACAGTATCCAGGGGAGGAGCAGAGGCCAAAACAAAGCTCAACTCTGTCCTGCCTCTCCTATCTACAAGTTTCTTTTTCAGAGTGCCTGCTGGCCCACACCTGATGTGCTCCCATGTCAGCTGGGGCTTCCTTCTTGTCCTTGTCCTTCTTTTCCTTCTTGTCTTTGTCCTCTTCCTTTTCCTTAGAGTCAAAGTGCTCACTACAGATGTGGAGGAGCTGCTGAACCTTCAGCACATTCCCAGAGCCTACAGTGGGGAAGCGAGAGGGAGGAAAGAAAATGAGAAGGCATCAAGTAAAACTTACTTTGTAAGCACAAGAAGCCTTAAAAATCTAAAGAGCAGAATGAAAGACAAGGAAGAAACAACCAGAGAAGAGAAGGACCAAGAGAGAAGTGGAGTTGCTGGGTATGGCACAGACCTGCATAGGCACATACATCCACCAGAGTGTTGGCAAAACTGCGGAATGGCTCTGACACAACCTCCAGGGCAGCCAGGATCGCTTCAATAGCTTCGCCCTTTCCTACAGGAGATTAAAGGGTCAAAGGACACTGGCTTGTATCCAGCTCAGTCTGATACTTAAACCTTCCAACTTTATCCAATTCTGTCAGCCCTTTGATAAACATTTCCTCACCCAAGTGATTGAGGCCCAGGCCAAGTGGAAGCCAACGAGCATAGGTATCCTTGAGCTCAGTCTCAGATTTCTCCATGATGGTCTGAAGGATGGTCGAAGTGACATCTCCATTGCAAGACCCCACTGCTATCATTCCACAAGCTAGAGCTGTCACGCCTGCTACCTTGAAATACAAGTTAACACAAACACAGTAACATTTTCCTTTCTGTCTTTGAGACAGGATCTCACTATGTAGTATGTGTTAGCCTAGAAAATCAGAGATCTGCCTGCCTTTGCCTCTGGGTGCTGGATTCAAAATGTATGCTACCATACCCAACCACAGTTAAGATATTACAATGCTTACTTAGTATCTTCATTCAAAAACCTAATTCTTCTGATATACTCTAAGTTATTCTTCCGAATGGGCAACTGACATCTGTAAAATCAGCGAGTACTTACCTATGTCAGGCACTATGCTAACCCATTTGCATACTTTTAAAGTGTTATTACATTTATTTATTTAGCATGTGCATACACATAGCACACAAGTTAAGGGTAAAGGACTCTGTCCTGCCAGCATGTAGTCATGAGGCTTGACTGCAACCTCAACAGCCATTGCTTTGCATGCTCCTAAACAGTCCTCATAACTCCACAAAACAGGCAATGGGAAAAGTGAAGCCCAGAGATTGAGTTACTTATTCAGTATCTTCTGCTTATAAATGGAAATCCAAGATTTGAACTTGGGGGGGGGGGGGGGGCTGGAGAGATGGCTCAGTGGTTAAGAGCACTGACTGCTCTTCCAGAGGACCTATGTTCAGTTCCCAGCAACCACATGGTGGCTCACAACCATCTGTAATGGGATCTGATGCCCTCTGAGAGCAATAGTGTACTCATATGCCTTTGAGAACATTAGGGAACAGTGGGAAAGAAGGGAAGGAAATAGTGGCACCCTGGCTCCTCCCTCTTCGCTCCCTTGCTTGCTGCTCAAGTGTCCAGTGTATTCTCCCATGTGCTTCCCACTAGGACGCTGCTTTGTTAGATGAAGAGCCTGGCAGCTGACTGCCCTCACTTCCATTGGCTTCTCCTCCACAGTCTGTGTGGCTGGACTGGGGTTTCAGACAATAGAACTCAGAACAGTACAACACCAACTTTCATCAGGGCTTCAAATTCCAGTGTCTCCCCTAGCCCCCTTTCTTTGGTGAGGAATGGGGAAGGTGAGCGTAAAGGATTATTCTGCAGCCTAGGCTGGAACTCACGGAAATCTTCCTGCCTCAGTTCCCCAAGCACTGAGATTACAGACATGAGCCATCACACACAGCTTGAAATTGCACTTCTAAGAGATTTTATTGAGATGTCCCACCAGCCCAACACACCACCCCCTACCTTTTCCACTAGACATCAACAACTCACCTCCATGCTGGACTTGGAATCTCCCATTACGGGTAGCAGCAGTGTTAGAACATCTTCCCGATTAGAGCCAGCATAGGCCAAGCCTAGTCTAAAAAGTCAGGAGATAAAAGTCCCAACACTTACTCAGGGACACAGCAAGGAAGAACAAAAACAGAACTGGTCACTAACACATTCCTCAAGAGCCAGATTACTCAATGGCACATGACAGTCTTTGGCAATATCTTCTCCGGAGTTTATAAGCTAGGCATCAACAAAAAGAGAAGCAGTCTTGGAAAAATAGCAATTTAAAAATAAATAAGCAAGGACCTTTAATCCCAGCACTTGGGAAGCAGAGGCAGGCCAATCTCTGAGTTCTAGGTCAGCCTAATCTACAGAGAGAGTTCCAGGACAGCTGAGGCTTCCCAGAGAAACCTTCTTTCAGGAAAAATAAAAACAGCAGATAAGGAAAGAGCAGCAGGAAGCCTTACCCAAAGATGGAGCCAAGTCTCATGGTATTGCTGTTATGGAGAACATAGTCTGAGAGCAGTGCCAGGGCAGGGTCACACTCATTCCGGACCCCAGAATTCACGATACCACAGGCAAGGAGAGCTCCCGACTGCAACGAACAAGCAGACTCTTTAGGCCGTCGACCCTCTTTGCTTCTAAGCACAATAGGGGAGTTTCTGTGGCACTTTACCTAGAATGACAAACTGGACATGCCTCATATGGTGGTCTGAATGAGAATAGTCCCCATAAGCTCATGTATTTGAAGCCTTGGTCCCTACTTGGTAGAACTGTTCTGTGCAGTCTTATTGGAGGAGATGTGTCACTAGGGGTGCCCTTTGAGGTTTCAGAAGCTAACACCAGGCCCAGTCTCTGTCTCTGCTTCCAAATTGCAGGTGTGAGCTCTTGGCTTTTGCTCCAGCACCATGTCTGTCTGCTGTCATGTCATGTTCCCTACCATAATAGTCATGGACTACCCTCTAAAACTGTAAAGAAGCCCTCAATTAAATAATTTCTGTTTAAGTTGCCTTGTCATGGTGCCTCTTCACAGCAACGGAAAGTAACTAAGATACCTCCTTAATAAAAAGGAGGCCCTAGAATACAAGAAGAAAAAGTCCCCGATGAATAAGCTTTGCCCAGACTAACCTTGATGTAGTCCTCAGAGGAGTACAGATACTTGTCAATCTGGGTGAGGCCACCATCCACATCCCACAGCAAAATCATTCCAAGGGACGCAGCAGCACTTAACATCCCTATGACAAGGAAGACCATGAGCTTTAAGGATCACCCCAGAGAAACTTATAAAGGCTCCTCTGGATACTACTGGGGATCCCTCTCAGGTTACAGCTGACTGTATGACACACACACACAGAGACAGAACAGAAGAAACTATACCATGGTCCTTGTTCTTGTAAAGCCACTTGTTGCCATCATCAGTCAGCAGTTTATCTTGACCAAAGGCTGCGTTCACAAAGCCATTCACAAAAGAGGAGGCCAGGTTCATTCGAGCAGAATCCACTTGAGAGCCACTGCCACCAAACCCTTTACAACGGAGAAAAGCATTTAGCATAGGACATGATAGGAAAGGAACACAGCATGGTAGAAAAGTCTCTGATCCCCCCCCCCCAAAAATTGTTCTTGTTTTTTTATGACATGGTTTCTTTGTGTAGTCCTGGCTGTACTAGAACTTGCTTTGTAGATCAAGTTAGCCTCAAACTGAATCAAAAGATCCACTTACCTCTGCCTCTCCCAAGTGCTGGGATCAAAGGCATGCGCCTCCACCACCCAGGTCAGTCTCTGATATTAAGTTAGATCCTTCATCTATGTCCAACAGTTCATAAGGATTGGAAGTGGGTTATCTAAACTGTTATCCCAAAACAACTGGAACAGTCAACAGTCCCTCCAAAGCCCACACAGAGCTACTCACTGTTATTCTCTAGGTGGGTTTTGTAGATGTCATCAGGCACCTTGGGCTCCATGATATCCAGCTGAAGAGAAGCCAGAGGGTCACAACTGCTTCCCCAGTACTCCCCTAGCTGTCCCTTCTGCTATCCCACTGAATAGCAACTTTAACCAGGGAGTCTATTGAAAGGTATTAGTCAGGGAGGTAAAATGACAGACAGAACTTCAACCAAAACCCTTCAGGGCAAGAGGAGACCCTCACCTCCCGAGCTAAGGCCAAGAAGTTGCTATTGAGCTGGACATTGGACATGATTTCTGTAAGGTCTTCATATTCCTCTACGTCTTCACTCAGCTCCAGGAACACTCCATGCCGTCCCAGCATGAATGCCATTTGCTTCTGGACCACCCTGTGGGAGAAGCCATCACACCCGCTCACTCTCAGCCACCAGGGGACACAAAAGTCTCCATGGTTTTATCAGAAACTGCTAAGTCTCTGATTTTCACACAAAACACATACACAGACTCATCTCTCCCTTTGCCAATTTCTCTACATACACATCCTTGCAGGAGGTGAAAATGTCTTCTACCAGTTCCATGTCATTGAGCATCAGTGCCAATCTCAGAGCTTCAGGGAAACGGCCGAACTTTCGGAACACGCCCAAGGCACAGCGCAGGAGGGCAGAGTTCTCAGGTTCTGGTACATAATTCACACAACTACAAAGTCGAAAGTAGTACAATTTCAGAAAGTGCAATTCATTTAAGTTATTTAAATTCTTTCCCAAGTATATACACTGAATGCTATATATGGAAGGTAATGTTCTACATTCCAGGATTACTGCAGAAACACAAAGTGTGTGTCTTCAGGAAGCAAGCCTAAGACTCCCTGGGAGACAAGTGCTGCGGAGGCCAGGCCCTGCTCTCCTGTGCTCACTCACCTGGTGAGATAGAGGCAGACCTTGGAGTACGCATTCTCATCAATGTCCTTCTCCAGCATATCTACCTGCTCAATCTCCATGAGCAGGTCACAAGCCTCGTGCTCTGCATTGTGAGCCATGTTGTAGGGGATGATCTCCTTCACCAAGGTAAGCAATGGCTCCCGCTGTGCTTTCTCTGCATCATCCAGTTCCTGCCACTCCTTAGCCACTTCTCCTGCCAGATGTCTACAGGAAAAAAAAAAAAAAAAGCCTGGGATAACATCTCAAATGTAAATACAGAGTAGCTAATAAAAATTTTTTTTAAGAAAGAAAGAAAATGCCTTACCTGACATACTCATGACCCCATGATGCCAATTCTTCCTGGGAGCCCACTAGCCGATACTTGAGGCACTCCCGCTCACCACTCATGGTCATGGCCAAAACAGAGATGATGTCAGCAGCAAAACACTGTAAAGAAAATAGCATTTACCGTTCCAGAATCAAGATCACTGTCTGCAAAATTCACCAATAAAGTTCATTATATACTAGTCTATATGGAAAATTCCATGCTAGGTGTTGATAGCTGCCTCTGAAGTTCACCTAACTCAGGAGTGACGAACAATGGGGGAATCAAAAAAGACTCCTCATTACATCACACTCTCATTACATCACATTGCCTAGTTTCCCTCAACATTCTAGACTTAAAAGGTCCTGAGTGGCTGGGATTACAACTATTCACTACACCCAGTGTAATTTTTAACTGCAATAATAAACTACTAAAAGGTTCAATAAAAAAAAAAAAAAAGCATAATCTATGGGTCTGAAAAACAGACTCAACTGTTACAAAAACAAGCTGCTCTTGCAGATGACCTGAGTTCAGTTCCCAGTACCCACACGAGGGTTCACAACAATTTAACTCCAGTTCCAGGGGATATAACCCCAGTCTCTGGCCCACACAGACACTATATGCACAGGATATACATCAGGGAGGCAAGATGTTCGTCTACATGAATATAAAAAAGTTAATATTTTATTTAAAAACAAATTTTACTTTTATTATGTACCATTGATTTTATAATTTAAATATTTTACTTGAATAATTATAAATTAAATTTTAATAAAAATTTCCATGCCCTAGAAAGATCACTGTAACTGCAGTATGATAGAGAGATAAATGGGTAGGACTCAATGAAAAAAGCAAGTCAATTAGGAGGCTACTCAAAATTCACTACAAATTAAAGGTTTTGGATGACAGTTGTACCAACTGGAAAAATGTGACTGAACTGTGGGCTTTTACACATAAAAGGAATGAGTGTACACGGGACAGAAGAGGGAGTAGGGACATTAAATATAAACTTCAGAAAGCCAGGTTTACTAGCTTATGCCTATAACCCCAGCATTCCAGAGCTGAGGCAGGAGGAGAAGAGCCATAAACTGAAGCTCAGTCTAGGTCACATAGCGAGTTTGAGGGCAGCTAGAATGGCTAGAGAAGACTTAAGAGGATTTCCTGCATGCTCATGAAGATCAGAGTTCAAATCCTAAAACCAACTATAAACACCAAAGGTCTCTAGGCATGTGACACCTATGTACATGTATGTATACAGGCATGTGTATACACACACGTGCACACAATATAAAATTTCTAAGTTAAATCAGAAACACTTCATGCTAAAGTACAATCTTTTTTCTTCCTCAAGATTTGTTTATTTCATTTTATGAGTACACTGTAGCTGTCTTAGGATACACAAGAAGAGGGCATCAGATCCCATTACAGATGGTTGTGAGCCACCATGTGGTTGCTGGGAATTGAACTCAGAACCTCTGGAAGAACAGTCTCTCATCTCTCCAGCCAGAGGTATAATCTTAAGGTATAATGAAGCAGAAACTTCTAGGAAGCTGAGAAGCATTTACAGGCTTCTCTTCTAGAGACTCATAGTCTCATTATGATGAACTTTCCACTTAGTGAGGTCCACTAGGTTTCAGTGACTTACCATGGTTCCTGTTTTATAGTTTAAAAAGGAATTATTCAACTGGACAAACACTCCCTCCCTCCTGCAATATTCTGAATTACCTTATTCTCCCCAGGGGCCATGTTCTCATAGATTTCCTTCAGTTTGCCATAATGTGGACGAAGAAATTTGAGAGGCTTGGGTACTGAAGTCATGGAAGTTGTAGAAGAGCGGATCTGTCTTCTCAGCTCCTCCAGAGCTGGTCGGTATAGGGATGTATCCTTCTCCTGATAGGGGATGTTAGTGCTCAGATCAAAAGGGGTCATATATCTCCACATCATAACCCACACATACAATGCTTTGCTCGAAGACATAACTAGCTCCTATTCCATGATTCCTCAACCCCTGTAAATTACCCGAGACACATGACAGCATCTAAATATCCTTTGTAACTCTTTTCCCTCAAATTATCATAATATCTAATATGTAGTATCTAATTGTTGCCTCAAAATGAAATAGAGTAAACAAATAGGGAACATCCAACTACATTCTCCCTGAAGTAACATCTTGACTCACCCCCAGTCGTTCCACGAGCATCTCCAGTTCATCTTGAAGCTGTTTGTCCTCCTCAGACTGGAGGGTTAGGGAAGAAGCTCATCAAAAGAAAGAACCCGAATCATATTCTCCCACTCACCCCGGGAAAGGTGAAGAATGTGAATGTCTATGGGCAAGAAGAGGCAGCGGGAGAGAGACGCAGCATTGCTGGGAAGGCTGTCTACCTTTGAACCAGGCAGACTCTCTCTGCTTGGAAGCCATTCTAGAAAAGAGCCAAGACCCGCGATGTGGTGGTGAGGGCCTCAGAGAGTGGCAGAGAGTGGCGGTGCGTAATGGGGCGGGGAAGGCATAAAGACAAGGTCGCCCCATTCTGAGTCTCCCCGGTGCGGTGGGCAATAGGGAGTCGGGCCCAAGGCCTTCAAGCCAGCAGTGACTCAGCCCAAGGCCTCCTCCTCGGGCTCCCCAGGTTGCGTCTCACCAACTCCTGCTCTTTGTCTTTTTCCCCGGCATCCCGTCGCTCCTTGCCGCTCGACTTCTCGTCCGCGCCGCTGGGGGCTGTCCCTGAGGGTTGTTGGGACTGCACGGGTGTCTTGTCTCGTCCACCCTCCTCCATCTCCGCCACTACTGCCGGCCTGCTGCGCGCGCACCTGCTCGCACCGCCCCTTTTCCCAGATTGCCACGCGCGCACCGGAAACGCCCGGTGGATCCCGAGTCCCGCCCTCTTGAGGCAGGCCGGGAATTACTGTTCCGCCTTCTAGCCGGAGCAACTAGTGTTTGTTTATGGTGTCTCTGTACTTGTAAGAGTGGTCTGACTGTGGAGATGCCTAGCTCTCCCGTAGCTTCACCATAGCTGCATGCATGGTTCGATGAGAAGGGCATCCTGAAGACAGGACGTCCATACATTTGCATGCTTGCTTTAGTCCTCTGCAGATTTCTATCAACTCAAAACTCTTCAAAAGTCTTTACCGGGTCTGTGTGACTTGAGTGCAATTATGTCTAACCTCACTACTAGTGTGTAATAGTAACCGCCAAACATTCCCCCCACCTGAAGATGAGTGATACTATCTGAAGTTTATTTATTTAATTAGCCCAGGTTAGCCTCGGACTTACTTTTTAGCAGAGAATAACGTTAACCTAATAGTCCTGACTCTGCCTGGGGAGTTCTGGGATTACAGACATGAACTACTGCTACTTGTTATTAAAACCGATCACTTTTGCATACAGATCTTGAATTCTAGGCATAACCATACATTTCCACTGTCAATGACCTCTTCGGTCTTAGGAGAGAGATTGGACAACCAACATAGCTCCTCTGTCTATTCTGTCTTCAGGTTAGCCATACATTTTCTTTTCTTTTCTTTTTTTAAAGATTTATTTACTTATTTTTGCACATGAGTACATTTGCAGCTGTCTTCAGACAGACCAGAAGAGGGCATCTGATCCCAGACGGTTGTGAGCCACCATGTGGTTGCTGGGAATTGAACTCAGGACCTCGGGAAGAACAGTCAGTGTTCTTAACCGCTGAGCCATCTCTCCAGCCCAGCCATACATTTTTATGTTTGCTTTAGTCCTCTGTTTCTATGACTTCTATCCAGATATTGAGATACAAACATACATATATAGGGTACTTACTATATGTATAGTATATAAATATATAGTATATATATTTCATTACATATATATTATATATACAATCAGCAATCACATACCAATCAGTGTGTTGGAGATGAATTGGAAATTGTGCCCTAAAACAGTTTTTCAAAAAGCTGATGAGTCCAAATGAAGAGTATATGAAAAGTTGTTGAGTCTGTATTTCAAGTTATTTTGTAGGTATACATTGTTTTGAAATTAAAAACTTGGAAAGATGGAAGAAATTCAAACTTTAGAAACATGATATTAGAAACAAATTCTGCCATGTATCAGCTGTGTGGTTTCGGTAAACTACCTAAACTCAGCCTGGTTCTGCCTATGTGAAGTACAAAAAGTTTCTCTTGTAAGAACACTTAAGAATGAAATGAATCAATACGTAAAGGTGCCTAAGCCAGGCATCGTGACCCATACTTTCAATTCCAACATTTGGGATTAAATTAGGAGACACAAGCAAGTGGATCTCTGTGTGTTCAAGGCTAGCCTGGTCTACACAGTGAGTTCTAAGCCAGCCAGAAACTACACAATGAGACCCTGCTGATATTTTTTAAAGGCTAGTCAAAGCCAAAGACAGCAGCAATGCAGGACTTTTCTTTTTATTTATATATATATACATATGAGTACACTGCAGCTGTCTTCAGACACACCAGAAGAGGGCATCAGATCCCATTACAGATGGTTGTGATCCACCATGTGGTAGCTGAGAACTGAACTCAGGACCTCTGGAAGAGCAGTCAGTGCTCTTAACCACTGAGCCATCCCTCCAGCCCTTGAAAATTTTAATAGTGTCTAATTTTTTACACCACTTGGGGTGATAATGCTCCCCTCAAGAGCCAAGGACTAACAAAAATCTCATTGTCGGTCATAGTAAACCTTCCTAGGGGGTGGGAGGGGAGGTCAAGAGACTCCTAAAACAAAATAAGCCATTGCTGTTGCCCTTGGTTGCCTACAAGAACCTGAAGGTAAGGCTTGATCACTGAGGACAGCAAACATTTTGTTTGATGA
Organism: Micromys minutus; assembly: GCF_963924665.1. NCBI lineage: Eukaryota > Metazoa > Chordata > Mammalia > Rodentia > Muridae > Micromys > Micromys minutus. The sequence goes on from NC_137976.1 coordinate 70,620,589, forward strand.
ATTGAGTGGAACTGATCTGGAGGCTTCCCCGAGGACTATCTCTCATATCTTAAGGTGCTCTGCAAGCTGCCAAGAAGAAGAGCAAGTAATAGTCCTACTCAGCTGTGAAACTTATAACCCAGAATGACCGGCTCTGTGTAACATTCCCAACGGTGCAATAGTGGCACATTTATTTTGAGGGTAACTGACAACCACCTAATTGGACTTGAGTCCTGCTCAACAGAGGATAAATCCGTGCTGAGTACTGTAAATCTAGCCAATGAGAATTGCAATTAAAGCTACATAGTAAGATTGGGTCAGTCGCTATTTTTTGTATGTGATACTTTCCTAAAATGTAAGTGTTTTATGGGAATTTGTACTGTTGACTTTAGAAATGACAGCAGACAGTAATGCACTCTTTTATTACTGATACCAGATAAGAATTATATTATGGTCCTACTATTTATAATCCAACCATCCTACACATTTCACATTTCTAAATATTCTCCAAGTTGGTATTTCATTTGGAAGGAATGCCCTTCGATTTTCAGTTGGTAAATTCTAGCATCTGTTGAGCTCCAGGTCAGCCCACCTTCTAGGATACTTTTCCTTCCTGCCTCTCAGGATATTTCTTTGCTCGGCTCCTACTATACTTGACACATCTCTCTCCCACCTTGTACTCTAAGCTCCTGGAGGTCAAGGAACTGTGTTTGATTAGTTTCTGTTAGTTAGTTCCTGGTTTGAGCTGGGCCTTTACAGATGACTGAATGTCTTTGCATTGGTCACCAAAGGAGGTCACCTTTATACACAATAAGCCTTTGGGGTTTCTCTCTGGAACCCAGAGCTATAAACTGGAAAACTGTCAGGACTCTCCACTGGTGAACCATGTTAGGCCTTTGAAAATGTGCTTACTTTTATGAAGTACTCTCTTCTAGTCTGATATTTCTAGAATTCTACCAAGGGTAAGTCATGTTTCTTGGCAGGTTTTCTTACTTAGGATGGGAATAAATTACCCCATGGGACAGCATAGATGCCCTAGTATTGTTCATTTTCTCTTCTGCCTCCACACAACAGAATATATAACACAAGCCGTTCATCAACCTGACAGGGCTGTTAAGGATGAAGGTGACCTATACCTAAGGCTCACTTGCCTTACTCTGAATACCAAGTCCCTGTGTAGTGCTCCACAGAGAGTCTGTACCTGCCTTAACTCTGGTTCACAGTGTAAAAGCTTCCTGCAGCTATCTGGCTGGTCGGCATCTGGTCCACTGGGATACCGTGTTGCATGGGAAAACACCGGTTGCTGGTAATGGTCCCACTCAGCATGAGTTTGACTGGTTGACAGATGTCTGCATCTGATTTAGGAGATTAAGAGCCCCTGGGTCCCACACATGTCTTTGGCACTGTCTGTCTTGCCTAATATTGAATTCTGGAATCTTTTCCTATTTCTCCCACTCATAAAACAGAGACATGGCATTGTGGGCACTTAAGATTTTTCTTTCTATGAGACAGGTTCTCATATATTCAAGCTGGCCTCAAGTTCTTATCTGTAGCTGAGGATGATCTTGAACTTCTGATCACTTTGTGTCCACCTCATGACCTGTTATCATTCAAATGAATGCATATCAAAGTAGACATCTTTGTGGAGTCAGCCCTCTTCTTCTACCCTATGTGGGTTCTGAGACTCGCACTCAGGTTAACCACTGGAGTAGCTCACTGACCCAAGATAGGGGTGTTGTCTCACTATGTAGCAAAGTTGGCCATGAAATCACAAAGAACCATGAGCTTCTGCCCCCCTCCCAAGTGCTGAGATTACAGGTATGTGATACCACTCTTGGCCTGATCCAGGTCTAAAGATGGTCCTTGAGATCAGGCATCAGGAAGGCAGCACTTAATAGAGCCAAGCATCTCAATGGTCAGTACTCTAACATTGCAAGTCTTACCCACTGTTCAACAGCCAAGCTCTTCATATTATTTATTAGTATCTCTTTGAGTTCTGGAGTTTGCAGAGCCCATAGATTCATTTCCCCCAAGTATGTGGATGAAGCTAAGACCTCATTCATGCCAGGCAAGCCGTCTATCATTAAGCCACAGCTTTAGCCTTTTACGCTATTTTAAGACAAGTTCTCACTAAGTTATTCAAATTGGCCTCTGACATATGATCCTCTTGCCTCTGCCTCTTAAATACGTGGGATTAAAGGCCCGTATCATCATGCCTGGATTGAATTTCCTTTTCTAAGTATTGAAGATGGGATGAGCCTGGCCTTGTGTCATTCATTAGTGGACCACAGAAACCGGCACCAGAACCAGTTCTGGTTCAAACACACCAAAGCTCTTCTCTCCCCAGTACACTGTGTCTACCCTGTGCTTGAGCTTAGAGGTTCAGACCTGGCAGTGTGGTTCAGTGGTTGTTTCCTTTGTAACTGCCCTCCCTTGGTAAGCTGCTAGCACTTCCAGTAACATGACATGGGGACATACGGGAACAGTGTGATCCACTGAAAAACTGGGGCAAGACACGGGTTATAAACATATTTAAGGGACCAGAGGCTCCAGAGGCACCAGAAACAATTATAACAAGCCCACACCCTCTTCCTTTCAAACCTGACAAACTCATTCCTACTCCCACCTCCAGGAGCATCCATGTCATTAGAATCTTTCCACTGTTTTGCTGTCCTTATTTTATTTTATAGCTGAAGAAACTGAGACTCATGGTGGGAGGGGGAGTTATAATCATCGGAGCCTCAGGTTCAAACCAGATTTGACTACAGTAAAGTGGCTAGGGCTACATCAAGGGAGCAGAGTGCTGTCGGAACACTGGGCCTGTAGGGATGCATGTTAGCTGGGGACTGGAGAGATGGCTCAGTGGTTAAGAGCACTGGCTGCTCTACCAAAGGACCTGGGTTCAATTTCCAGCACCCACTTGGAAGCTCACAACTGTTTGTAACTCCAGTTCCAGGGGCCCTAACACCCCTACACAGACAATGTATACAGGTAAAACACCAGCACATATAAAATAAAAATGGATAATTTTTCTAAAAAGTGAAATAGCTGGAGTCATCAAAGGAAAGAAGCCATTTTATCCTCAGTGCCTGAGACACAAATTACTGCTGGCCAATATATCATTCAAATTAAAAGTAAATTTAAGGAACAAATAATAGCTGTGACGGTGCACTCCCAGGAGTTTGGAGGCAGAGATAAATAGATCTTTGAGTTCAAAGCTAGCCTGATCTACATAGTGAGTTCCAGGCCACCAGGACTATTTAGTGAGGCCCTGTCTCAAAAACAAAAACAAACAAAGCCAAGCTGACCTTACCCACTTACTTCCCAGATTCAGTGATACCCTAGCCACAGATACAGTGGACAGCTGCAAACCCTTCCAGCTGTGAAGCGTGTACTTTGACCAGACAGACCCAAATGTGATCCTCTTTCCACTTTTGTCTCCTTGGGCTTCAAATTTCAGCCACCTATTTCTTCGAGTTAGTCAGCACGTAAAGAATTACTTAGTTTATTGGAGCTGTTCAAATATTGGTGGGATGAGAGGCTGGATCAGGAAAAAGAGAACCGAAGAAAGAGACAGGCTGGCTAATATGGATCTATTTATTAGCAACGGGTCCTATAAAGGCAAGACCACACCCTCCCCACCCTCTTCCCTGCAAAAATAAACGCTTTCCTTTTCTCCACTAGATCTGCTTTTCTGTTTGGCCCCAGGGGCAATAAGTCATCCCTAAGACTCATGCCTTGAAACACAGAGAACCAGCACCCACTGTACATACATATTTCTCCTCTCACCGAAAGAGCCCTTGGCCTTCCACTTGACTTCAGTTGGTCTGTCCTGGATGGGAGCAGCAGTACTAGGAGGAGCATAAGGAACATAGGTGGGGGCCAGCCTGAGGGGGGGTGCTGAAGGGAGCTGAGCTCATCTCATAGAGCACAGAGCATGCCCCAGGGAGAGATGGCCACACCCCAGGCATATCCTCTTGACCCCCCAAACTAAGTAAGCTTGGACTTCAAAAGAGACAGAGTCATCTCTGTGGGAACTGACACTTCTACCTAGACTCCCTCCAGGGTGACACATGAAAGGATGTCACAGTGAATGGTGGAATCTCTGCTAGAGGCACAGGCACCCCCAAAGCAGAGGCACAATGTGGTGGTGGTGGTGGGGTCTAGATTCATCTCACTTATGGTGCGGAGAGACAACCATACCGTAAGCCGATCTTCACGCTCTCCTAGCTTGGAAGCCCCAGTCCCTGGCCACAGTTGCCCATTTCTTTCCCCACCCAGGTCTACCACACCTCACATAGCTGCCCTGGGTTCATGGGGGAGCCGACAGGGCAGCCGAAGTGCCGAAGGAAGTCTCGGGAGTTGGAGAGAGTTCCCAGCACTCGGAAACGGGCAGGGCTATGGGGGTCGGTCACCAGCCCCTCGTGAGAGCTCTCTGGTGTGCGGACCGAGCACCACACCTGCGGGCCAGGACAGACATGGGGACATATGGTGTCTAGTGTGGAGCTGAGCTAGGCCATAGCTTTAGCTACAGCAGAGCCATCTTGGTCAGGAACCACCACTGCCCAGCTGGTGAGTTCAGGAGTTGTCAGGGCCTCTCCAGGAGGCTTGGCCAGCTCCAAAGGAAGGAAGCATGCCTCCTCAGACCCTTGATGCCTTTAAAGTGGATGCTGGTTAACCCCGCATGAGCAAGGCTGTGGGGAAGTAGCCCTTTAAGGCTGCTTGCTGTGGTGTGAAGTACTTAAAGAGGCCCTGCCCAGGTGCTAACTCTGCTACCTATTTTATTCCTGGGTAACCCATCTTGCATTCCCAAGCTATGGTTGCTTTCTCCACATCCTCCACAGTAATAGGAGGGAATCTCTGCTTTTTCCCATCCATGCCACCCAAGCAGCCACTCCCTATCAAGTAAAATCCTATAGAAAATTTCTCTCCTCAAGTCTATCCTCATGGGACTTGGACACCAGGTTTTCTCTCAGTACACTTCCCTGACACCTTTCCTGCATGACCCCAACTTCTTCTGAAGGCATCCTTCCTTTGGAGGGAGTGGAGAGGAGACAGACCCAGGTCTCCCAAGGGGCCATACCTGAGCAAATCCCACGAAGAACAGCTGGTGATTGGTGAGCCCCACAGCAGGCAGCAGCTGCTCCTCACCATGCTTCCTCAGCCACGCTTTGTAAGCCTAGGGGGAATAACAAGTGGCAAGTCCACCATCCCATGTCCCCAAGGACCCTTCCACACAGTCTGGGGGACCTCGGCCACTCACTTTGTAAGCAGCCTTAAGGCCCCCGTTATCGGCGATGTTTTCCCCCAGGGTCTGAAGTCCGTTGAGCCTCTCTCCGTTGACCTGGTACTGGTTGTACTGTTCTTCCATGCAGGCTGTATGATTCTGGAAAGCCGTGAGCGACGCGTTCTGCCACCAAGGACGCAGATTCCCTTCTTTGTCATACTCTCGCCCTGAGAAGAACTCATCTTTGCAAACCCACCCACAGGGGAACAAATACCCCAAACAACTCTAGCCCGAAGACACCAGGATCCTTAAGACTTGCCCCCAATACCCCACATCTCTGTGGTAGTTACCGGAAATTCTAGAATGGGCCCCTACCTTGGTCATCAAAGGCGTGTGTCAACTCATGGCCCATCACCACACCGATGCCACCAAAGTTCAAGGCCCTGGTAGATGAGAAATGCTGCATAAAGGACATACATGGCAGGGACATTTCCTGATTCCCCTCCAGCCTTTCTCTCAGTTCACCCCTGTGGCCCCAGAACCCAGACCCTCCTGCCTCAGACACACTTTGGGTGGTTGTGAGCATAGAAGGGAGCCTGTAAGATGCCCGCAGGGAAGACGATTTCATTCTTGGTTGGAAGGTAGTAGGCATTCACAGTCTGAGGTGTCATGCTCCACCTGGGGGAGGAAGAACAATGCTGAGGCTCCCCGAATGACAGCCCCGGCCTGCCCTGCCTGTCTCCTGCAAGGGCCTTGGCCCACTCCTCCCATCCCCCAAAGCCCTAGTCTACCTCTCTGGCTGCCCCATATCTGCCCACTGGTTCTCACTGGTCTCGGCTGGGAGGTTTGCGGAGCTGGTCGGCCATCACCTTAGCTGAGAAGTTGTACAGATTCAACATGTTTTGGAAGAAAGAGTCTTCAGAGACTTCATACTATGGGAACAGCGGAAGGGAGAGAGCAAGTGAGGTGTTGGAGAAGGTGAGATTCCCAGCAGGACTTTCCCAGGCAAGCCCCGGTCTTCTCCAGTGTAAGATGAATGTAAACAGCTGACTGACAGTATTTTAAGGGTACTTATGTTTTAAGAGCTTTTTTTTTTTTTTTTTTTTAAAGGTATTTATTTACTTCATGTATGAGTACACCGTAGATATTTTCAGACACACCAGAAGGGGGCATCAGATCCCATTACAGATGGTTGTGAGCCACCATGTGGTTCCTGGGAATTGAACTCAGTTCCTTTGGAGGAATGGTCAGTGCTCTTAACCACTGAGCCATCTCTCCAGCCCCTCAAGAGCTGTTCTGTTGTTGCTTTTTGATTGTTTGTTTTGAGACAGAGTCTCACCCTGCATCCCTGGTTGGCCTGGAACTTACTGTGTAGACAAGGCCTTGAACTCAGAATTCTGCTTCCTGAGTGCTGGAATTAAAATCACAAGCCACCACACTCAGCTTTAAAAAACAAGCATACATCCTTTTGTTTTTACAACCCTGTGAAGTGAGTCCTTCTTGTTTGTTAGTTTTTGGGGGAGGTTGTTTGTTTGTTTTGTTTTCTAAGGCTTTTTTTTTTTTTTTTTTTTTTTTTTTTTTTTGGTGTATTCCTGCTGTCCTGGAACTTCCTCTATAGACCAGGCTGGCCATAAAACCAAAGGTCCACCTGCCTCTACTTCTGGGGTTAAGGGTGTGCACCACCACAGCCCAGCGAGGTGAGTAGTACTAAAGTCCCATTTTACAGATGAAACTGAGGCCCAAAGATGTCCTGTCCAAGACTACACAGAAGTAGGAACATGATCAACGCAGGCTATACTCCAGATTCCTACCCTCATTAATCTTATATTTTAATGTCAACTGGTCCAAATCCAGCAGAGAACCCACACTTTAACAACTTAATTTCTTGTATCTGCCTTCTCTCCTCAGTGCCTGAACGTCTATCACTTACGCCAGGAGCAAAGGCCAGAGCAGAGCCCCAGGCTCTGAAGGTTAGTACAGTGGACGAAGATACTCACCCCGTCATAAACATCATCCAGTTCTTTGGGCTCCAGAATGAAATCAGGGAAACCAATCATATCATAGATGGCATCTGCCTGAAGAGACCAAGCAAGGTAAGGATTTCCCTCTTAGCTCCCAGCAAAACTCAATCAGCAGTTGCTACCTCAAGATGGCGCCCCCTACACAGCCACGGCTCACTTTCTCCTTGGCAGCCAGCCGGGTCTTCTCATCCATCCAAACCAGGTCTCCCAGAGTCTCCTCAAAAGCAGAGCGGATTTCACTGATCATCCCCTCGGCCTGCGGGGGAGGGGTGGGTCACAAGTCAGCCTCCCCTGCACTTACTGCGTCCTTACTCCCCATTCACCCTTGGGCTCCATCCTGGTCTATCCAGGAGTCATGGATTATGAAGAGTCATGAAGAAAGGCTACCCAGGAGGGAGGGTGACACTACACAGGTATTGTCATTGTAGGTGGCATTTAAGTAAACATTTGAATTGGCAGTTGGGTAATTAATATTATACTTTCATACACTGCACTATTCTTTTCCTGGCCATGAAGGAGATGCATGAACAGAATTTGTACAGTTGAAAACGGAGTGAACTCATCATTTATAATCTCACCGCAGTCGGACTATTCCTAGTGTTTCCTTAGCCCAGACATTTAGAAAAAAAAACATGGAACTGTGTTATGCAATGTGTGGGTACTTTTGCAATCTACTTTTGCTCTGCCTTAAAATGTATCAGTAGGTCTGTTATGGGAGGCAAAAGAAGAGCCATCACAACTTTGAGGCTACCATGGTCTACAATTTCAGGCCAACCCCAGCTCAGGGTTGGATTTCTTGCTTGGGGGAAACAAACTTGTCAATCACAACACTAGCATCACCAATTTCTCTTTTAATCTAAAAGATAAAGCCAGACATAGTTGTTTAATTTAAAAAATAAACTCTAGGTATCAGAAGGCTGAGGCAAATTTTAGCCTGGAATTCATAATAAATTCCAAGCCAACTAAACTGTTTATGAGCCACCATGTGGTTGCTGGGATTTGAACTCAGGACCTCTGGAAGAGCAGCCAGTGCTCTAACCACAGAGCCACCTCTCCAGCCCCAACTGAACTGTTTTTTTTTTTTTTTAAAGTGAGACTTTTAAAAAAATTTTTAAAAAGATTTCTTTATTTTATGTACATGAGTACACCTTGGCTGTCTTCAGACACACCAGAAGAGGGCATCAGATCCCATTACAGATGGTGTGAGCCATCATGTGGTTGCTGGGATTTGAACTCAGGACCTCTGGAAGAGCAGCCAGTGCTCTAACCACTGAGCCATCTCTCCAGCCCCATGTTAAAATGTTTTAAATAAATAACTAATGTACTTTTAATTTAAATGTGGCATTGTAGTCCGTCATATTATTTACTTTCCCTTTACTGCATAAGTGGGCATTCCTGGTTGTTTTATTTCTCCTTATTATAAACAACTCTCCCACAAATACCTAATATTTAATATTATTATTACCTATTATTATCTCTTAGTATTACTTTTGATTGAATTTGGTTTGCCTTTTTTTTTTTTACTTGTTTGTTTGTTTTTCAAGATAAGAGTTTCTCTGTGTAGCCCTGGCTGACCTGGACTCACTTTGTAGACCAGACTGGCCTTGAATTCACAGAGATTTGCTTACCTCTGCCCCCCAAGTGCTGGGACTAAAGGCATGTGCCACCACATCAGGAAATTTTTGATAATTATATAGGTAACATAAATCTAGTATAAGACTTTGTAAAATTACAGAAAACTGTAAGGAACCCAATACTTCATAATCTCACTGTTCAATCTGCTACTTAGTGAATTCCCTTCCCAATTTTCCTAGGTATACATATAAATGACCAGCATATTTTTAAATAAATCAAAGAGTAGTTTTAGAGGCCTGAAGACTCACAATTTCCTTGCTTTGTCGGTCAAATGTGGCCTTCACAAAGAGCGAGCCCAGAGCGAAGCCAAGGGCATCATCTGTATTGGAGATGCAGGTCTGCCACCTCGGGGTGCAGGACTGTAGAGGAACAAGGGGCAAGGTCCCAGAGATAGCAAGACCTCTCTTCTGAAGGCCTCTCTCACTCTCCAGGGAGAAGCCCCAGAGAGCTAGACAACAGCTTGGCTGTTGAGGAGTCATTTCTGCGTCAGACTCCAGAGATCTGTAAGGCAGTATCTCAAACTGCGCTGGCCCCGGAAGCCAGCAAAGCTTCAGTAGAAAGAGATAGTTGAGCCTCTGTTCCCACTCCTGTTACTACCCTGATTGCCCTCCTTGACTTCAGAGGTTTCGATGATGATGATGATGGTGATGTTTGCTTGTTGGGGAGAGGAGCACTCAGAAGTCAACCTTAAGGAGCCACCATATGAGACTTGGGTCATCAGACTTGGTAGCAAGTGCCTCAGCTGTTCTGAGCCATCTTGCTGGCTCAGGATGTTTCTTTGCTCAAACTTCTACACAATCAGTTTACTCTACCTGAAACCTTCCTCCATTACCTCCTTTCTAATTCAGTCTCTCCCTCTTTCTACTGCTACCCCGCTTTCAAGCTCCTACCAGAACCCCTGCAAACACACCGAGCTCCCCCAGGCCTCTGTGAATCTGCACTTGCCTGAAATGAAATGTCCCTCTCCCCTGTTTCTCACTCCCCACAATGTAGACAGACTCTGAGTAAATTTTCCTATGGCCTTCCCCACTTTGTTCCCCACATTGAGTGTGCTGTCCCAGCCTCTGCTTTATAACACGGAGTTTTTTCACTCACTGTGAACAATCAATACCCTCAAAATATATATATATATTTGTTTGTAGTTTTACTCTTACTTGCTTACCGAGGCCTCTAGAAATGAGCAGCTCAACCACCTTCATCCTCCTCATAAAGCTGTGTGCTGCATACACCACACGCTGCGGACACTAGCTCAGGCTACCCTTGAGTGTTCTTCATGTTTTACAGATCGGGAAATGGAGAGCCAGGGGAACTTGCTCACATACACAAGGTGTCATAGGCCAAAATATGAAGGAACTAAGGTTGGGAATCACGAGGACTTGATTCCAAACTCCATGTTCCATACCACGTGCTCAGGTACCATGAAGAAAATGTTCCTCAGACACCGTGGTCAGGTACCACTAGCTAGATTTAGTCAGAAAGGAAGCAGAGCCAGATATCCCACCTTCTTGGTACCGTAGAGGGTCTCCAGCAGCTTCTCCTGTGCGGTCTCAAAGCGCTGGTCAAGGCTTGAGGTTGTCTTCTGCACCAGGTTCCAAATTAGGTAATTGTTCAGGACGCTATTTCCATATCAGAAATTAAAGAAAGATGTGTGGGGAACCCTTTCCCCCCTCCAGCCAGTCCCCAAGAACATGCAAGCTATGGAGATTCTGAGAGATGTGGGGAAGTGGTCCTGAAGGCTCTTACTCTGGAATGCAAGAGAAGTCACCTTGGAACAAGACGAGGAAATAGAGGTCACAACTGGCTACCCTGACACTCTGCCCAGAGGAAGGGGTCACAGTCATTTTAATCTGAAGTTTGGAAGGTCCAAGGTCTTATTACTCAATCTGTGTGCCAAGTCACTGCTTGGTCCATCCAGAGATGTCCAGAGCCTTGAGTCCCTTCCACTACCAGTGCCTTCTCCCCGCTCCCATTCCCCAGTCACACCTTGGTTCTGTTCGGTTAATGAGCTCCGACACCTGTTGTAAATACTCGGTCCCATACACCACCACGGGCTCAGAGTCACCCAACTCAAGTGGAGACAACAAGAAAGAAAGGAACTCCAGCCAGTCCATGGAGGGTGCTAGAGTCTGAAAGCAGAAATTCTTCAGGCTTCCCTGCCTTCCCACTGGGCTCCCAACAGACTCTTTCCCCCACTGATTTGCTATAACCAGGGCATCTTTCCCATTGCCATAGTAACAGTTGCCAGCTGCTCTGGGGACCCCTTTCTACAATAAATGCTTTTCCAGACATGAATATGCTGCAGTCTGGGAGCCTAACCACTTATCAAACAAGGAAAGCTGTGTGTGATACTCAGCTTGGTCACAGAAATTCAAATATTTCATGTCAGTTGATAAAACACCGCTTCCCCAACACATTCCACATCCCTGGCCTCTCTCTAGAATCTCCTTCTCTCCACTCTTCCCATAATTCAACACCAACAAGGCAAAGAGAGCATTAGGAGATACTTCCAAAACATTCTGATCGTTTTGTAGACACCGTGTCCATTTGGTTTCTTTTCCCTTTGCTTGCTCGTTTGCTTGAGATGGGGGCCTTACGTGTAGTCCAGAGTGTCCTGGAACTCACAGAAATCCTCCAGCCTCAGTCTCCCAAGTGCTAGGGTTACAGGTGTGAACCACTGTGCCTGGCTAAATACTTTAATAACAATCTCTTCATGTAGTCCCAAGAAAAAAGACTAATCGGTGGCCTTAAGGGGGGGGGGTGGCTTAAAATGTTTACCACTTTTCTTTCAAGGATAGTGACACACACCTGGAAATGTACAGAGGCAGGAATCAGGGAGAGGACTGGTGGTTTCAGGAAGACAGGGAAACAGGGTGGGCTTTATCAGGGGCTACCCTCTCCCTAATGTCTCTAGTCCCCTGCCTACCCCACCTGTAGCTCTGAGATGCTCATCTTGTGATAGATCTTCTCTTCATCACGCCGCTGGTCCTGGGGCACAGTGATGTTGGCCAGTTGTATCTCCAGCTCCAGCACCTGCTGCATCTGCTCCTGGGTGGAGGTTGGCTGTCCACCCAGCAGCATTCCCAGCTCCACCATGTAGTCCAGGTAGGCAGTGAGAACCTGTGAAAGCCCCAGTAATCCTCAAACGAGCGACAAGTCCTGCCCAAGGCTGAGGTCGGCTCTGGCCCTCACCTCTTCTCACCGTCTTGGCTTGATGCACCTTATGGAAATCTTGGTGACTGTTTACTTTCTGACCCATTGCTGAACACCATCTGCCTGACTTACTTAATTACCTGTGCTTTTTTTTTTATTTCCTCCAAGTGAACACTGTTCCAATTACGTCAGCTGTTCACCAGTGAATCCCAAGAGCCTGGATCAAGGCCAAGCACAGAATTGGTCTTCTGTAAATATTTATCCAGTAAATGGACTCCCATAGTGCTTTGTTTTCTCATTTTCCAATGCCCTTTTAATTTCCCCAGTCCATCAGGAGCCATGTGGTTTTATTTGAACACCTGACTGGATCCTGTGAGGAATCTGTTCCTTCAAGTCCCTTCAAGTGTCTCATCCTAACAGGTCTCACATGTGCTTTTTTTCTCTATCCTCTCAAGAGACAGGCAAACACAGAAACAGAATATTCATACTGAATACTATGTATTCACTGATCAGATGGCTAAGAGATTTACACACAATGTATCTGGCCCCTCAGCATCACAGCAACTCCATAAAACTCATATTAGTTGATCAGTGGTGGTCGTGGCACACCCCTTTAATCCCAGCACTTGGGAGGCAGAAGCAGGGGAATCTCTGTGAATTGGAGGCCAGCATGGTCTACAAAACGAGTTCCAAGATAGCCAGGGCTACACAGAGAAACCCTGTCTCAAAACAAACAAACAAACAAACAAACAAACAAATGACCGAATGAACAAAACTCCATATTACCCCCAAGTTTCATAGAGGAAACAAGTTCGAGAACACAGGTTTGACTAGGTCAGAATGCGGAGGTCTGAGCACCACCTGTGCCCAGTACGATCTCAGATCACCTCAGCCCAGTCTGGTGCTATCAGGACAAGGTTATATGCTTTGTTTGCTACTGGAATCTTGGGTTCAAGTACAGTTCAAGTATTTGTTGAGGAAGGGGAAATCATGCGGGTAGATGATCACCTCTGTTCAGCAGCCACCTCTGGGCCCTTTCCCCTCTTCTGAAGACAATTCCTCCTCCCCCTTCCCTTCATCACTGCTGGTGTCAGAAGAGTAGCAACCCGCACCCCATCCTAGCTGCTAAAGGGGAGACAGTTAACCAGGACATCACACACACACACACACACACACACACACACACACACACACATACAGAAGCACACAAGCACATGTGTAAGCATATCCTGTCACTCATGTGGTGAGAAGACAGGCTCTTGCTCATGACACTCTGTGGGATCTGGGAGTCAAACTCAGCTCACGATGCCTTTTGTCAGCACCCACATCTCCCCAGGGGTCTATTTTTCTTCATTTTGGATAAAACCTAAACTGCCAGTTATGGTAATGTAAATGTATACAGTCTTAGCACTCTTGAGGCTGTAGCAATAAAGCTACTAAACTCCAAGAGTTAGGACCAACCTGGGATACACAGTAAGACCATATCTCCAAAAGAAAAAAAAAGTCTAAATTAGACTGGGTCCCCTTCTCCTTTCATTTCCTCTCTTCTTCAGTCTGTCCACAAGCCACTTACCTTCCTTCCTCTGTGGGCCCCTCTTCCTCAGTCTCAGCCCACCCTCACCCTCATTCAGTTCTTTCCGAGTTGGACTCAAATTGGGAACCTCATGTTTCTCTTCTGTGACTGTCTGAACAACTGTGACCGGGGTAGAATTTTAGAATCACAATGCTTCATAGTTTCTCCTCCACTGAGAAAACAGCAGCAGTGTCCATACATGTCAGGAAGGAGATCTGGCTAAGAAGTTCAGCTGCTTAGGAAAGAACAACCAGGACTCTCCAGTTGGTCTACTCAGCAAGATGCTCTTCCTTCCACAGCCAGCATCTCCTTTTTGCGTCTCCCACACCTTCATCTACATTTTAAAAAGTGCCCTTGAGCTTCTGGCTCCTTTTCAGCACTCCTCTAACCTCCTGACCTCTTATACAGAATGTGCCCACGTTCCTCAAACTCACACGTCTTAAGACGAGACTCCCACACACTGCCTATCTATCCCATGCAGGAGCATAGGCTTGCACCCCGCCCCTCCAAACTCTGCCTGTCTGTAAAAAATAAATAAATAAATAAATAAAAATAAAAAAAACAGATGAATCAGCGACACCCATCAATTACAACAAACAGGATTGCTGAGCATGAAATACAGGTCTAGCCTCAAAGTCGCTCCTTGTCCTGTGACATTACACTGCTTCCTGGTCCCCAAGCTTTCTAGGCTGGTTCTTCTACACATAGCACTGATCTCCCAAGGCCCACTCCATTTCACCAGGACTCAGTCTTACAGCATCAATCACCTCCACCTCTTCTAACATCCATAACTAGCAGACTACGATTCAGCTTGTTAAGTCTTGTAACCTTGTTACATCTTGTAACCTCGAGCACTCTTGTTACTTTTTAGCACTCACCCTTGCTACTCCCTTGCCTGGGTCCTTAGGTCTTAGAGTCCAGGCACTGCAGTGATTCTTGTCTCTAGGTTCCCTTCCCTGCATCCTCTCCTTATTTCCAGACAAACTGGCTTCCCAAGGCACCGCTAACAGTCTCACTGCATCCCTGCTCTGGAAGCTGGAGGGAAGTCCATAGGGCTGCAGAATAAAACTTTGAAGCGTTCAAAACCTTCTCCATAACCAGTCACTGAGCACCTTCTAGTTCTCCATGTGCTCAGCAGCACATCTTGCCAAACCACATGTCTTGTTATATTCCAAGCATATTCTAGCCTTTCCAGCGTCAACTTTTTGCTCAACATGTCATCTCTACACAGAATGCCTTCTTTTACTCCCTGAATCCTTGCTTTCTAATGGTCCAAACACGCCAAGCTTTTTCCCTTTTCAACACTTGTTTAACCTGTCTCTACATAGGATGAGCTCTTTTGATCTCTGTTGTACTATTTTTATTGTTATTATTTTATTTGTTTATTTTGTGTGTGTTTGCATGACTGTAGAGGTCAAAGGAATCTTGGAGGAGACAGTACTCTTGTTTCATCATGTGTGTCTTTCGGATTGAACACAAATCATCAAGCTTGATAGCAAAGTCTTTTTTTTTTTTTTTTTTTTTACCTACTGAGCTATGATGCTGGCCCACATCTTTGCTTTTATAGGGCCCAACTCAAACATGATCTCCTAAGGAAACCCCTAGGTGCCTGTCTCTCACCTGAGTCCCAGACACCTTTTGAAAAATCTCAGATTTTTTCTATCACATCTGGCATACAGTAGGTACTCACAAAAGTCTTCCTACGGCTGGGGATGTAGCTTAATAGTAGAGTGCCTGCCTAGCGTGTGTGAGGCCTTGGGTTTGATTCTCCGAAACATAAAAATAAAGAAAAATTTTTCCTTTAGAATAATAGGAAGAAAGGAGGGGAGGGAAGAAGAGGGAGGAAAGAAAGGATAATTGGCTTGCTAGGCAGCAAACTGGTCTCACTTTCCTCATTCTGACCCTAGGCAAAAAGCAAAGTATACAGGGATTAGCCAGCTCAGCAGGGATGGAATAGGGTTCTAGGATGTGCCTTACTTTCTCATTGGCAGTTCTATTTAGGTAGTAATCTCGAGAGGGCAGAAAAAGCCCAGACTGGTCCACCTGCAAGAGCAAGGCATAAAGGTTAGTCTCCCTCCCACCTTGAACTGGAGACTCTTGTGGGGCTGGGGGGTGTTCAGGAGAGGGAAATCTTGGCTTCCACAAGTCCCTTCCGTTTTCCCAGCAGGCACCTGGATAATATTGCTGTTAGAGCTCTTAGAATCAGCACTGACGTAGACAGTGAAGAAGGGGGTGGCTCTATAGGTTCCTGCTACTGCCTTTAGCACTTCCATGAAGTTGTCCTCATCCCAAGGCCCCGTGATGTTCCAACCACCGATCTGAATAGAGATCATAAGTGGATAATCTCTAGTACAGGGATTATCAAAGCTTCCATCAGCAAAGTCCCTCCTCCTTCTCTTACCCACAGCCCACCCAGTGCCCCTGCCTTGTCAATGAGGTCTTGAAGTGGCTTGGCTCCTAGCTTCTCAATGCGCTCCAGCTGCAGGCAGGACAGGTAGAAACTCCGCGTCTTCCTCTCAGCTTCACTGCTGGAATTGAAAGTGGTGTTCTCTGCAGTGGGTAGAACACAGGATGGGATCAAGGGTGCCTTTAGATTAACTGCTGCTGGAGAGCCTCTGGTCTTCATTCCTCTCCTGGCCCACTTATATATGTATGTGTTTGTGGGACTGGAGATTAAATTTAGGACCTTTCACATGCTAAACCAGCGCTCTCCCACTGAGCCATATTCCCAGTCCTCTTTTACTTTTGGTAAAGTCAAAAACAGGGTCTTAATAAGTTGGCTACGTTGCTTTGACCTTCTAACCTCCTGCCTCAGTCTCCTGAGTAGTTGGAATTATCAGCATACATTAACAAGCCAGGTCCTCCCCCTACCCCCTTTTGGAAGAAGTCTTCCTGGGGTTGGCCTGAAGCTTACTACTTACCAGGCTAGCCTCAAGCTCATAGAGATTAATTTATTTCTGCCTCCCTCTGAGTGCTGGGATTTTGAAACAGGGTCTCACTATATAGCCCTGGCTATCCTGAAACCTTTACTCTGTAGACCGGGGCTAGCTTAAATTCATAGAGATCCATCTGTCTCTACCTTCTGTGCTGGGGTTAAAGGTGTGCACCACTCAAGAAGACTGAAAGAACATATTGTGGTTTTCTCTCCTCTGTTTGTGGAGCCCCTCAAAGAAGCCCCTGTTATTCGGCTCCATCTAACCCAGCTCCATCTACTAAGCCTTCCTGCTCTCTGAATACCCTCCCTCAAGAGCTCCACAGAATGAGCCATCTAGCACTGTGGATATTTACTGAGTACCCACTAAGTGCTGGACCATGTGTTAGACAGGAAGCTTTTGACTGACATAGCATGCCTGACAGCCTTGACTCACCTAGTAGGTGCTTCAGTATGGCCTGGTTCTGATCCCAGAGGCTGTTGAAGGTGTTCCAGCGAGAACGTCCGTTGGGTAGAGGGTTTCTTCGAATCCAGCCTCCACAGGAGAACTGGTAAAAGTCCTGACAGGGGCTCACCTCACGGTCGAGAGACTCCAGGATTTTTCCAGCCACTCGAATGCAGGCTTCTGTGATGCAGGTGCTCCGGGCTGGGTCTGTGGTAGGAGACATGGCAAAGGCAGGAGACGGTCAGCCGAGGAAGCTGAACCTTCAGAGAAGCCAGTGACCGCAGGAAGTTGGAAAGGCTAGCCCCCAAAAGAAAAATACTGAGAGGCCTTTCAGGTTTTGGCCCCCTTAGCTATGAGAGCTGCTGACTGAACCCACCTACCTCTGTGGTACTGGACCCACAGAGCCACGAGGCAGCCCAAAAGAAGGGCAGCCAACACTAGAATGAGGCCAGCCAGGACCAGCTCCAACTGTGTGTGTGAACCAAAGAGTTGTCTTGTCCTCTTCTGGAACCCCACCTGGGGACACAGGACAGGAGCGATTGAGCTGCATTGCAGGGACCCAAGATGGCAGAAGTCCTCCCAGAAAATAAAGATATGGAGACGGTACAGCCGGCTTCTAGAGTCATGAAGCAAATAGCTAGTTAACTACGGGGGCCCAAGAGCAAAAAGGCAAGTGGAGCCTGTTTTGTGCAACGTCATGGCTTTGAAATGCCTTACTATAGTCCGGGCGCAGAGGCCAGACCAGAGATGGAGTGGAAACCGGGACAAGTGACCCACCAGAACAGCATGATTACGGCAGGCGGGCATCATGCCAAAAAGGTGAGGCCTGATAAGAAAAGGGAACCCCTTGCCCACCTCCAGTGAGTCCCTGATGCCCCTGCCTTCTACTGTAATCTCTGGTGATTCTTCATCCCGAAGCTTAGCTCGTTTGTACTCCACCATCTGCAAACAGTTCAAGAGCACCAACTGAGGTCGGGCAGCTAGGCCTTTTGCCCAAGGCCCTGCTGCTGTGTCCCTCTCTGGGCAGGCTTCCTCCTTCGTGCAGAGAGGGCCCTTCCCCGGGTGCTAGACTCTCAGACTGGGGTCCCCTCTGACACTATCGCTCTCCAACCCCCACAAGAAGCCGCATCCCCGAGGCAAGCCGGAGTCTCTGCCAGACGCTGGCAGCTCACTCACACCCGCCCCTCCACACTCTGTGCCCTCTCCACCCGGGTCCTCTCCCCTGAAGCCCTGGACCACCACTCACACTGCCTCCGCTACCCAGCTCCTGCAGCGCGACGTTCATGGTGGAGTGAGTGGAGCAGGGCCGGGCCGCGCCTTAGGGCTGGGCGAGGTTGACCCGCCCAGGAACTACGGCCCAGGCCACCCGCTGAACCCCGCCGCGGCCCTCCATCACAGCCACTGCTGCAGCCCCTGGCTTGGCCGTGGCGGCCCCCGGCTTTCTCAGGTCTCCCCCACCCAGCGGCGCGCCCGGGGGTGGGAGCGAGGGGGAGGGGCGGAGCGCGCGCGGCTCCCAGCCAGCATTGGCGCCCAGACTGCGTTCCGCGCAACCGCTGCTCTCCATCAAGCCTGAGAGCCCCTCAGGCGAGCCACCCTTAATTTGCTTTCATTTGGTTGAGGCCCAATCATTCCTAATATTTTTTCACCCGGATTCTCCAAATTCCAGGCCTTCTCCAATACTTTTAAACACGGTAGAGGAATTATGTCCCTGCGAGGAACCTAGCAGTCTGTCTGCAGGGTCTTTTTTTTTTCCTTTCTTCCAAGCAGGGACACTTAGAAGCCACAGGCAGTTCACCCCTACACAGGTGCTCATAGAACGTCTACAACAGCACAAAGTGCACACACAGAAACTCAGAGGCAGCTATTGTATACGGAATATATAATGTGTATACGAAAAAGCCCACTGTCATTGGGGACACACACAAATGCATACCAAGTGTTAGGGCAGCATCCACTATACACACAGCTCACACTAATGCCAGTCTTACACATTGCTTCAAGATGGCACTTTTACTCTCCAAGATAATTGCTGTCATTAGATCATCTCATAAAGGGAGGGTTACAGATGGTGACAAATTGGCAGGGAAAAAAACAGCCATGCACAGATATTTAAAGAAAAGACATGCTAACACTTCCAGCTCAGGAAGGCAGACGATTTTTATTTGGGAGGTTTACAAGAGGGGAAAAAAAAAAAAACCACCAGGCAATATTTCACTGAACCTCAACAGTGTGGCATCCATGCATCGGCCATCTGCCTTCCATATTGTCATTCCTTAAACAGGCAGGGGAGTGTTACAGTCTGTTGTGCCAAGGAGTGCCTCATGTTTTTTACAGTGCTGCGGAGGGAACTGGGACACCAAAGCACTGCCTCCTCTTCCTCTCCCTAACCGCACCAGAAGAATACAAAAAAAAAAAAAAAAAAAAAAAAGTGATCTGAGGAAGCCTTACGTAGTGACAATGGATACTCATTTATTGATTCGCACCTAAGTTCTCAGACATCTTATTGCGAGTGGTGCTAGCGTGGGCTATTCTTGAGGCTGAGAATGATGCGAAATGAATGGATTTGGCTGAGAAGTGCTAGACTGTGTTCTTAGGCACTCTTCCATCCCCAACTGCGTGTTCTCAAACAAGACAGCGCAGTGTCGCTGTTAGGAATGAACAAGTCTGGGTTCAGACTTAGTTTCCCCATCTGTAAAATGGAAATAAGAGTGGAATTTAGGCCGTGGTGGCACACTTCTTTAATTCTAGCACTGGGGAAGCAGAGGCAGTTGGATCTCTGAGTTCGAGGCCAGCCTGGTCTACAAAATGAGTTCTAGGGCAGCCAGTGGTACACAGAGAAACCCTGTCTGAAAACAAACAAACAATGACAAAAGAAGGGGGGGGTAGTATCTACGTCAAAGTGTGTTTCTTGGATTAAATTAAATAATGCATGTAAAGTGACTGGCACATAGAGTATTGTGATTCAGTCTGCTTTGTTCAGATGCTGAGTATTAAACCAAGGGCTCTGCACCGGCCAATAGTATTCTACCACCAGAGTATTTGGAGCCTTAAAAGGATTATCTTGGAGCTGCACTGATGGCTCAGGGGTTAAGAGCATGACTGCTCTTCCAGAGGACCTGAGTTCAATTCCCAGCAGCCACATAAAAGCTCACAACATTCAGTAATTCAAATTCTAGAGATCCAGTGCCCTCTGCTGGGCTTTGCAGACATTGTGCATGATTCAGAGACACACAATGGACAAACACCCATACACATAAAATAAGAATAAATTTAAAAATTTTTAAATAAAATAAAAACCCAGGGAGTGGAGAGATGGCTCAGTGGTTAAGAGCACTGACTGCTCTTCCTGAGGTCCTGAGTTCAATTCCCAGCAACCACATGGTGGCTCACAGCCATCTGTAAAGGGGTCAGATGCTCTCTTCTGGAGTGTCTGAGGACAGCTACACTGTACTCAAATGCATATAATAAATAAACCTTTAAAAAAATAAAATAAAAATCCAAATAATGTTTTCAGGGACAAGACGTTTAAAATAAAGCCTGTTTTGGCTGGGTATGGTGCTTCACACTCAGTGCTAGCACTTGGGACGTGTACCTCTGTCAGTCAAGCCATCCTGGTCTACACATTGAATTCCAGGCCAGCTAGGCCTACACAGTGACTGAATCTGTCTAAATAACTGATTACTAACCATTTAAAGATATTACATGTGTGTTTGTGTTTGTGTGTACGATGTGTTGGAGGAGCAGTGGCACACATGTGAAGGTCAGAGAACAATTTGTAGGAATTGACGTTTTCCTTCCTCCATGTGGGTTCCCGGGATCAAACTCAGGTCAGCAGGCTCAGCAGCAAGTGCACCGCGCAACCTCACCACCCTAGTACTATTATTATATTAAGTATTATATTAAGAGAATTTTTCAATAAGTTGCCCAAGCTGACCCTACAGTATCAATTCTTCTGCCTCAGTCTCCCTAGTAGCTGGAATTAACAGGCCTGTCTGATTTTATTTATTTGTTCTTGTTATTTGAGACAGGGGTGGCTGTCCTGGAAACTCATTCTGTAGACCAGGCTGTCCTCTAATGCAGAGATCCTTCTGCCTCTGCCTCCTGAGTGCTGGGATTAGAGGCGTGTGCCACCACTGCCCAGCTTTGTTTGAGACAGGGTCTCACTATGTAGCCAGGGTTGGTCTCCGACTTGCAGTGATCTCCTTGCCCCTGCCCTCCAAGTACTGGAATTATAAGTGTATACCACCATGCTTTGGTATTTAATTATTATTGTCATTGTCCAAGCCCTATAATAGAGTCAAACTAGTAAGGCTGAAGGAAGTATGCTCTAATTCTCCTATGGTGGGACAGGCTAGGTTCCCTAAGCATGAAGCTTTCACATCTTGACATACTGGAGCCTGAAGCAGCTATCTCCTTAGGACAACTCTCTGACTTGCTCATGCTCACTCTAGTGACAAGGGGGTATCGCAGCATTCAGCTCTCTACTTTCCTTCCAAAACTACGGGAAAGAAAACTCAGTACTTAGGTATCAAGTGAGGTGGCCATATGCCTGTACTTAGAAGACGGAGGCAGGAAGACCATCAGTTCAAGATCATCCTCAGCTACACACTGAGTCTGAGGCCAGCTTAGGATATATTAGATTCTGTCTAAGAAAGAAAAGGAAAGTGAGGGAGGCGGGCGGCAGAACGTGTCAGAGCAGGTAGAACAGGTCTGTAATCACAACCACTCAGAATCCGAAAGATAACAAATTTACAGCCTGCCAGGAGACCCTGAGCAATTTGGTGAGACTGTGTCACAAAATCCAAAGGAGAAAAATGTCTGGGGATATAGTTGTATAGTAGAGCATTTGCATGAGGTCCTAAGTTCAGCCCCCAATTTTTTAACTTTGTATGAAGGCCTGTTTCTGTAGTTTCAATTGTTAATTCTGTTCCTGTGGAGGGCTAAGTGTTGGCAGGGTTTTGGCATTGTCATTTCTATTTCCCAACACCAAGTTTTCTGCTTTGTAAGTATTTGTCCTCCCTTCCTTGCCTACCTAAAGGAGCTCTAGAGTTGTATTAGAGGTTGTCTTGCTACTGAATGATTGTAATAAATGTCTGATGGCCAGGAGCTGGGCAGGAAGTAATAGGGCACAACTTCCTGTCAGAGAATGATGTGAGAGAAGAAAACAGACTTGGAAGATTAGGAAGCAAACCTGAAGGGAAGTAGCTGGACCTCAGCGGAGCAGAGAGGTGTCGAGCTGGCCTCTTGGCAGGTTGTAAGCTAGATAGTTGGGTAAGCTAGCTGGGAGACTGACTACTCAAGCAAAAGGCCTAAGCATTAACTATAATAGAAGCCTTGCGTCATTTTGTTCACACCATTGGCGGGTCCAAGAAAGTCCAGTTATACTGAAAGGCAAGAAGGGGAAGTAAAACAAAACCCATATATTATGTGCAGCACTTTAGTTTGTACACCATTGTTGTGGTGGTTTTGAATGAGAATGGCCCCTGTAGGTTCATATATTTGAATACTCGGTCCATTCCAATTGGTGGAATTGTTGGGGAAGGACTAGGAGGTTTGGCCTTGTTGGAGGAGGTGTATCATTAGGGGTACATTTTAAAGTTTCAAAATCTCACACTATTCCCAGTTAGCACTCATTCTGTCTCTTTGTCTCTGTCTCTGCCTCCTGCTTATGGACTGCAACCTCTCAGTTACAGCTCCAGCACCATACCTGCCCATGTGCTGCCAGGCTCCCTGCCATAAGTAACTTTCATCAAACACTTCCTTCTGTAAGCTGTGCTGGTCAAGGTGTCTCTTTGCAGCAATAGAAAAAGAAGCAAGACAACTGTTCTACATGTGCTACACGTAAGGGCTCATTCGTCCTGTGACGTCCTTGTGAGTTGGGATTGACATCCAGGGCTTCTGACTTGTTTTTGGAAAGCAGATTAGAAATGTGAATCAAGAGGCTGGAGAGATGGCTCAGCAGTTAAGAGCACTGGTGCTCTTCCAGAGGTCCTGAGTTCAATTCCCAGCAACCACATGGTGGCTCACAACCATCTGTACTGGGATCTGATGCCCTCTTCTGGTGTGTCTGAAGACAGCTACAGTGTACTCATGTACATAAGTTTTTTTTTTTTTTTAAAGAGGAATAGTTGATAGGAGAAATCGCCACGTGAATTAGGAAAGCAGCAAGTTCTTAAAGATTTCATTTTATAAAACAAAATAAAGAAATGCATGCAATCACAGGTTGGAAAAAGGTCAGAAAGATGTAAAGAAAATGCTTAGTATGAATGTGCTCAAGGGTGATGCTACTTTCTTTTTAATATACTTACTTATTCACTGTATGCATGTTTGTACATATCATAGCACACATGTAGACATCACAGGACAATTTCTGGAAGTCTCTCCTGCCATCAAGGAGATGGAAATTATGTTTTCAGGCTGGACAGCACATACCTTTCCTTGCTGAGCCATGGAAGAAGTCTGATGCTACTTTCAAGCTCTTTGGGTTTGTATAATAACATCTACCATTTCTATATACTTGTTAATTTATCTTTACAACAGTCTAATAAAATGTATTTTGCTAATATAACTTTCATGCAGATGAGAAACCTAAGCTACTGGGGAACTTAACAACTTGCCCCAAATCACATAGCAAATATAAGACAGGATTCTAACTTAAATCTAGACCTCATAGTCATTAATCACTACAGTAGTCTATTAACGCCCATGGTGCGTCTGCAGCTCAGTGTGATCCTTGGTAAATGGATTCTGTCATCAGTGGGGGTTTGATGTTGCTGTTTGCTTTTCCCTGCTAGGGAATCAACCCAGAGCCTTATACACATTACAAAAGCCGCTTTATCACCGAGCTTCCTCACCAGCCCTTGGCTTATTTCAATGTAGCCCAGGCTGGCCTTGAACTCACTATGTAGCCCAGGATGCTTCAGATCCTTCCTCAGCCTTTCGGGTGCTGGATTATAGGAGTGTGCCACTGTGCCCCAGCTGAGAGCATGTCAGTAAAAACTCTATCTCAGCAGGGATGCAGAACATCACACTTTTGAGTCGAGGTTCAGAATGTAAGGGATTTTCCTTATGCTTTGATAATATAAGTGGAACTTATGCACATTTAGTGTTACAATATCTTTATAGTTCTGCACTTGGGTCTTTTTGCTTAACTATGACCCACCATGCACAAGGAGACAAAAATTAGATTATTTAAACAGATTATCATTTAAGATTTAGGCTCAAGGCTAGCCCGATCTAGACAACAAGTTTCAGGCCAGCCTAATCTACAGAGTGAGACCTTGTCTAAAGCAAAACAAAACAAAAAAGGATCTAAGTGTGGAAGCACAGCCATGTGACCCGGAACACTGGAGGCAAAGGCAGGAGGGCTAACCTGAGCTATATAACAAGTTTCAAGCTAGTTGGGTCTACACAGTAAGACCCCGTCTTTAACAAATCATAAAATAAAAACTAAAAATGAATTCTAGATTAAATTGTTAGCCTTATCTCTTTCATTCCATATAAAATCATCCTTGGCACAGACCCCTGGGTTCCTTCTACACTGGATTAAGTGAGCGAATGCTCAGTTCTGAAACAAGGCAGCTTAGCCCAGGGCCATTTCACCCACAAAACTGGCCTTAATGAGTAGCTCTATTTCCTCTGTTTAGATTGGAACCCCTGCTGAGAGGTCACAGGACACATTCTTATTGGGGAAGATGAAGGGCATGCAGCTAAGATTTTGGTGGTTTTTTTTTTTTTCCAGAGTCATACAAGTAGAAATGATTTTTGTTTGTTTTTGGACAAGGTTTTATTATGTAGCCCTGAATCCACCGTGTAGACCCAGGTGGCCTCACACAGATATCAGCCTGACTGAGCCACTGAGATGAAAGGCCTGCTCCACCAGGACCAACACAAATGATTAAAAAAAAAAAAAAAAAAAAAAAAAAAAACATGATTATTGGGCCTTCAATTCAAGGTCACTCAGAAAATGGCAGATTCTGGATTGAAAGTCATTCATTGCTGTGCAATTTCTAGGGGAAGGTGGTGCTTTGGGCAGTCTGATCACCCAGAGTTACTGTTCTTCCGTTCAGACATCAGAGTCAGGGTCTCTCTCACCCCAGGGCCCAGTTGGCGACCATTCCTTCCAGCCTCAAAGATGGAGTACAGGACTGTTAGAAGGAACCCGTTAGGCTGGACCCCAGAGGTAATCCCAAGGCAGTCCCTCACACCTCCTATCCCACAGGCTCCATTCAGAGCCCTGACAGCAGAGACCTTTGCATTTAACACCTGAAGGAAGGAAAACCAGCGACCTCACTAGCTGCGTTGATTTGGCCGGACTAAGGGGACGGTGTCTTGCTTTGGATATGGGCAGAAGCAATAACGTCATTATTTACCAGCCCGTCACTGTGAGTGAGTGTGAGACACACCCTCCCTCCCATGGCCAGTGACTGCGCCAGGGGCCCGCTCGCGCCAGAGAGCCGGTGACGCTGCTGCTGACAGCTAGCAGGGCAGGGGCGGGGTTTGGGGGGGCGGCAAGAGGTGAAGGGAAGTGTGCGTGTTCTTGTCAGGGGAGGGGGAGAACTCTACCCCGGGCCCCAGCAACAAGGGCGGGGGACACCCTGTCCCTGCCGACGCTTACTAGCGCGCGCCTTGTGCTCAGGCACTCCGGGCTTCCCTGCGTCATCCGCATCCAGGGCGCCCGCCGAGATGCTGCCATTCATTTCTCCCACACTGCCAGCTAGAACAAGCCTCCAGGGCTGAGAGAACCGCGTGGAGCGACTGGCGCTTTGAGTCTGGATTTTGGCGCCAACAGCGGTCCTAGGGTTTGTGGGGGAGTCTACTCTGGGGCGCGCTGCGGTTGCAGTGTTTAAGATCCTTCCCTTGAAAGGCCGCGACGCAGTCTCGGGGTCTGACCCAGTGGTACACGGAAAGGGACCAGGTATGCAGGTAGATACAGAAAGTCCAAAACCGACACCCAGAGACCGAGATCCGATACCCAGAGGTAGGCTGACAGATGCTCAGACAGCCGAATACAAAATTGGCCAACTGATGGAGACCAAAGCAACTAGGATGCAGAAACGCGCCAAGCACGGGGGCACCACCCCCAGGCCGAGCTCTTCCCGCGCTCCAGTCGGTTGCTTCCTTCCCCTCTCTCCTCGCGTATTCGGATCTTTCCCCGCCACCTTCCAGGGTCCAGAGCCGTGTTCACAGCTAGCCTGGCCGCCACCTTCTGGGGCCTCGCCGAGCCCCCCAGCTTTTGGAGCCCAGCTCCCAGTTGCTCTCCCCTAACTGCGGCGTCCGTCCCTCCCCTTCTCCCCTAAGCACTCGGCTAGCCGCTCCCGCCTAGCTGTCGCCGGCACCGGCCGCTGCGGTTCCTTGGGCCCACGTGGCGGCCATTCCCGGCCACCTCGCGGGAACCTCCCACGGCCGCGCGCTCCACTCCAGGGATCACCGGGCTCCCTCGGACCGCCGGGCCCCGCCTCTTTCCGCTGGCCGGTGCCCGCCCCGCCTCCACCGCGCCCCGCCCGCCGTTCTCTGCCGCAGTCGGGCGCTCATCGTCATTCCGCTCTCGCCGCCGCCGCCGCCCCCGCCCCGCCCCCGCCCGGTCCCCGCCGCTGCTGCCGCCGCCGCCTGCCCAGCGGCCCGGGAGGCGGAGGCGCGGGGGAGGAGGCCCCGCTCGGCTCCGCAGTCCCGGATGCTGTATGACTTCATCCTTCCGCCGGCTCCCCTGCTGAGCTAGGGCCGGTCCGGCAGCTAGCCTCTGCCCGTGCCCCGCCGCAGTCCCTAGCCCGCCCGGTGCCCGCCATGTCCGAGATCCTACCCTACGGCGAGGACAAGATGGGCCGCTTCGGCGCAGACCCCGAGGGTTCCGACCTCTCTTTCAGCTGCCGCCTGCAGGACACCAACTCCTTCTTCGCTGGCAACCAGGCCAAGCGGCCCCCCAAGCTGGGCCAGATTGGCCGAGCCAAGAGAGGTACGCGGCCCGGGCCCGGAGTCGCCGCCTGACCCAGAAACCCTTCGCCTGGCGTCCCCAGGCTGCCGGTCCCCGCCAAGTGGCAGCTGCTCTTGCCGCAGACCAGCGCAGCCAGCTGCGCACCCGCCCGGGGTGGGGAGGGTCCCTGCTGTGGAGTTGTCCCATTCTTTCCCTCTCCGGGGAATACTGTGTCCCGGATTCGAAGCTCTCCACTTCTGGAAAAAGAGCCCCGGCTCCTGGTCGAGGGGGAGGGGCCGCTTAGGGCATTTGGGGCTGTTTGGCACTGGGAACACAAGGTGGTGGGCCGATTCCTTGGGCTAAGATGAGTAAGTGGATGTTACTGGAGGGCGCGGAGGCCAGGGGTTCGGTCGTCTTGATTGTTTGCATTGGGAGGGGACTCTGGGCGGCACTGTTAGGAAAGGGATTCAGGTAAAGGGTTACACCAGGTGACAGTTTCATCCGAGCCTAGTTCGGGGAGGGGTTGTGTCGGAGGCAGAGGCTTTTGGTCAGCTTAGATGGAGGGAAGCTCGGGTGATGGGAGGGTTCGCTCTCCGAGTCTTCAGAAGAGGGGTGTTCCCACATAGGGAGGTTTGGGTCCCAGGAAGGGTCTGCTGGAGAGTTTGGGTGGGGAGGGCATAGGGTTTAGAGTGGTGTCGTGGGAACACAGGCAGTAGAGTAGATCTGCGCGGGGCGTGAGGACACCGGCCCCACTGTCGCCGCCGCCCCCCGAGACCGCGCGGCTGATGCGCTTTCTCCCTGCGCAGTGGTGATCGAGGATGACCGGATAGACGACGTGCTGAAGGGGATGGGGGAGAAGCCTCCGTCCGGAGTGTAGACGCGCGGGCTCTGGCGGCGGGCTCCGGGCCCAGCCCCGCAGCGGCCAGGAGCACGGGCCGGCGATGCGGCTGCCGGCGCACCCCCGCCCGGGGCCGAGGTGCCTGCGGGCGGGGGCTGCAGGGCCGTGCCGCCGCGGGGTCGGTGTTGCTACCGCCGCTGCCAGGCGCTCCGGAGCTGTCCGCTTCAGCACCACGGCGGCGGCGGTAGTGGAGGTGCGGACCAGCCCGGAGCCCGCCGACGCACTCATGCACTTTAGAACCTCGGGCCGCAGCTCCACCCCGCACACCGGAACCGACACAG
The DNA here is from genome assembly GCF_963924665.1 of Micromys minutus. NCBI lineage: Eukaryota > Metazoa > Chordata > Mammalia > Rodentia > Muridae > Micromys > Micromys minutus. The sequence continues at coordinate 70,648,640 of NC_137976.1, forward strand.
AGACCCACGGCCCCCAGCCCGCCCCCTCCCGCACGGCTCCCCTGCCCCGCCCCTCCTCCGATCAATCTGGTCTGCAGCCCGGGCAGCTGCGGCGTCGGGACTGCGCGGCCAGGGAGGTTTGGCTGCATATTTGCATGAGCTTCCCACCCACCTCAGCCTAGCCCTCCGGGCCATTCCTCAACAGTACCCCTGTCTGGCGTGACCCCAGCCTCTTTCTAAGGGACTTCCTCAGCACATTTGTATTTTTATATCCGATTCTTTGTTTACTGGCTCCGCTCATGGTTTGTGCCCTTCCCCCACAGCCTCCGCCATGCTCTTCTGCGCCTGGCAGATAGGACAGGTGTTGAGGCTGGGATGGGACAAGCCCCCAACATGGTAACTAACCACATGGCCAGTCTGCCCAATTCTGACCCCAGGAGGCTCATTGGGAGACTCCTCCCTCCCAAGGTATCATCTTTTAAGGGCCCAGATCTGATTTTACCTTGGACCCCTTCATGCTACCCCTGGGAACCCAAGTGGGGACTGCTCAGTACCTTTGGATGACACCTGTGGACCAGATGTTCTCAACCCAGGGTTGTCCTTTGTAAAAATGTTTCTCCATCCTCAATGTAACAGGAGTGTGTGAATAAACACAGACCTCCGTGTGTGAGTGTGTGTGTGTGTGTGTCTGCTGCTTCAGTCTGCTGGGAAACAGGTGTTCACAGTCTGGGGTGCAAGTTTCTGGTGGGGAAGGTGAGCATTGTCAGGGCACCCTGGTGTGGGACCATCAGAAATACATGGCTGCCTTAAGTACCTGGATAGCCTAAGCAGGACAGGTCACCATGTTGGGGCTAGAGCTGGAATCAGAAGCATAAAGCAGTCTAAGTTCAAAGTCTTCAGCCTCTCAAGGATAAATCCAGGTTGGATGAGCATATTCAAGGCAGAGGAGCTGTGTTGAGCTTTGCCCCAAAAGATAAACTCACATGGAGAAGGTGGGGAAACCCTGTAGAAATAAAAATCCTAGAAACCAGAAACCTGGGATCTGGGACTGAGTTGGACTCACTGTATTGGTTTACATGAGCTTGATCCCACCAGCTCTGCTTTTATGCACAAGACCTCTGGATGTGATTTCCCAGCAACCAATTCCTGGCCCCAAATTGGGAATTCCAACTCTTTAGGAGCCTAATGCACAAAGACAGGGAGGGCTTGGAGATCACACTTGCTTCCCGTCACAGCTGAATGGCACTGAGGAAGTCCTCATTATCTGAGTCTTGGAGGAAGCAGGGTGAGGCAGGAGGGCTAGGGGGTGAGAAGATCTGGGCCCCCAGGGCCAGCTGGGACACACTGAGCTCTCCGCCCTTATGCATGATGTAAAAGTGGAAATGAAAGCCACTGCTGTAGGTTGTATGCCTCAGTGACCAGTCGTAACGGGACTGAGCATAGTGTCTGATCCTAAAATGGGGACCCGCAGAAGTCATTGAGATGAATCGGCCTCCAGGGACCAGCACCCGGCTCACCTGCAAGGCAGACAGAGAAACCATCAGTGTGGAATCATCTCCAAGTTCTCCAAGGTCAGTACAACTCATAATGATCTTCTAATCAAGCCTTAGATACTACTCTATCCAATAGTTCTTTCTGGCTTTCTACTGTAGACTAAGCCACCCTCTGTCTTCGGTTGTTCTATATAAGGTTGGGTTCTAGACAGGAAAGATATTCATGAAGGATACATTGCTTTCCTATCAGCTATTCACTTTCCCAATCTGTCTCACCAGTCTGGGGCCTGGCTACCACGTCTTCCCTATGTTAAGCTAGTATCCAACCACTGATTGGCCTTTGTGAGCCTGGGTCACTCCAGTCTCCCGTTCTTCAGAAGTCCATGCTTTTAAAGGTACCATTCCAAAGTTCACTTTCTGACTGCTGAGTTCTTGCAGTGTCCTGAGAGTTCAACCCCTTACCCCTGAATCTTGGTTTGCTGTTTTGTTTTCCTCACCTCACTCAGCACCTGGTCCACAGTGTGGATACCTTCAGAAGATACACTCCAGGGATCTGGCTCCCCAGCCAGCAGGGCATCCAGTGTACCCTTCTCGAGGACAACATCAAAGGACCCACTAGGGAAGTCCAGTGCTCGAACATCCATGGTCTCCCAGCGTAGACTGGGTACATGGGCATAGCGAACTTGCATGGCTGTCACCACTACTGGAGAGTAATCCACACTGGTCACGTCAGGGAAGCCTCCAAGGAATAGCTCATAGCTCAGGGCGCTGTTCCCGCAACCTGCCGTGGGTGGGATGGGTAGCAAAGGAGCTGGGTTAGCTTTGGTTCTCCTTCCGGTTATTTATCCAATATTCTGCCTATTTTCTCTCCATTCACCCCCTGCACCAAGTTCTTAAAGCAACAAGGTATAGAAGAGTGTTGAGTTTTGGAATCACACAGACTTGGACACAAAGCTATGTGGACTAGGGTAAGTTGTTTCAGCACCAAGACCTTGGGTTTCCTGTTAAGAGAATGACAAGAACAGCCAGTAGCTAGTCTGCACACAGATACAATGCACTAAATTTAAGAGCTACAAGCATCTGCAGAGTTGCTGAAGGAACTTGGAGCTCCAAAGTTCAAAGATTTGAATTTGATTTCCCCAGTCACAAAGGAAAGCATCTGATTCTTGGGGCTTCAGTTTCCTCAAACTCAGGATGTATATAAATAATACTGACATCATGAGGTCCACAGTACTATTACCTTAAAGGTATCTCTAACCATGAAGAGGATCTTGGAACGCTGGCAGACGTCATGTCAGGGGTGATGATCTTACTTTGATGTTCAAGGTACAATGAATAAATTAAGAGAAGGCTAGGTGTGGGCAGGCAGTGAAGCTGGCCCATTGTACTAAATGTGTGTACTGAGCACTCCACTTTGGTCTCTGCTCATAGAGTGCATCTCTGCAGAAGGAGTTATGAACAGAGTGCTTTCCTAGCATGCACAAAGCCCTGGATTGGCTCCTCAGCACCACATAAACGGAATGAAGTAGTGTGGAGTAACGCAAGCCTGTAATCGCAAATGCTAAGACAGCCTAGGCTATAAGAGACCCTAGGTGGTTTCTGTTGTTTTGTTTTGAGACAGGTTTTCTCTGTGTAGTCCTGGCTGTTCTGGAACTCACTTTATAGAACAAGGCTGGTCTTAAATTCAGAGATCTGCCCAGCCCTCTGTCTCCTGGGTGCTGGGATTAAAGTCTTGTGCCACCACTGCCCAGCTTTGGTTGTTTTCAAGTGTCTGCTGTCAGGGAATGTGTGCCCTGATGGGAAGATTGAATGTAGACTTACAGCTACCTATAACGGAAGAAGGGGCAAACCAATACCACACGGGCAGGCAGTGGGCCCTGCCTGAGGTGAGTCTGCCAAGAGTTTCAGACACTGACTCAGAAGAGCTGAGAAATAATCAATGTCTTGGGATTTGGGGGAGGGGTGCAGGGAAGTCTGTGGTAAACTACCTGCAGTGCAATCTCTAAGCTAGGCATGCTGGCTTACAACTTTAGTCCCAGCATTAGGACTCTGAGTTCGAGGTCATCCTGGGCTAAAGTATGATCCTGTTTCAAAAACAACAAAAGAATTCAGTCTCTAAGAGGGCAGGATCAAGAAGAGGGAGGCTGAGATTTTAAGAGGTTCAGATTTCAAGAGATTTTAAGATATACAGTCCAATTTGCACACCTGCTTTGAAAGAAAGTAGTCTCTTGCAGGTCTTCCTGTAGCCCACCTTGGGCTAAGAATGGGATTAGATAGCAGTTCTTGGATAGGGATCTTGCTTTCTTGGGATCCAGACTGCTACTAATCCTTATCAATATTATAGAATCATGAGATTAGGAATTCAAGGCCAGCTTCATCTACATAGTAAATTCCAGGTCAGCCCATGTATCCTAACAACATGCCTCAAAAAATCATAAACAGGCTGGGCTAGGTTGCAGGTGCCTTTAATCCCAGCCCTGAGGAGGCAGAGGCAGGTAGATCTCTGAGTTCCAGGCCAGCCTGGGCTACATAGTGAAATCACACTCAAAAAGAAAAAAGTACTTTCTTCTTAGAGAGGCTGTATATGCAGTTGAGAATACATTGCAACTCTGATCTTTCTACTGGGTTTCAGCACCAGATGAATGAATGAATAAATAAATGGGAAAGAACATGGCTGCTCCTAGGTTTGATGAAGGAGAGTTTTATTATAGATAGGAGAGCACAGCCCGCGGCAGGGACATCTGGGAGAGTCCAGAGTGGCCATTACCCTAAGCAATGAGAGGAGAGCAGGGAGGGGAAGGAAGGAGAGGGAAACCAGGTGTAGCAGCCAGGAGGCACAAAAGAGTAGATGAGATGGCTAGGTAACCAGAAATGGATTTTCCAGGTAGGAGCAGCTAAGTGGTGTGCCAGCCAGGAGAGCCCAGGAGAGCCCAGGAGAGCCCAGGAGAGGAGGCAGGAAGATCCTGGCTGCCAGTGGCTACTTTGATGTGTTAAACAGACACCTCAGCCATTTGACTCAGGTTTGAAACCTGATACTTCTACTTCTGGATCACTGAGATTTCAGATTTATGTGACACATGGATTATTTGCAATTTATCTGATACTAGGAATTGAACCCGAAACTTCGTACAAGCTGGACAAGAACTTGACGAACTGAGTTACATTCCTAGCCCTCCCCCCAAACTATTACAGTTAATGGTCACCGAACACTCAATATTATGCTAAGTAACTTGTAAGAATTCTCAGTTTATTTTCAATGCTGGTTCATGCAGAAACAGTATTTTATTGTTCTAAGCTTTTAGGTGGAGAAATCGAGGAAACATAGTTAAGGAGTTTCCCAAGGATACACAGATGGAGCCAGAATTTGGGCTGTCACACTCTAAGCTGAAGCTTTTAAACACTATGCTCTACTTACTGCCTTTCAGTTTTCAAGCCTGGTGGTGACACTCCAGCTTGGATTACATTCGCATGGTCAGTAGGCTGTAATTCACTAGGAAGCTATTACAGACTTCTAACTGCCTCTCCCTGTGTGCTGTACGGCAAGACAGCAGAACTAGAAACCCTGACATCCCGTCGATGACAGCAGATACTGTCAGTGTCCTGAGCAGACCCCTATACCCTTTTTTTATAAGTTTTATTATGTCCCCAGGTTTTGGTATGTATGTGCTCCAATGGTTTTCATCTGTGACACTTCAAGCCAAAATTATTCTTGAGATTTTGCCTGAGATCACAGTCTTGTTTATCTTTTTGCCTTTCCCCATTCTTACTAGTCAGTTTTCCCTGGAAGCTCCTACTGGATGAATGACTTGGACATGAATCTCCTTCTCGGGATCCTTTCTGAGGAACTCAACCCAAGACAGTGACTTACAGTAGAATCTGTATTTCTTTTTGATAACTAAAGCTTTGGGCAGGTATAGTGGCTCATGCCTGTAATCTCAGCACCCAGGAGACAAAGGCAAACAGCTTTGTGAGTTCAATACCGGACTAGTCTCCCTGTGAGGTTTCGGCCAGCCAGGACTACAGAAGACTCTGTCTTAAACATACGTTTTATTAAAGAACACCAGTTATTTTTAATGCACTGTCCACAGCTGTGTGTCTATTACCACAGCAGAACTGAGTGCCTGGGAGAGAGATTGCAAAGCCTAAAATATCTACTCTCTGGTCATGTTCAGAAAAGGTTTATAGACCCCGAAGCTACAGTAGCTCTGAATACTCATTACTCAGCTTTAGAAACCGAATTAATCCATTAGAAGGGCCCCAGCATATTGCTTAACACTTGCCCGGTGCTCTCCTCAGGTCTGTGGAAATGAAATGTAATATAGGTGACTTCCCAAATTCTGAGTCCTGCTCTTAGATCTCACAGTTCTAAGCTTTCTGAAAACCCAAACTTTTACAATTAGGCTTTTCATCTCCTATCCTTCTGTAGACTGATTCCTCCTATCTAGAAAAACAAACACCTCCTGGTCAGCAAGATTTTAAGATTTTAAGGAGAATAGATGTCTTGCCTGTCACCTGTGGAGACTACTGAAATCTGAGCTCTGAAGGCAGGCCTGCTGGTGCCCACCCGAAATCCCAGCACTTAGGAGGACGGGGTGGAAAGTAGTTGCAATTCCTAATTAGTAAATGTCAGGCTAGCCTGCTGCAGAACAAGACCCTATTTCAAAAAAGAAAAAGATTCCAGCATCTATAGTAGACTTCCCTGGACCTAGAGTCTCAGAGTGCGGCCTAACTTGCCAGTTAATTTTGAAAGGAATTAAAGACTGATAGACATAGTTCTGTGATAAATCTATAAATAAATGCAATAGTATACAACCATAGAATTCAAGAAGCCGTTTCCTTCCAGTGGGGAGAAGTTATGGGAAAACTACAAGAAAACTCTGAAAACACATGAAGCTTTTCTTGCCAGGTATTGGTCTAGATAGTTCACATGCTCATCTGATCACTAAAAAATCTAATATGTAAGTTTTCATTTTCATATTTATTTATGTTGTTGTTTTGTTGAAACAGGGTTTTTCTATGTAGCCTCCTAGCTGTCCTGGGACTTGCTGTATAGCTCAGGCTGGCCTCTGGCTCCCAGGGCTGGATTACAGGTGTGAGATACCATACCCAGCTAGGCTTTTCTTTTTCTTTTGTTCTTTTTTAGGTTTTTATTTCCTTAAGGCTTGGAAATGGAAGCACAGAAATTTAAAGATTTTGTGCAAGATTACAATTCCAGCTAAGCCAAGTCTCTACCATTAACTACTTGCTCTCAGTGTCCAAATTGTTAGCCATTAGGTTATACTTTCTAGTCCTGGTCATGTTCTACTTCCCAAATTGAGTAGTGCAGACACACATTATATTATTTATGTTTTACATATATACTGTATGTATAAGAGATATCCTTTTTATCACTATTAAGTATGGCACTTAAATATATACAGGCTTTAGAAACAGCGGCAGGTGGATCTCTGTGAATTCAAAGCCAGCCAGTTCTATAAGGTGAGTTCCAGGCTGGCCAGGATTACACAGTGAGACCCTGTCTCAAAACAAAAACAAAAAAACCAAAGTGTATACAGACTTCTACTGAATAAAACGTTTTCAAAGTATATTTGTAAGGCAACTCTACTCATGCAAACTTTTCCTGAGTATCCAGCAACTGACATCCTGGCATCTCTTTTGTTGACACCTACCTCAGCTGCAGTTCTCCACCAGACTCAGACTGCGTTGTTACTCTATTAGTGTTTAGGACCAAGTTTTTCATCTGAGGTTCAGAGAAGCGGTAACTCCCTTTACCTGACAATGGCTTCGGGTACCCACTGGTGCGAAAAGAAAACTAGGTGTTATGCTCGAGGTGCACATGACTTACTCCAGAAAAATTTTCAGTCCCATTTCTAGAAACGGAAACTGAAGCACACAATGGATTCATGACGTGTCCTAGGTTACAGAGCCAATTAATGTTGGGACTTGAAGTAGGTCCACAGAGATGTGCTTTCCGGTGTCCTAGGCTGCCTCCAGTGTCTGGGGCAGGGTAATGCCCCTCGGTGGGACACCAAAGGACTGCTTTTTTCCAGAGTGCTGACGATCTCTTATTTCTTTTGCCCTGGCTAAATCCAGACGGATTCTGAAGGTACTGGGTCTTGGTTCCGATCTGAGGCGTCCTCGTACAGGAGAAAGCAGAAGGGAAGAAAGCGGATGTGGTCTGGCCAGCAACCGGTGGCTGGGACACTACCCACCTAGCACGAGGATACGGTCCTCAGGACACAGCTCCGGCTCTAGGAGGGCACGGAAGGAAGCGAAGTCCCCGAACCACTCGTAGGGTACAGAGTCGGCCGCATCCTTGTAGCGCTGGTCCCAGTATTGGACTTGGCGGTACTGGAAGTTCCTCTCCGGTAACTCCGGAGGGGACGCAGGCGTCTGGGGAGAGGCCATGCTCCGGGCTGCGTCGCAGCCAGGGCTGGGCTTAGGAGCCCAATCACCGAAGTAAGAAATGAGGGGCGGGGCCTGTGTCTCCGCCCTCCCCCGCAGCTGCTCCAAACAAACACGTGGAACTTCCGTCATCGTCTAAGCTCTTTTTAGAAAACCGTCCGGCTGGAAAGCTGAATTACTGGGTGTCTTATTAACGTACTGCCCATCTCAGCTCGACCATATTTCCTCGTGACAGGCCAGATCTGGTCACCAGATGTGACTAGGCTTATCCCTTTGGTGTTCGGGGTTTCAATACATTAATTAAGAGGCGTGATTAATTAATTAAAAATTCCCTTCTTCCCAAGACTTTTGGAGTGCTTGGGGTGCTTCGGGAAGGCGGAAGACTGAAAGAAGCTTTCCACTTTAGCGTGAACTCAAGTTACTCTGGTCACAGGCCGAGTAGAAAGCTAGGCTTGGAGAAAAGAACAGAACTGTTGTTTTCTTTTCTGGACACTCTATATATTGGTGTTTATGCACTCTGGACGGGACATATACCGAGAAGTATATGTATATTTATATTACAATATTGTGTAGTCCTTCAAAGGAGATGCATTCTGAGGACTAGCTATCTTATTCAGGTCCACATAAACACATTAGAAATATCTCTCACCACTGTGTACAATAAGTACTAAATATGTATCCGATGAATCATTTTGACCTAGAAATTCCAGCGCCCTGAATTTAATTAGCAGACTGCTATGCAGTAAATAAGGATTTTGGTTACTCGGATTAGCTTTTAGTTTGAGAGGACGCCCAGAACGGGAACCGGAACCTAGTGTCTTAGGGTTGGTTTTCCCGGGTGGTGGAAGCACAAGAGTGGCGCACTGTCAAGATGGCTGCTGGGCTGCGGAAACGCGGCCCGCCGGGTTCTGTCGTCCAGCCGGCAGGAATCTGGAAACAATGGCTACAGCGGACCTGGCAAGAACGCTATCTACTACTGCGGGAGCCACGCTACACATTGCTGGTGGCCTCCTGCCTCTGCCTAGCAGAGGTGGGCATCACCTTCTGGGTCATTCACAGGGTGGCATGTGAGTTCACTGAAGGGGAGAGAACCGGAGGGAGGGAGGGATACCCAAACTAGATTACACAGCTTTCATTCACCATTCAAACCTATATCCTTTACCCGACCCAAACCCACTTTCCAGAACAGCGATCCTAATCTCTCTCCCTTATGGGAGGGAGGTGACCTTAGAGGTTACCCCTGCATTTACCATTCAGCCTGCTAAGAAAGCATACGCAGCTGAGAAGTAAGTTCTGGCCAGATTTAATGTGCTGTTCCTGCTGCTTGTCTGTACCCTTAAAAAGTCACTTCCCATCCCAAATCCGATTTTTCATGCTTTTAATTCTTAGGTCTTGAAAGTCCTTTTAAAGAATGGCATTTTGTGACCATTTGAGTGCACTAGGTACTGGTGTCTTCTAGGATCAGTCTTTTTTTAAAAAACAAAACAAAACAAAACCAAAACAAACAAAAAACACAGTCTCACTAAATAGCCCTGATTGGCCTGGAACTTGCTGTGTAGACCACAGTGGCCTCAAACTCATTTGCTTCTGTCTGCTTCTGGCTCCTGAGTGTTGTTGAGATTAAAGATGGACACCGCCACAACTTGCTTCATAAAGACCCTGTTTTTAAAATGAGAGTGAGGGACATTCAGGAAAGATAATTACCATTAACCTCTAACCTCCACATTTATACTCACATGCATACACACCCACGCATGTGCATGTAAACACAAACAAGACAGAGAAAGACAGCAAGCCTGTTTCCTTTTCAGAACTAAGGAGCAGGGTGGTGGTGGCACTTGCCTTTGATCCCAGCACTTGGTAAGCAGAAGCAGGTGGATTTCTGTGAGTTTAAGACCAGCCTGGTTTACAGAGTGAGTTCTAGGACAGCCAGACAGCCAGGACTATACAGAGAAACCCTGTCTCATGAAACTCCACACACACACTAAAAAGAAGGAAAGTACTACTCAGTACTCAAGGAATACAGGAAAGAGTAAATTTGGAGCAGGAAGAAAGATCATAAATTTAGTTATACTCATTAAGTTTAAGACTCCTGCATTCATGGGCCTAAGGAGATAGCTTAGCAGGTAGTATTTACCATGCAAGTGTGCGACCCATAGTTCAGATTCCTAGCATTATACATAAAAGCCAGGCAGGCGTGGTGGTCCATCTGTAATCTCGACACTGGAGAGACAGGACAAGGGATCCTGGAAGCAAACTGACTAGCTAGACTCTGTCACAGAAGTGATGGAGGAAGACACCAGTGTCAACACACACACACACACACACTAAGTCACACACACACACTCTAAGTATATGGGTTCACCCAGAGAATGCCCTATGTGCAGTCAGATAAGGGATGGCGGTGATGGAAGAAACCTGGGAATAAAGTAGAACTCTGGGCTTCGGTGGTCTGAAGGTATGGGGTTTAGAAGTAGGCGAGTTCTGGACTCAGAAGGAACGAGACCATGTTATCTTCTTCCAGACACAGAGATTGACTGGAAGGCCTACATGGCCCAGGTGGAGGGTTTCATCAATGGCACATATGACTACACACAGCTGCAGGGTGACACCGGACCTCTTGTGTGAGTGAGGATAGGAAGTCTGAAGAAATTGTGAAGGGCTGGGTGGGTACCAGGAGGATTGTCCTGACCTAGGCTCATGTTTTTTTTCATCTTCCAGCTACCCAGCTGGTTTTCTGTACGTCTTTATGGGGCTATACTATGCCACTGATCGGGGCACTGACATCCCTATGGCCCAGAACATCTTTGCTGTACTCTACCTTATCACCTTGGTGCTTGTTTTCTTGATATACCACCAGACCTCCAAGGTGAGTTGATGCTACAGGACCATCTGGCCCTGGCCTGAAATGGGTGGTGGGGATGGCTCAGGTTTGGGGAGCTGACCTTGGTGCCCACCCTTTAGGTACCTCCCTTCGTCTTTTTCTTCATGTGCTGTGCCTCTTACCGTGTCCATTCCATCTTTGTACTGCGGCTCTTCAATGACCCAGTGGCTATGGTATTGCTCTTCCTGAGCATCAACCTCTTCCTGGCGCAGAGCTGGAGCTGGGGCTGCTGCTGTTTCAGGTCAGAGCCTCTTCCTTCTTCCCCCTCTGATTTCCATATCTTCCCAGTGTTCTGCAAGAGAGAACATTAAGAGTGGTCAGATACTGTAGATCACTCTGGCCGTCCTATCTTGTCCCCGGTTGGAATCCATTGTTGGAGTTGGCCCTTAAATATGTCAATCAGTATGTGTCCGTTAGTCTGGACAGAGGGACCAGGTATTATTTCCTACTTCCCAGTCTCCTCTCAGACCATCTTATGCTCCTCTAACAGTTCTGGATGGAGACCACATCCTGGCACTTAATAGTCGGGTGAAAATCTATGGGGAGGTGGGTATGTTGTTCCAAGGGTCACACAGTCCTGGAGCTGATCCTCAATCTTTCCTGTCCTTTGTCCATTTCAGCCTGGCCGTCTCAGTGAAGATGAATGTGTTACTCTTTGCCCCGGGATTGCTATTCCTTCTTCTTACTCAGTTTGGCTTCCGTGGTGCCCTCCCCAAGCTGGCCATCTGTGCTGCTCTTCAGGTACATCCCCGTCCTGCCCTTACTGACAAGAAAGGGCCTCCACTTACTGAAGAGTCATGTGTCCTTAAATCTATTGGGCTTTCTCAAAAGCCAGCAGACAAGGGTTTGGAGTTGATTATGAGCTGGGTAGCCACTGTCTCTGCACTTTAGGTCCCATGGCTACTGAATTTGGCAGGCCTCTCAGAGGCTTCCTAAAGCTGCTTGCTTAAGACCTGGTCAGCTAGCTTGGCCTGGTGGTACACATCTTTAACCCTAGCACTTAGGAGGTGGATCTCTGAGTTCAAGGGCACCCTGGTCTATATAACAAATGCCAGACCAGCCAGGACTATACAGTGAGACTCTTTCTAAATACCTCCCTTCCCCTTGACACACACACACACACACACACACACACACAATCAACTGAATTCCTTTTTTTTCAAGATTTTTATAGTTTTTATTAATTAATTTATTTATCTACTTATGTTTATGAGAGCTCAATATGCCTGCATGACAGAAAAACATCAGATCCCATTATAAATAGCCGTGAGCTACCATGTGGTTGCTGGGAGTTGAACTCAGGACTCTGGAAGATCAACGGGTGCTCTTAACAACAGAGTCATCTCTCTAGCCCATGACCTGGTAAATTCTTGAGGAATGCAGTGTGACCACCCCCTCCTATGCCTTTTTGGTGTGAGGCTCAGGCAGGAGGTGAAAATGGGGAGGCTTCCCTGGTACTCCTTTTGGAAATAAGGGAGCTTCCGAGGCTTCCATCCCACTGTGCTCTGGGGTGAGCCTAAGCTCTGCTGGCCTCACGCCCGTCCTCAGGTGGTGCTGGGACTGCCCTTTCTGCTGGAGAACCCCGTTGGCTACCTTTCTCGATCCTTTGACCTTGGCCGTCAGTTTCTTTTCCAATGGACAGTGAACTGGCGTTTTCTGCCTGAAGCCATCTTCCTGCATCGTGCCTTCCATCTGGCCCTGTTGGCTGCCCATCTTAGCCTCCTCTTGCTCTTTGCCCTCTGTAGGTGGCACAGGTGAGAAACAGGGTTAATATCATGGGAAGATTTATGGGATGGAGTGGAGGGCTTAGCCCTTAAGAGCTACTTGGGGGAAATGTTAAATTCATGATGGTTAATCTGGAATTTGACATACAACTGGGCCTTGATAAATGTCCAAATGACTTCTCTTCAGAACAGGGGAAAGTATTCTGTCACTGCTGAAGGATCCTTCCAAAAGGAAAGTTCCACCCCAGCCTCTCACAGCCAACCATATCCTTTAAATCATGGGAAGATAGGTTTTGATCTCTCGGAGTGCAGACAGAGCCTGAGATAGCAGGCTGCCAGAGGAAGAGGCTGGAGCTCAGTCGTAGACCCTGTCCTCTGCAGCAGACACTGCACTGAGCACCTTACACACCTTAGCAGTTTCTTAAGTCCAGCTTTGTAGGGCATGCGTTCTTGCTCTTGTCCTAAGAGTCTGTAGTCCCTAACATGTAAAATCCACCCTAGTTAGGGAAGTACTTGTATTAAATTTACAGAAGGAAGAGTTAAGACTAGAAAGTGAGGGATTCAGACTCCTTAGGCTTTACAGCCCCATGCTGTCCTGTCTTCCTACTAAACTGAGGAACAGATCTGGAGAGGCTAAGAAGCTTTTCTGAGGCTTGCATGTAGGACAGAGTAGGGTGCTTTCTTACCCAGAACTTTAAACCCTTACCCACCCAAAGCCTTAACCATCATATCACAGATCGTTTCCATCCTCTTCACCTCCAACTTCATTGGCATCTGCTTTAGCCGCTCCCTCCACTACCAGTTTTATGTCTGGTATTTCCACACACTGCCCTACCTCCTGTGGGCCATGCCTGCACGCTGGCTCACACACTTGCTCAGGTACTGGCTGGGACCGCCTGGAAGGGTTGGGGAAGGGCTAGGGAGTTCCTTCTCTCAAAGCTGTAACTACAGAAGGGGACGGGTGGATGGCTGGACGGGTGGGCAGAGGGACGGGTGGATGGCTGTAGGGCATGAGAAATCTAATGCTTCAGACCTTGGAATGGATAGACCCGTTCTCATTTCCAGGTTGCTGGTGCTGGGACTCATTGAGCTTTCCTGGAATACATACCCATCCACATCCTTCAGCTCTGCTGCCCTACACCTGTGCCATGCTGTCATCTTGTTGCAGCTCTGGCTGTCCCCCCAGTTCTTTCCTAAGAGCACCCAGCTGAGCAGGAAAACTCACTGAAATCCACCCCTTCCTTCTGGCTCAGCTTGCTGGGTGGCATGGACTCTGTGCTGAGAATAAACCTTGGAAGCCCAGCTTTGTGCAGCCTACATCAAGGTAGTGGTTGCTCTTGCCTACACCAGGCTCTGAAGTGTATCTTCCCAACACGGAAACAGACAACTCATCAGGTAGTAGTAAGAGGCACTTTACTGCATAGGATTTGGGACTGTAGCTCTCTCCTCTTCCATTATCCTATAGAGAGCTCAGAGCACATAGGAGGGGGTATGGAGTGGGAGGAGAGAGAAGAGAGCACAGGCAGGCACTTTCTGTGGTGGCAAGAATATTCGGAGGATTGTGTTCAAAGCAGTGGAGGACAGCAGATACCAACTGATTCTTGCCCTGGGTGGCAGTGACTTTGTGTTGGGGGTGGCTCGCCAGAGCTGAGGCAGCCCTACACATTGGAAGGGCTGTAACACAGCAAGTGCAGCTGCAGACTCTGGTCCCAGTGCCGCAGTAACAGGAAGAGCCCCCGGGCAGCAGCTTTAAGAGCAGTCAGATCAAGGCCATCTGGCAGGTGTTGGGCCCTCAGCCAGCAGTCAGCTTTGGAAGCTGTCAGTTCCCACTCGCCAAAGGCGGCTGCGCAGCGGTGTTCCAGCCATGCCAGGGCCACGGCTGTGGCCCAAGTGCGCCCACGAAGATCAGAGCTTTCCTGCCTTTCCATTCCTTCTGAGGCCTCGTTATCCGAGCCCCTCCCACTGTCTACCTGACCAGGACCCTCAGAGCCTGAGCTGGGGGACTGGCTGCAGGAGGCTGTGGCACTGTCGCTTTGGGCAATACCAGGGCCCAGAAATGCCCAAGGAGATGAAGCTGAGGTGGGGCTGAGGCTAGCACGGTGCGCAGCAAAGGGTGAGGCTCGACACAGGCGTTCTTGAGGAATGCTCACAGCAGCACAGAAGGGTTCGTCCAGGCGGAAGGAGCCTGGTGCCTCTTGTAGTCGCACCTGAGGAGAGAAGAGGTGGGGGGAGAGGGAGCTGAGACAGAGCTCTGGCTCTAAGGGTGCTACCCTCCACCTCCCCAGTCCTCACCAAAGGCAGGTAGTCATGGTTGCTGCCGTCATTGCTGTTCTCATGAGTCTGGCCCTTATTGGAGCTGCAGAGTCTGCGATGATGGCCCAGGCTGAGCCTGGAAGAGGCTGGAGGCTGGTGGGGTAAGCCATGATGACCTCCAGTAGGAGATATGGACTCCCCCAGTGCTGACTTGGAGTTGTCATTTAGGTCCAGGTCCCAGGCACCTGCAGAACAGCCTCCCTGATGTCCTACAGTAGGGTCACCCAGTACCAGCAAGTGGCTCAAAGCCCACCTGTGCCCAATCCACTGCATTTGAGCCATACCTTTAGAGTGGACTGCTGGGGACAGGGGAGCAGCAGCTAGATGGTCTTGAGAGGCAGACATGCCAGAGAGCTCAGCTGGATCTGCAAGAGGACTAGAGTCAGTCCCACTGGGTTGCCAGTGAGGTGAGGGTCACATCTTAGAGGTCATCAGGGAAGAACCATACCTGAACTCCACACCTGCAGGGCTCCAGACAAGACCTCCCTAGTGGTGGCGTCTATGGCAACAGGGCTGGTAAAGCAGGATGGGGCAGAGCTGACCTTGCTTGTCTGAATGGCTCTGAGCTGGGACCTTCTGACTCTGCCTGTAAATCAAAGCAGCAGCAAGCTGAATTCTCACTATAGAAGGCTACATAAAGTGCTGGAAAATGTGGATTCCCTAACAGGCAGAGCAAAGGGTGTCTTGGTTTCTGTTCCCTGCCATTGGGTTGCCAGGTGGGAGAGGATATGCCTAGTCCTGCTGCGACCAAATATCCTAGGGTGAGGTGGTTCCCAAGGGGGGCTTCCCCTTCTCTGAGAAGGGGAGAGAGTAATGGGGGAGGGATTTTATAAGAGTGGAACTGGGAAGAGGTGGGCTGTGACCACTGGGACGTAAGTCAAACACGACTGGAAAGCCAAACATGGTGGCTTTAATCCCAGCACTCCAGAGACCAAGGCGGGCTATTGTCTATGAGTTCCAAGCTACCCAGGACTACATGGCAATACCCTGTCTCAAAAGCAACTAGAATGATTCACACAGCTTCTCCTGTTTCCCTATGAACATAGTAGATGACCATCTTTGGTCCAGAACCAGAACTTTGACAAGAAATAGGCTGAACTCTCAACCTACAGTAGAACCGGAAACCCTAGTAACCCAGAAATTTGGTGGTCTGGAATGATCCTGCCTCTGCTACCACAGTGTTGAGATTACAGGTGTGTGCCATCACACCCGTGCATAGCTTGCTTCCTGTCTGTCCATCTGTCTCCCACCCCACCCCCCGTATGATTTAACTGTAGGGAGTGGGTTGGGCACAGGCAAACTTTAGAGAGTACCCAAGGGTAATGGGTGGCCCCTCCATAGGACTTCAGGATGGCTCTCTGTTTTTACAGGTTTGTGCTATGTGACCTAGGTTGGCCCAGAACTCTCACCTCCCAGTGCTAGAGTTTCCGGCATATGTAACTGTAGCCAGCACACGCACACTGCCTACCGCTCACCCCAGCACTAGCCGGACTTCTGCAGGCATAAGGTGTTGTTGGCATCATCTAACATGGTAGTCACTGACTGTTGAATACTTGCAAGTGTGCCTAGGGACAGTGTAGACTGAGGTTTTAACACATTTTTAATAGTCTTCAATGAAAGGCTTATTTCATGTTTCAGACAGTTTATTACAAGATCATATTACCTTCCATTTTGGCTTCTAGGTAACTTCCCAATTTTGGGTCCTATGGTGGCAAGACTATATAACTTTAATGTTGTGTATTTTATAATATACCTTTATATTTCCTTTTATCATTTTTTATGTGTGGGATATTTTGCCTGCATGTATGTCTTTGTACTTCATACATGCCTGGTGCCCACAGAGGCAAGAAGAGGATATTGGATCCCCTGGAACTGGAGTTACAGATGGCTGTGAGCCACCATGTGGTTGCTGGGAATTGAACTCAGGGCCTCTGGAAGAGCAGTCAGTGCTCTTAACCACTGGGCCATCTCTCCAGCCTTGGTTTCCTTCCTTTTCAATTTTTCTCATTATTTTGCTAAATTTCTTACCCTGTCAGTATGAGTCACCTCAAATCCTTTGTGACAAAGTATAGAACAGGCTGATTTAACACAGATATGCACCTCCGCCATGTTCTGTTTGAAGCCTTTGTTCCTGAGCTGTGTCTGCTACTTACCCTGGTCAGTGGTGGTTTCAGCTCTTCCACGGAGAGCCAGCTGCTCATTGTCCTGGACCACAGAGGCTGCTGTCAGCCGGTGGAGTGCCTGATCCCACGCAGCTTCTCTCATCGGAAGTGGTGCAGGCTGGGAGCCATCCCCAGGACCCCAGAGTTCCTCCAGCCCAACACCCACCTCCCAGCACATTGGCTGTTCCCCACACAGGGCCCGAATCACCACGTGACAACGTGGAGCCTGAGGAGGCACAGGTTCTGCTGGAGGAGCTGATTCCCCATTGGGTGGCACAGGCTTGAATAAGAAAGATGGTTCCATCAACATATCCCAGTCCAAGGGGGCTGGGGAGAGCAGGTTTCCTGGGGACAGATGTTAGCACAGACAAGTGGTGCACTGTGCTCCACTTTGCCACAGCTCTGGGTCAGAAACCAGCTTCCCAGCCAACCCTTACCTGAATCATCAAGGCCCTGACCCAGCTGTTGTCCTGGCTCAGGGCCTGACCCATCCGGTATTGCATCTAGAGAGGGGTGCCCAGGTCTACCAGGGACTGGGTTTGCCCGGCCTGAGGGAGACGAGAGACTTCGACCAGCCAGAGCTGCTCTTTGCCGACGGCCCAGCACCTCAGCACTCACAGCTCCCACCTGTGTGTGAGAGAGATGCTGTTTCTAGGCACCATAGACTTGCAGCTACCCATAATTCCTGTCAGCTCATCATATTTCCCACTTCAGGCAGGTCTCTTTATATCTTCATTGTCTTTTAGCTTGCTTATGCTTCCTAACATACATTACTTTTCTAACTCCCTCTAACGTTCTGATAACACCACACCCCTGTGTTCAGTACTGGTTGTGAAGTCATAGGTATACCCACCTAGTTCTCTAGCTAGACTAATAGTAAATATTGCACACAGCAGGTGGGAGAGGAAAAGTACTAGATCTCACCTTGAGTGGAGATGGGAGGGGTACAGGCAGGGGGCAGGAGCGGGAGCCTGCAGGTTCTACCCAGGCCAGGCTTCGGCAGCCCTGCTGAGAAGGGGGATCCAGGGGAAGGCTACCACTGGGGGAGCCAGGGCCTTGGGAGCCTGGGGACTCGCTACTGCAGGTGGAGCCTGGGCCTGGCTCGGGGCTGGCAGAGCAGTGGGTAAGCACATACTGCTCCCGGATGTATGAGGACTGGAAGATACGACGCCATATAGCTGTGTCAGACGAGGGGTTAGGTCCAGGGTCTGTAACTGGGTCTGTCAGAGCTTCCATACCTGCTGAAAAGCAGGAGAATGGGCCCAGCCCTGACCCTTCCCCTTGCCGTCTCCTACCTGGCTGCAAACAGACCCCGGGCACTCACTCTGCTCTGAGTCTCCCACAGCCCATGGGCTCGACAGCTCTGCCGACACAGTGGCTGTTCCCAGTGGCTCTGTAGTGTGCGTAAGCTCGGTGCCCGGGCTGGTGACAGATAACACCTCCTCTGGAGACGGGAAGACTGAACCGCCCAAGCTCTGCCAACCAGGCTCTTGGCCCTGAGGAAAAGGTATTGAAGGAAAAGTATGCTCATTTTATAACATCTTTTTGCAGGCATAATTTCAAGATAGTCATAGAAAGTATAAGCCAATAATCCAGAAGTAAAAAGCCAGTAAGAAATAACGGCCAACAAAGTAGATCCCTGGATAAGCCTGCCCTTTTGGGTTTGAACCCTAGAACCAATGTAAAGTAGAAAGGCAGAATGGGGTATACAAAGTTGTCCTCTGACCTCCACGTGTATGTTATGTGGCATGCAACCACACACACTCAGTTAAGTAAGTAAGAATGTATTTGTGTGTGTGCGCGCGCACTCGAGTGTGCACGCGCACGCATGTTTGTACGAGCACGCATGTTTGTGAGAGCCATAGCCCACTCGTGGAGGTCAGGGGACAACTTGCAGGAGTCTCTCCTATCATGTAAGTCCTGGGAATTGAACTCAAATAATCAGGCTTGGATGCAAACGCCTTAACACACCGAGCCATCTCCTGAGCACAGTTTTAGAAAAAATTTTAATCGTTTTTTAAAAATTAAGAATATGCTATAAGATTGTGTCTCCTAAAAATGACAGAAAAGCTAAGCCCATGATACCTCAACATGGCTGCCTAAACAAGACCAGAACAGTGACAATACCAATTACGAATTCTACTAGTGTAGAAGGGAGAGATCGCACCAGTTCCCACTCCTAGACGAACACCACAGACAACTAATGGCTGCAGAAAGAGGATAGAATTAGCCTCTCCCAGGGTTGAGCTCCTAATTATTTATCCAATACAAAATAATCAGCCCTGGTACTGTATACACACAAGCAACATGTAGCAATAATAGAGACCAATTGAGGGAATAAGAGGGACACGAGAGGGACTGGAGAGGAACTTGAAGGGAGAAGTGATGGAAGTATACCTTACATTTAAAATTTCTAAATAAAGGTTAAAGAGATGGCTCAGTGGTTAAGAGCACTGACTGCTCTTCCAGGGGTCCTGAGTTCAATTTCCAGCAACCACATAGTGGCTCACAACCATCTGTAATGGAGTCTGATGCCCTCTTCTGGTGTGTCTGAAGACAGCTACAGTGTGCTTATATACATAAAATAAATAAATCTTTTAAAAATTTAACATATAGTTTAAAAATTAAATATAAAAAATTTAAAGAGAAAACAAGGGACTGGAGAGTTGGCTCAGTGGTTAAGAGCCCTCAGAAGCAAAAAAAGGAGGTAGTTTTCCATAGTTCCTCTAGAGAAGGATTTTCTCAAAAACTAACAACTAGATCTCAAAGCCCAACTGTGTACCAACAATTCTGTCAAGTTCTCTTCACAACAACCTATGATGTCATTTATGGCTAGAGAGATGGCTCAGAAGTTGAGAGATTTTCATAGATGACCCAAGTTTGGTTTCCAGCACACACCTGATAGTTCACAACCATCTGAAACTCCAGTTCCAGGGCATCAAATGCCCTCTCTTGACCTCCAAGGACACCAACCACACATGTGCACATCTTACAGCTAACTGGAGTAATGGATCGTTGAGAGCCGCCATGTGTGCTAGGAACCAAACCTTGTCCTCCATAGGAGCAAGTGCTCTGAACTGTTGAGCCATCTCTCTAGCCAAGATGGTGCTTTCTATAAGGAGCTGTGTGAAATAGGTTTAGGTGTTTGCCACCAAGTCTGACAACCCAAGTTCAAGTCTCATGACCCACATGGTAGGTAGGAAGAACCAACTCCTACAAGTTGCCTCTGACCTCCACATTATATGCCACTGAGAGCACACATAGGTATGCACATGCGTGCACACACACACACACACACACACACACAAGTAAATGTAATTTTTAAAAATTCTGAAAAAACCAAGTGTAAATGCTTTACAGGACAACCCGCTCTAGGAGGATCCCAGGACAATCTGGAGCTCCAGAGGCCTATAGGATTCTTAGCAAAGGCAGGGAGCCGTTGAAATACAAGGACTTCAGCCCTCCCTCCAGGCCCACCGGGCATACCCCAGCCCAGTCCTACCCCTAGAGCACGGGTCCGGAAGCCATCCACCCTGAAAAGTGAGCAGTAGCCAAGTAGCTGGTCCCCAGGGTAGAGTGTTGGGATCTCCCAGGGCGTCAGCAGTGCCTCCACTGCATCAGGCACAAACCAGTCCACGGAGATGTCACTCAAAGCAGGTTCCAGTGCCTTCCGCAGAGCCTGTACCAGCTGCAAGGAGTGCCAAAGGACACGAGGGGAGAGGATATATGTCACAAATAGATGGAGCAGCCAGGCTGTTCTTCCCCCGGTGTCCTTTGCCCAGCCCTGCACTGCTAGGGAGCATAATCAGGCTAGGATCAGGAGGAGTTGGGGTGTGCTCAAGCAAAGGAACTGTGTATTCAGTCCTCAGGGCCCAGTCTTTCTCCTGGCCTAAGCTCTGTCACATGGATGGGACAAGAGTTGAAGATGAGGCTTCTTTCAGATTATAACAGTAAGATCCAGGGGCTGGCCAGAGGCTGTGTCCCCAAATTCCCCAGACTTACTAGCATCACCAACAGTTGGCCTAGTTGGTTTCTCAGGATGAGAGAGAGTGGACTAGGAAGTCTGGGTGAGAGCATCATGATCACATAGGGCCTGACCAGGCTTCCTTTCAGATTTTGTGAAGAACTCTGGAGGAGTACGTAAGCCAGCACAGGCTCACACTCACCTTAGGCTGAAGCCTCTCCCCAGGCCGCAGGAAGTAAGCCTGCCCCCTGCTAAGGACAGACAAGTCCTGGAGCAGCCGGTGGCAGGCAGGTGCCAAAGCAAAGGCAAAGCACCTGGCAGGGAAGGGAAGCGGCTGTTACTTTCAGGAGTAGCTTAGGGCTGCCAGTCTTAGCTAGTTACATCTGCCCTCTATACCTGGCTGCCCCTCTGTGCCACCTCATGAACTCCAGGGCTTGGTGAGTAGTGGTAGCCGTTGGTGAGGCGGCAGTGATCAGGAACAGCTGTCGAGGGTGGGCCCTGTGCTGGGGTTGCCCTAAGGCCCAATCCAATACAGCCAGCATATCAGGGGGACCACTCACGGTCTGAAGAGTCTCGATCCTCTCACAGATCAACTGCACAGTGTCCTAGAGACAGAAACCTGGGCTGGGCTGGGCTGGGCTGGGCTGGGCTGGACTGGGCTGGGCTGGGCTGGGCTGGGCTGGGCTGGGCTGGGCATCTCCTCAAAGGGCCCAAAGCCTGACCCACACTCACATCACTGCAAGGCCGGCTTTCTGGGAAGAGCGGCTGTACTGAGGTCCCACATATGGCTAGGTTGACTAGCGTCTGAGCTGGGAGGGATTTTACAGCCAAAACAATGGCATCCTGGAAAGAGCCAGAATGAAAAGATATGAGAAGCCCCACTGGCGCTGGTAGAGAACAAGGAACACCAGATTGCTTATCTTTTCCCGGCTGTAGTTAAACTGGGGGCTGGCTGAGGTAACCAGAGAAGCCCAGAGGAAGTGGGTCCCTGGGAACATACGGGAGACTTGAAATATGTGAGAGACATTTGGGTGTGGGACTCTCTGGAGGAGTGTGTGTGTGTATGTGTTTGTGTGTGTGTGTGTGTGTGTGTGCTCGTGCGCGCGCACATGTACGTGCCTGTCTGGCCTATAGAGTATGACTGTAGAAAAGAGAATCCTTGGCACCAGAGATGGTGGCACACACCTTTAATCCCAGCACTTGGGACACAGAGGCAGGTGAGTTCAAGACCAACCTGGTCTACATAGTGAGTTCCAGGACAGCCAAGACTACGTAGACCCTGCCTCAGTGAATCAAAAAGAGTGGTTCTCAGAGTCTGGGAGAGACACGTGTATGTACGAAAGAGGTAGAGTAGACGTGTTCCCTCTCTGGTAGAACTTATGTTAAGCAACAAGGTAACTCTTGACTTCAAAAGGCTACCTCAGCCTACCTGCTTCCATGCCTAGGGGTGCCATATATGGAGCCCCACATGCCTTGTGTCCTGCACCACTGCCATCTAACAGGAACAGGAGCTCCCGGGTAGCTGCATTCAGGTGTCCAGGCTTGGAGCTTAGGTCTGGGCAGAAGTTCAGCACCAGCACAGGGTTCAGCAAGATGTCCTTATGGAACCGTCGCTGCAGGAACCACACCTGAGCACAGGACCCGAGTTAGCCTGGGGCAGGGGCGGGGCAGCTCTGTCCTGCTGGGGCAGAGGGACCAAGCTTTGGGGCCTTTTTCTATCTGATTTACTTAGAGGGGACTCTTTTTTGAATGACAGCATAAATGCTGTCTACCTATATAAGACCCGCCTCTACCCATCTCAGAGGGATTCATGCAGGGGTTTTTGGGACTAAGCCCTCTGTGATGGTGGAGGCACCTACTGAGGAAGAGACTGAGAACAGAGGCCCTTCATCCTGACATGGTCCAGCTTCCTGTTTCTTATGCACAGTTTTAGCCAGCACCAAAGCTTGACCTTACACAGCCATACCTGCCGTTCCCCATCACTGTCTCTTTGCTGCAACCTCTGAAAGTCATGGCGGGCCCTCACTTGGGCCTCATATTCTGCTGAACTCAAACTGCCAGCCTCCAGCATCAAGTGTGGCTGATGGGGCTCTGAAAAGAAGAGGCACAACTCTGTCAGGTAGTCCCTGCCCCTGAACCCCCAAACTGCCCAGCCCTTCCGTCTTCAGAAGACACCAGCATCCTCCAAGATGACTTTGTCCATCTTGCTTGGGATCCTGAACTGTCACTGAAAACGGCCTCCATGCCATTCCTAAGCATATCAAAGCTGGCCCACTGTGTGCCCATCTCTCACCACTGGGGTGCAAGAGGATCTCCAAGGCCCGGTCACACTGGTGGTCCTCTGCCAGGGTGACACAGATAGTTGCTGCAGAGCTGGCATGAGGGAGGGCATCTGCGCGCAGAGCATGAGAAGGGCTCTCCAAGCCTGAGGAACAAAGGTCAAGAGGGGTTCAAGTCACTTCACTCCAGGCCCTAAGAGCACAGGTACTGGCTTTCCAGATAACGGTGGCTATGGACAGGGATTATGGCTGATTTAGCTGAGTGCTCAGAGTCTTATCTTATACAGACTTATGTAAGGCTTATACAGGCTTATATAGACAAGGAAGGACTTATCTGCTTAAAGGGGCTAGAACGTGGGGAGTTCCCAGTTCTGTGCTGGAGCTGGTCAAAGGTTACACACTCAATTAGCATCCTTCCCCTCATTTCTTGCACAAAGAACATCTACCCCGTTACTTTGACCAGTACCACTGTATCTCTCTTGATACTGGTGAATGGAGAAGTATATATAAATTAATCCCATTGATAAAACTAGTGTGGAAACCAGTCTGGCATAGGCAGTGGAGGCAGGAGGGTCAAGAGTTCAAAGTCGTCCTTGGTTGTATAACAAGTTTGAGGCCAGCCTGGACTATATGAAACTCAATCTCAAATTAACAAACAAACAGGTTAAACCCAAACTACTAATTAGCAGTTCCTAAGACAGACAACTGTCTTTTTACCCCCGTTCTCTCACCTATGAGTTGTGCATTATTTCCCAGTCTGACAACAGTGACAGAGTGGCTAGGTTAGACCATATACACCCACCTGCCAACAGACATGGCCCAGTCACTAGCATCTCGAAAGAGAAGGCATATGGGGCAGGACAGCGGGCAGGGCCTGAGAACACATCCGGAGGGGCAGCTGGTTGCTCCCACGTCAGCCTTTCCTCCTCAGGGCTGCCTACCCCGAAGCAGCTGGTGGGGCTAGAAGAGAGCACGAGGAAGGTTGTTGGGCCACTGCGAAGGTCACTAACCTAGCCTTTCTGGCTGACTGGCCCCACCCTTCTTTACCCTTCAGCCCTTGGGGCCCCCTCACCCGCACTAGACCCAGAAAACTTGAGGGAGGGATGAAGAGAATCACCATAGGCCCAACCTGTCGTCACAGAGCCCCGGAGACCTGGGGGACCCTGGCAGGTTTGGCTGGGCCAGTGGGGTGAACACAGTGGGCAGGGCCACATGCATCACCCCATCAGGCCTGGAGGGCAACTCCCGGCTGCTGCACAGGGTCACTGTCATGGTACCAGCTGCAGCCACAAGGCCAGTGGGCAACACCAGTGTGGACCGGGCTTGGGCCAGATCCAAGACAAGATGACCTATGATGAGTAAGAAAAGGTTTCAGAGAGCACTAGAAGGGGATGGGGAAGATAACGGGAGGGGTGTGTGGATACCAAGACCTGATGTCGGGCAAAGCGGGACTTTGTGTAGAGGGCAAGACACATGAGGTGGAAGATGGTGGGGAGTCATGTTGATGGAAGGAATGGGCTGTCATCAGGCGGAAGCACAACAAAATAACAATGAATTGAGGGCTGAAGGGTCATATCCACCCCTAAGGTCCTGGAAGGCCCATTCTTCCCGTCTGCCGCTTCCTGTCCAACCTTAGTTTGCAATCACCCTAAGAGCCTCTCTGGTGGACTGACACCTCCCTCCAGACTGGGATCTGATCTGTTCACAGACCCGGGTTCTATCTTCTCAAAGAGGGTAAGGGCTGCAATGTGCTTAGAAGCAGGCTGGGGACACTCGAATGCACAGCACAGGCTCTGTTAGCCTTCTGTGAGGTGGGGGGAGGGCAGGGACTGGGGTGTAGTTAGAAAGATTCCCCACTGCTGCTGACGTGACTGTGTCTGGTCCCAGTTCACCTTTCCAGGCATGTTTTGCTTTCTCTAACAATCATTTGTTCATCTTTTCCAGAAACACTTGCTGAACAAGGTAAAGGAAGAAAAAAGATAAAAAGAAAGGAGGAAGACCCAGCACTTGGTGGAAGGCAGGGGAACAGGGATCTCTGAGAGTTGGAGGCTAGCCTGGTCTACAGAGCAGGTTCCAGGACAGACAGAAGTACACAGAGAAACCCCGTTGTGTTTTATAAAAAGATCAGGATATGTTTTGCAGAGCACGGGATGGTGAGGTGAGAGAGGTGCCTTGGTGGGCCTATGCTGAGGTATCCCTTCCCCCTGAGGTACCAGCCATAGGACAGGTATAGTGTAGAATTTTTTTTTAGGGCATAAAAAGGGGAGTTGAGAAGAGAGTAGAGTTAGAGAAAGACAGACACAGAGACTGAGAGACAGACACAGAGACTCATATGGTGGCTTTCACCTTTGATCCTAGTAGTGGGGAGGCAGAGTCAAGCAAATCTCTAAGAGTTCAAGGCCAGCCTGTCCTGATCGTGAGACTAGAACCAGGTTTTGAGTCTCAGCTCTGTGACTTCTAATTGTGTCATCTGACAATCCTCTTGGGAGCCCTTTGTTTCCTCACCCATAAAATGGAGAACATAATTATATCTCAAAGATAATGGTGAAGAATAAATTAAATAACTAAGGCAAAGCACCCAGAATGTCAGGAGCACGGCCACTGCTTTTGTTCCCAGTAAGAGGTTGAAGGAAATAGTGCAGTCTGTGCTCTTTGTATGTACAACACACAGGCACAGGCTGTGTGAGCTGAAGCCCAGTGGGGTCGCCCCTAGTCTCCCTTCACCAATTCCCACTCCCAGTTCCTCTTTCTGGAACATTCCTGGGGCTAGAGCTTATTCTTGCTTCTACCTGTCTGTTATATTTAATCCAACTCTCAACACTGTTGGTTTCTGTCCCTTTTCTTACTTGATAGTCGAATGGGCAAGAATCAAATGCACATATAAATAAATAAATAAGTAAACAAAAGAATAAGATTCGAACCACAGAACACAGCACAGGGTAGGAGGACTTCCATCTCCCCCCAGCACTCACTGGGCCCCTTTGTCCTGTGTTCTATGTTAGATGACCTAGAAATGGCCAAAGCACAGCCCCAAGCTCAGCCAGTGTTTCGGAGAGATGGACAAGCAGATACAGTGACATTTATTCTCTCTCTTAAGTGCCTCTGGCTGAAGAGCAAGGGAAGAGCACATCAATTATTTGTGGAGGAGAAGGGGGGATTTCAGAAGGAGACTCATTTGAGTAACTCTCAGAGAACAAACACAAACACATTAGTTAGAACCAGGGGACGGTAGGGCAGCGCAGTATGAACGGCGCTGTTAGTGAGGAGTGAGAACCTGGGCTGTTAGACAGGACTGTGGATTTGGTTCTGGAGCTAGTTAGTTCACAGGTTCACGGGGGACTCCTAGAGGTAAGGGACCGGAGAATGCTTCCTTGGGGGAGGAGTGCGATGCCTCATCCTAAAGAAACTATGGCCACCTGGACAGTAGGGGTCTTTGGTACTCTGTCAGCTTCTTAGTGCCTGTTGTGTCTGTCTGCCTGGCTGCGAACCTCAGACTCTTTCATTCTTTCAACACCAGGTCCAGGTCAGATGCCCAGTTCATGACTGCTGGATAAAGGGATGATCAATGGATGGAAAATAAAACCAGTGTCTAGAAGAAAGAAGGCTGGCGGGAGGCACGAGGGTGCAAGAACCAGAGCTGTGGCTGGCATTCGAGGGCGCGGGCTCCGGCTCAGAGCTTACCCTGTGCGCAGCGGCGGGGCGTAGAGGTCCCCAGTCCCGGGCCCAGAGCGCGACAGCAGGCAGCCTGCAATCTACGCCGGCTCTGTAGCTGGAAGGAGACGCGCCGTCCAGCCGCCTCAGCCTCGAAGCCAGATACCACCTCCGCCTCAGCCAGAGGGTACACGAACACGCCTGCGAGCAGGAGCAGGCGGACCTGCTGTTGAACTCCGCCTGGCATTTGCTACCTCCCCGCGCCCGAACCAGGTCTCACCGTCCACCGGCTGGGGCTGCGGGTTGTGATAGGTGAGCCGGGCACGTAGGCTGAGGCAGGGTCCCTTGGCATAGGCCCGGACGCAGGAGTCGGTAAGTGGCAGAGGCGTCCAGCTGGTGGGGCAGTACAAGCCGGGCATGGTGCCCACCCTGTGTGAGCAGGGGCTGGATGAGGGGCGCCCCGTTCCAGCGTCACGAAAGCCAGCTATGCTACCCGACCTTAACTCGAGCTGGAGACCTGAGGACGAAGGCTAGCAGAGGGAGCAAGGCTGAGTCGGGTGTCCCCTAACCCCCAAGCCGCAGCTTCCAGGCAGACAGATGGTGGGGCAGATAAGAAGGTGTGTGTGCAGGGATGGCAAGATGGGCATCCTCGCCCGTTACCTGGGTAGCAGGAGCCGGAGCGCAGCTCTCGGCAACGCGGGAGTGGAGGGTTAATGGTTAACCCGCTGCGGGTTGCGAGCCGAGCCGGGGGTGTGGGGGTGGGGTGAGAGGTGGGTGTCCACAGCTGTTCCTGCACCTTCTCAGGGCCTCGCCGCCGCCCCCATACCTGCCCCCTGCCTCCTGGCTCTTCACGGTTGCCAGCTGTCGGAAGTGGCGCTTATGAAGAGATGGAGAGCAAAGGTTTAAAGGGCCAGCATTGCCCCCAGGCGCCCCTAGCTCGCAAGGGTCCCCAGGGACAGGGTGAGGTCGGGAACTGAAAGGGCTGCAGTCTTTATCTCTCCTTGTCTTTCGGGACTGGAGTATGAAGAAAGGCTGTCGGCCGGCTTGAAGGGTTGC
Organism: Micromys minutus; assembly: GCF_963924665.1. Taxonomy (NCBI): domain Eukaryota; kingdom Metazoa; phylum Chordata; class Mammalia; order Rodentia; family Muridae; genus Micromys; species Micromys minutus. The sequence goes on from NC_137976.1 coordinate 70,676,550, forward strand.
AGTAGGAAGAACTAGAAAGGGAGGGGAAAATGCGTCTCGGGCAGTCAGATGTGCAGAGGTGTCGCGGCAGCAGGAGTCCATGTGATCTGTCTAGAGCGGCTCTCCCCGCCCTGGCTGGCCTGAGACTAGGTAGCCACAGGGGATGCTACAGGGTGGGTCTTGGGATGTCCCCCTCCCTTTGGGCAGCCCAAGCCTCACCCTCACTTCTTTGGTGGAGTTGCGGGGAGTCGCGACCAGACGGGAGTGGGTGATGCTTCCTCTGCGCTCCAGACGTCCCTTGTTCCTGCACCTGCGCGGTCCACCTCGGAGCTAAGGCAGCGATCCTGTGAGCCGGGAGAGGGGCGCCAGCCGGGCTGCAGGCTGGTAGTCCCGCCCGGGTTCCGAGAGGCCGCCCTTCCAGCCCGCCTCTGCCCCGCCCGCCACAGCGGAGGGGGCTGCGGCTCCGCTCCTTCGGGCACCGAACCGCCTCCGCGCGTCAGCTCAGGCCGGCGGAGCCGTGCGGCAGTCCGCAGTGCAGAGAGCCAGCACCCCAGCCACTGCAGGACCCCCACGAACCGCACAAGGCCTCTGAGCCCCACCCTTCTCCATCCCTCTGGAGGTAAGGAGTTTCGAGAGCCAAGCCGGGCGGCCGAGTCTGCAAACACATCTCCCTCTCCAGCACTGCAGTGGCCCACCCACCACCACCCCGCCCTGAGGAGACTCCGGCTCACCGCAGTGACCCTCCCTCGTCACTGCAGCGGAAACCATGAAGGCCTCGCCCCCAGAAGAAGCAAACGCGTCTTGGTTATTGCAGAAACCTCCCCTTTCGCAGCACGTGCCTTCGTTTTTGTGTGCTCACCAAAGCGATTCCCCTCAGTCTAGTCTCCCCATCACTGGGGCGACGTCCCCACCCGGAAGCCGCCTGGCCTGCCTCACTGCAGTGTTGCTATACCCTTCCTTTTCTGGGAGTGGGGAGGCTGCGCAGGATGGCTCGCTTGCTCAAGGGCCTCAAGAGTAAAGCCTTTTAGCTTTCCCAAGGGTGCAGGCTGCTCCTGTCACAGCAGTGGTCCCGCCCCCTATCCACCAGCATAGAACCTGAGGGGGAGGGGACATTCTTGCTGGGGGAGGAGGGGAGGGGAACAGGCCCCTTGCAATTGGCAGCATTTTCGCGTGTTTCTCACTGCAAAACATTAGGAAGGTCTGTAAAATTTCCCCTAGGACCTTGAGGGAAGAGTCTGAGAACCCCAGGCAGTAAGAGGAGGTATGTTGGAGTCACAGTTACAAGCACTCCTAAAGATGCCCTTTCCAATTCTGCAAAAAGAAGTTAAGGAGTGTTGTAGGTGGGAGCAGCCAGAGCTCTGAGATTGAGGTAAGAGAGTTTATGTTTGTTTTACATTATAGACGTCCAATAATGCACACCGTTTGTTAAACATGCTATTTGAAGCCATTCGGTGGTGGCGCATGAGAACTACATAGAGTTGAAAAAAAGCAAAACAAACCAATACACACACAGAAAACTAGGGACCGCTCAGTGGGTGAGTGTAAAAGTGCTTTGCTGGCAAACCTGATAACAGAACTTAATTCCTGGGACCCACGTGGTGGAAAGAGAGTATTGACTCCCACAGGTGCATAAATGCTTCCCTATGCGCATTCGTGTAAATGACACGCATGCCAGCCTAAAGGGATCCAAAGCAGACATCAAATGCCTTGGTACTGGAATCTGGGTGGTTTAAGGCACAATGGAGGTGCTGGGAACCCTGGTTCTTTGCAAGAACAGGTGGTTTTAACCCCTTAGCCATCTCTCCTGTGCCAAATAGATGTAATTTTAAAATGTTTTATTTTGGGGAAGCAAAGAGAAGGATCAGGACTTGGGAACCAGCCTGGACTGTTATCTTGTTTTGTTTTTTTTGTTTGTTGTTTGGTGGTTTGGGGGTTCCCCCCCAAGTCAGTGTTTCTCTGTGTAGCCCTAGATGTTCTGGAACTCACTTTGTAGATCAGGCTGGCCTCGAACTCACAGATATCTGCCTGCCTCTGCCTGAGACCTTACCTTAAAAATAAATAAAACAAAATAAAATAAAAATAACCCTAACTTTTACTCCATTGAACTGCTTTTGTATCTGTCAACAATAAGTTTGTGGACCTGTAAGATGGTGACTTGGTGGGTAAAGGCACTCTCCAACAAACCTGACAGCCTGAGAAATGTCCCTAGAATCTACATGGTAGGATGTATGGTGTGCCCCTCCCCCACAAATACACTCTCAAAAGAAATACAATGTAACTTTAAAATGTTTTAATGAAAAGCCATCAGTCTGAGGGCAGCTTTTGGTTTTCTATTGTGCTTAGATATTAGTTATTTTGCCCATATCACAGCTTTGATATGGGCAAATATTTAAGATAGATAAGGCAAGACATGTGTCAAACAACTCCTCTCTATTCTTGTTTTCCAAAAATAATTTGAATTATTTTAGTTCTTTTGCCTTTCCGTATAAATTTTAGAATTATCATGCATATACGCACTTTTAGGAGTGGCATCTTCATTTTTTTTTCTACATAAGGTCTCTCTATGTAGCCTTAGCTCTCCTGGAACCCTTGGTGTAAACCAGGCTGGCCTTAAATTCACAGAGATCTGTAGGGAGAATCTCTTGTGTACTGTGTAGACCCATCATCTGTCAATAGAGAGCTGAAAGCCTATTAGCAAAAGGCAGGAAATAGAAGGTGGGAATAGAAGGTAGAGATTGGAATTTCGCCCTGGGCTTGGAGAAGACGGACTGGTGGAACTGAAGAGAGGTAACTGTCCATATGGTAGACATAGGCTAGAATAAGTGGGAAATGTCCGTATGGCAGACATAGGCTAGAATAAGTGGAAAATGTCTGTATGGCAGACATAGGCTAGAATAAGTGGGAAATGTCTGTATGGCAGACATAGGCTAGAATAAGTGGGATATGTCCTATGAGCTAGTCAGGGAGCAGCCCAAGCTTATGGCTTATAAATAATTAAGTCTCAGAGTCATTACTCTAGGAAAAAGCTCCAGGTTAGAGATCCGCCTGCCTCTTCTATGTGCTGGGATTGAAGACATGAACACTACTGACAGTTTCAGTTTTTGAGATAGTCTTGATAGTGTAGTCTGAACTGTGTTTCTACTCACAGCAGTCTTCCTACCTCAGCCTGTCCGCAGCTGGCTGCAGACAGTGCTTCTCTGCGTAGCCCTGGCTGTCCTGGCTCCTGCTTTGTAGACCAAACTCAGGGAGATCCGCCTGCCTCTGCTTCCTAAGTGCTGGGGTTGAAGGTGACCACCCCATTGCCAGGTCATGGCTGATCTTATTTATAAAAAACTCTTGCTGGAGTTGGTGGGAAAGTTCAGGCTGGACATTTAGCAGATGTTAAAAAAGATGTGTTATTAGACTTATGGTAGGGATTTTGTGCTCTAGTTGAGAGGTCCCCTGGCTCAGCACAGACTGTAGTTTTTCAGTACAGATCAGATTTATCATAAATTTACCAAATCAAGAATTCCAGACATAGACTGGAATAAGTGGGATATGTGTTATGAGCTAGTCAGAGAGATGACTCAGTGTGCAAAGACAGTTGCCACTCAAGACTGGTGAACTGGGGTTGATTCCTGAAACCCACATAAAGAGAAGAGGACGGACTCCACAAAGTTGTCCTCTGACTTCCACGTGTTAATATGGAGCTTGCCGGGAGCACACACACACACACACACACACACACACACACACACACACATACACACACATACACACATACACACACATACACACATACACACACACACATACACACATACACACACACACATACAGAAACACACACATCACAGGCGCTGTTTAAAAATGATAGTAATCTCAGATAAGGGCTGGAGAGATGGCTCAGTGGCTGTGAGTACTTGCTGCTTTTTTAGAGCATCTGAGTTCTATTCCCAGCACCCACATCAAGTTGCTCACAACTACCTACCTATACCTCCTGCTCGAGGAAACCAGTCACCCTTTTCTGGCCTCCACTGACACCAGTGCACTGACACACATATACATAAATAAAAGGTACACAAATATACAAAATAAAGTATGAAAAAAATTACAGGGGGCAGGAGAGATGGCTCAGAGATTAAATTTAAAACATGATTTTAATTTTTATTACTTATATAAACTATGTGTGTCTGTACAGGTGAAGGCAGAGGCCAGAGACGTGGTCCTTCTGCAGCTGGAGGCACAGATAGTCTGTGAGCGGCCTGAAGAGGGTGCTGAGAATCAAACTCAGATCCTTTGGAAGACCAGTAGGAGCTCTTAACCACTGAGCCATCTCTTCAGACCTAATTTAAAATTTTTATTTTATTTTATGTGTATAGATCTTTTGCTTGAATATACATGTTTGGGCATTACTTGTATGCCTGATGCCTGAGGAAGCCAAACGAAGGGACCAGATCCTTCAGAACTGAAGTTACAGACAGTTGTGAGCTGCCATGCGGACACTGGGACTTGAATCCTAGTTCTCTGAACTGTTGATCTGTCACTCCAGCCCTAAAATAAAATAGTTTAAAAACTTACAAGGGGCTGGAGAGATGGCTCAGAGATTAAGAGCACAGATTGCTCTTCCAGAGGTCCTGAGTTCAAATCCCAGCAACCACATGGTGGCTCACAACCATCTTTAGGATCTGATGCCCTCTTCTGGTGGTCGGAAGACCGTGACAGTATACTCACATTTATAAAATAAATAATTCTAAAAAAAAAAAAAAAAAAAAAAAAGAAAGAAAAAAAAGAAAATTACTGCTGGGTGTGGTGGTGCATGCCATTAATCCCAGCACTTGGGAGGAAGAGGCAAGTGGATCTCTGTGAATTCAGCCTGGTCTACAAAGCAAGTTCCAGGACAGCCAGAGCGACATTGTGAGATTTTTGCCTTTAATACCCTTCTTCCCTCTCCCCAAAGGTACATGGACTAGAGAATGCAAATGCCTCTCAAATTCACATTCCCTCAGCAAATGAAACACCGAAAGTGATTAGATATGTGATAAGAATCCAGCCCTGGGATGGCTCGGCAGGCACAGGCACTGCTGCCAAGCCTGAGTCCCATGGCCCAGATCCGCACAGAACGTCAGGAGACTCCTGCAGGTCGTCCTCTGACCTCCATGCACAAGCCATGCCATGTACACACCCACATTCGCAGAGTGAAAGAACGCAATGGCAAAAAACTTAGAAAGAATACAGCCTCTGAATGTGCCAGAAAGACTTTGACCAGGAGAAGACGTCTCTGCTGGAACTCGTCTGACGCCCAGGGACACGGCAGAGCTAGTGGTGCAGTGTCAGAGCCTGTGAAGCAGGTCACAGAGATTGACGCAGCTGCAGAGTACAAAGTGCACATCGTTTCTATTCAAAAGGAAGTGTTGGCATTAGAATGTGCTCATGTGAGCTTTGTCTGCATGTAGGTGGCTGTGCCAGTGCGGCCATGCTACCATGGATGCAGTAGAGGGCACTGGGTCATCCAGAACTGGGTTGACAGATGGTGTGAGCTGCCACGTGAGAGCCAGGAACTGAACCACAAATGCCTTAATTATGAAGTCACTTCTCCAGCATGTCTCTTAAACCCAGGGGAGCAAGGAGTGGCTGAGACTCTAAGGATTACATTAGACCTGATAATTTCAGGAGCATTGGCACTATTACTGTTGTTTTGAGATGCGACTTTGCTCTGATGCCCAGTCTGATGTCTAGGGCTGTGACAGTGGTCCCCCTGCCACACATCCCAAGTACCCAATGTTGTCAGACCCCGAGGAGTCTTAGCTCAGGAGCGCGACCCACAGAGCACAATTAGACTTTCGACCGTTGTAATAAGAGGTTTTTATTCCGTGTACATGGGGTTGCTCATTCTCGCAGGGAGAGTCAACCGTGAACTCAAAAAGTACACATTTTCTATACATTTTTGTGAGGGGGGTGAACTACTATTTTACCATTGGTCAGCAGTATAATTTTCAGAAAGAGGAGAGGAAGGGGGAAGGAAAGGGGAGAGAAATTTTGGCAGTAAAGTGTTGACAATTTGCATTCTCCTTGGAATTCAGTACAGGGAGGGGTAGGGGAGCTGTTCCTAAAGCAGTCATTTTTGCTTTGTCTTAACTCAGTTTAGTCAGCATAGCCTGACATGTCTATTAAAACTTTGTTTTTACATTTCAGAACCTTGTTTATATATTTTAAAACCTTGAGGGGGTTTGTCCTTGTTTTGTTTCTCAGAATTGGGTGATTAGGACATGAGTTAATTATGACATGTGTTAGGACACTATCTAGGACTTTCTAGAGGCCAGGTGGCTATCAGTCAGTATATTCTGTGGTTTTTCTGAGAATTATTCTGGGCCATTGTTTTTGTCAGGCACAGGCAGGATCCCATAGTCTTGGGATGACTGGAAAGTCTCTGAGTCTGATTTTAACCATTTCTGTGTCTTTAGGGTCTCACACTCTAAGAATGGGGTGTTTTGGAAAAGTCTTAGAGCCCCTAAAGACTTTGTTATTTTTACATCACCAACACTGAAGATGTGAGCCACTGTGACCAGGTTTTGTCCTGAATCTTCTAATTCACATAGTATGCTTCTCAGATTAATTACATTTACTTTGTTTATTTTTTGGTAGTTGGTATAAAACCCAGGATTTCACCAGTGCTCAGCAAGTTTTCTCCCACAGAGCTTCATGCCAGCCCTTGTTTGATTTTGAGACAAGGTCTTTCTTTGTAGCTCTAGCCTGGCCTCAAACTTGATCCTCCTGCCTCAGCTTCCCCAATGCCAAGATAGGAATGTACCACTACATCTGATTATTTTTTTATTTGAGTTTTTACCTGTTTCAAAATGTACATGTTTCAGAAAGGGAATTTGATTGAGACCTGAGAGAGGAATCATAAAACACGTTTGTGATGGTTTGAATGAGGATGTCTCTTAGAAAGAAGCTCAGGCATTTGATCACTGGATCTGAAGTTGGTGGCACTCTCTGGGATGTGTGGTAGATGGAATATGTTTGGCCCAGGAAGTGACACTATTAGAAGGTGTGGCCTTGGAGGAAGTGTGTCACTATGGGAGTGGGCTTTGAGACCCTCATCCTAGCTGCCTGAAAGAGTTTGCTCCTGGCTTCCTTTGGATGAATATGTAGAGCTCTCAGCTCCTCTAGTACCATGTCTGCCTGCATGCTCCCATGCTTCTGTGATCACAATGGACCGAACCTCTGAAATGTTTGCCTTTATAAGAGTTGCCTTGGTCATGGTGTCTCTTCACAGCAATAGGAACTCAAACTAAGACAGGGTGGTTATGGAGAGGTGCAATCAAACCTAAGGAGGTAGGACATTAGGAAGGCTTTGAGAGCATATTACCCATGCTGCTTTCATTTCCCTCTCTCTGCTTCATCCTTGCTGCTGGAGATGTGGTCACTCAGCTTCCTATTCTTGTGGCCATGCCTCGGCCAGCTGCCATGCTTCCCCACAAAGGACTCTTCCCTCTGGAGACATAGCCCACATAAACTCTTCTTATATAATTTTTTTTATAATGTCTTAGCCAGGGTTTCTATTGCTGCAACAAAGAATTATGACCAAAAAGCAAGTTTGAAAGAAAGGGTTTATTTGGCTTATACTCCCATTGCTGTTCATCATTGAAGGAAGTCAGGAACTCAAACAGGGCAGAAACCTTGAGGCAGGAGCTGCATCGTGGAAGGGTGCTGCCTCCATGGGAGCTGGCGTGGTTCCCATGGCTTGCTCAGCCTGCCTTATTATAGAACCCAGGACCACCAGCCAGGGATGGCATCACCCACCATGGGCTGGGCCTTCCTACGTGAGTCACTGATTGAGAAAATGCCTTTACTGTTAAATCTCATGGAAGCATTTTCTCAACTGCTGCTCCTTCTTCTCTGATAACTTTACCTTGTATCAAGTTGACACAAAACCAGCCAGTGCACACAACAACAAAAAATAAATCAGTCTAATGCTGCTTGAGAATTGAGACCTAAACAAGAATTGCCAAGGACAATGAAAAGGGAGGAGTTTTCAGGTAGAATAGAGAAAGCTTGCCTTAGCAACAACTCTAGTGTGGAGGGCACCTTTAATCCCAGCGCTCAGGATGCAGAACAGGTGGAACTCTAAATCCAAGGCCAGCCTGGTCTACATAGCAAGCTCCGAAACAGTCAGAGTTACACAACGAGACCCTGCCAGTCTTAATAACAACAAAGACAAAAAACCAAAACCCTCCAAAACCGACCAATGGAAACTCATGGAAGTAAGGTCAGGACCAAAGTGACAGATATAGAGCCAAAGATAACTTTGAACTCTGTGATGGTTTGTATATGCTTGGCCAGGGAGAGGCACTATTAGAAGGTGTGGCCTTACTGGAGTAGGTGTGTCACTGTGGGTTGGGTTTAAGACCCTCATCCTAGCTAAATCAGTTTTCCATCAACAGCCTTCAGATGAAGACATAGAGTTCTCAGCTCCCCCTGCACCATGCCTGACTGGATGCTGCCATGCTCTTGCCTTGATGATACTGGACTGAACCTCTGAACCTGTAAGCCAGCCCCAATTAATGTTGTTCTTATAAGAGTTGCCTTGGTCATGGTGTCTGTTCACAGCATAAAACTCTAACTAAGACAACCCCCCTGCCTCCACCTGTACTGTTGAGATTATAGGTGTATGGTACAAAATTAAAATTTAAAGGGATATCAACATGATGGTGAGGAGAGCAAAGAATACTAAAGAGCAGTAGAGAATTTGTCAAACTAGGGAAATCTAAGAAATTAAAGCCAGGCTGGGCATAGTAGTTTATACTGTGCATCCCAGTATTTAGTATGCAGAGGCAGGAGAACCAATGCAAGTTATAGGCCAACCAGAGCAACAGAGTGCGATTTTAGTTCAAGAACCAACAAACAACAAAGAGACCTGAGCTGAGCCTTGTAGTTTGAGCCTCTGTGCAGTCCTGGATATCAGGAGCTGATATGTAAGCAGACTACAAGATTAAAACCTACCTGGGCTAAAGAGTAAACTCAAGGCATGTATGTGTACCTGTACATATATGTCCACTAGCCAACACACATGCTAACACATACACAATTATGGATTATTAGATAATTGACTTAACTAAGACTTTATAAAATCAGCTGGACAGAGGTGGTGCATACCTTTAACCCTAGCATTCAGGAAGCAGAGACAAGTGGATCCCTCTCTGTGAGTTCAAAGCCAGCCTGGCCTACAGAGTGAGGTCCAGGATAGCTAGAGCTACACAGAGAAACCCTGTCTCAAAAAACAAAAACAAAAATGTATAAAATTATAAAATGTAAAAAATTTATAAAACATTAAAACCCAAACTAAAACAACAGAGAAATTATCCAAATAAAGCAGAAAAATGGCATGGCTTATTAATAAACATCTTCCTAACTCAGGCATATAGTCAATGCAATACCAATTCAAATCCAAATCTGAGAGGATTTTCTGCAAAAGACTGGAATGGCCCTGTGCACCCTACTCTCTGCTCTGCTCTCAAGTGCTGGGTCCCCATATGCAGTTTATGGGAACAGAACCCCAGGCTTCTGTGTTAGGCAAGCACTCTACCAACTGAGCTACATCCCAAGACAAGAGAAGAAGAGTTGATAGTAAAAACTGTCAATGTTATCCATGTGCTTCCGGGTCATAAAGGAAATACAAGTAAAGCAGTGTGGACTCTTCTTCAAGGTTCGGAAACCCTCTGAGGCTGGGCATGTACGAGGTTGTGAAAGTGAAGCTTGGATTTCATTGGAGCCTCCAAGGTGGCATGACCGAGCCAGCTCAGTCAACAGGGTTCTCCGGCGAGTATTAAAAGAGACGGTTAGACAAAGCTGCAGTATGACCTCCAGCCAGTTCTGAGGCTGAGAAGGGGAGGGGTTAATTCTTCCAGTCTACTTTTAATTACATGCAAGTAATAATAAGGTCAGTTCTAGGTTAAGGGAACAATTAAGACAATAAACAAAATCCCGTAATCACAGTTACTAAGGGCTCGTAAAGACAGGATTTTCTGAGCTTACTTCCCTGTCCTAGGAAAAGTCGTACTCTTGCCTGAAGCCTACTTTTTTGTTCTAGCCTGAAGTCAGACTCCAGCCTAAACTTACTTCCCTGACCTAGCCCAATGTCAAATTCCTGCCTGGAGTAGCCCATACTTCCTTGTCCTGGCCCAATGTCAAACTCTTATCAAAGGACCCCTTCTCCCAACAGTACTGGTCTAGATTAGGTTGGCTTTGAACTTGTAAAGATCCACCTGCCTCTGCCTAGATCAAGTTGGGAGCTTCTGCCTCAATGAGAGGCCTGGCTTCAGGGTTATAATGTGAGGAGAAACAAAGGAAGACTTCTGATGTCCTGCTTTGTTCTCGTGACACATGCTTGTACTACACACAACGACACAGACAGGAAAATTGAAACACAGATGTAGAGTTAAAGCAGCGAGTCTGGGAAGACGTGGAAAGATAAGATAGTAAGATAGCTACATTACCATTTAAGATGTTGGTCAGAGTGCAAGAAAAATAACAAAGCCAGTCTCAGGCAGGCTGCAGTCAACTCCCAAGGAAAAGGTACCCCTCTGAGGAGCAGGCACCCACCCTTACCTTTCTTTCCCTTAGAGTAAGCCTCTCAACTATCTAGGTCACTCTCTTATGCACCCAACTGTAACAGACTGCATTGCCCAAAAGGTCTCCAGGAAGGCTCGGTGAGAAGTGGAAGAGTGGGCAGACAATACCCTAGGTGGCCCTGCACCTCAGCGTCAGCACTGCCATCTCAGGAGGACTGACTGCCACTTTTTCTTGCCTGCTAAAAATTAATGCTTGCTTGTTTCTACCTGTGCTATGTGAATCTTTTCCCTTCTGGAGGCCAGATCTGAGAGGGTCCCTGTAGTGGAAGATGGCTTCCTTGATTGAGATCTGAGGAGCTTAGGAGGGACCTCTCCTTAGCATAGAACAAAAAGCTATTTCCCCATGAAACATTTGATGTCCCACTGTAAGGGTCCATGAATTGCTGAAGAATGATACTCCACACTCAAACAGTATGTAAAAGCAAAGAGTGCTTTATTCTGCAGAAGTACAGCATGCTGGGCTTTCCCATTACCAGAATAGAGAGACACCCAAGTGAGCTTGCAGGCCTAACTTAAAGGATATCAGGGAACTCCAGGGTAATTGACCTCTATGTTAATCTGTTGGGTCCATCTCTACAGACATTCCATTACCAGGGTGTGGGCAGCTTCTGAGGCCTGGACATGCCTGGAATTGCCAGTTCTTAGAAACAGATTTGGCCTGGTCTCCTTAACTGCCAATTTGAAGTCTGTCATGAAACCAGCCCAGCCTTCTCACTACCTCCTAGAGGACTCTGATGTACATTACTGTAGGTAGAATGTTTTGTGCACTGTGTAAAGATTATACTTATATTAGTCTTGTATCCTCATATCTGGTTAAAATCCTTATTCTAAGAATCTTCTGTCCCAATGTTGTATGACATTGCTCAATTAGTGCCTGATTGGTCAATGAAGCTAGCTGATGGGCTGGTGACTAAGCAGAGGAGAATAAGGATGGACTTCCTCCTAGTCAGGGGAGGAGCGAGATGAAGTTGGGACTAGCCATGGGGAGTGTATCCAGGAGACACCACGGGTAAACAGTTCCAGGAGAGAGAGACATAAAATGCAAGTATTTTGGTGATTTCAGATGGGAGGTAGCCAGATTAACAGAGGATAAAAATAGATTAATATTGCTTATTTGTTGTGCCCTTAATTTTTGTTAAATAAATAATCCAATTTTAATAATTTGCTAGCTAGCCAGGCTAAGAGGAAAACTGTAATACTTATAAAAAGACACTAACATGTTACCTACAATGTCCTACACTTGCACAAGCACAGCACACTCACCCACCCATACTAGTGATGATGTGGCCTTACTATGTGATCCTCAACAGCAGCTTCAGTTTGCGAGGATGCCTGAGATCCAGCAGGGCAGAGGCTCTGAAGCACATCATAGGCTCCAGCTAGGAGCCCATAAGTAAAACTGGGAGGGCAGGGCTGGGGTACGCAGTGGTGATGGGGCACACTCCAGATTGCATCATGCCATGCTGCTCCAGGTGTGCCTCTCAACTTTCTCCTTGTAGGACAAGAGCATGTAAGTCCGTTCTGTTCTTTAGACCCAGGGCCAATGAACCACTGAGGTACAACTGATGAACGGTCCAAAGAACCCTCAATAGGAGGGGCTGTGGGAGTTGTCACATGAGTAGGCATCTCTTTGAGCTTTACTCCTGACAGCTTTATATTATAATAAAAATAAGTCAAACAGAAATGACAGGAATTGACTTAGCTTGGCTTATCAGTTTACAGGGGGAAAAGGAAGCCTCTAGAAATAACACATAGAAAATGTCCAATAGGGTGGAAGGCAGTCACTTGTCACAAGAACAAGGTTTGCTTGTGAGTGTCCTAGTCACGGCCATACTGTGAGGTGGAGGAGGATCCCAAGGCCTGTACACATTAGTGATTAAGTGGCCTATTTTGAGAGGCAGTCCAGGTAGAGAAGAGGCAGTCACCTCAAACTCCTCCTTTGGCACATCAACCCAGGTCTGACTAAGCAGGGAGGCAGACCTTTAGAATCACTGAACTCATGCACGCCAAGTCAACCAACATTTCTTTGCTGGACAGTGGTGGTACATCATACCTTTAATCCCAGACCTCAAGAAGCGAAGGCAGAGAAACGGGTGATCTCTGTGTTTGAGGCCAGCCTGGTCTACAGTGAGTTCCAGGACAGCCAGGGCTACAGAAAAACCCTGCCTCAAATATCTACATACACACACAAAAAGAACCCCACTTTTTCTTTTTTTAGGGATCATGCCCTATAAATTAGGTTAGTAACTGTGATTACTTAATGCCTATCAGAAACTGATTCCCACTTTCATGTTAATATTGTAAACTTGACAAGATCTAGAGTCATTAGGAAACAAACAAACCTCTGGCATTTCTATGAGAATTAAACAAACAAACAAACAAACAACTGTGTAGGAGCCAATGGAGGCGAAAGAGGATCTGGCCTCACAGGCAATCTTATTAAGCTGCCTAACATGGGTACTGGGAGCTAAGCTCAGGTCCTCTAGAAGAGCTCTTGACTCTTCTAAAGTTAATTTACAGGATATCAGATCCCATTACAGATGGTTGTCAGCCACCATGTGGCTGCTGGGATTTGAAATCAAGACCTCTAGAAGAGCAGTCAGTGCTCTTAACCACTGAGTCATCTCTCCTGCCTGAGCTCTTGACTCTTAAGCCATCTTAGAAGCTTCTGTAGGCCATTTCTTACTGGACTATCTGAAGTGGGAGGACACAGCCTAAGTGTGGGCAGTGCCAATCCAGCATAGGGCCTGGACTTAACATAAAGGATGAAAGGGGCAGAGTACAGAGGTGGGCACACATTTTCCTGAGTTATTACTGGATTAAACCTGCACCAGTGAAACAGTTTATTAGTAGAAATCCAGCTGAGAGCTGGGTGTAGTAGCCCCCACCTTTAATCCCAGCACTTGGGAGGCAGAGGCAGGCAGATCTTTACATTTTACAGAGTGAGTTCCAGGACAGCCAGAGCTACATAGTAAGATCCTGTCTCAAACAAACAAATTCAGCTGATTCCATATAATCCCAGCACTTGGGAGGCAGAGGCGGGGAGATCTTTTGTGAGTTTGAGGTCATCCTGAGCTACAGAGTTCCAGGACAGCCAGAGCTAGGTTACAGAGTAAGACCCTGACTCAAAACAAGCAAACAAACAACAAATTAAATTAAATAAGTAAATAAATAAATTGACCAGTGGGATTAGGCTTAATGATAAACCCAACACCAGAGAGGGAAAGCAGGATTGTCATTAAGATCAAGGCCAACCTCAGTCACATGAAGTATAACTGCTTCCCTGGCAGAGTGGTGCAAAACCCAGACGTTTACAGCGACCGAGAGTCACAAACCTAGGTGAGGAGGGGCACATGGGAAGACAAGGAGAATAAAAACTGGGACTTCTAGGAAGTAAGTCTAGTACAGCGCATCCGGGAAAAGCTGGACATGTGTGTGGGTGTGTGCACATGCAGAAGAACCAAAGAAAACATCTTTACAATGGGAAAATCCAAGAAGAGGTTCTTCCTGACTCCAACAACACAAAGCAAGGGGTGTTAATTTCAGCTGAGAAATCTGAATAAATGTAGTGGTTTTCAGTCACATAGCATTACAAGCCATAGTTCACAAAAAATTAATAAGGCAAAGCCAGTGCAATGGTTCAGTGCGATAAGGTGTTTCCTACCAAGCCTAATGACCTGGGTTCACCTGGGACCACACGGTGGGAAGGAAGAATCAACTCCTGCACGTTGTTCTCTGACTGCAGCAGGTGCAGTGTGGCACATGTGGACATATACATATATAAACACATATACAAATAAAATGTAATTTAAATATTAAAATCAGTAAACGCACAGGATGTGGTACACATGGCATTTGGGAGACAGAAGGGCAATTAATTGTAAGGCCAGTTGAGACTAAATAGTGAGGTTGAGAGCAGCCCTGGGCTATACTGAGACCTTGTCTAAAACCACTCAGTTGAGACAGTGCTGGCAAGACACATCCTGCTGCTTGCAGAACCTAACAGTTTGTGATAAATGTGGAAGTGGGAGAACCAGACCTTCTGGTGCAGTGTAAACCTACTATGTAGAGTCCTAGGTTGCATGAGAGGTGTGACTGCCCAAGCTGGTGCCTATGACTGTCGTCAGTGCTGCCTTTCCTAATGGAGGAGGTCCTTTGGCTCTGAGCTGTGACTACCAGCCAGATCCAGGGAAATAAACGATTCCGTGTATACTGTAGGACTGAGTGAGATCCTGTGGGCATTAATGCCCACTTATGGTTTAAAGACACCAAACTGCTGTGCCCTTCAGCTGGGGCTGCTCTTCCTACCAATGAAAGTCCTCTGCGGCAGACCACCAGTATAAAGAAAGGTGTGCTGACAGTCTAGCCCATGGCCATTCTAGAGCACAATTGACACCTGACCAAGAACACTGATGCAAAAGGCCACAGCAGACAACCTGCCTGCCTGATGGAGAAGGGGGCTGACATCGCTGACATCCATTCTGTCTGCTTGCCCCCCCCCCCCACGTGTGTGCATGTGTCTCTATGTGATGTATGGAAGGTCCTGGACATATACTTGGACAAGGTCAAGCCTCCAGGCACACTTTAAGCCAAACAAAACCAAAGTCTAACAAGAACAAGAATCAATAAAGCATGAGGCTCGAAACAAATAGGAATGATTATCATAATGGCTAAGCCTCCAGATAGTAGAAACAGGAAGGTAAGCACGAGGTGTATCTTAGAAACCACACCCCTCTCTGAATAGTGCACCAAGCAACCTAGGATTCCCACTAAGCTGTACATACCTCCCACTCTGGACAATGGAATAACTACTGTTATTTTATGAACATCAAACTTGGACAGTTTCTTTTGTTTTTAGACAGTCTAACTGTGTAGCCCTGGCTGGCCTGAACTATGATAACCAGGCTACTCATGGAGAGCCACCTGCTTCTGTCTCCCAAGTGCTAAGGTAAAAGGCATCTACTACCATGTCCGGCTCAATTTCTCTTCAAAAGCATTTCCAATCTATCCAGTTACAAGGGAAGGAAAGCCAGTCTATCCTGGATTACCTTGGAGAGCATGAGCAGTAAGGCAAACTGTGTCTACAGGTAAACTTTTAGGGACAACCCTCCATTTGCCATCTTCTGCCTGTGTATTATTGGGTGCACACAGGATCATTATGGGAAGGAACATGTGCAGTTCTGTCAGACAAAGCAGAAGTACACACTGTAGTAACCGAGTTCCTCTAATCTCCATAAAAGGCCGTCCTGAATGCCATCTTCACTCATGTGGCCACTGCTCTCTTCTGCCTTTTCTGTTGCTTTGCTATAAATAACATTTTCTTGCTCCTTTTTGGGCTTTTATTTCACTCTTAAATAAAGATCCAAGAACCTGGAAACATCCCTCCCAGATTACAAGTGACAAAGCCATAGTGGAAGTTTGCTTGTAGTATCTATTTAATAGTTAGTAGGGGTGTGGTTACATTTTGACTGATAAACTTGGATTGCATGGGCTAAATACCATGCCCCTTCCCATAAATGCATTTGATTTTAATCATGTGCATAACTGATGTACAACTCTCCAATGTACTGTTTTTCTTGTTTTACTGATTAGGACAAACAAGGTGTCAAGAGACATAATATGCCCTTCTCACTCCACACTGGCGTGCCTATGAGCATTCCCAACATTGGAAGTCCGTCTGAGGATGTGGATTCCTAGCCTAGGTTATCCTCAGCTACACTTGACTTCCAGTGCCAGAGAACCTGTCTCTAAAAACCAGACCCAACAAAATAATAAGCAAACCAAACTGAAGAGCAGGGTGGTGGCACATGCCTGTATCCCCTGAGGGGGTGGGAGCCAGGAAGACCAGTTATTCTCAGCAACACAGCAGATTTGAGGCTAGCTGAGCTACAGGGGACCAGACTCCAAAAAACAAAAAACAAAAACAAAAAACAAAAACAAACCAAAACAAAAAAACCCAAAGCAAAACAGATCGACCACACTGGGGCTTGAGAACTGGCTCGGCAGTTAAGAGCACTTACTGTCATCCAATAGGGCTGGAGTTTGGTCCTCAGCACCTGCACAACAGCCTCATAACTGTAACTCCAGTTCCAGGGGATCTCATACTGTCTTAACATGCATGGTACACAGATATATTTGTGGGTAAAGCCATACACACACACAAATTTAAAGATCACACTCAGCTGGGTACGGTGGTGCACACCTTTAATCCCAGAAGTCGGAGGAAAGGCAGGCAGATTTGAGTTTGGTCTATGGAGTGAGTTCCAGAACTCACCTGACTAACCTCTAGGAGCTGTCAGGCCAGTATGCAGTAGGCAGGGGAGGGCTGTTTAACCTTTCTGCCTGTTTCCTAGCCCACCTTCCAACCCCACAATTTGAATACTCCCAGGAAACCTAAAACAAGCAGGCATAGGAAGCAAGTAGCAAGCTGGTGTCTAGCTTTCACAAATCCAAGCAAACCAAGAATTTGGGTTATTTTTTGGGAGGGGGTGGGGGGATAGAGGGGTAGGCTCAGGCTACCACTCAGTAGCCAGGCTGGCCTCAAAAAAGTCACTAAGGTCTGCCTGCATCTACTTTCCAACACCCAACTTCTCCAAAGTATAGCTTGTGTGCCTGTGCATGTCATGACATCATGACACATGTAGGTCAGAGGACAAGATATGGGAAACTTTCCTCTTATTACTACAATCTGGGGATTAAACTCAGGTCTTTAAGCTTCATGGCTAATACCTTGCCTACACTGAACCATCTCACTGGCTCTGAACTATGATCATTTCTCTCACTCTCTCCTTTCTTTCAAGACAGGGTCTCTCTCTATATCTCCGGCTGTCCTAAAACTCACTCTGTAAACCAGGCTGGCCTCAAACTCAAACACCTGCCTGCCTCTGCGTCTTGAGTACTGGGATTAAGAGTGTGTGCTACCACTGCCCAAGAACTACACAGTCTTATGGAAAGCATAGGAAACAGGGAAAGTGGGAGAGAAGCCAACAAGCTGAACTGGGGAGCACACTTGAGAGCTACCCAGCACTCCAGGTTCGAGGCCTCCAATGAGAGAAGTGAGATTCTTTCACAGACTGGGTCCACTCTGCCAGCATTTCAAAAGGCTATGAATCTGCAAGCCCAGTGGAGAGCTAGGCTCTAAGCTATACCTGGCCTGGAAGCCAGAGGGACCCTAGCAAAATGTCTACTAGATCTCAAGACAGAATAGCATATTGGAGGTGAACAACTTGTTGACTGACCTTGCAATAACTGCTGAGGAACCCACGACTTCTGAGGACCAGCCAAGTTACCCACGTGGTGTTGGTGAGTAGTCAGGTCAAGAGAGGCAGTGTGGCCAGGATTTTAGTGAAGACTGCAGTCTAAGGCCCTTCGCTGATGAGTCACTGACCAACTCAAGCACACCAGCTCCAAAATAAGCTGACAAAGTCTGCTTCCCAACCTAATTAGCCAGTGCAGCAGGTAGTCATGCCTACTTGTGTTTTCTGACACAGGCTAGCTGGCACTGCCATCCTCCCTCACCCCTTGTCACTGGAGCCATTGCCATGTCACCGTCAGTGTTCCTGCTGCACAGGGCTTATGTCACTGCACACCGGGCATGCCATAGGCCATAGATCTGCAGTCACCGAGTGCCCTCCCCTCTGGAAGGCTCCAGCATGTGTGAAGGTAGCAATGTGTGTCTGCAGCTCATCTTTTAGCCCAGACTGGGCCATGATTAGTTACAGAAATGTCCTCTTTTCCCAGTCCTTACAGTCAGCTCGGGCACACAGTAAGCCCATGCCGAATACTTTTATACTATGTGGTGGCCAGTCCTCAACAGCGCCAGAACCTGTGGGGTTAGGCAGTCTGCCTTGCTTAGCTTCTACTAGGGCCTCAAGTGGAAATTTCTGGTTTCTTTGGAGACTCAGGTCTTAATGTTTTGCTGGAGCAGAGGGGTGAACAGATGATGAAGCAGACACATAAAAGAATGTTTTGCTGAAGCATCACAGGCGAGAGGTAGTTTTGAGACTTGTGGGACGGCACGTGTATTTAGAAAGAATATAAATACAACCACAGACAGTGGGACCTGACTCATGCTTTGGTTCGCCTTGCACCACTTGGCTGCTCTTTGCTTGTCATAATTTTGTAGAAAATAACTTGCTAAAGAACTCATAATATTCAGTGGCTTCTTCCCGATTCCTCAGACTCAGGCTGACTGGTGGAGTCTGGAGGTTTATTCTGGATCAAGCTGCCATTGTTGGTTCATGTGTAGTGTCTGCTGAGTACGCTGGAATGAAGCTGCTAATTCATGCTTGGTGGTTTGCTAGTAGCCTGGACTGCTGATATCCTGATAATGAGGACTGGATGAACCCCAGAGAGCTACTTCTAAACAGGCCCACTTCCCCTGTGTCCTAACAACCTTTCTTTTCACCATCTCTGGTGAGTGGTGGGCTAGAAAGGAGGTTAAAGTGATTAAGAACTCTTAGTAATAAAAGTAGGTTTTGAAAAGTCAAAGACTAACATGGCACCTTTTACTGATAGCAGTATGTGCTGAGCCTTTCCTCACATCACCTCAACTTCTGATGTTCTTGGTGCTCAAAGCTTTTCCAGGGCCCTTAAGCATTAGCAATACTCCTAGTGGGCTTACCAGCTAGGAGGGATTCAGGGACTGAGCGCCGATGACTGATGGGCATGGGGACATTAGTTCCCCAAGTTGGAGAAGAATGACCTGTCTGAAAAATCTCAGATCCCTAGTGACGTGCAAAAGCCATGCACAGGGATCACTGGTGAGGTGCACACAGTTCATGTGCAGTCTTAGGATGATCCTAGTGCACACTGTAGGAAGTGTAAGACTGCTCTCCTAAGCTGCTGTATCAGCATATTCCCCACACCCCACCAGGCTCTGTCCCACTCTAAGTACATGAGTAACTGTCAAGTGCCCATGGTTAAAGCCGATAAAACCACGAGGCAACTTAACCCTCTCCTTGTTTTAGGTTTTTTTGTAAGGAACTTACATTCAAGGCTAGCTCACACATCCTTCCTTACCTAACAGTCCTCTCGTCTCAAACCACTAGACCACAACACTCAGCATAGTCCAGAGAAGATCTGGGGTTGAGACTGACTACAATCTCCAGTTGGCTGAGACAGTCCCTGTGCTGACTCCATTTTAATGTCTTTTACATACTGATTAATTATAGCAACTACGTCCTTGAGAACTAACTTATAGGCCAGACTCCTGTTAGACACCGCTCTTCCTTGTTTTCTAAGAGACAGGCCTGCCAGGTCAGGCTGCTCTCTTCAATGGATCCAAATGAGCCTCTGGCTTCAACCTCCAGTGTGCCTGGGACCACAGACACATGCTACTACATGTGTCTTCCTCTTACAAGTCTGCTTAATTTGAAAAGAATGAAGTGTCCTATTTTCCTTCAGTTAAATAATTCCCTACCTCCCAGGCTGCTTCTACATGGTTAGAGGGGAAAAAAACATAACAAAACTAATGCAAACTGAAAACAACAGTTTCTTTTGAGCCCTAAAGGTCAAGATTATAGAAATGAGAGACAGGGCCAGGGTCCCCGGAAAGCAGTTGGTGAGCCATGTGAGGCCAGAATCCAGTATCAGTTCAAACTCCCAAGCAGCAGGGGCTGAGACAGCAGAGCCTACAACCTCCTCAGCTGAGGCAAATTCCAGGCTAGGGTATGAACACCAGAGCAATCCCAACACACCCTTCTCCATTCCTCCAGCTCAAGCCCACCTCAGGAACAGACAGATGATATCTCCCAACAATAGGAAGGTTGGACTGCTGTTGTTTCGTCTGTTTGACTGACAGTCACATCGCAGGAAAATACCAGAGAGCCTAGAACCCAGAGCAGAAAACCATGGCAAGCCCTGCCCATGAATGAGCAGAGAGGCAAAAGAGATCCAGAAGGGTATTTAATTTACATAGCAGCCACGTGGGGCCCTGTCAAGCTGGGCAGTGGGGTACTTATTACCCCAGATAGCATCCCTATCCTTTTCCTTCAGGACTGTCTTCATAGGCCCCTGGATAGGCTGCCCCACACTGTGCAGAGGATGCTCCAGTTGAAAAGAGAAATTTGGGAAATAAGGCTGTCCCCAAGTAGGGAAAGTCCTAAGCCTGGAGTTGGTTGCCTACATGGTAGTTCAGGGGTCTTGCAAAAACCAGTCCATGTCCTAGGCACAGTCCTTACTCAACTGGGGCCTCTAGAGGAAACCCTCCCGGCGAAACTGTTCTTGGAGGAGGGCCCGGTACTGGTCAAATCCTCCCTCAACCCGAGTGACACTGCCTTTCTCGCACACCCACAGCTCCTTGCACACCAGTCGGATGAAGCGCTCATCATGAGATACCAGAATTACACCACCCTGAAAGACAGAACAAAGTGCTCAAGGGATAAGATACCAAGGGGTGCAGAGCCCTAGGGAAGAAGAGGCAGGCAAGAACACGCTCACCCTGAAGTTGTTGAGCGCGTGGCCCAAAGCTTCAATTGTCTCCATGTCCAGGTGGTTTGTGGGTTCATCCAGAATATAGAAGTTGGGGCTGGAAGGGAGAACACATGTGGTAAGATGGTAGAAAACGGATTCTTATGGCACAAAGAAGAACCATTCTGTACTGGGGAAGAAGGGAAAATGAGAAGGCAAGACTCTCCTGCCTCCAGACAGACTCACCAAGGCATGGTCATCTGAGCAAAGGCTACCCGGCTCTTCTGGCCCCCAGATAAGCTTGCAACAGGGCGCATGGCCAGTTCTCCAGAGACGCCATACCGGCCCAACTGGTGACGATATTCCTCTTCAGGTCGCCCTGGAAAGGCCCCAACACCAGATGAGCTCTTGACCCAACTCACTTCTCAGTGCCTATGTTCTTATACCTAGACTTAGGGATCTTGCTCTAGACTGACCCAAGAAGGCCCAGCTGCAAGGATCAGCTAAAACACTCTTGCTGCAAACTGTACCCCTAACATACCAGGAAATTTTCGAGCCAGCAGTTCCACGGCACTGACATTTAAGTCTAGCTGTTCCACATGGTGCTGGCTAAAATAGCCTATCTTCAGATTCCTGGAGAAAAATGAAGGCAGGAAGCTCAACTGTGAAGTAGTACAGACAGCTGAATGTGTGAGTGTGCACACAGTTCATGGGGGGTGGGATTCCATCATCTGTGAGCTATGGAGTAGTATAGGGAGCTGAGTGTGTGAGGTGAGCATGCACACAGGTCATGCAGGGAATCAATTACCTGTGAGCTGTGTTGTAGTATAGGTAGTGTGTGTGTGCGTGCGTGTGTGCGGGAGAAATCCATTACCTGTGGGCATGCCTGATACCCCGAACAGGAGCCAGGTCCCCCATGAGCAGCTTCAGCATAGTAGATTTCCCAGCCCCATTCTCCCCAACCTGTAGGAAGCACGAGCAGGTTTATGAGCAGGAAGAATGTGCAAGCAGGGGCACAGAAGGGAGGGAGTAAGAGGAGCCCTGGGTAGTCCCAGCCTTACAACCAGAGAACTCTACGGAACTAGAGGAACCAGGGGCTGAGTCTGGCCCGCTAATCTGGGCAGAGAGTACTTTTTACTCATTATCTACCCAGCCTTTCCCCCCTTCTGAGGAAAAAAAACTTTTCCTAAAACCAAGCTAAAAACCCCCCTGAGCTTTAGCCTATGTTCTTGCTTTAAGGTTTCATGACTGTCATAATTCAGAACCAAGAACAGTAAGGTAAATTACTGCTCTATATATTTACCAAATGCCACATGCTAGGCTTCTCATCTCTGAAAACCCTGAGACTACAGAGAACACAGCAGTCAGTGTATGAGTTTCTGTGTCTGGGCTCCGCCCATTTCTCTTTGTACTCTTGCTTCTACTGTGTCAGGATTGGCCCAATCCATGCCTGTTCAGGAAGACAACTCCCAGGACACTCAACAGAAGAGCAACCATACCACGCAGATGCGGGACTCAAGATCAGCAGAGACAGACAGGCGACTGAAGATGGTGTGTTTAGGATCGTAGTAGAAATCCACCTCATCCAGCTGTAGAACGGGTGGTGAGAACTTCTCAAACCCATCAGGGAACCTGCAGGAGGTGAAAGGTGCAGTGTGCAGGCGGCCAGAAAGGCAAGCTCCCCATCAGCTCCCCTGGCTTAGCACTCACTTCAACACCACCTCTGATTCCTTGTCCACGGGCTTTAGTTCAGGTCTGAAAGGCAAGATGGAGAAATGATTATTTTAATAAGATATTAAAGCAGAAAAGAGAACATTGTGGGTAGAAAATTTTAAGCAGGGAAGGGAGACAGGAAGATGAGGGGGAGGGGTCAAGAAGTATGGAACTAAAATATACGAAAAAAACCTAAAAGATGTATAGAAAAAGGCACAAGGAAACCTGATACTTATTAAGCTAATTAAAAAAAATAAAGTTTCAGCTGGACGGTGGTGTACACCTTTAACCCAGTACTCAAGAGGCAGAGGGATCTCTCCGAGTTCCAGGTCATCCTGAACTAAAGATTGAATCCAGGGCTATACGAAGAAAAAGAGCAACCCTGCATCCAAAACAAAAAAGTGTTAATGGAAGTATCCTGTGTGTGGCAGCTACAAGTGCTCCCAGAACCTACCGATGGTCAGAGAGAGCCCCAGGCCAGGTGTGCCACTTGCACAGTTGGGATAACCAACTGCTGCCCTACTGGAGTTAAAACCTGTTCTACAGGAGGAATCTGCATCTGTCCTATAAATCAGACCTCGGGGGAGGTTATAAGCTATTTTTTAAATCAGCAGCATGTGACCATCAATTGCTTTCTAAATTACTACGTTTATCCCCATAGATTAGTCAGCTATAATCTGAGAAGCAGTAACTGACTTGTAACTTGTCAAAGTGCTGATGACACGTGACTGTTGAGTGCGATGTCATAAACAGAATGTAACATTCCTTCAAGGGCTTAAGGAACATGGTGAGGGGACGAGGACACAGCAGAAGGAACTAGAGCTAGAGCACGGGGTGGAGTGTTATGAACCATCTTCTGGGCATGACCTGGCCATGACACTCACTCAAAGCTGCTGCGATCACTGCACTAAATCTGCATGGGACTGGGCCTGTCCTGAAGGGCTGAGCTCATGAGCTCCTACCACTGAGGGTTTATAGACAATTAACGGTTGCTAGAGGGAGAGACATTTTCTCAGTAGGGTAGCCACTAGTGAACTTCTGTAAATAACAACTTACTCATTCTCTTGTAAGAAATCCTAAGGAAACTTAGTATATTAACAAAGTCCATCTCTCTCTCTCTCTCTCTACACACACACACACACACACACACACACACACATGCAGTAAAACAATTAACTTTATGTTGAATGTGATAACATAACCCACAATCCTACCACTTAGGAGGTTGAAGCCAGCCTACATAAACTTCTGTGTTATGTGGAGAGACCCTGACTTAACAAAATGACAAAAATTAACAAAACTTAAAAAAGAAATCTGTTCCTCTTATACAAGTAAATGCTTGGAGAAAACTCAGACTTGCATGCCTTCCATCTGCTGATGCTAGATATATTCTTCTACTACACTATCTGTTAAAAAAGACAATCATCTTTTTTGCAGAAAAAAACCCAAAACAAACAACAAAAAATCAGTACCCCGTAATCTTGGGCTAAAGAGATTATTCAGCGGTTAAGAACACTGGCCAATCTTCCAAAAGGACCCAGGTTCAACTCCCAGCACCAACATGACAGCTCACAACTGTCTGTAACTCCAGTCCCCAGGGTCTGACACCTATACAGACACACATGCAGGTAAAACACCAATGCGCATAAAATAATTAATTAAAAAAATGTAAGCTGTACATTTTTTTTAGGTGTAGTGGTGCATGCTTTGATCCTCACACAAGGGAGGCAGGAGTAGGCAGATCTCTAGAGTTCAAGTCCCACATGTTCTAAATAACAAATTCTAGACTAGCTACGACTATATATGAAGAGTATGTAGTTTCAAACAATCAATAAACCAAATAATAAAAATAAAAATTACATGTAATTAAAAAAATCTTTTTTTATATTTTATGTGTATGGTGTTTTGCAAGTGTGTATGTCTGCGTACCATATATGCAGTGCCGATGAGGTCAGCATAAGGTGTCAGTTTCTTTGGAACTGGAATTACAGACAGTTGTGAACTGCTGTGTGGGTGCTGAGGACCAAAGCCGGGTCTTCTGCAAGAGCAGCTTTCTCTTACTGCTGAAGCATCTCTTCCATGCTAAAAAATTGTAATGACATTTATTTGCCAAGCATGGTAACCTATAAGTTTAATTGTAGCACTTGAGAGGCAAAGCAAATGGATCTCTATGAGTTTGATACCAGTCTGATCTACGTAGGAAATTCAGATCAGCCAGAGACTCTGTCTCAAAACAAAAACCAGAAAATGTTACATTTACTGTTTGAGTGTGTCTGCCTGTGCGTGCAATGTGGAGGTCAGAGGACAACACGCAGGAGCTGGTCCCCCCCTCCATGAGTCCTGGGGGTAAAATTTGGACCATCAGGTTTGTTGGCAGGTCTCCTGGCTGAATAGTTCCCCAATTAAAAAATCTCATCTTTCAAAAGATTTTAAAACAATGTTAAGTTTGTGTTATTAACTGCATGTTGTACGTGTGATGCAAGAACTCAGTACATTGCCTGAGTTGGCCTTGAACTTTAAGTCCTTGGAGTTTAGTCTTCCCTAGTTTAGAGATGACAAAGACAGCCCCAGCTGCCAGTCTTTTCTGGGTAGCTTTTACCCTTCATATTCAGTGATGACTGTTTCCATGTCAGAGCTGTAAGCCTTATGAATTTACTCTTTCTCCCAGAATTTCTAGAAAGATTCCTTCAAGATTAAACCCTCAATGAGACATTTCATTAGTCATGGAACTGTTAATCAAAACTACGATGAGCTGTTGCTTTTCATGCACTAGAACAGTGGAGACTGTAAGAGTTATTAACAAGTGTTGGCAAAGAGACAGGAAAATGTCAGTTCCCATAGGCAAGTAAAACAATGTGTCGTTTTAAAACAGTCTGGCAAGCCAAAAGTGGTGGCAGTGATGCCAGCCTGTGAGAAGCAGACACTCCTGGAGCTCAAGGCTAGCCTGGGCTACAAAATGAGGGATTGTCTCAACCTAAAAATAAAATGACTGGTCTGGACTTACAACCACAGGTCCTTTTTGCACTGCATCCAACTATTCTAGCCAGCCAGATTTCCCAATCTTCACCAAGGAAATGTCTCATTGCAGCGGAGACCATTACAGAAAACTACAGCTAATCAAAATGCAGAGTTGTGGAGCCCAGTCACAATGGACATATTCCACAATACACTGCAGCACCTAAAGCTCAGAGACCTTTTAGGGAAGAAGGGGTGGAAAGACTCTAAGAGCCAGAGGATCAGGGAGTTTGCTATGAGAGTGTGTTTCCTAGCACTGTCAGAAGCTACACCCATAAACACTCACCAACATGACTCCCCAAACATGAGTTGAATGAGATGATGCCAACAGACATGCCAAAGCTTGTGTATGTGGGTGGGCATGTGAGTGGGTGGGTGTGGAGGAATATGAGACCTCAACTCTATACAAACAACTACAGGTAACCAAGAAATACCGAGAGCAGGAGGACGTCTCCCTTGTGACAGAGCACACCAGTTGGTATCCAATACCAAATAGTCAGCCCTGAAAACACATGAGGAACGTTACGGACTGAACAAGTTATATTCAGAAATATGTTCATATACATACGCAGATGTAACAGCAATTAATAAAAGGCTATGAACTGAAATAAGAACAGGGAGGAAGGATGAAAAGAGAGAAATGATATAATTGTGTCTCTAAAAGAATTCATGAAAAAAATCTAATATGAACTATATTCACTTTCTAGTAAGATTTGTATTAACTGTATTTAATGTAAAATAAACATTTATTTAATTAAAAAGCCCAAACCAAAACTGGCCTGAAAGTCTGAGTTGCTAGGGTGTTTGCCTAGTACAGGCGGATCTGAAATCTAATCTCTAGCACTGCACAAACCCAGCACTGCCCACAATCTCAGCCTCGAAGTCAAGGTCATCTCTGGCCATGTAAGGATTTAAGGCCATTTGGGATCTCTGAGAGTTCAAGGTCAGCCCTGTCTACAGAACAGCCAGAGTTACACTATCTCAAAAGCAAAACAAATAGAAACAAATCCAAAACTCTGTCTCAAAACAAATAAACAAACCTAGCCTGCAGATTCTTATAGAGTTAAACACTAGGGTCAACTGTGGCAGCACATGCCTTAGTTCTAGCACCTGAGAGGCAAAGACAGGGAAGTTGCTTTAACATCACCACTAAAGGTGAAATCACCACGTAACCCAGCAAATCCATTCCTAGATATGTACCCAAGTAAAACAAAACCTAATGTCTGTGGAGGGGAGACGGCAGGGACTCAAGAGCACCCACTCCTCTTCAAGAGGACCCAGGTTTGGTTTCTAGCACTCCCATATTTGCTTACAGCCATCTTTTAGCTCCAGTTACTGGGGACTCAGCTCCCATTTCTGGCACCTGACCAGACACACACAGACACACACACACACACACACACACAGACCTTTACATACATGCAGGCAAAACACATAAAATTTTTTTAAAAGACACAAAAATCAAAAAATTTGTACATAAATGTTCATAGCAAGTCAGCTTGGTGGCTCACATCTGTAATCTCCATGCTTAGGAGGCTGAGGCAGGAGGATTGTTGTGAACTAGCCGTGAGTAGAGGTTCAGACTGAGACCTCGTCTCAATCCCAACATCCCTTAGACAGACAGTTCATTATTCTTAAAAAACAGATTAGGATAACCTAATGCTCATCATCTGACTCAGTTAAAAAAAAAAGTGTTAGATTCATGAAATGGAGCAGTATTCCACCAGAGGAAATAATGTCAACATTACAACATGGCTGACCCTAGAAAACACAATAGTACAGGAACACAAGAATGAGACTTGGTCTGCCCCAGGTCCTAAGTTTACTCTTTAGTATGAGGAGGTCAAAAAGGCAAGACACTAAGCAAATACATAGAGACAGATGATAAATTTGACACTGCAGGTGCCTGGGTGAGATTAGTGTAAAGCACTCTGCCTCCACCCTGGAGTAAAAGCTGTCTGCCAGCTCATGGGGACCTAGGATGGAAGGATGAAGGGTGGCTTACACAATATGGAAGGAATGAAGGACTCAGTACTCACAGCTTCTCCAACATCTTCAGTTTACTCTGCACTTGAGAGGCTCTGTTTGCATTGTATCGAAAACGGTCAATGAAAACCTACAGGAGAAGTAGGCAGGACTTGGTGGTCAAGTTCCCTCACTACCACCAACTCTGACGCCTAGGGATGGGGCCCATAGACAGTCTGCCTCCCTGCCCACCTACTCTGACACGTAAGGACAGACCCCCAAGTCCTGCCTCTCCGCACACCTGGATGTGCTGGCGATACTGCTGCTGTGCCTCATACTCGCGCTGCTGGTTGAGTAGCCGCTCCTGCTTGCTCTTGATGAAGGTCTCAAAGTCCCCTCGGTAACCATCTAGCCGTTGGCTGTGCAAGTGGATGATGTCTGTGGCAATGGCATTCAGGAAGTTTCGGTCATGAGAGACAACTAGGATAGTGGAGGGCCACGTCTGAGGAATGACAGGATGGCAGGCTGTTTGGAAGGGTAACTAGCCCCCAGTGTGTCAGAGGCAGACGACCTCCAGACCCACTGCAGAGCCTTCCCTAAACTCACCTGCAGATAATTCTCCAACCACAGGATGGCCCTTACATCCAGCATGTTTGTGGGCTCTGGAGAGGAAGCAGGGAAACACATACTTGGTGATAAAGGGCTGGAGAACCAGGAACAAGGAAACTATCATCCTGTCTAGTTCTCAAGTCAGTGTAGCTCCTTCAAACTCACCGTCTAACAGCAGAAGGTCTGGCCTATGAAAAAAGAATACAGGCATGAGATTTCAAGGCAAGAGATGTGTTATGGTGTCACACTGTGTTCCAGTCACATTCTCGGGCTTGAGGGACTCACCTGGCAAAGAGAGCCCGGGCTAAGGCCAGTCTCATTCTCCAGCCACCGGAGAACTCCCTGATGACGAAAGACTCTCGTTAGCGCTGGGTGTTTATCAGCACAGGCAGGTGCGGAGCCAGCAGTGTTGAAACCAAGAATGGCAGAGCTCACTCACCTGGTAGGCTGCTGCTGCATTTTAGGGGTAAAACCAAGGCCCGCAAGAATGACTGATGCTCTGGAAAGGAGAATGTGAAGAATCCCGTTGGAATAGATCAAATGAGGGAGTGGCTAACTACACAAGAGACCAAGTGAGGCTTTGTTACCTGGCAGGTGCCTTATCTGCCTCAATCTCCTCTAGCTTCGCATAGATTTCTGCCAGCAGTGCAGCTTCTGAGCCCTCTGCCCTGGGAAGGAAGGAGACCCAACCAGGTTATGGAAAGCCGTGTCCAGCATTCTCTAGGTCGGAAAGCAGGGGCAGCTAGGGTGTTATAGTTCTACAGGCCAGATTCCAAGTTCTGCTGCTCCCTAGGGAGGCCACGAGAATTATGGAGACACTATCTAAGGGACAGTGTCTTTGTCAGGGTTTCTGTTGCTGTGATGTGACACCATGAGCAAAAGCTACCTTGGGGACGAAAGGGTTCATCTCAGCTTATAATTCTCATCACATCCATCACTGAGGAAAGTCAGGGCAGGAACTGAAGCAGAGCCACAGGGAACACCACTTACTGACTTGCTCAGCCTGCTTTCTTACTGAACCCGGGGCCAGCACCCTGGATGGTACTGCCCACAGTGAGCTGGGTCCTCCTACATCCATAACCAATTAAGAAAAGCAATACATTCTATGAAGGTGCTGTCCCAGTTAAAGTGTCTCTTCCCAAATAACTCCACTTGTGCTAACACAGCCCAGCCAGGACAGAGCTGCTGCTTGTACCCTCCAGCCTGAGGCCTTCACCTGCCAGCAGCAATCTTGAGGCTGAGCTCCCGTTCCTGCCGTAGCAGGTCCTCTCGGATGGTGTCACTTTCCAGCACACTCTGTAGGGCAGGGGTGTCATCTCCAGCAACTTCCTGCTCTACATGCAGTAGGGAAATGTGGGCTGGAACACGCAAGCTCCGGGTGGCCAGCATCTTTAGCAATGTTGTCTTTCCCAGACCATTTCGTCCCACCAGCCCGTAGCGTCGGCCCCATGCCAAGTTCACATCTGCTCCAGCCAGCAGTACCCTGAAGGGGCGGCAGAGCAGAGATGAAGAATAGTGTAGAAGCAGGAACAAAGGAACTAGAACACTGCTCTAGTTCCACCAAACAGTTCACAGCTCCATGTTCTCCTTTAGTTAGAAAGATCCAGTCACCAGCCATTCCCTCACCTGTCACCAAAAGAGACATCGAAGTTCTCAATGCGCACATCATAGGACTTGTTCTTGCCAGACGATTCCAACCGACTCTCTTTTCTGCTGCCTGCCTGGCTAGCTGACGCCTCCTCCAAGACTCTTTTAAAAAGAGAAATGGACAGTTTTGAGGGCTCCCGAACGTCTTTCAATACCAGAATCTGTCCTGCTTCCTGCTGAGTCCTTCTTCCCAAACTCACAGAGGGCTGCTGGTCTTCAGCGTTTCCTTCTCTGAACGCCTCTCCTGCTTTGCCTTCAGTCGAGCTTCAGCCTTTTCTAGTTTCTTCGCATTTACCGTCTGAGTGAATTCCAAACACAACCAGTTCATACTAGAGTACAGATTCAAAAAGGAACTCCAGAAATCACTTCAAACAAACCCTTAAACCTACCCATGATGACACATAAGCAAACATGCAGGGAAAGACACACCAGAAATCTCGCCCAAAGGTATACTCATGATTTAGTAGATGGTCAACTCTCACACCCACCACAGCCCCTTCCCGTATCTCCTCCTCACCGAGGACTGTTCCCTCTTTAGCAGGCCTGGAAGTTTGGTGTCACAGTCTGTAAGTGATAAGAAAAGCAGTCACCTTCTCCATGAGAGAAGGGAAATGAAGACTTTGAGTGACTAACAAGAACTAAGAACAGTTTAAAATAGTTTTATAACGCCAGAATAGATGGTCATTATCCTTGAAGTAAAGGACAAAAAGATCTCACATGTTTTCTTTAAGACCATGCTGTCGGTTAAGGTACAAAATTGGCAACACCAAGTCTGTTATCTTTACAGCCGATATACCTCCTACTATAGACAATAGCTTGGAGAGCCCTCCAACCCCTATTCTCCATCACAAGCCTTTATGTTCACAAAAATACCACTAGCTCCTACAAGCCTTGTTGAAGAAGAGATGGTGGGACCTGAGCTGCAACGAGGAGGTGGCTGGGGGCGGAAGCAGAAGGCAGCTAGTTCAATCTCCCCTCACTCTCACCGTAGTTTTCCATTATCTTCGACAACTGGATGGGGGCGTCCAGTAGTACCTGGCTGTTTCCCTGGTTCTGAGGTTCAGCCCTACGTGGGAAAAGAGAACGTTGTCAGTTGGGAGAAAAAATTTACAGCCTTCAGACCTTCCCCCACGTTTGTACTCCATTCTCCTCCCTTTGCCCATCAACTCCATTCCCTTGGCACCTACAGGCGTAGCGTGTTGTACATGCGCTGACAGACAGCCCTAATGCCCGCGTCATCCTTGCTGTCCCCGGACACTTCTTGCAATAGTTCACCGACAGCTTCCACCAGGTCATCCACAGACTCGAAATCCGCGCTGCCACTGTGCAAAACACCTGAGCCGGGTACCGCAGAACAAGACGGACACCGGGTAGGGCGGATACAGCAGCAGTTTCAGTGTCTGTACAGCTCACTCGGGGCTCCAGACCCCACTGGCCCTCAAGACAAGAGGTCACGCAGAGGAGAGACCAGATAGCGGTCCGCTGCACTGTCCGCCCTCAGTCTTCCCCCACGATCTCCACTTTGGCCTCCCCAGGCAGTTAATCCAGTTTCGCTCACCGGTCACGTAGTCGAAGACCTGCCCGTCAATTTCTGGGAACTCGCTCCGCAGGATATCGGCACAAGTCGCCATGTTCACTCGGGATCCAGTCTGCGCAGTCGTGGTGAGACTTGGGCCTAGGACCGCCTCCCTGCCCTTCCTCCCCACTCCGAAATCGAACGCCACGTCCCAAGGAGCATGCGCAGGGATGACGCAAGAAAGCAGAGGCTGCGTGAGCCCAGGGGGCGGGTCTAGTGGAAAGGACGCAAGCGCCTAAATCCAGCAGGCGTGGCAGACTCTGCGCCTGCGCAGTTTCACGTATACTTTAACCACCTGTCAGGGGTTTCGCTGCGATCTAGAACGTAGTTGTATCGAGGGGTGTGGCATAGTCGTCCCAGGTTTGTGTCGGAGCACAGCAGGTGCTGCGAGAGGACTAGACACAAGCTATCGTGGGAGAGGGCTGCTTTGCAGCTTGGACGCCTTCCCCACAGGCGCTGCCCGCCCACCAAGTCCTTTAGTCGTTTTAGGCGTTTTGCTAAATCACGCCAACTCTTGAACCTCGACGTTCTGCTCAGTCTGTTAGTCCTGTTCAATTGAATCAGCTTGGTGAGGACCAGCCTTTCGCTTGCCCCTTTTCTCTGTCCTCAGTTCCTTCACACTTCATAGGTGTTCAATTGGATCATTGAGAATGTTCAGTTCTGTTCTTCCACCACCCCAAGGCACAACCTCACCCACCGCCAGAAAACCAGAAGCCCTTTATAAATTCATTGTTTATCCTCGGTCTACAAAAACAGATTTTTACACCCTGAATCTCAGTGTCTGTAAAAAACACCCCCCAACACACTCGATTTGCAAGTGCTGGAATTACAGGCACGTGACTACACTGGACTGCCCATTCATCCGGCTTAAGCATTGTTGCAATGGGGAGCTGCCAGTCTTGGTGTTGAAAGTTTTAAAAAGCTATCGGCATGCCTGAGGTTATAGCTTAGTTGGTAGAATGCTTGTCTAGCCTGAAGCTTTGTGTTTGATCCCCAGTACCTCATAAAACTGGGGGCCGTGCCATGCTAGTGACCCCAATATTCAGGAGGCAGTGATAGAAGCATCAAGAATTCAAAGTTGCTGGGCAGTGAGTTCAAGGTCACCCCGAGAGTTCCAGGACATCTAGGGCTAAAGAGAAAAATCTAAGAAAAAAAAATCAAGGTCACCCCACTGCAACAAAATGAGTTTGAAGCCAGTCTGGGGCCATTTGAAACCTTGTTTCAATTCTCCCGGTCTCAGTAAACTATTTAGTATACCCATATGCATATAATCCTAGCATTTAGGAGACTAGAGCTGGCAGTTTGGGAGTTTGAGGCTATTCTGGGTTGTACTAACATCTGCATAAACAGAACAGCAAATGAACCACTAAATCTAATAACCAGCTTACAGTAAATTCAGGTTAGGGGTTGGAGAAATGTCTTGGGGAAGTGCTTGTTCTGTATGTGTGAGGACCTGAGTTTGATCTCTAGTACCCAAGTAAAAGTCAGATGCAGTGACATGTACCTGTAAGTCACCGTGGTCTATTTTTTGTGTAAGAAAATATACTTAAGCGCTTCCAGTTTAGAGTTGGGAAGTTAGTGGCTATATAACTGAACTAAGGTATCAGGAAATCAGGGAGAGTTCAGCCCCAGGACAGGGGATCTGGGGTGAGGACAATGGTAGAAAAACAATGGGAGATGGAAACTGTCTAGAATATCAGCCTATTGGGGGAAAGGGGGCAGGATTTTAAAAAATTATATATATATGGGGGGGGGGAAGATTAGGGACATTGTTCTGTACCTAATCATATGACCAGCTGGGCATTTTTATGTTTTTCAGACTGCTTTATGTTACTGTCTCCAGTACTGTGAAGTGAGGGGTATCTTTACTCACACACCCTGGATCCCAGTGCTGGGTAGGCAAGGGAAGATCCCTGGGACTTGCTAGTTAGTCCACTGAACAAAATCAGAGTTCCATGTTCAGGCTTCTACCTACCTGTATATGTACACAAGTACACCCAACCACCCCCCCCCCCACACACACACACTGGAAGTTAAGAGCTCTTGCTGTTTCTCCAAAGGATTGGGATTTTGCTCTCAGCATCCAAGTGACTGCTCACAACTCTTTTCAACTCCACTCCCAGGAGAATCCAACGCCCCCTTGTGGCATAAGGAGTATTGCATGCACGTGGTGCAAGTAAACTACTCATAGACATAAAATGAAAAGAAATTCAAAAATAGCCAAACACAATTAGGGGCTGGAGAAATACTCAGTGGTTAAGAGCACCTACTTTCTTACAGAGAACCAAGTCTAGTTCTTAACACCCACATCAGGTAACCCTTTATGATTTACCTATAATTCCAGATACAGGGGATCTGATACCATAGCTGGATCCTGTGCACCATAGAAAATTTTATTTGGTACCTTATGTTGTTAACACACACTGGTGTTGGCTATGAACTGATTAAAATGTTGAAGTGGTAACAGGACATGGGGATCTGTGACATTTTTCTTATGCTTTGAAATTTACTCTAGTAAACCTTTTTTTTTTTAGTTTAAAAAAGCTGAAACCTTGTAAGGTCTGACTGGTAATGGGGCTCTAACATACAAGGTCTTTGGGAGAATTAATCCCCTTGGAAACTCTAGAGGAATGAAAGTTTTTCACCAGAGTTTGACAAGATGCATGGGGAAAATATCTTTCCTGCAAGAACAAATACAAATCTTGCCTCTTTGTACTAATTAGGAAACCTGCATATTTGCAACTGCACTTGGGATACGGAGGAGGGAGGACCCTGAGTCCCTCCCCCCCTCCCGCCCCCAACTCAGCTCACACAATGAAAACCCATCTCAAAGCAAACAAAGCGTGGAGTGGAGCACATGTCTGTAATATCAGCACTTGGGAGGCAGAGGTACAGGGATCACCAAAAATTCAAGGACAACAGTCTGGTCTCCATAGTGATCTCCAGGCCAGCCGGAGCTACAAGCAGCAAGACCCAAACCAAACAAAGTCTGGCATGGTGCACACTTCAATTCCAGCACTCAGGAGGCAGATCTCTAACTCTGAGGTCAGTCTACACACATTCAAGGGCAGCCAAGGCTGCAGAGTAATAACAGTCCCATCAGACCCTCCCAACAGCCCCATTTACATTTAGCCAGCAATTCCACTCTACAGTTTATTGGGTTTATAACTGGACAAAGTCACACATGTACAAAACGAAGCTCATACTATTCCAAAGCAGAGTAGGGACTAAAGACTGGGGATCCATTACTGGCCTTTAGGGGAGTTCTGAAGTGAGGGTAGTCAACCTTCCCACTGTAGAAGTGTGGCCACAAGGGTAGAGAGAAGAGGGGACCACCTGGCTTTGGTCACAAAACTCAGGGCCTGGCACTAAGCCAGGACAGTCAGAAGGAAGAAAAGCCTCAAAAACTACCCTCCCAGGAAGCCAGGGACTGCCTGACCAGTCCCACTGTGACGTGGCTGGTTCAGACTTATACTCAGGGCTATTGGAAAGGGAAGGCAGCAGAGCAGGAGGGAGGAACAGCATTGGTGAGCGGTCACTAGGGGTACTTGGACCTGTGGAAAGGGTGGGTGGGGAGGTGGGCTAGCCAAAACTAGGCAGCTAGCAACGGGTTTCATAAATGCCACTGCGGCCAATGTATCGCACCCATTTGATAACATCATGGTCACTGTAGTTCAGCTTCGGTTCGAATACCTTCAAGTAGCGCACCTTGAGGCCAGAAGGCGCGAATGGCACCTGAGTAGAGAAAGCTCCAGTTAGGAATATGGCCTCTCTATCACAGTACTCTGGCAAGTCCCATGGTTCACCCACTTCATCTACCACACGTGTTTTTGAATGACTGCGGCAGAGGAGGTGGGGGGAGTTCATAGGGGACTAATACATGAAGAGAGCTTTATTCGAGACTTACTAGGAATCAGCTTATGTCTGAAGCTGACCCCAGTTGTGATGATTCCTCTAATGATTAGGTAGCCAGAGCCTTTAAACTACCTATCCCTGTCAATACTGTGGACTTAAAAATAAAGCGAAGAAAATGATGTGTCTCATTCACACAAAGCAAATGTTTCTCTCGAACTATTTTGTGACAAATCAAGTAGTCCCCTTTGGTCAGTTTAAACGCCAATCTCTATCAAAAGGGAATGGGTTTATCAATTCACATTTCCCAACCTAGGCCCAGTCCCTCATTCCTAAGAAGTGGAGTCTAATCCAAATGATCACAGACTCCCCCATCACACCCAGCCGTGGAACTACACCCCCTCCTCTGCCATACCTCAAAGTTCATGGAAATGGGGGGCCGAGCCCATTTCTTCTTATCATTGGTGGGCAGGAGCTCAATCTCTGCGCTGATCTGCGATTCCTTCATGCCTGCCATGCGCTTGATCCTATGAACATAGGGGAAATGGGCAGAGGCTGAGGTGGTTTGTTACACCTTCAGCACTTGGGGCTGTAGCTTCTTCTCAGACAGATGGGAAAGCTCTCTCACCCAGACTGTATGCCTCAGACACAAGACAAGGGCCAGTGGGAATATTCTTGGAAATTAGACACATCAACAAGCACAAGTGTGTGCACACACAGCACAAGCACAGGACCCTGGGGACGCATGCACTGTTCTCATACCCCATAACCCACACAATAACGGGAAGGTACACTATGGCATCCTGAAGACTCACTTCCACACAATGGCGTTCTCGCTGGCCTTGTACTTGGCCTTCCCCTTCATGCAGATCACTTGCACCCCGCTTGTGTTCAATGGGGTTGGAATCCTCACCTAGGAGGAACACACCTGCCAATGAGTCCTGGGAAGACCTGGG
This sequence comes from Micromys minutus, assembly GCF_963924665.1. Taxonomy (NCBI): domain Eukaryota; kingdom Metazoa; phylum Chordata; class Mammalia; order Rodentia; family Muridae; genus Micromys; species Micromys minutus. The sequence continues at coordinate 70,712,885 of NC_137976.1, forward strand.
TCATCTGTCTCTACTTCTGAGACAAGTTACCATTCCCCAAGTCCCCAGTCCCCACCTCAATCTTCTGGGCTAGAAGTGAGGGCTTGAAGTTGGACTTGATGACCACCTTGACCTCCAGCTTGGTGCGTCCCACCTCCCGCACCAGTGGGATCACCCGGAAAGGAAGAATGATGTCCTTGGTCGTACGGTATCTTTGGAGGAGAGAACACATGTGACAGATAGCACAGAGCCAGTCCTATTCTCTTCCAGCTGCACCCCTGCCACCTCCACCCCTCCCATGGTACCTCATGAGCTCAAACTCTCCATCAGGAGGGATGAAGCTGATGCTCCGTTCAGAGTCAAACTTGCTGAGTCGCACACACTGGTGGAAGGTGCAGTCATCGATGGCGATGGACTGCTTACCGCTGTGGACAGAGCAGCGATCAGATAGGTACAGTACGTGTTAGAGTAACAGAGCACGCCATAGCAGGCTAGCCACACGGATTATTGGAAGCATCTAGAACACAGCTTTCTGACCTGGGACTCCCTGCCCTGCAGGTTTGAGATGTGGAAGAGCCTTTGAGATTCTTATCACCTGAGAACTTTATTGCTGGGGACCAAACAAAGGACCTTGCTCTCCAAGGACAAAGATAGTCCCTTCATGTCTTATCATCAATGCCAAGACTAACCAGCCAAGGATGACTTGGGAAGACAGCAATGCCAGCAGAAATGAACTCCAAAGGGAATCTGGGGTTCACTGGGCCTCACTGGACTCTCAAAGGCTCACCCATCTTTGTGTCCCTTGACCCCCCAGACTCAGGTACCTCTTGCTTGTTTCATCAGCTGTGCCTTTGCCCTGCTTTTCTATGACAATCTTGTCATTCATCCCAAACTTGCACTCAGGCATGCCACTCAGGTAACTCTTCATCACCACCCGGCCTGACACATGGGCACTCAGCACCTGCCCTGGTGACAGAACAGAGAAACGGGGAGCAGCTAAGCCAAGCCAACAGGCCAGGACCCTCCCAACCCCCACCAGTTTCATCATGAGAAGACACTCACCCTGTGGGGACATAAGCAGGTTCACGCTTTCCAGAACATCCAGGAAGAGTTCATTCCGGCGATACTTGATGCCTTCCCTCCGCCAGCCAATCTGCCCAGTCACCTGGCTGGTGATCTGAGACTGTTCTTCTTTTGTCTATATGAGGTAAAGGTGGCCAAGACCTCATTCCTCTCCCCTCCCATTACCCTCCCCCACTGTGTCACACCGCTGTCTACAGGACAGAGTGACGGCACTGCAGTGGGAGAAGTGAAGGAACAACTTACCTGATGCTAGAGGCCACGAAGCCAGCAAGGTGCCAACAGGAAGCAGCATGGTAAAGAGACAAAGGGAGAAAGCCATGAGGCTTGAGTCTGGGAGGAAAGCCCATGTGCTTCTCTGAGGAACACAAGGCTGCAGAGCAGCCACACCCCTGCCCTCCATGTAGAAGAAACCAACTGAGCTATATTGCTGGTAATAGAGATGCTGAATTGGCAGCTTCTGGGGTAGGAGAGCTACCCAGAACAAAAAAAGGACTGCAGTCATGGTAGGAGGCTGAGGCCAGCACTTCCTGTCAAGAGCAAGCTTGTGAGTGAGGGATCATTAGAAAAGAAAGGAGTTTGGGGTCCCCTTACTTGTGTTCTAGACAATTAATTCAAGTACCTGACTCTTGATACCCTGTTGGGTGATGAAGGTTTTCAGGGCACCTGTCTCTGAGTTCTGTGGGTAGCCAAAGTCCAAAATCTCTGTAAAAAGAAGGGAATTAATAGCCCATCAGGGGGTGTATGCCTTTAATCCCAGCACTCAGGAGGCAGAGCGTTAAATTGAGGCTGGCCTGGTCTACAGAGCCAGTTCTGGCACAACGGGGCTACACAGAGAAACCCGGTTTCAATAACAACAACACAAACACAAACAACAACAACAACAACAATAGAAAGGGAATTACTAGTTCCTGGAGAAAACAAAAGGCTCCTTCATTCCAGTTCTTCCTCTGCCCTGGATATACTGTCTAGCACAGGTTCTGACACTGTGCAGAATCATCTACAACAAGGTCTTCTAACTTACAGCATTCAGCTTACGATTTGTTCTTCAGAAGAAAATATAACTTATTTTTCAAATGTAAAAAAAAAAAAAAATCACAGAAGAGTCACCCACACAGAAGAGTGGGTAAGAGAATTAAAAAAAAATCTCTGAGACTTCCTTTTCTCCAGAAAACAGATGGTGGTAAAAGGGAAGTAGTCACAGATGCTAGAAGAGGAAAGAGGACAACCAAGGGCCTATATAACTTCCTCTTCAGGCTCTGAAGGAGCGTTGAGGTGAGAGCTGGGCTCAGTTTGTGAGAAGGTTAGGTGAACCTCAGCCGGGTTCCTGACCCCACCAAGACCAAACCTCCTTACCCACCTGCTGAGTATCTTTGTGTTTTAATAACGTGTGGACTTAGACTGGCTGCATCAGGGACACAGAGAGCAGAGACTCAACACTAAAGCTCAGAGGATGCTGGTGTCTCCAGACCCCTCCCAGATGGGTTAACCCCCAGCACGGCCACCAAGCCCCCACGCCTCACCGTCCAGCAGCTCGTATATGAGCACGAAGTTGTTCTTGATGTTCTCCTCACTGATCTTGCCGAAGTAGGCAGCCATCACATCGCACATCTTGTAGAGGAACTCAAACACCATGGCAGCGTTGACATTCTGCTTGGTCACTGCTGCCAGCCAGATGTTGGACCGCTTAACATGGAAGAAGCTGGTGCGAGCGATGTTTGTGACAGGGCTGCGCACCTGCTGCCGTGCGTGAATGACGTTGACCCGGAAGGCATCCACGGCATTCCTCCTAAGGGGAAAGATGCACAGAGGCGGTTCAGTATTTCTGTACACCTCACCCCATGAGGATCACCCACAGATGCTGGCAGTCCTGCCCTAGGCAAAATCAAGACCTAAACCACTAGGGCTCTTCTTATACCACCAGTGTCATGGGAAGAGGCCCTGCATTGGCCTGCTACCTGATAATCACCAAGGGCACATGTAGTGTTAATAAACTGACTCCTAGCCCTGACTTTACTTTCCCAGATATACCCCAGCTGCCCCCTCTTTAGCTTTCTAGGAAGTTCCAGGCCCTGAAGAGAAGGAGATCTCTAGCCGGCCCACCAGTGGGGAAAACCAACTCTTCTGGGGGTTGGACAAACTAGTATGACCCCAGAAGACTCTGCTCTGAAGGGTGGGAGGGGCTATGGACCATGCCATCTGCTTCTCTAAGGTCCAATTCCTGAAGTTAAGGGGATGAAAAATGACGAAGGAAAACAATTTGGGGGTTAGGACCCCCAACCCGCCTGTACCTGAGCGGCAGCTTCACAGGCTGCTTACCTATTGCTACATCAGCCAATGAGATGGGATGAGAGAAATGACGTCAGCAAGAAGAGGAGAGTGACGGCAAGGAGAGAGAGGGTTAAACGACACAACACACCAAGGTGGGCAGCACATACCATGAAGGAGAAGCAGACAAGACAGGCAGCAGGTAGGGAGCACACTAAGGCATGCAGGGTGTCATGTGACCCAGCTGTGGCACAAACCAGGACCATGCAGGGTGGGAGGAGCCGGAAGGGGCGGAACCAGGTTCACTTTGGCTAGGCACTGCCACAAAGTCTAGGCTAGCTCTACCACCAAAAAAAAATGGATACAGCCACACCAAACTAGCCATGTGCCAGGGAGGCAAGAAGGCAGGAGAGCCACCATAAGTCTATTCTGTGACTATTTATCTCAAGCTACTTTGAGAAAGACAACCAAGGCAGGAAGAACCAGAGGAGCCTAGCCTCAGGTTAGTCAGCAAGGAGCCAGTGTGAAGCAGCGTGAGAGGTGGGGTCGTAGGAGCTCTCCAGATCCCAACTACAAAGGCAGAATGAGCCACAGAGCCTAGCAAGCCTGTTCACAACCATGGAGGGCCCAGAAGAACTGAAAACAGCTGAGTCAACAGACTAAAGAGGGGTTTTATGGGGATCTAGGGAAGGCTCCTCTCAATATGAGAAGGATTTGAAAGCAAGATTTAGATGGATTAGTATCAGCACACACACTAACTGCACCCACTGGAGATAGTGCTCCCTCCTAAAAGGAAGAATCAACCTGACCAGGGAAAAGCTCCCATCTTCAGCCACCAGACCAACTCAAGAGACAGGGAGTAGGAGGGGCAGGAATTCCTAACCTTAGGGGGTGGAGGTGTCATTCAGTGGCCCTGGGCCTAGCAGCTAGGCCAATGCTCAGTGGGAACCAGGCTATATGGCATGCTCAGGCTGAGGCAACAGGGAGGTTGGGGCACAGCACACTCAGCCAAAGGACTTACCCGATGTCATCTCTGTAGACCCGGGAGATAAGCACCTCCCCCTTGTGATTGTAGATGAATAAGCCTCCGATCATGGTGGCAGCTCAGTCTCTGTGACCCATTGCTCTGAGAACAGACCTAGGTAGGAAAGGTGGGAGCAGGGAGAGGGGAAACCTTTAGAACACTTGCCAACCCCAGTGGGGCTGTACAGGCTTGCCTTTTCTCCTGACTCGGGCCTCTGGCAAGTGACCCTGCGGGCCTACCAAGGAAGCCCCTCCTGCTCGCTCAGCGATGCTCCAGTTCCTGTTTACTCCACACTGGGTAGGAGACTGTGTGGGGCCCAGGATTAAGGCCATTTTACCCAGCCTTTTCTGAGGGCCGAAGGGGAGAGTAACCGCTCCCCCTACTCCTTCTTCACAATGCTGAGCTCAGCAAGGATTCTTTTCAACCCCCCTGCTGTGCAGACTCTCACTCCTGGCGGGCTACTTCCAGTGAGTGACAGAAGGCTGGCCCGAGGATGCAGTAATGGCGGCGGCAGGGATTTAGTTGGCTTGGGCCTGGGCCTGCCACCAGGCATAACCTTTAGAGCAAGCACTACCCTTCCACGAAGGCAACAGAGCATGAACCCTCCATTAGTCTACACATTCCAGGAAAGGGTGTACAGGGTGAGGTGGACAGGAGACAAGAGGCCCTCAGGCTGTAACACTGACCTAGGAATGTGGCTGAAACAGGCACATCCTTCCCGGGCAGTGAGATAAGCAGGCAAAGGAACAGCCCAGTGCCGACAAACACGCAATGCTCCAATGATCCATTACTAACTTAGTAAGTTCTTAAAAAGATTTCATTCTCACCTTCATATATGCACATGCCTGGGTGTGTGTGTGTGTGTGTGTGGAAGCTAGGTGTCAGATCCAACACTGCCCCCACCCCAGCCTGAGTTACAGGCAGTACTGAGCCAAATGGCATGTGCCAGGACTTGAACTCAGGTCTTCTGGAAGAACAGTAAGAATTCTTAACTGGCCATCTAAATTGAGACCCCAGATCTGCCAAGTCAGTCACTTATGGCCTGGTGTTCACTAAACAATGGGCAGGGTAACAATTCCTCAACTGCCCAAATTATTTGGGTCAAAATTAAGTTAGAATATTTAAGGAAATGGGTTAATCTGGTTCTAGATTACCTGTATTGGCCCAGGTATTAATTTCACAGATGTAAGGCCAGCCACAAGTCAATTTAGGTTGTGAATACACTTATCTTACAGTTCAGAGAAGGTGAGGAAAAAAAAAATGCAAAACGAGGTTGAGCCTTGAGCAAAGGACTAAGTCCACAGGTATAAACCGTGGGTGGGGGATGGTGTGTGTGTGTGTCCCCTGGACAGAAATGGAGTATTTAATTAAGGCTGTAATTGCTAGCAATAGACCAGGATGACCTCACAGCAGCAAATACAGCTATGGGAGTCCCTAAAGTTCTCCTATGGCAAAGGTCATAGGAGCTTTGGAGGAGCAAAACACGGAGTAAAGAGACAGACAGGAGAAAAAGAGAAAGCTGAGAGACGGGGCCTACTCTTCTGTTAATGAAGCATGGGGGGGGGGGGGGGCTGGTGGAGTTTTTCCTCAGTAGAGGGAGGAGACATCTAGGCCGGGGAGATGTCACCACGGGATGCGGGGGCTGTCACAGGTCTGAGGCTTCTACCTCAGGGCTGAGCCGTGGGGATAAACCAGGAGGAAGGGATCTCTTCGTGTTCAAGAGAGACCTGTCACTGTCCAAGGGAGTGGCACCAGGGGATGTCAATGTTCTGGGGGATGGGGGAAATGGGAAACCTCGGGGTTGAGCGGTTGTCAGGATTCTAGGGATGGGGCGCCGCGCGGCGTCCCCGGCTCTAGGATTCCGGTCCGTGTCTCTCCCGGAGACGCCCAGCGGGTCACGGGAGGGCGTCGCTCCCCGCCCTTGCTGCAATCGCGCCCAAGGCACCCCCGCCCGGTCGTCTGCTCCCTCCCGGGTCTGAAGACTGAGGCCACTCCCGGGTGCCGGCAGTATTCCACCCAGCGCAGTGCAGGGCAGGGCACCACGCCACCCTCGCCGCCCGGTAAAGACCTCTAAGTTAAGCTTCCCAGCTCACCTGGAGTCAGCAGCCCCCACAAGGCAGGCCTGGCCACTCTTGGATCCCAAGATGTCCGCCCGCCCCCAGCTCGCCAGTCTGCTGCCTCGGCTTTCACTGCAGTACTCCCGCCCCGCCCCGCCCCGCCCCGCCCCGCCCCGCCCGCAGCTGCGCCTGCGCGCCTCCAGCGGCGACTACAAGTCCCGTCAGTCCCTGCAGCTTTCAAGCTGACACGTCTGAGAGCTCTAAGTCTAGCAAAACTACAACTACCGACAGCCTTCAAGACAGAGCCGACGTCGGCCTTCCTGCGTCTTGCTGGTAACACGCGTCGTGGAACACTCCATTCATTCATTGCTTCACTGAGAATCCTGGGAAGTGTAGTCTCTGCAATCCTTCCTGTTCCTAGCTAAATGAGGTAGGCTTTTAAGAGATCAAAGCCGTTTGTCCAAACCAATTGTTAAATTTTAAATTACTAGTCTTTTATTGTCTCCAGATTTCGAAGAGTGGCTATGCTCACTTTACAAACAGAACTTGCATAAGCTTGTTATTGCTGAATTTACTACTTAAAAAAAAAAGATTTACTTAATGTATATGAGTACACTGTAGCTGTCTTCAGACACCAGAAGAGGACATCGGATCCCATTACAGATGATGGTGAACTACCACGTGGTTGCTGGGAATTGAATTTAGGACCTCTGGAAGAGCAGTCTTAAGTGCTCTTAACTGCTGAGCCATCTCTCCAGCCTGACCTTACTGATTTTTAACACCACATTTAATTATCCCAAGGTTTTATATATATTCCAGGATAGGACTGAGTCCTTTCTCAGGGATCCAAACAGAAAAGCTGGGAAAGAAGACACTAATTCTTAGCAGAACTTTAGTGTTTTCCTCAGCTAAATCTGTAACTGTGGTGTGCCAGTGACATATGACATTAATTCCAGAGCTGTGAAGACAGAGGTAAGAGCACCTCTGTTGAGTTTGAGGCTAGCCTGGCCTTAATAGGGAGCTTCAAGACAACCCAGGCGACATAAGAGACCGTTTGCCCCCACTCCTGTTCAGCTGAGCATGGCATTTTAAAATCTCATTTCTCAGCTGGGCAGTGGTGGTACATACTTTTAATCTTAGCACTAGGGAGGCAGAGGCAGGCAGATCTCTGAATTCAAGGTCAGCCTGGTCTATATATGAGTTCCAGGACAGCCAGGGCTATAAAGATAAACCCTGTCTCAAAAAAAAAAAAAAAAAGATTTCTTATGATATCCAAACTGAGAACGAGGCAGAGCCAACTTGAACACAAACAGCTGTCTGATTCTTGCCAAATCAGGAAAATTTGGTTCTTCTCTTAGTAGAGACATCCTGTTACCTAAACAGGCCAGAGACTTCTATGGCAGAATGGAAGGGAATGGGTGCTCAAATTTGGTTGCTCACCCTACTCTTCTTAGCAACCTCCTTCCAGAAATGTCTAACCCTTGAACCACCATTCAAGGCTTTCTCTTCCCAACATATCCCAAAGATCTGCCAAGTTTGGAGTAAATTAGTAATGATAATAATAGTAATAATAATAGCTACCATTTATTGAGCACCTACTCTATTGTGTGCCAGGCACTGTGCTAGGCACTTTTCGTACAATATCTAATTTAAATCCTCACAACAACCCTGTGAGGTAGGTATTATTATCATCATCATTTTACATATGGGAGGACTGAGGCTCCAGAGAGGTTAAATAACTCTATTACACAACCAAAGATGATAGAGCTGGAATTCAAGCCCAAACCAACCTGACTCCAAATCCCATGCTGTGTAAATAAGAAAGGGAGAGGAACAGCTGAACTTTGAGTGTCAGAGCAGAAAGGTGTGAGATGCTGACTAATACCATGTAGGTGTTGCTTGTAACGAAGGTCACCAGAACAGGAATTCAAGAGGAGTAGTACTTGGCACTTATGGACGTGCCTGTAGGTGTCCAGTGGGTAATAAAAACGGATCTAAAGAGAGGGGAAGCTGGGGTTGAAGATCCAGATTTAGAAGTGGCCAGCTTATCAACAGCTTAAGAGAGTGGCTGACACTATCGGGGGAGGGGGGACGAAAGAGACGTGAGCCAAAGACGGGATAACAGGAGCACTGGAGTCCAGCGCATGAACGAGCAATGGCAAGGGATTCTCAAGAGAACAGGAAAAGGCAGAGTCAGAGAGAACCGAAGACAGCTAAGATGGAGTCATGCTTCTAACAGAGAGCCCTTTGTTCATTAAAATCCCAAGAAATATGTTAAATAAATGAATGAATGTCAAAATATCCCTATCTCAGGTTGCCCCCAAACCCAGGCTAAGGACATCTCAATGGGGGAGACATTTGCTGGGGCACTCTAGGCAAACACTACAGAGCTGTGTCCCCAGCTGACACCCTTGCTCTGAAAATTTAAGAGCCTGGATAAGAGTTTATGGCAGAAGTTTTAAAGAGAAAACTGTGGTTTAAAGTAGAAAACAATTTTTAAAAATAACTGGAACTGTTTGGAAGTCCCAGTTGTCTACCTGTGTAGCTTCAACCGGCCTGTGTTCCCAGGTTCCATGTGAAGAAAACAGAGCAGGTATGGGGATATGTGGGGTCAGTAGGAAAGTAGAGAATGATCTGTCAATTACCTGGAGAGCCCGCTGTCGAGCCCCAGCTTTTGGGCTTTATCCAAGTACAAAGATACTGGGGACATGTATGAGAAGCTTAAGGGCTAGCAGGAAGGGGAGAGGGCAGTCAGGGACCAGCCCCACTATCAGGAGATGACTTGGAAAAAGGGTCCAGCCCTCTGGTCAGGGACCAGCCCTGAGGCTTATGTAAACTTGCATAGGCATGTGTGTGAGAGAGAGGGGGAGAGAGAGACTCACATGTGTGTGTGTATGTGTATCTATGTGTATGAGGTGGAAGGCAGCAAACCGCTCTACTTCTCTCTGAAAAGAGCCGTCTGTTCCGAATGGGGGAAGCTGAGGTCCTTCCCAGAAGCCTAGTGACCTTGCAGTGTGGGTGTGGGGGTTGGACATCCTTGGGAAGCCCTGAGGGGCTGCTGAAGCAGAGTTCCTGGTCTCCTTGGAGGCTGGGCCTCCCTTTCTTGGGGACTCACAGAAAGTCAAAGAGCCCGAAATTCTTGGCTGCTCCAGGCCCAGGGAAATTTGAAGGAAGGAAAAAAAGAAGAAAAATGTTTCAGGCTCAGAAGTTAGATGAGCCTATTGGTTAGTAGGGTTAGACCTCAGGGAGCCAGCACACAGGACAGGCAATGGATGGGGGTCCAGGCCCAGCAGAGATAGTCCCTGGAAGCCACTAGTGGCCCTGGCACCTGAGGGGGTTGGGTGCTCTCTGGGCTTCTGATCAGGGCTGGGTCCAAGCGGGGACAGACAGCACAGATGCCTACTAGAGGTGGCCACAGCTGTAGGGTGAAGGTCTGAAGCAGGAGGGGGAGGGCAGTTAGGAAGGGAAAGACCATTTTTTGGTGTCAGTATTGTGGGACAGTATCAAGATCTCTGTACACATGCTTAAGGAGATGGGCAAAAGGTACCGAGGGGGGAAAAGATGGGCATAAAGTGTGGCACCGCTGGGGTCAGCTCCTAAATGTGCAAGTGGAGCATCAGGAATTAACACCAGCAGTGCAGAGCCAGGGACATGAAAAATCCCGGGAAGCCCAGAACTGAGTAGAATGGGGGCTGGTTAGTGGACAGAGGCATCAGCTGGGCTAGAGGCAGGTTAGGGGCTGTAGCATGGATGAGTAGAGACTGCTCATCCTTGCTGCTACTAGCAAGCAGTAGCAGTTCCATGTATTTCCCTTTCAGGTACCAAAGTTTAAAAAACAAACAAACAAAAAAAAAAAGGCCGACTGATGGAGATGGGGGTGCAGCCGGCTGAGGGGTGAGAGCAGGAGAGGGGCCCGGATCACATCACATCCACAAAGAACTCACTGGGGTTTCCCATTGCCATGCGGAAGGACTGTCTGCTGGCCGTCAGTTCCGGGGGCACCGAGGCCAGGTCACGCCCTGGAGGGGCTCCTGGGGGCCCCATGGCTGCAGGCGGTGGGGTCATCATCAGCATCGGGGGACCATAGAGAGGGGGCACTCCGGGTGGGCCGTAGCTTGGGTGTGTGTGGTGGCTGCGCAGGCTGCTGGTTAGCGAATGGTGACTGCGGTGGCTGTGCTCGCTGGCCGCTGGGCCTGAGCGCTCGCTTGGTGCCCGTTCCCGTGGCCCCCGAAGACTGCTGCGTGTAGTGTGGTCGGACTCGCTGCCGCTACCACCTGACTTGGAGTCCGCAGCTTTTGGGTCCTTCTCCTTGCGCCGGTCGCTGCCACTTCGGTTGGAGCCACTGCTCCGACTGCCTGTAGGGAACAAACAGGCCCAGGATGGAGGTGAAGAGGTGGCGTGAGCTCCTTGCCAATCCTTCTTCTGACTGGTCTCCATGACCTACCTTCACTGTGCTGGCTGCTGGCGCTGCCCCCACCGTAGCTGTAGCCCAGTTCTGGGAAGCCTGGGTGTGGGTTGTAGGGATGCGGAGGTGGTGGGTACTGGTAAGGGAAAGCCATAGGCCAAGGGGCAGCTCCTGGGTGTGGCAAAGGAGCCAGTGTGTCCTGGTCAGAGGCGCCACTGGAGCCATCATGGTCGTGGAGCGATAGGTTGGCCATGTCTGTGGGAAGAGGACTCAGATAAACTAGCCTATTGTGGTTTCACACCTACAATCAAGATTCCAGCCAAAGATGGACGGCAGGCAACAGTGTTAAAGTTTATTGCTAGAACGGGAGGTCTACAGATCTCTTTGGCCACTCTCAGTAGTTCTACAGCCAATTCCCACATCTAATTTCCAATACCTTCAAAGTTTCTCCCTAAGTACTGAGAAGGCTAAGGCAAGAGACCTGATATGAGTTTGAGTCCAACCTAGACTTCATGGTAAGTTTGAAGCCAGCCTAGGCTCCATTATCATAGTGTCAAAAAATAAAATAAAAACAAAACAAACAAAAAACAAGAAAAGAAAAATAAAGACTCCCAAATAAAACAAAACAAAAACAAAATCCCACACACACCTCTTATTTTGCCATTTTTTCTTTGGCAGAGAGGGAATTGAGTTAACCCGAGCTGCAGGCAGAGCAGAAGCTGAGGGATACTTATACTCTGGCCTCTCAGGTAATTAAGAAGGGGAATGTTTGAGGAAACGCAGGGGAATGTTTGCCCTCCCCTCCTCTTCCTCCTCCTAATGATAATAGTAATAGTAATACTAATAATAGCATAATTTATTAAAGCCCAGAGTGCGGTTGGAGAGATGGTTTAGCAACTAAAAGCACTTACTGCTTTTGCAGAAGATCTGGGTTTGATTCTTAGCATACATAAAATGGCTCACAACCATCTCTAACTCCAGTTCCAGGGATACAGTGGCCTTTCTGGGCACTGCATGCACATGGTGCTCAGATGTACACACAGGCTAAAGACTCATATGTAAAAATTAAAGTTCAGAATGAGCTGGGTGTGGTAGCTCATGCCTTTAATCCCAACACGCAGGAAGCAGAGGTAAGCAGATCTCTGAGAATTCAAGGCTACCCTGGTCTACACAGTGAGTTCTAGGACAGCCAGAGCTATGTAGTCTCAAATGACGAGGGAGAGGAGGAGGAAGTGGAGGAGGTCCAGAAAGGGCTATGTGTTCAAATGTACATCTGCCATTCCAGCAGGCTGGGGAAATCATCCAACCCAGACTACACAGCAATAGGGGAGGGTAATTAAAAGAGGAGGCAGAATCCTAAATGGATCTAATTTTTTAAGGGTCTCCTTTATAGAAGGCTCTTGGCCTGATCACAGTTCCCTGGTGCTGCTGTGGAGACTGGAGATGGGGTAAAAGGGCCAGAGAGAACAAACGTCTCCTGTGCCATGGATCCTGCCCGTAGCCAGAACTGCCACTTTCACTATTCTGTGAATTTTTTCCATCCTTGAAACTGTACTTCCTAAAGGTAAGCAGTCCTCTCAAGAGCTGGAACTTCCAGGAAGGTAGCAAAACAGGCTACTAGGACTGATGACCTCCCTAGGACCTGCTCACATGCACTGAATTCTAAGAAAGCTGTAACTGCCCGGTAGAGGCCCTCCACACCATTAGTTCCTCCTCTAAGCCCAAGGTGATCCAGCCTGCTCTGCAGGAAGAAGCCGGGGTATGAGGCTCTGAAACTGTTTATGGAGCCTGTCAGCCAAGCCTCTAGCTTAGCAGCATTAGGCAATAAAGAAAAGCAGTGTCCTGTACTGGCTCACACTCAAAGACCTGCTGATGTCTTTAGTCTGTAGGGTTCTGTCCAGAGGACCAACAATAAACTCCAGAGTGAGCACAGAGTTCCTCATTAGGCCTGCCACACTCCCCACTCTGCAGACTGTGGCCTCTAAGGAAAAGGCTTTTCTGTCAGCATACCCTGAGCCAAGTTTTGGGTGGCCTAGGTGGAGGACCCAGCTGGGTCCAGGAAATCAACATCTTTTGAACAAAACTGCCATAGCTGTCTTAGAAGCTTCGTATGTCCCAGGCTGTCTGGGCTCTGGGCTGATGTCTGCTAACGATGACAATAATAACCAATTTCTAGGAGTCTACTACACTATTAATAAAAGATACACTCAATTTCAGGTAATGGAATGTGAAAATAAAAGGTGCATCTTATAATCAGCTAAATAATGAACAATAGGCAATTTTTATGGAGCACTTCTTGTGGGTCACACACCATTCTAAGTGGGTTACATACATTATGCTTAAGACATCTCTCTGAGTTCTATCTGACTTCCACCTTGGACCTTCTGTGATCACAGTAACAGTAGAGTAAGATTTAGATTCAGAATTGTCAGAATCCAAAAATCCCATCGCAACTCTGTAACAGCTGCCAAGGGCCAGGGACACCAACCTCTACCAAGAGATGGTGTCTGTAGTACCAGCCACTGAGTCCCAGAAGCATTCTGATTTAGCACTGGATGTCAGCCAGCACTACAGGTGTAAGAGTTCCTTTGGGCAGAGGCAGTTGGGGCTAGGACTTGGCTGCTGGCATGAACAGCAATGCCTGTGTGAGGCCCTCTGTAGGCTAGAAGGGAGGATCTCCATGGGGAGATCAATGGCTTTGTGCTCTCTCAGGAGGACGTCTAAACTCCTCAGTGCAGAGCTTGTAAAGTCCTCTGCAACCTGACTCTGACAGTTTCTCCAGTTTCATGCCTTGGTACAATTTACTCCCAGGGCTCTTAGAAAAACCAGAACTCCCTTGCCAATCCATATCCATATACAACAGGTAGTACCTGTTGGTTTGTGAACGGTGGGCAGAAGCTGTTTGGTCTTGCTGAGACCATGTTTTTTGGAGCATTACGTACCTTGAGCATCTGAGAACAGTGGGAACTAGAGTCAGAAGACCTGGGACCAAAGCCTATCTCCTTTGTTTCTAATTGTGAGACTTAGTGTAGACTATTTTACGCCATCTATTTCTTCATTTGATAACATGGATAGTACCCGAGTGGGATGGTAGGATGACATCTCAGAAACCACAGGCACCATGTCAAGCACAGAACAGGCACTTAGAGAGTGGCAGGCTCCACAGGGAGATGGGAGAACACTGAAGAGGCTAGACTAGGCTCTGCTCGTACAGTAGGCCCTTCAAGCTTTGAGCCAGACCCCAGCTCAAAGTTTAGAGTTAGGTTTCCTGGAGTCAGCTGTCTTGTCACAGAGCACCCCCTTACTCCCATCCAGGAGTCAAGAAGGTGGGGGGATTCTGGGTGTGGTAGAGGCACACAGTTATAATCCCACTACTCAGGAAGCTGAGGCAGAAGGATTGCTGCAAGTTCAAAGTCAAGCTGGCTACACGGTAGGTATTAGGTCAGCATGATCTACATAGCATGGCCCTGTCCAAAAAAAGCCGGGGGAGGTAGCGGAAAGACACATACTGCCACAGAGGTCACCAAAGATGTAGTAGCACTGCTCGGAGAATGTGATCTTGTTGACGGTGTGGCGGATGAAACCAGCTTTCAGCAGGTTGCTAGCATACTTGCGGGCCTCCCGTCGGTCGGTGAATCCTTCCACGTTGTGATACAGCCAGTCCACCACATCTGAGCCTGGAGACAAGGCTGCCAGTTAATTTGGGTTCCTCTAGCTTCACGGAAGCTATGAACCCAAGGAATAGCCTGAGGAAGATCTTGGGGCCCCCACCCTGCCCTGCTCCATGTCTCCACAAGCTGTCCTTCATCTTGTAGTAAGGCTCTCACCGATAAAAGCATTGGGAATGGTAATCTTGAGCCACATGCGGTCTCGGACCTCCAACCCTGACTCAGGGGAGGCCATGGCTTTTACGATGGCCGCCATGTCACTGTGGATGGAGAGGTGGAAATCATCTAGGCCTGGGGGAAGAGGCAGTATAGTGAGACAAAGAGGCACTGTAAACTTAGAAAAACAGGAGTGGCATCCAAGTTCTCCCACTCAACAATGACAAGCCCAATGTCAACTCCTTTGGACAGTCTCCCCTCCTGTAAACATGAATAGATCAGTGTCTTCACAAGGACATGTGGAAGAATAACTCAGTGACTTCATGAGGTACCTAAGCACACGCACGTTATAAGAGTAAAACTGAGCAGTTCCTCCGTGCCACACAGTACCAATGTTCTAGTTAGAACCTCTTTATCAAACCCCACAGGAACTGATAGCCCCACTGTAGAGAGGAAATTGAGGCTCTGTGGGCGCTCACCGTACATTAAGAAGCAAACAATGTTCGGGGAGGCTCTGAGTGCCCGCTGGGGCGGGGCTGTGTGAGTTATCTGGAATGAGTCCAGCCCCCTCAAAGGCTCTCCACGATGCACAAGTGGGTCCCTCATCCATCCTCCCACCTGGCCTGTCTGCTGGGTCCAAGGGACAGGCTTGAATACTCACGTTCTGTATCGGGGATGGAGCTGGTGATAGAGGAGCTGGTGGAGGTGATGGTGCTTAAGGAGGGGCTCATGCCATAGGCGGGGAAGGTGCCTGTCATGGCTGCAGTGTGAGAGACCCAGGCTGCAGGGTCAATGGGACGGATGGGCTCACCTGCAGGGAGGATGAGGAGTCACAGGCTGCCCACCCTGCCTGTTACAGTGGTGAAGATGTAAGGAGAAGAGGAGTACAGCTTACAGAAGCCAACACCAACTTTAGGGATGAATCCCTTGCCTACTTACTGCGGGGTAATGTGAAGCAGCCACGAGGACTTGGGTCCCAGCACTTGGCTACAGTCAGAGTGATGGGCCTGAAAACAATGTTGTCCTAGTAAAGGCAGGATGTATGAAGGCCAAACCAAGTCTCTTGCCAGAAATGCCTTTGCCCATCTTCCCCAGAATCCCACTGCGTTCATACCCCGGTTTGTGCACAATCTCCCGAAGCACTCTGACTGCGTCGTCGTTGCTCATGTTCTCGAAGTTGATCTCATTTACCTGAGAAAGAGGGCTAGGAGTGAGAAAACGGAGTGCTCGGGGGGTGGACGGGGAGCTGGGGTGAGGGTTTTCCTCCGGACTGCAGGGACTTCTCACTCTCACACCCAGGAAGGACAGTACCTGCAGTAGCATGTCTCCCGGCTCGATGCGTCCGTCGGCCGCCACAGCCCCACCCTTCATGATGGAGCCAATGTAGATGCCTCCATCACCTCGTTCATTGCTCTGGCCCACGATGGAGATGCCCAAGAAGTTATACTTTTCTGTAGGAATAATTTAACACCTTGAGAAGGGCAAATTCCCAGCCCCTCATTAGTACAGGGCACAAAGGAACAATAACTGGTATCGCTAGCCGCCACATAAGCATTACTGTACAGTGTACACAGACACACTTTCGATCTTTCTACTGGTCATGGTCAGTAACTCTGAACACACATTTACAGACAGGCAACACCTAAGTGGCCTTTCTAAGACAGTAGGCAGAGGAGGTAAACTCAGATTTCAGTTCCCAAGAAAAAGCTCTTTTGGCTATATTTAGCTGTCTTTATTTTTTTATTACAATTTTTATCTATTTGTTTTGTTGTGGAAGGCACTTGTGTGTTGTGTGTGTGCTGAGTGGCAGGCCCAGCTGTCCTTTACAGAGTCAGAGGTCCCAGTGTGTCATGGCAAGATAAGCAGGGACTCCTGGGGAGCCTCCCATGGTGTCATGTCTGCCTGTCACAGCCCTGACACGGAACCAGTTATGTGACGTCTCAGTATTTATAGATGCACAGCTTCAGAATAGGGAACACACCCTTTTTTCTTCTTGTGACGGATATGGAACCCACTTGCAGCATACCACTGAGACCCCACTCCAAACCCCAGAAAGCATATGTTGTATTTCTCAGAACCCCGCTTTCCCAGACAGGCGTTTGGAAGTGTTCGCCAGACTCACCCATGTTGAGAGTAACTGTGATGATGTTGAGAGACATAGTGGAGTCTGTGATGCTGCTGAAGGAGGAGGACTGGAAGAGACAGTTCTGTGAGTAGCAGGGGGGCAGATGGGGGAGGGGAAGGGGACAGGCGTGGGGAGGAGTGTTCCCACCTGGCTCTTCCTCAACATACCACCCTACCCACTAAGGTTCCAAACACTAACCCAAACAGAAGGGCTCTGAGGAAGAAAGAGTGTGGTACTGCCTAGAAATGACTCAACATCTAACCTCCTGCTCATCCTCCTGAACATCCGAGAGCCCATACCCGCTCAATCCGGGAGACCTTCTGCTTCCGTCGCCGCCGCTTGTGTCTTCTCATTAGGCGTGAGGCACTGCTCTGTTCTGTGGAACTGCTGAACCTGTGGGGCCCAAAGTCGTTCCCCACCAGGCTGGCCCGTCCCTGCCTCATAAGAGGCACAGTAGAGCCCTGGTCGCACCACAATGCCCACATCCCTCCAGAGGTGAAGAATCAGTAGGGTTCAGGCTTCATGGGTCACGTCCCTCCCTCTCACTCCCATCCCTGTATCTATGAAAGTCAAGCCCCACCTGCTGGTGGAGTCATCTTCATCCGAATCAAAGAAACTGGTCGTCTCCAGCTCGCTGCTCATGAGGGTAGATGAGCTGTCATAGCCGCCTGGCTCCCGGCGCCGCTCCCCCTTTGTGGTTCCATTGAGCCGGGCTGCTGCGAGGGAGACGGCTAGGTCCATACAAGGCTCAATGCAAGGAACAAGGGATATGGGACAGGCAAGCCAGGTGCTGAACAGGGCACAGGCATATCCGTAACTCAGGAAGTACGGTAAAGAGGTGGGGAGCTAGCTGGAAGCTGCTGGGAGGAGCTGGAATAAGGGAATACACACCGTGCTCTGGGCCATCCCTCCGTCGGGGCCGCTCTCGTTGGGCAGACACCAAGGAGTCCGTCTCTGTGTCATTGTCCAGGTTCTCCTGGCTGCCCCCACTAGCATGAGGGCTAAAGGACAGAGAGGACTTGGTGAAGAAGAGAGAAGGCTGGGGGCTCCCTTCCCCAGCCCTGGGTTTCCCATAGGCCAGTCCCAACTTCAAGTCACACTTACTGGAAGGACGGGGGTCGGGAGTCCCCAATGCCGCCCGTGCGTTCCATCGAAGGCGGCAGCTCTGACGGGTTGTCAGCACAGAAAGGGGCTGGCTCTGGGTGCGAGCCCTCAGCAGATACCAGCTGCCAGAGAGAAAATGAGTGGTCACAGCGGTGTCAAGGAAATGAAGGACTGGACAGAGTGAAGCAGAGAAGACAGGGCCATGCAAGGGCAGCTGAGCAGGGGTGTAAGGAGAGGGGCTGGCAGGCATGGGTTTCCGAGGCAGAGTTGGGGCAGCAGTGTCTAGATGGACACAGGAGATCTCGGAATCTGTTTTTCCCTTTCCTCCCTCCACTGCTCTCTCACGTGTCATTACAGGCAGAAGAATCTACGGTAAGAAAGTATTAGAAAACTAAAGGCAGATTCAGATACGAAGGCATGAAATCACCAGCTGTAATCCCAGCTATGCCTTTCTTCCCTCTAGCCAACACCAGGAAACAGCTGGAGAGCCAGGGCTCCTTACCCAGGACACCACCCGGCCATTGAAGCAAGGTAGCTTGGCATTGTCGTCAGAGATCTCCTCCTTCACCACTCTGCAGGGAAAGGGGGTGTCAGAGAGCACTGTCTAACCCTATGTGTGACATCAAGCATCCACACAAGACTGTTCAGCTGTGAGGAAGGACTAGGGACAGCTCCTCAGCACCTCCAGGAAGTAGGACAAAGAGGCAGGAGCTGTGTGGAGAAGCTGGAAGTAGAAAACACACATTATGCTCTGGGCCATCCCTCTGGCAGGGCCAGATCTGGGCCAACTGCCTTGCTGGAGCACCTGCTTAACCATCAGGTGACTGGAAATTATAAAGGTCACACAGCACACCTCAGAACTTCCCGAGTGCTTGTCATAGTCCCAGCATGACTTTCCTTTTCCCTCTGACCTTCAAAGGGAAAAGGTACAATCCTTACTACTCTTCTTTTCTCTACTAAGGAATATTGACCTTGTTCTGAGAGCTGTGGGCAAGTTTAAAGAAACTAGGAAAGAAGGCATTCAGCGACCATCCACGAGGAACACATTTGTAATCCCAGACAGCACTTGGGAGGTTGAGGCAGGAGGATTATGAGGCGAGCCTGGGCTATATAATGCGATTCATGTTACAAATAGTAAGAAGAAAGGGGGGGGGGATAAACTAAGACTACTGATTTAAGAATGCAGAAAACAGGGGGATGGGAGCAGGGGGGAAGAGGATAACATTTGAAATGTAAATACAGAGACTATCCAATAAAACAAATGCAGGAAGAAGAAGAAGAAGAAGGCTGGCAATGCGGCCCCAATGGCAGAGTGCTTGCCCAGCATACACAGAGCCATTTCCTCAGCACTACATATACTGAGCCTGACTCCATATGCCTACAATTGAGCACTGCAGAGGAGAAGGCAGAAGGATCAGTGTAAGGTCATCCTTTGCTTCAGAGTGAGCCTGAGGCTAGCCTAGGATACATGAGGACCCTCGCCCTCCCCCACAAAAGGGAAGAATGTAACAGTGACAGTTGTTTCTGTTTACTGAGCATGCCTAGTGGGCCTAGCATTGTGCTAAGCACTTCCAGCATGTAGGGGAAGAACAGTGGAAACTAAACTGAGGTTCAATAATCTACCCAAACTCACACCACTCACAAGCTGCTGTGTGAATCCTAGCCTGTGTGACTCTGCATTTTTAACTATTACATCTTCTAATCCTAGAGTTAGAACATATAATTAGAAACAACACAGACACACACACAAACTGGTGGCACACGCCTTTACTCTCAGCACTCAGAAGGCTGAGGCAAGCGGATCTCTGAGTTTGGAGCCAGCCTGATCTACAGAAAGAGCTCCAGGACAGCCATGGCTACATAGAAAGACTATGCCTAAAAAAGAAAAAAATAATCATTTTACCCCAGCCTCATCAGGTAGACAATCCAATTCTCACATCATGAATAACGAAACGGACATTTGGTTACTTATCATGGTTACATTGCTAAGAGACCTTAGAGCTGGACCTAAACCTCAGGCTACTCTGACTTCAATTCTTTTTGTTCCAGGCCACAGTTTTCCCCCTTTGATGACAGATTGGGGGATGGGGCATTAATACTGGGGATGAGGGAATCATAGAGTGTAGTTTGGGAGAGATGGGGATAGAAACTATGGAGAGGTACACCATCACCACGGGAACACTGAGCTAGACAAATGTGGCCACAGGCTAGGGGGACATATGCTCAGAATGCAGGGAAGAGGCTGAGAGGCTTGGTCTTCTCTCACTCCTTAGAGGGGTGAAGGGTTTGGCTCCTCATGATAGTAACATCTTTAACTTACAAAGAAGCTAACAAGCCAAGCCTACCATCCTTCCCTAGCTCCTCTCCCTACCATTTCTAATGCCACAAGGACCCTAAGAAAACAGCCCAGACCTACCAGTCAATCTGTATGGCGCCCTGCATGGTAACCTGGCCTCAAGAGAAAAGGGGGTACATGTGACACCCAGGACTCTATGTCTTGTGATGGGAAAGTGCTGCCGAGTCTCCCCATCTCCCTTAGCAGACAGACACACACACACACACTCCATACTCTTGTTTCTTCCCTCTCTAGAGGGTGACCAATGCTCTACAAGCCTCTGCTGACTCTCGATGATCAGATGGTCTATAGTAGCCTTGGGGAACGTCAGACTGTAACCTGCCACTCTAGAGCTTGGCCATCCGGGCTCCACAGCAGCCTCACCAGGCCTGTCCTCTCCTCTTTACTCAGACTGAGTCAGATAAGCTCAGGCTCAACTCCCAATTCAGGAGCTCTTCCACCTTAGAGATATCATTTAACTTAACCAACCTTTGTCTCATCCTGGTAAATGGGATTCTTAGATGACTGGTATGGCCCAGGAATACAATAAAAACTAGTTACTGACTCTCCAGCTTTTACTAAGATCCACAGTCTCTCACTAAATATATCTTTTAAACAACTTTATTGCGTTTGTGTGTGTGTGTGTGCGTGTGTGTGTGTGCGTGCGCACGTGTGTGTGGATGGAGGTCAGAGGACAACTTTCAGAAGTTGTTTTTCCTTCCACCCTGTGGGTCCTGAGGATAGTCAGGTCATCAGACTTGGCATGGCCTTTATGTTCTGATCATTTCCCTGCCTCTCCCAAGTAATTTAATAGAGCTAGTCTACCCCGTGCCTGACAAATATTTTTGGAGACCAGGTGAGAGTTAGGGAATCCTTAGGCCTTCCATTCTGAACCTGAGGTTGAGGTGCAGCTGGCTTCCTCTTCTGACAAGCTTTCTCTCTTGTCAACAGGGGTCACTGGCCTAGGTTGGCTGAAGTGCTATGTTATGTTCCCTGTTTGCCAAGGCTCGCTATCCTGGAGAGGAAAATCTATAAAATAGGCACTTACATAGTATTCCTACCGCTGTCTCACTCACACACACACACACACACACACACACACACCCTCTACAGTGTGATCCAGACTTTAGATTCTGTCATTTACTAGCTGTGGGACCTCAGGTCAGCTTTACTTAGTCCTTTTACATTCTAGTCTAATTTTCAAAGTGGGAATTTTAGTGCCTATTTCATAGGCTGCTACGAGGACTTAAACATGCAAGATGTGCATGTAATGACGTCACTGCCAGGCAGACTGTGAGTATATGACGTGCTTATAAAATAAAAATGAAATAAACTAGTAATTGCATCACTGCCAGGCAGACTGTAAGTATATGATGTGCTTATAAAATAAAAATGAAGTAAACTATCAACAAGACGCTCTGCTATCATAACTCTGAAAAGGATAGCCTGGCTGGGGCCTTTTTTCTCACTTATTCCTGGAGTATGGGAGGAATAAGCCAAATGATCATATCCACTCCGTTCTTAGCATTGTTCTCAACCCTGGCAGAACAGCAAAGGGGGCTTTGAGGACCACAAGTCCTTCAAGTGGCACATGATAAATGTTGTTTAAAGGAAAATTTCTCCCAGCACTGAGCAGATGCAGTGGGGGCCCTCTTACAATTGTAGTTAGGCCCGCTCCCACGACAACAACCTCAGGAAGCAGGAGGCAGCTCACAGTGGTTTGCTTGGGAGGCAGAAGCAAGCACGGGTGGGTGGAGATACAAGAAAGACTATTCCAGTCCCTCAAGACATCTGGCCTAGCACATCCTGAAATATTATCCCCGTTCCTTCGAACAGTAAGAAAGACCCTGTTCTTACCCCTCTCATGCCAGGGTGAGACACGCACCACCCATCCTCAGTTCTTCCACAGACAATCATTACCACAGAAGACACACACACACACACACAGACACACACACACACATCAAATGCTGAGTTCTGGGCCAGAAAATGACAAATAGCCCAAGCAGGAGACAGAAGGTGCTTGCCCCCTGGGGCTTGGAGGGCAGGCCTTGGGAGAGGAGCCAGATTAATGTACACTGGGAAGAATATCTCCCCTCACCCAGCTCTGGGGCCTCAGCTGCAAGCACCAGTGCAGGCCTCAGGCAAGTGCATTAGAGGGACCTTCAGGCCTTGGAGGGCCCAGAGAGGGGTGGTGTGTGTGTGTGTGTGTATGTGTGTGTGTGTGTGTGTGTGTGTGTGTGTTCTCCATAGCCTCTAGGTCCACCGTCCAGTTAATGTAGCCCCTTGGGGAGGGGTGTGTGTTTGTGTGTGTGTGTGTGTGTGTGTATGTGTGTGTGTCTTCACCCCACCCTCCCCCCCTTCTAAGGCCAGCTGCTACAGAACCCTCAGGCTCCAACATTCCAACCTCTCTTAAAGGGGCAGTCCCATCTTCCAAATTGTCCATCAAAAGCCCTGCAGCTGGGTAGGGAGGGGAAGACAGGAGAACACCAATAGGCCCTTCCTGGCTTGCCCATCCAGGCTCTGAAGCCCTACTCAACATCTCCCCTGGGAACACCATCAGGAAAGAAAAGGCCCAAGCACCTGGTCAGTGAAAACTCCTTCTCTGGGTCAGGCAACACCCCATCAGCCCAGGGGAGAGGGGAATCTGCTCGACAAACATCAGGATCAGCATCCAGCCTGGCAGAACAGCCCCCAACCCCTCCTTCTCCAGTTCAAAGTCCCACCAGCTACAGCCCTAGATACAGCACACTCCAAATAAGGCTCTGAGTTGCAGAGCTCAGAGGACGGGGAAGGCAGGCCGGGTGTCAATATAACTCCAACTCTGTGCTTTCAAAGGCGGCACTTGGGAGGACTGAGAACTCCGGCTTTGGATTGGAGTGGAAAGGATGTATGTCTGTGGGGGCCGCTGGACCGTGGGGAGGCGAGGGGGCTTGAATGGTAGGAACCGATTGCTTAGGGAGGGACGGCCCACTGGATTGGGGGGGGGGGGTGGCTCCAAGAGGTGACTGGGAGTCCCTCAAAGTCAAGTGGGTCCCAAGTCACCGAGTCGCTCCCTTGCAGGAAGCGGGGCTAGAAACCAGTGCAGCGAGGGGAGTCGGAACTGGCCGCGTTGGCCCCTAGCAGCGGAGCGACCCGGGCTCCCGGGAGGCGGGGCGGGGGCCATCCTTACCCAAAATCGTCGTCCATAGACTTGAAGAAGAACTTATAGCTGGGCCGCTGCAAAACGCCCTTAAAGTCCGCCAAGGTGACGCGCTCGGCGGGCAGGGGCAGCTTCACCAGGTACGGCGTCTCCTGGCCGTCCAGGTGGTAGATGATCTTGGTCTCGCCCATGGCTCCGGCCTCGGCCCCGCGGCGCGCGGCCTGCTTGGGCAGCGGGGCCGGGCCTCTCCGACACAGCTCGGCGCTCGGCGCGGCCCGCTGCTCAGCCCCGCTCAGCCGCCGGCCGGAGCGCCAGCTCCCTTGTTCTCCGGCCGCTCCCGGGTCCCAGCGCCGCCCGCCACCGCTTCCGCTCCCCACTCCCGGCGCTCCGCTGGAGACCGCGACTCTTCCGGTGGCCTCGGCCCTCCCGGCTCTGGGCCGAGCCCGGCGCAGCCCCGCCCCGCCGCCCAGCCGCGCTGGCTGCTCGCGGCCGATTGCCCGCCCACCCGCAGGGCGGCGCTCGGTTCCCTGTGCTCCCGGTTCAGGCAGCGGGACCTGGAGGTCTCAACCCGGTGGGCCCAGGGGAGCGGTGTGCGGGCTCCCGGGCGCGCGGAGAGGGATGGAAGATAAGTGTCAGCTACTGCGGAAGAGAACGGATTTGAAGACCTAAGTCTGGATCCCCGAAGGAGGGTCGCTTCGACTCGGATCTTTGGATTCTGCTGACAGCACAGTTGCTGTCACCCGACCGTACTAAACCGAGCTCCTTGAGGGCTGAGCAAGTTCAAGTTTTTATCCCTGTAATCTCAGCGTCTCTATGAGCAAGTAGTTTGAGAAATGGATTGAGCGGGTGTGGTGGCGCTTGCCTTTAATCCCGGTCAAGCCAGCCTGGCCTACAGAGCTCCAGACCGGCAGGACTATGTAGGAAACTCCTCTCTCTCAATCAATCAATCAATATTTTTTTAAGTTAAGACAGAATGCTTAGTCCCAACAGATCTCTGAGTTGGAGACCAACCAGTCTATAAAGCTATTTCAGGACAGCCAGGGCTACAAAGAGAAACCCTGTCTCCACTCCCATCCCCATCCCCAAGTATAAAAGAGAGAGAGAGAGAGAGAGAGAGAGAGAGAGAGAGAGAGAGAGAGAGAGAGAGAGAGAGAGAGAGAGAGAGAGAGAGAGAGAGAGAGAGAGAGAGAATGAGGGTTTAAGCTTGCACGATTGAAGATTGGGACAGTAGATGTCAAAACTAGGTATAGTCAGTTGATAGTTCAGCTTCCCAGCTGTAACAATGTTATGTCAGGGGTGGCTTCAAAACTCCCAGCAACCCTGCCTCAGGCTTCTGAGTTCTACATGCCTGCGTTTCAGGACCCATTTCAGTTACCTCTTCTGCTCAGAAACCTCTTCACATCATCCAATATGCCTTTTATATACCCTCAACATAATATACAAGGCCCTTTATAATCTGACATCTACCTCTCTAGACTTTTTCTTATTATATCATAAACAAATTTTATTATAGGCAGGAAGCAATCAGTAACAGTTATATTTTTTCAATTTATATCCTTCATTTAATCTTTTTTCTCCAAGTACTGTCTATGCATAACTAAAATGCATTACAACCTTTCAAGGTATATTTTTACCCACACCATTTTTGGGTGTCTGAGGTGATCAGAAGAGGGTGTCAGTCCCTTGGAATTAGAGTCACAGAAAGCTGTGATCCACCTCTGAGATGCTGGGAACTGAACTCAGGTCCTCTGTAAGAGCATCAAGCCCTCTTAACTGTTGAGCTTTTTCTCCAGCCTTAGTGTTAAATATAAAGAGTCCAGGATGACCTTGAATTTTCTACTCTCCTGCCTCTACACTCCTGGAGCTGCTGGGGTTACAGCCGTGTGATGCCTGTCTTATTTCTTGATTTGCACATTCTACACATTGCCTATTGACATCTACTTTCTTAAAATATTGAAACCATGCTTGTTAAACAGAGTACTCAATACTGAGTATTTTAACTGTCAGTCAACTTATACTGCTAAGCTTGTTACAGTACTTGCCTCTTTTACATTTTTTGTTTTGCTTTTCTTGGTTTGTTTGATTGTTTTTATTCTTTAAAAACATAACCACTAATAATTTTTTCCAGACAATCGAGTAGTTTCTCAGGACACATTTTGTTCACCCAGTCCGATCCCGGTAAGTAATCCAGCTTTGCTGGTTCCTGGAACTTTCCCTGTGTTTGCCCCGTGAGCATTGCTAGCTGCTGCTGTCCAGCTGCCTTCTGGGGCTCCTCTGTGTCTTCTCCTCCAAGCTGGATCTGTTTTCTTTGAATACTTTATGCTGATTTTAGTAAGACACACTGCATCCTTTAACAGGTCTCTTTGAAAGAAGGAACAATATAATAGTTATTTTGGTTTTCTGAGACAGGGTCTCTGTGGCTGAAAATGCATGTAGCTCGGGCTGATCTTAAACTGGAAGTCCTGCCAGGATTCACAAGTTTGTGCCACCACAGCTAGAAAGAATGGAATTTGTTTGTTTATTGGGTCCTGTGGGCATGATTTCTACCACTAAGGCCCAGGTTGACTTTGAGCTGTATATCTAGAATATGACTGAGGTTGGTGCAGTAGCTTCAGTGTAAGACCAGGCCTGAGAGTCTGAGTTTGATGATGGAAGGAGACCTTCTGCGATACCTCCATAGGTATGCTGGCACTTATGTATACCCCAACACCTCCACACAACACACACACACACCCATACACACATAGTCACACACACACACACACACTCACACACTCATATACACACACACACACACACACTCACACACTCATATACACACACTCACAAACACACACACCCATACACACATAGTCACACACACACTCACACACACTCACACACTCATATACACACTCACACACTCACAAACACACACACTCACATACACACACACTCACATACACACTCACACATACACACACTAGTTGGAAAAATATACAATTGAGTTGAAAATAATTTTCCTTAAGATATTTGAAGGTATTTGTTGTTTTTAAACAAAAATCTCAATTGTTTGATTTTACCAGTGAAGACTTGGGAGCCAGACACTAAGGTGAAAGCCTGCTAGCTCAGAGGCAGAGAAAACACCCAGTTGACCTTCCTCAGCCGACGTCCTAGAAGTAATGCCTCTCTCACGAAGTCTCAAGCCTTCAAACTGAATGTTCCTCACCTTCTCCTTCCTGTGTGTCTGTTCCTACCCATAATAATCCTACGTTCACTTCCTCTGGACTGACTCTCTATCCTTTTCACTACTGTTAATTTCATTTTTTGGCAATTTCATTTTATTATAAGATTTCCTATTACAAACTTTCTAGCTACTTCCTTATCCAATATTTCAGATTTTATCTATCCAATACTTTTGTTATTTATGTTGCTCAGAGAAAATAAAAACAAGTATACTCGCTCGGGGAACTCTTTATATCTCAACTCTTCCCCTTTATGATCGCTGTCTTAGTGCCTGTAATTTTTCTGATGTCAAAGGCTATTGTTCCACCCACACAGGTTTGTCAACTAATCATTTTAAAGGGAAGGCGGTTGGTACCTATGGAAGACCAACAGCTCTTGTGTCCTGTTAATGGACAACCTAATTGGTCTATGACTGTTCTTGATAATACCTTTTAATATAATTTTAGAAGTACTATTAATTTTATGTTTTGTTTCTGAGATTGGAGAAATGTTAACCTGTGTTTTCCATTGCTGTGACAAGTCGTATCCCTATAAATTCATGGCTATTTTAGCCACATATGGCTTTGATTTTCCTTTTTTGTCCTCCGGCCCTATACACTTGACACATCTTGCACTTTGTTTTATTCGAGATAAACACTTAGATGAATACTTAGCTCCTGAAGAGACTAATGTAGATGTCAAGACTTTGGTGAAATTATTGTTACATCTGTCCCTGTGTCAACTAAACCTTGGTCTCTGATCATTTATAACAGTTTGCCAAAAATACTTGTTTTCTGGTCTGGTTACCTGAATTTCTTGTTTTATCTACAGAAGCTATTCTGCCCTTGATTTTATTCAGAGCAGTGTTCTTTTTAACAACAGGCATTAAATCTTTTAATAGCTCTGTGGATGAGTTTCTCTGAAGCTGACAGGGAATGACTCAATCAACGTAGTTATTGGGGCCCATGTGAGCCCCCCCGCCCCACCCCAGGGCGTTTCCCAAGGGCAAAGGATTACCTTGCCTGCCCTTGTTAGTCTGCATTCATTGGTCCATTGCCAGCCCTTGCCACGCCTTCTGCATACTCCAGAAGCTGGAGCCTTCTTTCTGTACCATCTCTTGGAAAATCATTGTTTCTAGGTATGCTTTGCCAACAATCCCTTTTCAAATGTCCTTGCTTACCACAATGAAAACATATGGCATTTTGATTTTTCTTCAAACTTTTAGAAATTACTTCTCCTAACAGAGCAGCATCATAAACATGAGATCTAATATCAGCTGTGTTTTTCTTTCTTTTAAAAATGTTTATTATTCTTTAATCTTTTTCCTACAGTCCTATTGTTATCCCATTCCCAGTTCCTCACCCATTCCTCCCCCCACCCCCTATCCAAGACGATGTCCTACCCACCTTCACCCCACCAGGTCTCCCCACTCCCGGAGACCCTAAGTCTCTTGAGGGTTAGGTGCCTCTTTTCTCACTGAGGGCAGACCAGGCAGTCCTCTGCTGTATGTGTTTCAGGAGCCTCATATCAGCTGGTGTATTGTCTGGTTGGTGGCTCAGTGTCTGAGAGGTCTGAGGGGTGCAGGTTAGTTGAGACTGCTGGTCTTCCTATGCGGTCACCCTCCTCCTCAGCTTCTTCCAGCCTTTCCCTAATTCAGCCACAAGGGTCAGTATTTTTAATCCGCTCATCTATTGGTGCTATCTTGCCTTTAAAGGCCCATTTTCCCCTCCCCCCTTTTTTAAAAGCCATAGATTCAATTAATATTTATCCGACTTCTGAATCTGATATTATTTTATTTACAGCTGAAGTTAAATTTTGCAAAAAAAAAAAAATCAGCTTTTGGGCCTTGTATAGTTTTAGTGAACAACTCAGACCTCTCTTCTGATTCTCCAACCTTGTCTCAAGCATTCAAAGATGGTAACAACAGCACCAAGGTGTGATCATCCAACCTGGCTTTGTAACACAGCATACTGACCTTCAGCCCGACTTCACCGTTCGAGGACCTTAGCTCCCTCTCTCCACAATGTTTGCCATTTTAACTGAGGACCAGCTTCCAAAATTGCTGTTGCCAAATCTTTCCAGCCTTGGGGGATGATTCTGTTCTGAGTTGCCCATGAACTTAATCTGCTTCACACAGGGTGAATACATACTTTAGGAAGCCATTGCTTTCTGAAATCTCCTCAAATCTGTTTATAGAACTCCATTTAACTTCTTCATAACCTTGGTGTGTGTAGGGGGAAGACTATCATCTGCCTTTAGCTCTTGTATAGTAACTGGATAAACTAAGGTTGGTTTTCTCACAACCTTGGGACACCCCTCTTCAGTTTTGTCTTGAGGTGGCATGGTAGACTCTTTCTAAATTCCTCTGTATTTTGAGTATTTTTTTTTTTTCTTATTTTTATCTGTAAGTCTTTCTAAGGTTTGTATATTTGGCACAATTACCAAACCACCTTTTATATTTGGCACAAAGCAACTACTATGGCTATTAAGGATAATGCATGATTTGCTAGACTACCAGCACCTATGATTGGCACTGTGTCGATCTCAATTAAGTCGCTTATCCCTGCATTTGCTGTTTCTATTTCTAAGGCATGTAAGCACTACACAGGCTCTTATGCTCTTTGTGGTAGTTCCCATCCTTAAAGCGGGGCAGATTTTTTCCTCTTAATATTACTTGTTCTTTGAGGGCTTCCCAGGTGTCTTATGAATCTGATGGCTCCTCTGTTTGTCGGCAGCTGGCACGAACTCTTCGTCCAAGTGGTTGTGCTGTATGTTGAAGTGCCAAATGTTCTTCAAAACGAAATCTCAATTGTTCAATTTTACCAATGAAAACTTGGGAGCCAGACGCTGGGGTGAAAGCCTGCTAGCTCAGGGAGACAGAGAAACACCCAGCTGACCTTCCTCAACTGAGGTTCCAGAATGAATCTCTCAAAACACCTTCCAACTCAATCTCTCTCCCTTCTACTTCCTGTCTGTCATCTCCCGACGCCCTTTTACTAGTTATTTATTTTTCCACGTGGAAGAGGGTTAATGAGACAACAGGGGAGGGAGACAAGAGTTACTATTTATTTTTAAATAATTCCATGTTCACTTCCTGTCAATTGCTTGCTTTCTCCGCCTCTTAATTCTGTTTACAATATTGGATTAAAGGTGTATGCTGAGACGGAACCACACAACTAAAAAAAGCTTTTCCAGTAAATAACACAATATCCTGCAACAACTTGTCTAGTTCCATTAATAAGTGGTTGGTCTGGCTTAACTTTTTCTTCTCTCTAAAAGCCTTCTGGGGAATTATTTTTATTCCTGGGGCTGTTGCCCCGTTTTTTGATTACTGGGCTCAAACCATCTTCCTGTCTCAGCATCTGATAAACTAGGACTAGATGTACCTGTTTTGCTTAGTGAAAATCTTTCCTCACTTTTTCAGGTGGTTGGGGTGTCCTTACTGTCTAGAAATAGAATAATTTCTTGAGTGGCTAATACCATGTCTTTTTTCTTTCTTGTTCTCTGCAGTTATGTTGAACCCTCTAGATTGACTTTGTATCCCTTTTGCCTTTACTAATTTCATTTTATTACAAGATTCCCTATTACAACCTTTCTAGCTACTTACTTATCCTCTACTTGAGATTTTACCTATCTATTACTGATGCATGCTCAGAGAGAATAAAAACAAGTATTCCAGGCTCAGGGGACTCTACACTCCAGCTCTCCCCTTTATGACATTTTCTTTATGGACAGTGCTTTCTCTTTCTGGTTTGCATAATCCTACCCTACTTTACCAGAGATCTCTTGGCTTTGTGTATTTTGTTCTGGGTTTTTTATATTGGAGAATTCTTCTAATATCTGGATCTCTACTTCTGTTGCAGGTAAGGCACTAAAATGCAGGTTGGAAGTTTATGTGTAAGAGTTACTAATAAGAAAGTTTCACTGTAGGGTGATAAAGGGACAACGCCTCTCTGTGGGAAGCTCAAGAAAAGGAAAAATGTCAACAGAGGCCATCTTTGTTTTTCCTAGAGTTGTTTTGGACTAGGGACTCAAGCTTTAACTGTGTGGCTGTGGTGCTCCAAAACAAGCATTTTCCTTAGTTCTCTATGTTCACGTTAACATCCCATCCTCACAGATGACCCCAGAGGCATAGATGTTGAAATCTCCTGGGACTTTCATCATGCCTGGAACCCACACGCTCTGTTAGATTGGAAACTTGTGAGTTTGAGACAAGGTGTCACATAGCCTGGACTGACCTTAAACTGGCTGTATGACAGGATATTCATGAGCTGCTGACCTTCCTGCCTTCAGCTTAAGTGCTTTATTACTACGGTGACATAGATCTTGGAATTACAGACATGCTCCATGCCTGGCTTCTCATGATGTTCTTGAACATGTTCTTTGGTGATTTCCTACTTAGTAACCAAAGACTCAACTGTTTCTTACACTGGCTTACTTCTTACTAATAACACTATGCCAGCAACAAGAATCACCTAAGTCACCTTTCTCTACTCCATGAATTCTTTAAATTTAATGTGAGTGAATGTTTTGCTCACATCATGTGCTTCCTGGAACTGAAGTTACGCTTGGCGAGTGCTGGGAATTGAACCTAGGTCCTCTGGAAGAACAAGTGCTGTTAACTGCTCAGTCTCTCTAGTCCTTATTATTCCGTTTTTAATTTTTCAAAATATTGACGTTTTATCTCCTGTTTTCCTTACAGACTCACACTTTTCCCATGAGAATTGGCCATCTCTGCTTTGAGGTGCTCCCTTGACCTTTCTTCCCCTCTAGGCAATTTACCTTCACAATTCAGTGAAACCTTCTCTATCATCCTTTCTTAGAAAGTCTGTCATTTCTGATCTGTCACTATTTGGACCAGAGACATCGCACAGCTTTCTCACTGTCCTACTAGGTACAGGTGATCATCACTTCATGCCCTCCAAGCATCAGATCCTGTATCTGACCAGTCTGGACTTCTTACACTTCTTTATTGTACATTCTGAGTGCTAACTAGTATGTCCCAAGATCTTTGTTTTTCCTTTTCAAAACTGCACCAATGCACCTGTCTGTTCAGTAGAGCTTAGTGTCCCCTGGTTTACCTTATTCCTTCCCACTCAGCTGAAACAAAGGCACTTGTTTTGTCTACGATGCTGTGTGTGATGTCCTTTGTTACCATGACACTGGCTATAGTTTAAGTGTCAAAGAGAAACTGACTCACTCTATGTGAGGGCAACAAAGACCCGACATAAGGGAGCTGAGTTATGGGAGCTATCTAACAGTGACAAGCTCCAGTTGTCAAGTCGGTAGCAAATTCTGCCTCTATGACTGACTTTGAACTGTACGCATCTTATCAGAAAGTGTATTTCACAGGGTTGGGAGCCAAGGTGAGCGCACACTACCCAGGGGCTTCCGTGTTATTAGCATGTTCATTCCTGGCTTTGGGTTTCATTTGTTCCCGGGGTAGTGCCCACTTCACTGAGACACAGGACTGAAGCACAGAGTTCTCTAAGGTTAACGTTCTTAGTTATGCCCTGAAAGATTCTTAACATCTCAGGAACATTTCTTTATCCACCTCTCCTCTGTCTCCCACCCATACACAAAGGGTTTCTGCTTAGCCCTCACTGTTTAGGAACTCTTACAGACCAGGCTGGCCTTGAACTCACAAAGATCCACCTACCTCTGCCTCCAGGGTATGGAGATTAGAGGTGTGTACTACCATACTGTAAGGATTTCCTGATCCTTTAAGATGAATGTGGCCCAGTGTCTGACAGAACCAGAAGTGGGTCAATTGGAAAAGGCAAGAGGAATAGCAGATGGCCTCAAATATGCCTGGCACCAACACCCTCAGGTAGAAGAAATGTTCAGACCAGGAAAAGCTATGGAAATAGGCTCTGGCATGCCACTGCAGGGTCAGAGACTGGTCTATGGAGCTTGGAAAAGCAGCTCAGCCATTTGTGTCCCATGAGCCAGGGGAATGGAATCAATTAGGTAGCATAGCACCACCTTGTGGCCAACTCTTACCTGGCTGATCATGAGGGATTAGAGAAGCCCAATACAACTTAATTAATTAACAGAAATATTAACAGAAATAAACAACAGGGAGGACCAGCTGCTCTTTACTGCTCCGAGGGAAAGCTGGAACACAAAGTGTTTTCTGGCCAACCCCCAACTGCAGGGTCTGTCTAAATTTCCCCTAGTTCAGTCTAACTTCCTTCATCCTAACTTCAGTCAGGATGAGAAGCACATGGTTGCCAGCAGTAGGAAGAATACTGTAGTTGCAACTTCTGTTCCATTATTTCTCAGTCTGTAGTGGCCACTCAGGCTTTCTTGTTCCGCCCTATCTGTTAGGAGGACAGTCAGTGGGACGCACGAATCCCGCAGTCACCATCAGTCGTCCTCGGACGACTCCTCTTCTGCTTCTTTTAGCCACTGGATGAACCTCTGCAGCTGCAAGGAAGCAGAGGGGACAGCTGCTAGGGAAGAGACATGCATTCCCACTGTTCTTGTTAGCAGACAGACAGCTCTGGCCACAGAGTCCCTAGAGTCTAGAGTGGAGAATTAGGGGATCCAGAGAGCAAACGGCAACATACCTGCTGATTCTTACGTAACTGCTGGCCTTTGTCAGTTATGTCTCTTTGACTGAACCAGTTCAAGATTGTTTCTTCAGCCAGGATCTCCAGCTGGTAGAAAGCCATCAGGACCTATGGAGTCAGCAAAGGGGAGTCTCAGGATCCCTCTTATCTAGCATGGATATAATAGTGTAGGACAGGAGAAGACCTTAGCATCTCTACCAGGCTCTCAGCTTCCTAACACACATTAAGAATCCTCTTCAAAACAGACAAGTGAGTGGGTACAGCAGTACGTGCTTGTAATTCCAGTACTTGGGAGGTGGAGGCAGGAGGCTCAGGAACCAAACTGAACCACCTAACAAGTTTAAGGCCAGTTTGGGAAAAAAACAAATGAAACCCAAACATATACCAAAAGCTATAACATCGTATCACCACCATCCACCCAAAACAAAGACACGAGTGGGCCATTCTTCGTGGTACTGGGAACACATGACTCATGGACCTCCTGCTGAGTGTTTCCTTAGTGCATCCTCAGGCCTGTCCCTCTGGCCCCCCAGCCTCAGCCTGGTCTGCACGGAATTACTCCAGCAATAAGCGTAATCCCAGGGACAGATGGTGCAGTGAACACACTATGCTAGGCTCTGACTTGTCTCTGTGGGGGTCATGAAGGCCTGTTTCAAGGCAAACACAGGATGAGACTGATTCACCTTGGCCATGGAAGTAACAAGAGTGTCATGCTCCAAGAAGAAGTCCTCAATGGCTGCCAATGCTTCCAAATGGTCAGCTGCACGCTTTATGTAGTTCCTAAAAACAGGGCTCCAGGCTTTGAGAAGCTATGAAAATAAAGGAAGGCGGTGATGGTAGACATGTATCATATTCCTTAGCATGCCCCACAGCTGAACAAGAAAGGCAATCAATACTGATGACATGGAAGGACAAGAGGGAGCTGACGTAGGTGGTATGGATCATGTGGGAACTGTTCCCATATCGGGTTAGGGAAAAGAAAGGGGGTCAGATAGATGCTGACTGTCTTAAAATTTCTATCCCCAATCTAGAGGTTAATTTTGCTCTGGGTCTAATCCCTTGGGCTCTGTAACACCAGCTCTGTTCTTTATGCTGTTTTATTTTATTTGGTCTTTGAGACAGAATTTTGCTGTCATCCTGGCTGGTCTCAAAGTCCTGGGCTCCAGTAATTCCCTGGCCTCAACGTCCTGGAAGAGTTGGACTACAGATATGCTCCCTAAGAGCTGACTCCAGTCCTATATCTGAATGTGCTTTTTGGGGGCCTGGAATCTCTCAATTCTGGAGTCTCAAAGAACATTCAGTATTAAATTTAACTGTGCTCTGGACCACTTAATGCTCCTCTAGAAACCACCTACCTTTCAAAGACTAGGAAAAAAGACCCAGAAGCAACATATACCCGAGAGCAAGCCCTCCTACTCCTGTTTCCTTTTAAGACAAGTACTACAAAGATGTTTAGCTGTCTCCATTCAATCCCTCACTCCCAGCCTGAGTGTTTGCTTACAGGAAGCAGCAGGGCACAGTAGCGGTTTGGGTCAAGCAGGCCATCTACTTGTTGCAGGGGGAACTCCAGGACCACATGGCTCAAGACCTGCATCACTTCCTTTAGGCTAATGTTGTAGGCATACCTGTGGGGAGATGAGTGTGAATTATGGTTAATATGAATGGTCCATTTGACAGGATCTTAAAAAAAGAAATCACTCTAGTAGACAAATCTCTGAACACGTGTGAAGTTTCCAAATTGGGTTGAGGTGGGAGGACCCATCCTAGGTGTGAGTGTCACTGTTCTCTGGGCTGGGGCCCAGGCTGAAAGAACCAGGAGCTGAGGACCAGTGCTCACTGCAGATGCCATGTGTCCAGCTGTGCCCGCTCCTGCCTCCATGAATGTATCCTCGTACTGTTCCTTAAGTTGCTCTTGCGGCACAGCTCCAGGGGTTAGTGCTCTAAGACAGAAGGACTGTAACTACACTGGAGGAGAGGAATCTACGTTGAGGCTGGGGGCTAATGTTCTCCTTGCTCAAACATTTGTGGCCTTCTATCCAGGCTCCTGCAGCAGTGAAGTGAGGGAAGCAGGAAGGGTTGGTCTTACTTGAGAGAGTTGATCTCCAAGACTAGATTGTCACAGGAGATATTCTCCTCTCTGCCCCGCTGTAGCGTTCCCAGGACCTCGTTCTGGAAAACTGAAAACAAAGAGCAAACTCAGGTTTCCGGAATGCTTTGCTCTAAGGCTCTAGTCTGACTCACACCAAGGCCTTTCTGGGAGGAACTGAGCCAGTGGCTAGTTGACACAAGCAGAGAGCATGC
Source organism: Micromys minutus (assembly GCF_963924665.1). Taxonomy (NCBI): domain Eukaryota; kingdom Metazoa; phylum Chordata; class Mammalia; order Rodentia; family Muridae; genus Micromys; species Micromys minutus. The sequence goes on from NC_137976.1 coordinate 70,748,308, forward strand.
CCCCGCTGTGTTCACACCTCTCATGTCGTCCAGCTGAGGGGAGCCTGCTCGGCTGTCCAGCTCCTCAGAATCCACGCTTCGCTCACTTTCAGTCTCACATTCCTCCTCCACATGGATCATGAGTCCTAGGAACACAGAAAGGAGCCAGTGGGTGGAGTACTTGACTGGCAATGTACAAAGGCCCGGCTTTTTCACCACCACACAAAATCCTATAGTGACCCAACCAAGGAAATGGATACAAGAGGACCAGGAAGCCTGAGGTCATTCTCAGCTACGAGACAAACTCAAGGATTGGGTGGGTTACATGAGTCTACTGTTTAAAAGGGGACAGGAGGGGACCGGTGAGTTTGCTACGAGTCTGGAACCCACATGTGGAAGGAGAGTGTCTCTAGCAAGTTGTCCTCTCACCTCTACTTCCTGAACACACAGACACACCCACACCCACAGTTTCAACAAAAAGATACTGACAATTAGCAATATGTTGTCCTGTCAGTATGGATTGAAGGTCCAATAATAATTGAACTCTAAGGCATTCGAAGTTCTTAAGAATATTCGGAGTCGTAGAAGGCAGGCAGTGTAAGGTCCAGCTCACCCCAGAGACTCTGCCGCAGTTCCTCATCTTCTTCCGAGTTCACATCCTCAGCTTTCCAGAGGTATCCCTGGCCTTCAGGGCCAACTTCTGCTGGATTGTAACCTGGAAAAGGCATTGCCCTTTGAGAAGGCCCAGCAGCAGCACCCATCTCTCTGGAAGGAGACATGTTTTCTACGGGGCAGAAGATGCAGACGCCCCACACCTGTTGAGCCTCACACCTTTCAGCTTCACTTTCTCCTTCTCTTGGTCAGCTCCAGAATCATCACTAAACTGGCCATCATCTTCATCTTCCTCTGCATCTGGAGGGTGCAAAGAGATCACCGAACCCTCGGGCAATGTGATATCTGGCCCCACTACCACCTTAGAGGAAAAAAAAAGAAAAGAAAAAGCCAAATAGCACAGACTTAACAGTGCATTGGGGAGAGCTGTATCCTGACAATCAGAACGTTACTTTTTGTTTTGTTCTGGTTTTATACTAAGCTAAGCAGGAGGTCAAAGAAACTTAGGTCCTCACTGCAGGCTTATTTATAGGGGGAAAACATGGTCCCTTTTGACTTGGTACAATCACTATTCAATTCAGGGGTTGTGCAGACTGGACAAACCTTACCTGGGAAGTGAGGACACAGTGTGGCTTCAGTTTGACTCGCTCCTTGACCTCAGCTCTGTCACAGAGCAAAGACTGGTGTATCTGTGCTCCAGCAGCCACTCGAACTCCCTGCCACAGGTAGGCCTGGTCCAGTACCACATTATCACCTGGCTCAGAATGAGGAGGACTTCCGGTCACTCAGGGCTCCACATCCGAAACAGAGTCCTTCAGAGGACAAGGCTGATTGACAGCAGCCCCAGCCCAGCTCCCATCTAGCTGATACTCTACCTGCCAACGTTAGAAACCTCCGGTCCCTTCCAAGGTCAGCAGCCCCAAGAGCAAACTGACCATCCTCTACTAAGTTTACAATAATTTACACTATATATATGGCTTAATCTGAGAACCCTCAGGATTTCTCAGATTAAACTATAAACCTCATTACAGTCATGTCCAAGCTGCAAGGAGAATCCAGTTACTCCACCTGAGTGTATTACAGAATCTGAACCCTACTGTTATCCGTTTAAGGGTTTACTACTATAGCAGTCTCAAATTCTTCAACCAAAGTGAGTTGTCAAGAGGAATACCAGTTATGGGGGAGCAAAAAGAACATGGACAGAGCTAGAGAGATGGCTCAGTGTTTACGAGCACTGGCTGTCCTTCCAAAGGATGCAGGTTCAATTCCCAGTACCCACATGGCAGCTCACAATTGTCTGTAGGTTCAGTTCCAGGGAATCCAACACCACACAGACACCAATGTATATAAAACAATAATACATTATTTAAAAAAAAACAAAACAAAAAAACACAGAAAGCTCACAACTAGCATTTAGGTCCCAGCACTGCCTTACATTTGACTTTACTGGAGCAAGAGAAGTAACACATGCAACTGCAACGCCTTTTGTAAGCTGTAACGACCGGACAGAGGCCATTAGAACACACTAACTCTCTCCTTGCCTCCAGAATGTGAGGCGTCATTTTAAGAGTCGGGCACAGGTAGGCAGAGTGTGGTGGGCTCACTTTCAATATAAGGGTATCTCTTAGTTTAAGGCCAGCCTGGTCTACAGAATTTCAGGATAGTTAGGACTATATAAACCCTGTTTCAAAAAAAAAAAAAAAAAAAAAACAAGCTGGCCACAAAGTCTTGACTCAATCTATCCTCCAGAGTAGATGGGATTATATACAACTGTAGCCAACTAACTTCCTTTGTCCTGCCCTCCTGCCTTTCTTTTTGTTTAAGACAAATTTTGATATGTAATTCCAGAATGGTCTGCACTTGTAATTCTCCTCTCTCCATCTCCCAGGAGCAGGGATTGTAAGTGTGGGCAGCACTGGGTGTGGTGGCTCACACCTTTAATCCCAGCACTTGGGTCTCTCTGAGTTCAAGGCCAGCTGTTCAAAACCAAACAGAAACGTGTGCACCAGCAAGCAGGAGGATGCTGCTCTTTTTCCTCTATTCTCTCGCCCCAAGATTTAGTCAATGTAACTTTCTGTATATAAGTGTTTTGCCCATATATGTATGCACACAATGCACTTGTCTGGTGCCCTAAGTGGTCAGAAGAGGTCACTGGATCCTCCTGCACTTGAGTTGTGAGCTACCATATGAATACTGGGAACAGAATCTGAGTCCTCTGCAAGAGCAATGCACGCTGAGCCATCTCTCCATCCTCTGCTCCTTCCTTAGAGCCACTCCAGTTTCCTGTTCCTAAGGGTTATTCCTCAGCATCCTCCCTAGCTTCTGGAGACACACTGCAGCCCATATCTATAGGAGTGCTGCTGGCTTCCCCACCTGTGCTCACCAATGTGGCAGTTAGGGCCAATAACACTGTTGGTGATGGAGCAGTTGCTGCCAATGACAGTGCCAGCTCCCAGAAGCACGTTCTCCTCCAGGATGCTGCCATGGCCCAGGCTGACTTCAGGCCCCCGGTAGATGTTGTGTCGGGAATGAGTGTATCTCTGTGTGGTGCTGTCAGTGAAGTTTACTTCTGGAGTGAGAGGGTAGACCCATCGGCGGATGACGTCAGCACAGACAGCTGAGTACATGTGTAGGTTGGAGACTCGGGCACCATATTCCCTAGTTGTCACATGCAAGTGAATCTGGTTTCCTAGGATCTAAACAAGAAGGGGCCATTACCCAATCAAGCAAGGCAGGAAGACAATTCCTAAGTACAACACCTTTCTAAGCCTTCTTAGGGCCTCTCTGCTACTCACTGACACAGTCAAATGGCCTGAGTTTTCTGTAGGGATCCAAAGGTTACCAGAGTAAGATAAACCCTTTCCTCTAGAGGTTTTGGAAGCTTTTCTCACCTCCTCATTCACTAACAGGCCTCGTACAAAATCATCTCTCGTTTGGTAGTCAAAATTGTCTGTGAAGAGTTGAGCGACCTGTGGGGGAAAAGAGAGCATGCTAAGGGTAAGTACTTCACCAGTAACAAAGTGAAGACTTTGACAGAGAGCTGTCAAACCCATAGTAATCGGCTGTGGGACAAAATCCTAGACTTGGTTCTCAGTGTGCTGGGAATAAGATAATTGTACCTCTCTATTGTACAACAGAAAAGAAAGAGGGAAAAGATGCACAGCCTGACCTTGAGATGAGTAATAACAGATCCCCCTGTTCTGGAGAGTTCACCTGAGGAGAGCAGATGCTGATGTGACAGTCCAACAAATCATATCGAATCTCCACTCCGTCGCGACTGCCCTGGAACAGGCTCTGACGGGAGAAATTGCAAAGGCTTTAACTCATCTCTCTTCTCAAAGGTTCTCCCTCTTTTACCTGAGTTCCCCAGACACCCAGTTACCAAAGGAAATGAAAACCGCCGGAGGCCCTGGGTCTTCTGGAAGTGAAGAACTCTGTTTGTGGTGCTATCCACAGCTACCACCATGTTGTCCTCATGGCAGCGTGTAGGGTGGCTGGGTGACGACTCTTTAAAGATCATCGTCATCACAGACACATTTTTTTCTAGCTTTCTTCTTAACCTATAAAGAAGAGGCAGAGTTAGTCTTAGGACTATGCTGGTCCCTAAGTCTTGTCCCTGCTGTCTCCCCCAGCCTGACCTGTGCTCCTCCAGGGCTCTGGAAATATTGATATTTGAGATGACATCTCCATATATCAGGAGAAAGTCAGAGCGCACCAAGGCCTTGGCATCGACGTCACGGAGGACATCGCCTAGTGATCGGTACAGGTCTGATGTGATTATTCGAACAACGTTGAGGGATGTAGGATGGCACCACTTGGATTTCCTATAGGAAAGTGATGAGAGGAACTGTAAATTAAACAGACGGTCACAGACCTGACCTCCGACCTCCATTCAGCATTTATACTCCTCTGTGGCTTTTCTGGGTGCCTGCCAGCGTCCCTGGCTTCAAAGAGACATATGAACCATAATGAATGGTTTCAGCATCCAGTGTCATTAGTTTTATTTGTTTGAGAAGTACAGCCATTTCCTTTCTATACCTTGACTCCTGACTTCAAATGTGAGTTTGAATTCAAAAATTCTATGAAACCTAGAGTATAAAGTATTCTGGGAATGCACTTTTCTCATTACATCTTTCTTGTTCTGAGCCTATATCAACTTTAAACAATGGAACATAGAACACATGTTCAGTATATTAGTCTTTATTTCCCAAACTCGTAAATTCCCAGACTAACTCTTCCAAAGTTTCACAAGCATCTCCTAGGAACTTACTTCAGGCTTAAAACTAAGGAGGGCAGTGGGGAGACAAGGAAGAGATTGTTCTTGTCACTGGGGCTTAGAACGAACAGTATTTGGAAATTCAGTGAAAAATAAAGATGCTCTTCCAATAACATACACTCTGGAGCCATCAAATAAAAAGCAAGACTCATGGGAACAAACTTTGAAAGATGCAGAAAAACACAGGCAAACCTTTAATTTCTGTCACTGGAACCTCAAGGCAAAGAAAGCTCCAACAGCTTACCTCAGGACATGTGGTAAACCTTACATGAGCTCAGAACAGATTTAGTTTTTCTCCTCCTCATGTCTCTATGCTGTCAAAGCCATCCTGGAAGAACTGGAAAAAGATGGTGAACCATGGAAAGGAAAAATTCTGGAGCCTTACTGTAAGTGTTCTTTGATCTGAGCAGCCTTCCAACAGCAAAAGACAAATGTTTCCTGGACACCCGTGGCAGTCAGGAATTCCAGAGTATAGTCAATTAGCGCAACGTTGGCCAGGGGCAAGAGGACCTATGAGGGATATGAAAAAAAAATCTGAGGTCTTCAAGCCATGCTTATACTTTGGGTACCCACTGCAACAATGCTCCTTTCATTAGTGCTTGCAGACCCTATAGTTCACCTTATCCTTTTATCCTAAAGCAAACAGGCTCTAAGGTCCAGTCTAAGGTACTGGGATGTAGGCACGGTATCAGACACAGTTAAGTTTACAGGATACCAGTGCTGGCATCAAGGACAAATGTTGGCCCTAAGTCATAGCTCTAGAACTCTAAGCACTAAGGCCTTCTTCCTATAGAATTTCCTTCTATTGACACTAAGAGTCACAGAAATCATTCAAACACTTGTCAAAAAAGAACAGTCATTAGCCTTAGGAATTCTTAAGTAAAAGGCAAATCCCTGTTTGGATGAACTATGGATTGCTGAGTGATCCAGTAGTCTGCAAACCCAATACCAATTTCCTATGTCTAGGTAATTCCCAGGTTGAAGGCAACCACTCGGTTCCCCTTTCAGCAGATGAGAGGAAAACAGCCAGCACCAGTCCGAGATCTAGCCTTTTTTTCCTTTAGGCATATATTTCCATCGCATTTTCTGAAGCAATTATTTAAATTGCCCATATCCTGTAAGGTTAAAGGCAGCAGAGATCCCTCTTGAACTACTAAATCCCCTGGGAAGGCTTCTTTCAAACACTAATTTTACACGCCACTCTCTCCATCCTTTCCAAGGCTAGGTAGACAGCTCTGCAGGAATCCATATTTGCTAGCTACTCATCTGGTCAGACACCCATCCGGGTTTCAGTCAGTCCCCTCTACCTTCTCCCAACCAGATAAACTCAACTTCAGGGTAACTTCTAGAACACGCCTCACTAACCAGCTGCAGTGGCAACTTGCAGCCCCGCTACCCTCCAGGCCCGCAGGCAGCTCGCGTGCCGGTTGCTCACCCGAGGCTGGTCCTTAGAGATAGGGAAGAAGCGGCGGTTGAAACTATCGGCCACTAGAACTGCCTGGAGGGGCGGCGGCGGCTCCTCCTCGGCAACTTGGGTTCCACTGCCGCCCGGGCCGCCACCGCGTTTGTTCGCTCGGCCGGCCGCAGCGCCAGGCATCGCCGCAGTGGCTGCCATTTTGCTTCGCAGACAGCACGTCCGCGGGGACGCCACACCGCACGCAGTAGGGGACAAAAAGGACTCGCCGTCAAAACGCGAAGGCGTGAGTGCTGGGAGAGAAAGAGGAAGGAGTGCGCATGTGTGTACCAGCAAGCCCCACCTACCCCCTTGCAAAGCCTGAGCCGGGGCGTGGCAGACCGACCGCTCCAGTTCGATAGGAATTGGCTTTACTGGGTTGTGAGATCCCACTGTTGTCAAACTCGGTTAGCGAATGCTATTGGGTTGGACAGGCTAAGATGGTAGCGAGCTGAGTAGGCTTGTGATCTACGGGCAGGAGCCTGCAGTTTCTCTGCCCAGAACACAGTAAAAATTTGTAGTTCTCGGGGACTAGAGAGACCGCTCATCTGTTTAGAGTACTTACTACTCTTGCAGAGGATCCACGTGGTGGCAAGAAACAACGCACAATTGCAATTCCGTGGTGTCCGACTCACTTTCGACTGGATACCGAATGCCCGTGGAATACATCCAAGCTGACAAAAACACCCATTCACATAAATCCAATAATAAAATGTAGCTCTCCACTTGCAGTCTAGCAATCTAAGGCGATCTGGCGTCTTCGGGAGGGAAACTACGATCTGCACAAATACTGACCGTGGAGGCAAGCAGTATATTTTTAAGGACGCACCGATTATAGGCTAGGTCGTGTCCCCTTCCCACCCTACCCCGGTACCCCCGTGCTGGAAATACGACCTAGAGCAACAGGTATCTTTTAAACGTTTAAATCAGACCAAGGAAGCACGCCCAACTAGTGAGTGGAAAAACTGGTGCGGGAGCTCATTGACTCTCTAGCTCCACAAGCCTTATCACAGACAAGGCTGGATCTAAGAGCAGCAGTAAACTGAGTAGGACTGGGGCATGGAGCAAGCTTTTCAGGCTGGACTCGGAAGTGGAGCAGCAGGTTTTGGGGGGATGGGTGGCTGTGGCCACAGTTAAATCAAGCTTAAGGCCGAGGAAGGGCGTAATTCTGTCAAGTCAAAATTCCAGTAAGGAATCCGTGCCTATTCAGCACCAGAACCTCTGCTAATCCCACAGCCCGCAGGTTTCGGTAACTCCCTCTGTTGCTTCCACAGATGTTCCCACGCAGATGTTCCCACGCAGAGAGTGGCTAGTTTGTGTTTCTAGTGTGTCCTTACACTATAGATCCCTCGTGGAACCCAGAAGTCTCTCATTTCGTTCTTCGCCCAATTAATGAGGGTGCTTGGAGGACAACATTTGCTTTTGAAAACGTCAGGACAAAGAGGGTAAAGGTTAATAAAAAAAAATTCAATTAAATAAATCTAAGGGTGTATGCTTCCAACACCGATTGAGACAGGAGAATCGCAGGTGAGATCTGTAGCGAGGCCTGATCTGTAGCGACAATTGATCAAACAGGTAGCCAAACAAGACCAAATAAAATAATGTATAAATACACGTTTGGCTGCGCTACAGATCCGCATGAAGAAAAAAAAAAAGTGCACTTGTGGGAACTTCTCATGCACACACAGAGCTCCCAGAAATGCTGGATGTGGAGTTCAATGGCTTTTGAAATTGGGTAACACTGCCCCCTAGAGATCAGTGTGATGCAAATTTTTTTTTTCACCAATTCCCAGAGTCTATGTCAGACTTTACGACCAAGTCTTTTTTTTCTTTTCTTTTTGCGATAAGGTCTCACTACACGTCCCTGCTTGTCCTGGTACTACTCACTGTATATACCAGGCTGGCCTCCAACTCATGGAGACCCACACGACTCTGCCTCTCGATTGCAGGGACTAAAGATGTGGGCCATCATACCCAGCCTATGGAGTCTTTTTTTTTTTTTTTTAATGTGGAGGTTTTCTGGAGTAGGCACCAGCCATATATGTGGTGTATATGGAGGTCAGAGAGCCTGTGGTGATGGATTTTTTTTCCTATTCTGAGATTCAGATTCGACTGAACTTCTTGAAGAGATGAGAACACATAGAGACAAGGTTCTTGAGAAAGCATGGCCCAGAGAGAAGTAATGACCTAGTGAGCCAGTCCAGGGTCTCCAGCCTACAGGGATCAGTAGTTACAGGTATAGTGTGAAGTTGTGCCTGGCTTGCTAGTTATCTAGCTGCCCCCAAGGAATGTGGTCCTGCAGGAGGGAAGGAAAGGATGTAGGTTGCCCTTGCTGGTTCAGGACTGTCCCACTTTTATCTTTGAACATCCCGAGTCCTGGACTGAGGAAATCCTGAGTCTCTGGTACACTGGAGTGTTTGGGTTACCATATAAGCATCAGTAATTTGGTGTGGGAACTCCCTTCTGCACACATAATTAGTAGAAATGGCCAGCCCTTCCACATGCCTGCACAATATGTGGTTCACAGAAAAGCAACTCAGTGGTGCTTACTGGGAAATGTCAGTGACAGAAGCAAAATAAACCTTAATATATAGCCAGAGAGAAAGTATGTTACCTGAAGGGAACAACACTTCATTGTCTTTGTTAAAGCCAAGGTGGAAGCCAGCAGATAGTAGTAAGGATACACAAGCTATTCAGGTCTAGGAAGGAACAGCTCCTTTAGGTCAAGAGGACTGGGTAGAGACCTAATATTCCAGTTCAATAACCTGGCCAAGGAACCACCCCTAGGAAATTTGGGCTCTCCCTAAGCCACCCTAAAGAGATAGGTCAAGTAATTCCCCCAATGAGATACTGTGCTTTTTCTTCCCCTATTCTCCGCCCCAGCTCAGTCAAGCAGCCATGAAGTTTGTTGGGTCTGAGTTAGGACTCAGAAAGGTCCTCTTTATTTTTCTGACCCCCCCCCCCCCAGATACTGGCTTAAAACTAAGAATACTTTCTTTTTCTCTGGTACTCTAATACTCACCCTGTCTCTGAAGCCTCCCTCACACCCACTTGGCTGCCAGTTCACTGTGGATCTGGTCTTCATGCAGGCTCAAATGGCTTTTCTCCTCAACCTCACTTTCCTTCAGCAGTTAATGAGGTGTGCAGCTTGCCTGCTTTGGGGTTTTTCTTTTAAACTCTAATTAAATTGTTCTTGAGCTTCTGTGTGAGTCCCCTTTTGTTGGTAAAGTGCTTTATACCAAGCCTAATGATCCGAGATTAATTCCTGGACTGACTCCTACAAGTTGTCCTCTGACTTTCAGCAGTGCACACGTACATTCAATAGATAAATAAGTTGTTGGGGTTTGGTCTGTTGCTATGTATTGTAATGCTAGATATTGGTTCCCAAGGTTTGGTTGCCCCCTAGGGATGAGCAAATTATCTGGTACAGCAAGTGGTGCTATGTACCTTGCTCCTTAATTTAAAACCATTGGTTGAATAAAGATGTCTATAGCCTATAGCTGGGCAGAAGAGAGGTAGGCAGAGTTTTGGTTCAGGGCTTGTGGTCTGAGGCAGGACCATGAGGAAAAATTGAGAGAAGGTGGAGAGAAAATGTCATGGTTGATAGGTTATTTCTCTGCTGGTGAAATGAGCCAATTCAAGCCACGTTAGATTATATTAAAGGCAGGTTTATTGGGAAGCTGTTCTTGGGTTCAGGTCAGGGGAGTCGTCGTGGGGGTGCGTGAAGAAAATGTGTACTTGAAGAGATAGAGAAAAGAATAAGAGAGAGGGAGAGACCAAATTGTCTGGATTATATAAGAAAGAGTTTCTGGGGAGAAGGGCAGCCCAGAATTGGGCTGGAAAGTTTAGGATTGGGGGCAGGGTATGCCAGGTAAGGACTGAGGGATGCTGGGAGAACCTGGAGGCCGGGTCTGCTTGATATGTAAAATATGTACATCAGGCCCTTGTCCCAGGGTTCAAAGCCAAACACAGGTGAGTCATGAAAACATGGCCATGAGGCTGGCCGATTGGAGTAGAAGTGGCCCCACGACAGGTTATAACTCGGGGTTATTGATAGGGGGGATACTAATAGCTTAGAGGGTAGATTTCTGCCCAGGTACAGTGCTTTGAAGAATTATTATAAATATAAAGGTTTTGTATTTCTTATCTGGAAATGGAATAATCAAAGGCAGAGTAGAAACCCCCAATAAATATTAAATACTCACCACAACAATAATTGATGTCATGTAGCAATTTACTTTGAGGTAAAGCCTTACAATTGGAGAGAAGCATGTGAAAAGTCTGGAACTGCCTCTTAGTCCTTCATAATCCTGACTATAGGAGCTCTCATTCTCTTAGCTTCCTGGGTTACTTGGACTTACGTGCAGATACCTACACAAACACACACACACAGAATTTAAAGTAATAAAAACAAATCTTAAAAAAAAAAAAAAAAAAAAAAAAAAAAACTCAGGAAATAACTCAATAGCTTCAGAGGTCCAAAGTCTTACCAGATTGACCAGATCTGTTGCTCCCTAAGGTTGTATAAGCAGTAAGGAATGCTGAGAGATCCTTTGAGGTCAACCAAGCTGCCTAGAAGATTCAGATAAACTGAGCTGCCCAGAAGAGGCATTCTCCAATCAGTTGGGTTGCTTCAGGGTTCCAGTTTTTGTGGGGTTTTGTTGATACAGCTGCCATACAACAGTGAAGCCAAGAATACCTGTGCACAGCATTTGAGATGCAGAGGCAGGCTAATCTCTGAGTTTGAGGCCATCTTGGTCTGCATAGTGAGTTCCAGACCAGTCGGAGTTATATAGGTTGGAGTGTAGGACCCCTTTCTGGGGACGCCCACTTGAGTCTCAGGACACAGGGTTATCCAGTGAAACACGAGGGACCTTCTTGTTGTAAAAGCATTAGGTAGTTTAATAATGGAGCTCCGGGCCAATACGTATCTCTCATAGGAGAAAGAGGTATCGGCCACGAGGCTCGAAAGCTGGGGGATTTTATAGGTGGGGGGGGGGGTTGGGAGAGAGGGTTGGGGGCTGGGAAGTACAAAGTTTACAAAGTTTACCCAACACCCATAGCCTACATGCAATTAGGAAGTCAGGAGACTGGTGAGGCAGATGCTTATCTAAGTCGGGTTACAAGTGCTTAACATCTAATTTACATTTGAATAGACCCAGGAGAAGCTCATTTGACTGAGGACTCAGGTGTAAAAGACAGCCAGGATAGGAATGTTTTAACAATGGGCTTAGCTGGGCATGCCTGGACTTGTTTTACAAAGTTCTTAGTCCTAGGCCTTTAAGCTCACAAACTAACCTTTTTTGCCCCAACTTACATGAGTTTTTTTCTTTTTAGACCTTGAATTTTATTTCCTTTTAGGAGGAAGGAGTTATATAGATTAGAGGAAGAAGCTGAGGCAAACACCATTGTGTAGAAAACCTATCCCATGAAACTGTAGCAGAAAAGTCCCCAGGTGTAGAGAAATACACAGACATTCAAACACAAGCGGCATTAGAACCCCAAACAGATAAGATCAGAGAACACAACACACCATAGTCAAGAAGTGAAGAAGACAAAGCTAAGAACACAACACTTAAAAGCTGTAAGGGAAGATGCCAACTCACTTAAAAAAGCAAAACCATCAGAGTCAGGTCATGTCAGAACCCTCAAAGCTAGGAGAGCACGGATTGCTTCATTTTCGGCCCCCAAAGCAATGAAATGCCGATTAAGAGTGGTATATCAAAGCTACCTTTCAAAGTTTACAGAAAATTAAGGATATTGCAAGACATCTACAGACCACTGACCCAGCTTTATGGATGATATTTAAAAGAACTCTATTGTCATAGGACTAAGAAAAGCAGTCTCAAGTGTAGATTGCCTTGAAGCTGTTTGTATTTTAATGTTAATTCCACTTCAGCAAGAAAGGCTGCCAAGAGGTGGCTTCATCTGAAACCTGCCCATTTTAATTAGTAAAATAAAGGAAAGGGAGTGACTGGGTGGGGCGGGGGAGAGAAGAGAGGTGAGAGGAAGAGGAGAAGTGGTGGAAAATGGAGCTTCCCAAGGACCAGCTAGACCCAGGTGGGATTGATTGATGTTAAAAGCTGTGAACATTAAGGATTTTACAGGTATAATATCTCATATAGAAGGGCAGTTTATATCTTTGTCTATTTGATCCAATCTTGTTGTGTAGAGGGTTTGTGGATTGAGAGTTAAATATATAAACCTGAGTGAAAAGCAATCGGGCTGTAGAGTTGTGTTTGTGGGATTTAGGGGTACAGAAACACCCTGCCACAGAGGTGGAGAACGGGTGGTAGAAAACTGCCTAGGGAAGGGAGTTGTGCAAACAAATGGAGTGAGATCCCGGTGGTGGCTCTGTATCAGGATCAGGCCTGAGGAGTGAGACCTCAGGGCTGATAAAGAGATAAACCGTTTTCTATTTTTTTTTATAACATTTACTGCAACACTCAAGGGTCAGAGAGCACAGGAAAGCATTTATTTGATAAGAGGAACAGCTGAAGAAAGAAAAGGGAGAAATCCATTGTTTCCAACACAGTAACCATTAAATCTCTCATACTGATGAGAAAGCAAAGCCAGACAACAAATAAAACGAACCATAAAAACTAAAATAAAATTATAGGAATTAGCGGTGGTGTGAATAAAAATGACTCCTCCTAACACACACAGGGTCACTATTTGAGTGGTTGGTTCCTGGTCAGGAGAATTATTTGGTAAGGAGTAGGAGGTATAGGCTTGTGGGAGGAAGTATGTCACTGGGGGAGGGATTTGAAGTTTTAAAGACCTTGCCATTTCCTGCAATACTGTAGCTGTCTTCAGACACACCAGAAGAGGGCATCAGATCCCATTGCAGATGGTTGTGAGCCACTATATGGTTGCTGGGAATTGAACTCAGGACCTCTGGAAGAACAGTCAGTGCCTTTAACCACTGAGCCACCTCTCCAGCCCTCAACCAACAGGGAAGGGGCCTCTTCCATTAGCAGAAGCAATCACAGGTTTTTCAACCAATTCCAAGCTTGGACCCAGAGGCTCCTGAGGGTGACTGGGCACATCAGGCATGTTCGCATTATCTCTCACAGGCACTGGGTAGTTGTAGGGTGTGGTCTTGTTGATCACGTCAGCATACTTGGTGTAGGAGCTAATCATGGACATAATTACAACGAGGTCCCAGACAGAGAAGGACACCACCAGCACCAGCTCCTTTGCCCAGACATTCTTGAGGACGGCAGAGATTCTCCTGGCCATCTTGGTCTAAGCAGCAGCAAGAGCCTCAACTCTTATTTTTAATGATGGTTTTTATACACTTTAACCTCCCTTTTAGCCCACCACCCACCAGAGGTAGTGGGAAAGAAAGGGTATGGGGGAAGTGGACCTATTTAGAAAGGTTCTTTGGAGCAACTCCTTTCTGTGTTGTCTGGAAATCAGTAGTTCAGTTCATAGGTTAGCAAGCATCAACAGCTCCATCCACTCACAAACACTTCACCAATACACCAGTTACCAAGCCTGCTCAGTCAGTCAATGGGTTTTCCAGAGGAGGAGTGAGGGTTAAAAAGAAAGAGACAATCAGACAATACTGTAGCATGATCCCAGCCAGTTCTGAGGCTGAGGTGTGTTTATTTTTTTCCCAATCTGCTTTTATACCATTTTAATTACATGCAAGTAATAAGGTCAGTTCTAGGTTAAGGGAACAAGCAAAACAATAAACCACACACAACACAAACAGGGTCACTGAATGATTGGTTTCTGGTCAGGAGAACTATTTGGTAAGGAGTAGGAGGTATAGACAATAAATAGTCAAGGAATAAGCAAGGCAATAAACAAAGCCTGTGATCACTGTTTCTAAGGGCTTTTCATTAACCTGAGCTTACTCCCTTGTCTGGGCCCAAAGTCATGTTATTGTCTCAAGCCTACTTTTTGTTCTAGCCTAAAATCAGATTCTCTGTCCTGGTCCAATGCCAAATTCATGCCTGGAGTAGCCCTACTTCCTTGTCCTGCCCCAATGTCAAATTCTTGCCAAGCAAGCCCCAAAGCTCTCCACATCTCCCCCTTTTCAATTTCATAAACAAGACTGTGCCGGTCTTAGGTTGTTCTGAAAAGAAAGCTTTTCTTACCCATTATGGAATATGCATTATCAAAAGCAATGCATTTCTGTCTTAAGTTGGTAAGGCTCTGTGCAGAATTTTACCCATCTGACTGCCAGTCTGTTAAATTAATAACTCTGGGGGTCCATTCTTAGTGTTCAGCCATATATTTTGGCTGCCAACATGTTAATGTTGTGAAAGGCAAGTTTTATCACAATGGGCAGGACTAAAAGTATTCCCAGGACAAGAAGAGCTAATATCATTGAGCTATGAATTGCCATTCTTGAAGCTTGACCAAGATGGAAATACTGACCTCAGGCCATGAAGAATTTTACCAGAAATATCTGCAGCAAAGCTTAGTGGAGCAGCATTCTTTAAATTCATAATCTCTGTATGCAAAGTTAAAACATCCAGAGAGGTGTTGGAATTATGTCAAATACCCTACAAGTATCTTTAAATGCTATAAAAAGTTCCCAGTGAAGATCAGGGAAGATGCAAGATCCACAAGTGTTGCACAGCTAGCTGTACCAACAAGCCAAGCTCTGTCTCTGTCTCTCCAGACATCATGGGTCCTCCACCTGCCTTGCCTCAGCGTGGTTTTTGCCTCAGCACATGTTTTGCCTTAGCATGTGCATCCTATCAGCCTGAGTCCAAAGAGTCCCAACAAGTGCAGCTCAACTATGAAATGTAAGGTGGACCAACTCGTGCATGTTGTTAGCAAAGAATCCTTTATCACATGTCCTTTCACATGTTTGCCTGAGCAGCATGTGTCTCCTGTGTCTGCTTCAGTGAAACCACTCTTCATGAGTCTGCCTTAGTCTTTCGTTTGTGTCCATTTCAACAGAACACCATCCAATGGACTTTCCTAAGAACTCTTAAGCTTCCACTTCAATTTCCAGTTAGTGCTCTCTGTCTTCTGCTTATGGATTAGACATCAGCTTTCAGCTACTGATCCAGTGCCATGTGTGCCTGCTCCCAACCATGGTGACGGTCATGGACTCACCCTCTGAAACTGTAAGTTAAATAAACTCCTTTTATAAATTGCCTTGGTCGTGTGTGGGGTTGTTTTTTTGGGGGGAGGGTCACTGCAAAATTAGTAAACCTCTCAATAATAACCTTAAATGTAAATGGCCTCAACTCACCAATAAAGGGACAGAAACTGGTTAACAGGATTAAAAAGATTAGATTACATTCTGCTGTCTCCAAGAAACTTTACTGGTAAAGAGACAGTGTGAAAAGATGGGAAACTATTAGGTGAACAGAAACTGAATATAAGATGGTATATCTCTTCTGATATCTGATAATGTAGTTTTCAAACTAAAATTCAAAGAAATTCTAAAGAAGCCACTACATAGTAATAAAGGGAATGGTGTGTAATATTGTAAATACCTTTCATAATGGACTCAATATTATAAAATATTTTGAGATAACTCTAACCAAGTAAGTAAAAGACTTGATAATAAAACCTTTAAAACATCAAAGAAGGAAACCAATGAAGACATCAGAAGATGAACAGATCTTTCATGTTTGGTAGATTTAATATTGTGAAAATGGCTATCCTGGATTTGAGAATATCATCCTGAGTGAGGTAACCCAGTTCCAAGAGAACAGGCATGGTATGTATTCACTTATAAGTAGATATTAGCCATAAAATACAGGATGCTTATGATATGCTACACAGACCCAAGGAGGCTGGACAGAAAGAAGGGCACAAGTGAGAATGATTAATTCTCCCTTGGAAGGCAGATGGAGGGAGGGAACTTGGTGGGAGAAGGGGTGGAAGGGGGGTGAGAGCATTGGGGTCAGGTGTGGGGAGGGGCAAGGGGATGGCTGGATGACCATGAGAATGAATGGAAATTTGTAACTGATTGGAGGACAAGAAGGATTATCTCCAAGAAGAGACAGAGACCTTGGGGAGGCACCCAAGAATTAATGAGGGTATCCTTAGCTGTGGCACACAGTGTTGGGTATATGGAGCCTACCTCCTGTGGCCAGGCAGGAACTCCCAGTAGAATGATAGGAACACCAACCTACCCACAAAAGGTTTGATCCAAAACTTACTCTGTCTACAAGAAATGCAGGGATGGAGGATGGAGCAGAGGTCTTGCCCCAGGTCTTCGATTTACATTTCTGTCCCTTCATTCTTTTGGGGGATCATTATTCTCTACTAACTCTCTACACGCCTCCCCCCATTTTTTTTGTTAAGTAGTTCTGACAACCCCCACCCCCGTTCTCCAGGTACATCTAGAACATGTTGACAATTGACTGTACAAGCGAGGGCTGTAATAAGCAACTAAGTAAATGACTGCCTCTGTGATATTGGCAGTTCCTAAACTCACAAACTTTTACAAACTGGGCCTCCAGAACAAACAGTGATATTCCTGGCTTTGGTTCCCAAGCTGGGTCCATCATCCTCTCTTGGAACTATGGTTAAAGCACTGACGTGGGTAAGCTTGGCAGGCCATGCCAAGGAGTACCACTAAGAAATTAAACCACACACAGATCTAGTATAAAAGGCTTGTTGGGAAAGGAGGGAGAGTGAAAGGCCGGCCTTGAGGGGGGACTTGGGAAAGAGATAGACAGACAGATGGAGAAGAGAGAAAGGGGGAGAGAGAACCTGGGGGTAGCTGGAGCCTTTATGTGCTGAACCTAGTGTACCTGACAGTGGCAGGTGATGACAGTAGCTGTCACTAGGTCATTGAGGGCAGGCCAGTGAAAATGACTGATTTCTAACAGTATTAGACTGAGAACCAGTTAAACGGTGAAGCAGATTCTATTCTTGGTCAAGAGTAGCAGATGGGAATCCAGGAGTGGTGGCGGATCATACTTCCAATCGCAGCATCTAGTACATAGACAGGAGGGCCAGGAGTTCAAGGTCATCTTTGGCTTCAGAGTAAGGCTAGCCCAAATCACAAGATTTTAAAAAATATTTATTTATTTATTCATGGAGGGTGGGAGTTGGAGTCTCTGGGACGGAGTTGCAGACAGTTGTAAGCTACCTTATAGGTGCTAAGAATTGAACCCATATCCTCTGAAGGAGCAGCCAATGTTCTTAGCCACTGAACCATCTCTCCAGCCCTGAGATTTTGTCTTTAAAAAAACAAACCAGTAGCTGGGTGTAGTGGTTCACACCTTTAGTCACAGCACTTGGGAGGCAGAAGCAGGTAAATCTCTGTGAGTTCAGATCAGTCTGGTCTACACAGTGAGTTCCAAGACAGCCAGCATTAAATTAATTAATTAAGCAAATGGCTTGATGGCCACCATCTGTAAAACTGGGAAGGCAGAGCAGCAGCATTAGGCTATGCTCTAACCCAGCTTAAGCTATGGTCTAACCCAGCCCAGGGTCATAAGTGTGTTACACCAGAAACATGGATAAATATGTTCCTATCTTTCCACATTGTCAGAATTTATTAAAGAACAAATTCACAAGGTACAGTGGTTTCAGTAGCAGCAACTTACAGGTGATTTCTACTTTCTTTTATAGCCTAACCAACTTGAAGACAGATTTTTATTCTAATATTAATTATTAATATTAACTCAGATCATGTATTGCACATCATATATTACTAGACAGACCGATGGATGGATAGGTGGATGGGTGGATGGGTGGATGGATGGATGGATGGATGGATGGATGGATGGATGGGTGGATGGATGGATGGATGGATGGATGGATGGATGGATGGATGCGCAGAGAGATAGACAGACAGAATGACTACAGATATGGCTCATTCATTAAAGAGGCAACAGTATCAGAGAATGTCAATGTTTCAAAGAAGCCTGAGAAAACAAAGCAAAAGGCTCTAGCAGACCACAGCATGGCAGACATGGCAGGCCTTGCCCTTCCCCTTTCTTTCCTCCTTGCTGAAAACAGATTACACTCATAAATCTAGCCACCAAAGTCTAATTCCTTATTCAGCCTTTTCTTCCTCCTGAGGCCGACTACCAGGGTCCAACTATTTAAGTTTTGAGGTCCAGCAATCAAAAGCTCCCTTAGGCTCACCTAATTAACACTCCCCAATTAAAATTAAACATCTCATTTTCTTTTTTTTTTCTTTATAAACTGCCTTTTACTTATGGGCCACATCTGTCTTCTCTCTGTCCAGAAGCAGTCCTTTATCCCTTGGGGCAAACATCCCTTCCCACCCCTCTTGTTTCTTTTCCCTTCTCCATCATCTTCTGTATCCAGTCTTTGTCTCTTGTTCTGTACCCTTTGTCTACATGGGGCAAATAAATGTCCTTTGTACTGAGAACTTGGAGTATGCTGTGCAGAATCTCGTCCTTTCAGAGGGCAGCAGAGTCTCTGTACTGGCAGCAGACCTGAGTGAGCTGGAGGTGCACAGTCAGACTACATAGCAAGAGCAGAGCTACAACCTGGAGAGGAACCAAAAGCAGGCAGGCAGAAAGGAGGGCATGCAGATAGCAATCCCAGAAGGCTGAGTCCATGGCAGGAACCCTGAGCTAAAATCCCCTGGGGCAGCTGAGTCTTCTTTTCCTGTTGGTTCTGGACACACTGGATGCTCTGATAACAGGTTTTGGGGGGCCGATGCCATTGAGGTACTAGGCATCTACTTCTTTATAGGATTCAGGTGAGAGAGTTCTCAGATCTTGTTTTTCCTGACATGATTTTAATATGGCCATGCGTCCTTACAGCCCCACATCAACCCTAGTAAATTTATAGTATGTTATCCTTTCTACTCCTGGGAATATGTAATTTACTTGTATGTGCTAGGGATAGGGGTGACCAGACCATACTATACTCAAATAGAATCAAAATATGTTTGTAGAATGGAGTTTCTTAAGTCAAAGCAGTCTGAAAAACAAGTTATACTGTATCAAGTAATTTAGAGCAGAGAACAGCCTGGTTTTAACCCCTGATCTATGTACAAAATTCAAGGCTAGCCAGAGCTTCATAGTGAGACCTTGACCCCCCCAAAAAAAAAAAAAAAGAAGCAAGGGAGGAAGGAAAGAAGGAAGGAAGGAAGGGGAAGAGAAGGAGAAAAAAAAGAGGAGAAATTGAGGATAAGTTTGCAAAACAACCTATGAGCTCTTTTGGGTTCTAGACATACAGTTAAAGAAATGAGGAAGAGGAAGAAGCTAATGGGGTTGAACACTTAAGTGTGCTCTGGGAAGGTGTGATTTTTCACCTTTAGCTGCCACTTCTCTCCTTTTACAGCTCTTTCTAGTCATTGACAACACTTGCAAGTGTTAGAAGCACTTGAAGGTGTGTAAAGAGATCAGGTTGCGCCCTGTCCTAAGTTACTCCATGTTGTGTATATGTGCTCTACCCTTTCCTCAGTCTGGTGTGTCTAAATTCTCAGGGCTGGCTTTCCTGATAGGATCTTTGGAAGGGGGAGAGGGGTAAGGATATCTTGTCGGGGGGGGGGGGGGCAGGTAAGGATAGCTTGTACTAAAGTGCACGTGTGCACTTGCCTATGTATGAGGCTGTGGAGGTGAGAATCTGACTTTAGAAATAAATTATAAGAAGGGTGACTGTACATCAAGTTGTCTGGGAGTATACTTGTGATGGCTATTCTTATTAACTTGCTTACATCCAGAACCAGCTAGATCCAAACATCCGAGCACACCTTTGGGGATTTTCCTAACTGGATTATGTGGGGTGGAAAGACCCACCCTAAGTCTGTGTCACACCTTCAGGTGAAAGTCCATATTAAAAGGACCCATCAGAAATTCATTTAGGAAAGATTTCTGCTATTAATATGCTTCTCCTATTATCATTATACATATAACTATCACTAGGTATTAGCCCACCCCTTTGAGCAGATCTCTATTGAACAACAAAGATATACTATCTTGTAGTGATGCTATATAGACAAATAGATCATAATTCTATAGAATTCCTGATTTGATTCAAGTAATTTTAAGAAGTTTTAAGAGAGGGTTTTAGTTGCTAAAAAAAGTTAGAATCAAGACTAAGATGTGCCCCTTCCTCAGAATAGTAAGTAAGTAAAGACTTCTGTCTTAGTAAGGGTTTTACTGCTGTGAAGAGACACCATTACCAAGGCAACTCTTATAAAGACAACATTTAATTGGGGCTGGCTTACAGGTTCAGAGGTCCATTATCATCAAGGGGAACATGACAACATCTAGTCAGGCATGGTGCTGGAGAAGCTGAGAGTTCT
This sequence comes from Micromys minutus, assembly GCF_963924665.1. NCBI lineage: Eukaryota > Metazoa > Chordata > Mammalia > Rodentia > Muridae > Micromys > Micromys minutus. Next base: position 70,768,849 of record NC_137976.1, read on the forward strand.
ACATCTTCACCTGAAAGCTGCTAGCAGAACACTGGCTTCCAGGCAGCTAGAATGAGGGTCTTAAAGCCCACACCCACAGTGACACACCTACTCCAACAAGGCCACACCTTCTAATAGTGCCACTCCCTGGACCAAGCACATACAAACTATCACAGCTGCATAATAAGAAATATTATGAACTTTCATAATCACACCAAAAAGAGAAATATACTTGAGACAATTTTGTGTTCAAGGAAAAAAGTATTTAGGTCCAAGGATAAAGCCACAGTTGTGTACTCTGATAAGGCAAGGCCATGTAAAAACATTGTTTTGAACTTTTAATGAGTATATTATAATGAAACACTGCTTTGAACTTAATATCAACATTCTTCTGTACCTCAAATTCTGTGTAACATTTTATCTATGAGGTAATTCTCTAAAGAACTTTTTGTCTAAGAAGATTTAAAAAGACTAGAAAAAAGAAATAGAGTGGTTGGCGGTTGGTTGAATAGTTTGGTTTGGGGACATTTGCCCCATCCATCACTCCATCCATCTAAATGTATATGTGTGTCTATGTGTTTGTGTGTAAGTATATGTGTATGTATGTAAGCATGCATGAATACTTGTGACAGACAGTCAGGCCAGTTTATCCAGAGATGTTTCTGGCAGATTCACCAGAGAAAGGAGCACCAGCAATAAATCTTTTCACCTAATCTCCTGCTGTTCTATTTAAGGACCCTAGGGGCTTTCACCAGCCTTCCACCCACCCACTCAGGTCAAGTCCCGGCCAAGTTCCATTCTCCACACACAGTTCTCAGGAGGAGCAGGAACACTGTTGAAAAACTGCAGAATGTACTGACTGTACTGACCCTCTGGTCCCAGATAGAGTTCAAATGCCTGTCATAATCTGCACCTGCTTGCTAGCCAATAGATTCAAAGGTCAGTATGCTTAGCCAATAACTTTAAACTGTAATCTTGCTGCTGTAACCTGTACCCCTAAAAAGTATAAAAACTGCTTGTTATAGCCATTCGGGGTCACCTTCCAGTCACTCGCCATGAGGGACTGATTGAGGGTCAACCCGGACTCGCTGGAAAATAAACCTCTTGCGTTTGCATCGAATGGGGGTCTCCCAGTAGTTAAGGCCCACTTCGAGTCTTACACTATGATGAGATGCTGAACTGTTTCTCGCCTCAGAGGAACTCAGACAGGCAGGTCAGCTACCACAGCATAGTAACTTAGACTCAAGACAGGAAAGTATTTTATTATTATACAGCCACCCAAATATCTGACCTCCACCCAAACCCAAGTCTCACCTCCACCGACACTCTTCCCCATCCACTACCTCAAGAAGAACCAAGCAGGAAAGGAGAACTGCTGGTGCTGGCCCCAGCCTTTGTTCGTTTTTATTTTATCTTATTTGTTTAGATGCCTATTTGCATCCTAATGAGAGATGGAAAGAAAGGGTGTGAATTTGGGTGGGTGGGAGTTGGGAAGAGAAAAACATACTCAGAATCTATTGCATAAAAAAAGTCTATTTTCAATTTAAAACCAAATCCTTCCAGATAAGTCATGTAGAGAAACATACACAGCCTAGAAACCTAATCAAGCGATGTACCAACAAGAGCAAAACCATCATGAGATGTACATGCCAGAGCAGAAATTAAGTCACAGAAAATAAGAGAGAAAAACAATGAATTGCTCAGAGCGATGCTGAGCTGAAGTGCACAGTTCTCAGGTTACCTTGGCTCTCTGGTAGACCGATTTCTACCACCTGGGTGGTCTTGGAGTTTTGGTGTGTAGGAGAGCAGAGGTTGCAGGCCCTTTCCTGGTAGCTCCCTTTGACCACTGCACCTGGGCCTGGTCTGCTACTACAGGTCTGGTGTTATACATATGTAATATATATGAATACACTGTAGCTATCTTCAGACACACCAGAAGAGGGCATTGAATCCTATTACACATGGCTGTGAGCCACCATGTGGTTGCTGGGATTTGAACTCAGGACCACTGGAAGAGCAGTCAGTGCTCTTAACCACTGAGCCATCTCTCCAGCCCTCTGGTGTTTTCGAGGCAGACTTCACTTGCTTTACTTTACTTCATTGTGGCTTTCTCCAGGGCAGCTTCACTTGGGAGGCAAGAGGAGGGCTAGCCTGAAGAGGCCTTCTCTATCTTTGCTGTGCATCTCAGCTCTCTTGCAGAGATCTCTCCGGCATAATAAATGTATTTCTAGCTCTTGTCTCCTGCAGGTTATGAGCACTGCACACATCATTCTTCAGTTTTCCCTCACTGACTTTCAGTGCTGAGCTACTCACAAACCTCTGGGGTAGCTTTCTGCACGCTATGATTGCCCCAGTGAAACCGAAGAGACTCAGTGGCACCTGAGGGGCTTGGTTTCTGGCTCCTGGCTTGCTTACTAAAGCTACTGTCAGAACCGGAAGGTTCTAATACCCACAAAATTTACTCAAAACAAGACAGCTGAGACTAAAATAAGAGAATTTCTGGGCTGGAGAGAATTTTTTAAAGCCCATGCTTGAAGAAAACAAAGCAGACAACTGTCTCAAAAAGAATTTCCACACCAGCAAGGTGCTGCACACCTTTAATCCCACGCAGGAACAGAGGCAGGAAGAGAATAAATCTGTTGTAAGTTTAAGTTTGCCTGATTTACATTTGAGTATCATGTTAGCCAGGAATATACAGTGAGACTGGGGGGCTGAGAGGAGGGTATGTTGGTTTCCTTTGCTTTTTTTTTTTTTTTTTTTTGTTTTGGGTGTTGATGGATGGGAGGGGTGAGTCGTGGTTTCTCCATGTAACCCTGGCTGTCCTGGAACTCTCTCTGTAGACCAGGTTGACCTCACACAGGTATCCTCCTGCCTCTGCCTCCTAAGTGCTGGAGACCTATCTTAAAAAGAACAACAACAAACCACCCAGACCAGGAATATAATAAAGCTCAGTTGGTAGAGTACTTGCTTGGGGTCTGGCCAATCCAAAGCATCACAGAATTCCTTCTTGGTGATACAAACCTGTAATCCCAGAGTTCAGGAAGCAGTTAGGTCAGAAGTTCAAGGTCCTCCATGGTGGTATAAGTATCTAAATGACATTGAGCCAGAAACCCAGTCTAAGGGGGGGAAACCCACATTTTCAAAGATTTCCTTTATAAAGGACTAGCAATACCTGTAACGTGCATATGGTCATTTTTATCCACTATCTTTTGATGGACAGTGATTTTGTTCCCATAGGCTATCTTGACCAATACTGCGATGAATGTGTAGATCTTCTGGACTCTTGACTTCCTTTTGGGATGCGCCTAGGAGAGGAACTGCTGAGTCACCTAGTTGTATTTTTACGTTTTTAAAGAATTGCTGTACTGTTTTCCTGAGTCACAGTTGTTTTCCCCATAGACTGTGAACGGGTGCTTCAGGCTCTTTACATCTTCACAAACATTGTCTTTCCTTCTTTGGTTTCTGTTTTTCCTTCTATCTCGTGATAAGCATACAAACATGTCTAAGGTACTATCCCAGTGTGGCTTTCATTCCTGTTTCCTTAGGATTAGTGAGGCTGAGCATTTCTCAGTTGCCTGGTCATCATTTGAATATCATTAGACACTTGTTTTACAAATTGGATTACTTGGGCTTTTTACTATTGAATTAAAAGAATGCCAGAGACAGTTTTGATTCTAATCCCTGCTGAGGTTCATGGTCAGATGTTTCCTCCCGCTCCAGGAACTGACTGCCTGTGTGTACTGTTCTCTTCTAACTACTAAAGACCCTGACCCTTCACAAGTGCTGTAAATATGCAACTCAGGTCATTATAAACACGACCATGTTTATTACTGTGTTTCAAATATTCTCAAATTCTGTTGTGAACTGTAATGTAAACATCTAATATTCGGATGTGCGATATGTGGCCTTTCGGGGAGGTCATGACCCAGAGGTGTGAGAACCACTGTAGCTCTCTCTACTGTGCTTTCTACCTTGGGCCTCAGAGTCATTTCTTCCCACCCCTTCAGCACATTCTAAGATGACTGTGATCTTCCACTCTGAACAAAGTCCCCTTCACCTTCCAGGTCTTACTGTTCTCCCTCTCTTTAAGCAAAAAGTAATTAAATTGCATGAACTTTAGAAAGTATATGTGAGCTAATAGAAAGTTACTTATTTAACTTATGGCTTCAGGTACAACAGTGACACATACCAGTAGCATCAGGGTGGCCTGACATCACCAGTTAATGGTAGAAAGTAACATTACTGACGAGAGAAAGGTGTGGAAAAGTGAGAAATAGCAGTTATCCTGACTTCTGTTGTGCATAAAAACTGCATGAAGAATGTTGACCAGGGGAGAATGAATTAGAATTAGAAGGGAGTGACTGGAGAGAGAAAATCTATTTGGAAGTTTCTGGAAAGAGATAGATAATAAATAAGAGTATGAAACAAAATTTAGAACATAGTGTTTGGAAAAATCTCAATGGCTTACAAAAACCACAAGGAACTTTACTGTTCACAAATAAATCACTGGATTTTCTGCCTTCCAAAATCTTTCTAAGACTTCCTGGGATTATTTTGCTACTGATTCGAGCACAAAGATGCTCAATAGGATGTTCTTCCCCTCATCTCAGCCCAACTCCTTACCTACCTGAAGCACACAAGGCATACTAGGAAGAGAAGAACACTATCATGAGCTCCCTACTACACTCGTCAGGCTCATAAAAAGAAGACATTAGGTATTGAAAACAATGTAGAAAAATGGGGTATCTCAGTCAAAGAGAGTATTAAATCTTTTTTTTTAAAGTTAAGAAACAAAACATAAAGTCTGGGACAATATGAAAAGACCAAATCTACTAGTAATAGGAAAAGAAATAAAACAAAACAAACAAACAAACAAACAAACAAACAAAAAAAAACACAGGTAGGAGGCACAGAAAATATTTTTAACAAAATCATAGAAGAAAAATTTTCCAATCTAAAGAAGAAAGTGCCCATCAAGGTACAGGAACCAAATAAAACACTACATAATAATCAAAACACTAAATCTACAGAACGAAAAATATATATTAAATGTTGCAAGGCAAAAAGACCAAGTAACATATAAAGGCTGACTTATCAGAATTATACCTGAGTCCTCAAAGGAAAGTATAAAAGCAAGAAAGGCCTGAACGCAGACATTCTACAAGCTCTAAGACCACAGATGCCAATCCAAACAACTATGTCCAGTAAGACAAGAAATAGCCTTTGAAGTCTCAGAAACTCAAGCGTTCCACCATAAACTAAATTTAAGCAGTATCTGTTATGAAATATAATACAACAGGAGAACAAGTACCTTGTGGACCCATGCATAGTGCTCCCTGGGAAATCATACCATGCAACAGATATAGTAATGAGAGGTTTATGTGTGGTTTACCTGGGGGAAGGATTAGAGGCAGACAGAGGGAGCAGAGCCTTGAGGGCAGAAAGTGGGGACAGAGGAGGACAGAAAGGGGGAGAGAGACCAGCTGTAAACACATAGGAACAGAAAGAGAAAAAGAGAGAGAGAGAGAGAGAGAGCCAACCAGGGTGGCAAGCAGTCCTTTTATTTGGCACACCTGGCGGTGTCAGGTAATAACAGCAAGTGATGATGTAAGCTGTTGCTAGGTCCTTGGAAAAAGTCTAGTGGAATCACCTATAGCCAACAGTATCTATCTACCAGTACTCCTCGAATAAAGATACTAGAAGGAAAACTTCAGACCAAAGAGGTTAAACACGTCCAAAAAGACACAAGTAATAAATAATCCCAGGCTAGTAAATCAAACCAGAGGAGAGGAAAAGGGGAAGTTCACACCCTGAGAAAAAGCTAATAGAAATTAACAAATACTGCTCATTGATAATTCCCAATATCAGTGATCTCAATCACCCAATTAAAAAAAAAAGGCCTAACAGACTGGACCTAACATGATCTATCTATCTGTTGAATTGAAGAAACACACTTAACCATCAAGGATAGAAATCACTTCTGGGTAAAAAGGTAGAAATGGTATTCCAAGTAAATGGGCATAAGAAGCAAGCAGGTGTAACCATTTTAGTACCTAACAAAAAACCTTCAAAACAAAACTAATGAGAAGAGATAGGGAAGGACATTAAGTATCCATAAAAGAAAAAATCTACAAGAATATTGCAATTCTAAACATTTAAGTTCCAAACACAAGGGCCCCCAAGTTCATGAGACAAACACTAATACAGTTAAATCACATATTGACCATGTCTTAGTTAGGCTTTTTATTGCTATGAAGAGACACCATGACCACAGTAACTCTTATAAAAGAAAACACTTTATTGCTGCTGGCTTATAGTTCAGTCCATTATCATCATGGCAGGTAGACATGGTGCTGGAGAAGGAGCTGGAAGTCCTTCTACTCTGGATCAGCAGGTAGCAGAAAGAGACAGTAAGCCACTAGGCCTAGCTTGAGCTTCTAAAACTTCAATGCTTACTCCCAGTGACACTCTTCCTCCAACAAAACAACACCTACTCCTATAAGGTCTCCCCTCCTAATGGTACCACTCCCTGTGGGCCTATAGCGGCCACTTTTATTCAAACCACCATATTCCTATACGTGGCTCCCAAAGGCTTATAGCAATATCATAATGCAAAATGCATTTTGTCCAACTTTTAAAAGTCCCAAGTTTGTTCCAAGACTCACAGCCATTTCTCAACTATAAAATCAAAATGAAAAAGCAGATCACACGCCCGCGCATGCGCGGCGCGGACAACGAAATGAGTCGGGACTCTGGCTGGCGCTCAGGGTCTGCCGGTCGCAGGGGTCGGAAGCGTCGGAGTCGCAGCCGCAGCCGGGAGCCATGGGCGGAGCAACCGAAGGCGGCGACGGGAACAGGAGCGGCGCCGCGAAAGAACGCAAGCAAGCGGCGCAGTCGAGGGCGCGGGTCAGATTCAGAAGGAGACCATCAGCAGAGGTCTAGGAGGCGAAGCCGGAGCCTGCGGCCACCCCGACAGCACTCACAGGACCAGTCCTCCTACTCTGACTCGGGTGAGGAGAGGGCACAGGGCTCCCGGGCCCGGAAGCGTCACCGGCGCTCCGCTCGTGGTCTCCAGGGTCATCAGCATCTAACTCCGACTCCCCAAGACGCTCCCGGAGTCCCGGGGCAACTGCCCTGGCCATGAGCCAGCAGCAGAGCCTGCAGGAACGGCTGCGGCTGCGGCTGCGGCTGCGGGAGGAGCGCAAGCAGCAAGAAGAGCTGCTCAAAGCCTTGGAGACGCCTGAGGAGAAGCGTGCGCGGAGACTGGCCAAGAAGGAAGCTAAGGAGCGCAAGAAGCGCGAGAAGATGGGCTGGGGCGAGGAGTACATGGGCTACACCAACACCGACAACCCCTTTGGGGATAACAACCTGCTGGGAACCTTCATCTGGAACAAGGCCTTGGAGAAGAAAGGCATCAACCGCCTGGAAGAAAAGGAGCTTAAGGAGCGCAACAAGAGGATCCAGGAGGAGAACCGGCTGGAGCTGCAGAAGGTGAAGCGGCTGCGGCTGGAGCGGGAGCGGGCGAAGGCCACGCGGGAGCAGGAGCTGGAGCTGCTGCAGCGGGAGAAGGAGGCAGAGCACTTCAAGACCTGGGAGGAGCAGGAGGACAGCTTCCACCTGCGGCAGGCCAAGCTTCGCTCCAAGATCAGAATCCGCGATGGGCGGGCCAAGCCCATTGACCTGCTGGCCAAGTACAGCAGTGCCGAGGACGAGGACGATGATCTTGCCGTGGAGATGCACGAGCCCTACACCTTCCTCAGTGGCCTCACGGTGGCAGACCTGGAGGACCTGCTCGAGGACATCCAGGTGTACATGGAACTGGAGCAGGGCAAGAACGTGGATTTCTGGCGGGACATGACAACCATCACAGAGGATGAGATCGCCAAACTCCGAAAGCTGGAGGCCTCCGGCAAGGGCCCAGGTGAGCGTCGTGAGGGCGTCAACGCCTCGGTCAGCTCCGACGTCCAGTCAGTGTTCCAGGGAAAGACATACAACCAGCTGCAAGTCATCTTCCAGGGCATCGAGGGCAAGATCCGAGCTGGCGGCCCCAACCTGGACATGGGCTACTGGGAGAGCCTGCTGCAGCAGTTGCGTGCACACATGGCCAGGGCCAGGCTCCGTGAGCGCCACCAAGATGTTCTCAGACAGAAGCTGTTCAAACTGAAGCAGGAGCAGGGTGTGGAGAGCGAGCCGCTCTTCCCCATCCTCAAGTCAGAGCCCACAGCCCCCCACAGCCCCGAACCTGAGGAGCAGCCTCCCAGCCCCGGGACTTCAGTGGATCCCGTGGACCCCGTGGAACCCGAGGAGGCCACAGCAGCAGGGGAGGCAGAGGGCGAGGCAGAGGGCGAGGCGGTGCTGATGGAGGAGGACCTGATCCAGCAGAGCCTGTCCGGCCGACTACGACGCCGGCCGCTACAGCCCGCGGCTGCTCACAGTACACGAGCTGCCTCTGGACGCGCATGTGCTGGAGTCGCACGAGGACCAGCAGCACCTGCAGCTGTCTCGCCAGCAGCTTCAGGCCACAGGTGATGCGAGCGAGAGCGCCGAAGACATCTTCTTCCGGCGTGCGAAGGAGGGCATGGGGCAGGACGAGGCGCAGTTCAGCGTGGAGATGCCACTGGGTGGCCGTGCCTACCTGTGGGCCGACAAGTACCGGCCGCGCAAGCCGCGCTTCTTCAACCGCGTGCATACGGGCTTCGAGTGGAACAAGTACAACCAGACGCATTATGACTTCGACAACCCTCCACCCAAAACTGTGCAGGGCTACACATTCAACATCTTCTACCCGGACCTCATCCGGAAGCGCGCCACCCCCGAGTACTTCCTGGAGGCCTGTGCGGACAACCGGGACTTTGCCATCCTGCACTTCCACGCAGGCCCGCCCTACGAGGACATCGCCTTCAAGATTGTCAGTCGCGAGTGGGAGTACTCACACCGCCACGGCTTCCGCTGCCAGTTCGCCAATGGAATCTTCCAGCTCTGGTTCCACTTCAAGCGCTACCGATACCGCCGGTGACGCCTGTGGGCTTGCCCGCCCCGCCAGCCTGGCCCCTGGACAGCTCTCCGGTGGGAAGGCTGAGAGGACCAGCTCTGGCCTTCCCTCACCAGCATGGTGCCAGCCACAGCCCCTCTGGCAGATCCCTGCCTGTCTGGAAAGAATTTTGAACTGTTTGGAAAGACTGTTTGTTTAAGGTGGCAGAAATGTCTTGTTTTCACGGACTTGTTCAACCATGGAGCCCCATGTGGTTTTGATATATTTAATAGAAAGCTTAGTAAAAAAAAAAAAAAAAAAAAAAAAAAAAAAAAAAAAAATAAAAAATAAATAAATAAAAGGCCTAACAGACTGGACCTAACATGATCTATCTATCTGTTGAATTGAAGAAACACACTTAACCATCAAGGATAGAAATCACTTCTGGGTAAAAAGGTAGAAATGGTATTCCAAGTAAATGGGCATAAGAAGCAAGCAGGTGTAACCATTTTAGTACCTAACAAAAAACCTTCAAAACAAAACTAATGAGAAGAGATAGGGAAGGACATTAAGTATTCATAAAAGAAAAAATCTACAAGAATATTGCAATTCTAAACATTTAAGTTCCAAACACAAGGGCCCCCAAGTTCATGAGACAAACACTAATACAGTTAAATCACATATTGACCATGTCTTAGTTAGGCTTTTTATTGCTATGAAGAGACACCATGACCACAGTAACTCTTATAAAAGAAAACACTTTATTGCTGCTGGCTTATAGTTCAGAGTCCATTATCATCATGGCAGGTAGACATGGTGCTGGAGAAGGAGCTGGAAGTCCTTCTACTCTGGATCAGCAGGTAGCAGAAAGAGACAGTAAGCCACTAGGCCTAGCTTGAGCTTCTAAAACTTCAATGCTTACTCCCAGTGACACTCTTCCTCCAACAAAACAACACCTACTCCTATAAGGTCTCCCCTCCTAATGGTACCACTCCCTGTGGGCCTATAGCGGCCACTTTTATTCAAACCACCATATTCCTATACGTGGCTCCCAAAGGCTTATAGCAATATCATAATGGAAAATGCATTTTGTCCAACTTTTAAAAGTCCCAAGTTTGTTCCAAGACTCACAGCCATTTCTCAACTATAAAATCAAAATGAAAAAGCAGATCACACGCCCGCGCATGCGCGGCGCGGACCACCAAATGGGTCGGGACTCTGGCTGGCGCTCAGGGTCTGCCTGTCGCAGGGGTCGGAAGCATCGTAATCGCAGCCGCAGCCGGGAGCCATGGGCGGAGCAACCGAAGGCGGCGACGGGAACAGGAGCGGCCCCGCGAAAGAACGCAAGCAAGCGGCGCAGTCGAGGGCGCGGGTCAGATTCAGAAGGAGACCATCAGCAGAGGTCTAGGAGGCGAAGCCGGAGCCTGCGGCCACCCCGACAGCACTCACAGGACCAGTCCTCCCACTCTGACTCAGGTGAGGAGAGGGCACAGGGCTCCCGGGCCCGGAAGCGTCACGGGCGCTCCGCTCCTGGTCTCCAGGGTCATCAGCATCTAACTCCGCTCCCGGAGTCCCGGGACAACTGCCCTGGCCATGAGCCAGCAGCAGAGCCTGCAGGAACGGCTGCGGCTGCGGCTGCGGCTGCGGGAGGAGCGCAAGCAGCAAGAAGAGCTGCTCAAAGCCTTGGAGACGCCTGAGGAGAAGCGTGCGCGGAGACTGGCCAAGAAGGAAGCTAAGGAGCGCAAGAAGCGCGAGAAGATGGGCTGGGGCGAGGAGTACATGGGCTACACCAACACCGACAACCCCTTTGGGGATAACAACCTGCTGGGAACCTTCATCTGGAACAAGGCCTTGGAGAAGAAAGGCATCAACCGCCTGGAAGAAAAGGAGCTTAAGGAGCGCAACAAGAGGATCCAGGAGGAGAACCGGCTGGAGCTGCAGAAGGTGAAGCGGCTGCGGCTGGAGCGGGAGCGGGCGAAGGCCACGCGGGAGCAGGAGCTGGAGCTGCTGCAGCGGGAGAAGGAGGCAGAGCACTTCAAGACCTGGGAGGAGCAGGAGGACAGCTTCCACCTGCGGCAGGCCAAGCTTCGCTCCAAGATCAGAATCCGCGATGGGCGGGCCAAGCCCATTGACCTGCTGGCCAAGTACATCAGTGCCGAGGACGAGGACGATGATCTTGCCGTGGAGATGTACGAGCCCTACACCTTCCTCAGTAGCCTCACGGTGGCAGACCTGGAGGACCTGCTCAAGGACATCCAGGTGTACATGGAACTGGAGCAGGGCAAGAACGTGGATTTCTGGCGGGACATGACAACCATCACAGAAGATGAGATCGCCAAACTCCGAAAGCTGGAGGCCTCCGGCAAGGGCCCAGGTGAGCGTCGTGAGGGCGTCAACGCCTTGGTCAGCTCCGACGTCCAGTCAGTGTTCCAGGGAAAGACATACAACCAGCTGCAAGTCATCTTCCAGGGCATCGAGGGCAAGATCCGAGCTGGCGGCCCCAACCTGGACATGGGCTACTGGGAGAGCCTGCTGCAGCAGTTGCGTGCACACATGGCCAGGGCCAGGCTCCGTGAGCGCCACCAAGATGTTCTCAGACAGAAGCTGTTCAAACTGAAGCAGGAGCAGGGTGTGGAGAGCGAGCCGCTCTTCCCCATCCTCAAGTCAGAGCCCACAGCCCCCCACAGCCCCGAACCTGAGGAGCAGCCTCCCAGCCCCGGGACTTCAGTGGATCCCGTGGACCCCGTGGAACCCGAGGAGGCCACAGCAGCAGGGGAGGCAGAGGGCGAGGCAGAGGGCGAGGCGGTGCTGATGGAGGAGGACCTGATCCAGCAGAGCCTGGCCGACTACGACGCCGGCCGCTACAGCCCGCGGCTGCTCACAGTACACGAGCTGCCTCTGGACGCGCATGTGCTGGAGTCGCACGAGGACCAGCAGCACCTGCAGCTGTCTCGCCAGCAGCTTCAGGCCACAGGTGATGCGAGCGAGAGCGCCGAAGACATCTTCTTCCGGCGTGCGAAGGAGGGCATGGGGCAGGACGAGGCGCAGTTCAGCGTGGAGATGCCACTGGGTGGCCGTGCCTACCTGTGGGCCGACAAGTACCGGCCGCGCAAGCCGCGCTTCTTCAACCGCGTGCATACGGGCTTCGAGTGGAACAAGTACAACCAGACGCATTATGACTTCGACAACCCTCCACCCAAAACTGTGCAGGGCTACACATTCAACATCTTCTACCCGGACCTCATCCGGAAGCGCGCCACCCCCGAGTACTTCCTGGAGGCCTGTGCGGACAACCGGGACTTTGCCATCCTGCACTTCCACGCAGGCCCGCCCTACGAGGACATCGCCTTCAAGATTGTCAGTCGCGAGTGGGAGTACTCACACCGCCACGGCTTCCGCTGCCAGTTCGCCAATGGAATCTTCCAGCTCTGGTTCCACTTCAAGCGCTACCGATACCGCCGGTGACGCCTGTGGGCTTGCCCGCCCCGCCAGCCTGGCCCCTGGACAGCTCTCCGGTGGGAAGGCTGAGAGGACCAGCTCTGGCCTTCCCTCACCAGCATGGTGCCAGCCACAGCCCCTCTGGCAGATCCCTGCCTGTCTGGAAAGAATTTTGAACTGTTTGGAAAGACTGTTTGTTTAAGGTGGCAGAAATGTCTTGTTTTCACGGACTTGTTCAACCATGGAGCCCCATGTGGTTTTGATATATTTAATAGAAAGCTTAGTAAAAAAAAAAAAAAAAAAAAAAAAAAAAAAAAAAAAAAATAAATAAATAAATAAATAAAAGGCCTAACAGACTGGACCTAACATGATCTATCTATCTGTTGAATTGAAGAAACACACTTAACCATCAAGGATAGAAATCACTTCTGGGTAAAAAGGTAGAAATGGTATTCCAAGTAAATGGGCATAAGAAGCAAGCAGGTGTAACCATTTTAGTACCTAACAAAAAACCTTCAAAACAAAACTAATGAGAAGAGATAGGGAAGGACATTAAGTATTCATAAAAGAAAAAATCTACAAGAATATTGCAATTCTAAACATTTAAGTTCCAAACACAAGGGCCCCCAAGTTCATGAGACAAACACTAATACAGTTAAATCACATATTGACCATGTCTTAGTTAGGCTTTTTATTGCTATGAAGAGACACCATGACCACAGTAACTCTTATAAAAGAAAACACTTTATTGCTGCTGGCTTATAGTTCAGAGTCCATTATCATCATGGCAGGTAGACATGGTGCTGGAGAAGGAGCTGGAAGTCCTTCTACTCTGGATCAGCAGGTAGCAGAAAGAGACAGTAAGCCACTAGGCCTAGCTTGAGCTTCTAAAACTTCAATGCTTACTCCCAGTGACACTCTTCCTCCAACAAAACAACACCTACTCCTATAAGGTCTCCCCTCCTAATGGTACCACTCCCTGTGGGCCTATAGCGGCCACTTTTATTCAAACCACCATATTCCTATACGTGGCTCCCAAAGGCTTATAGCAATATCATAATGGAAAATGCATTTTGTCCAACTTTTAAAAGTCCCAAGTTTGTTCCAAGACTCACAGCAATTTCTCAACTATAAAATCAAAATGAAAAAGCAGATCACACGCCCGCGCATGCGCGGCGCGGACAGCGAAATGAGTCGGGACTCTGGCTGGCGCTCAGGGTCTGCCGGTCGCAGGGGTCGGAAGCGTCGGAGTCGCAGCCGCAGCCCGGAGCCATGGGCGGAGCAACCGAAGGCGGCGGCGGGAACAGGAGCGGCGCCGCGAAAGAACGCAAGCAAGCGGCGCAGTCGAGGGCGCGGGTCAGATTCAGAAGGAGACCATCAGCAGAGGTCTAGGAGGCGAAGCCGGAGCCTGCGGCCACCCCGACAGCACTCACAGGACCAGTCCTCCCACTCTGACTCAGGTGAGGAGAGGGCACAGGGCTCCCGGGCCCGGAAGCGTCACGGGCGCTCCGCTCCTGGTCTCCAGGGTCATCAGCATCTAACTCCGCTCCCGGAGTCCCGGGACAACTGCCCTGGCCATGAGCCAGCAGCAGAGCCTGCAGGAACGGCTGCGGCTGCGGCTGCGGCTGCGGGAGGAGCGCAAGCAGCAAGAAGAGCTGCTCAAAGCCTTGGAGACGCCTGAGGAGAAGCGTGCGCGGAGACTGGCCAAGAAGGAAGCTAAGGAGCGCAAGAAGCGCGAGAAGATGGGCTGGGGCCAGGAGTACATGGGCTACACCAACACCGACAACCCCTTTGGGGATAACAACCTGCTGGGAACCTTCATCTGGAACAAGGCCTTGGAGAAGAAAGGCATCAACCGCCTGGAAGAAAAGGAGCTTAAGGAGCGCAACAAGAGGATCCAGGAGGAGAACCGGCTGGAGCTGCAGAAGGTGAAGCGGCTGCGGCTGGAGCGGGAGCGGGCGAAGGCCACGCGGGAGCAGGAGCTGGAGCTGCTGCAGCGGGAGAAGGAGGCAGAGCACTTCAAGACCTGGGAGGAGCAGGAGGACAGCTTCCACCTGCGGCAGGCCAAGCTTCGCTCCAAGATCAGAATCCGCGATGGGCGGGCCAAGCCCATTGACCTGCTGGCCAAGTACATCAGTGCCGAGGACGAGGACGATGATCTTGCCGTGGAGATGCACGAGCCCTACACCTTCCTCAGTGGCCTCACGGTGGCAGACCTGGAGGACCTGCTCGAGGACATCCAGGTGTACATGGAACTGGAGCAGGGCAAGAACGTGGATTTCTGGCGGGACATGACAACCATCACAGAGGATGAGATCGCCAAACTCCGAAAGCTGGAGGCCTCCGGCAAGGGCCCAGGTGAGCGTCGTGAGGGCGTCAACGCCTCGGTCAGCTCCGACGTCCAGTCAGTGTTCCAGGGAAAGACATACAACCAGCTGCAAGTCATCTTCCAGGGCATCGAGGGCAAGATCCGAGCTGGCGGCCCCAACCTGGACATGGGCTACTGGGAGAGCCTGCTGCAGCAGTTGCGTGCACACATGGCCAGGGCCAGGCTCCGTGAGCGCCACCAAGATGTTCTCAGACAGAAGCTGTTCAAACTGAAGCAGGAGCAGGGTGTGGAGAGCGAGCCGCTCTTCCCCATCCTCAAGTCAGAGCCCGCAGCCCCTCACAGCCCCGAACCTGAGGAGCAGCCTCCCAGCCCCGGGACTTCAGTGGATCCCGTGGACCCCGTGGAACCCGAGGAGGCCACAGCAGCAGGGGAGGCAGAGGGCGAGGCAGAGGGCGAGGCGGTGCTGATGGAGGAGGACCTGATCCAGCAGAGCCTGGCCGACTACGACGCCGGCCGCTACAGCCCGCGGCTGCTCACAGTACAGGAGCTGCCTCTGGACGCGCATGTGCTGGAGTCGCACGAGGACCAGCAGCACCTGCAGCTGTCTCGCCAGCAGCTTCAGGCCACAGGTGATGCGAGCGAGAGCGCCGAAGACATCTTCTTCCGGCGTGCGAGGGAGGGCATGGGGCAGGACGAGGCGCAGTTCAGCGTGGAGATGCCACTGGGTGGCCGTGCCTACCTGTGGGCCGACAAGTACCGGCCGCGCAAGCCGCGCTTCTTCAACCGCGTGCATACGGGCTTCGAGTGGAACAAGTACAACCAGACGCATTATGACTTCGACAACCCTCCACCCAAAACTGTGCAGGGCTACAAATTCAACATCTTCTACCCGGACCTCATCCGGAAGCGCGCCACCCCCGAGTACTTCCTGGAGGCCTGTGCGGACAACCGGGACTTTGCCATCCTGCGCTTCCACGCAGGCCCGCCCTACGAGGACATCGCCTTCAAGATTGTCAGTCGCGAGTGGGAGTACTCACACCGCCACGGCTTCCGCTGCCAGTTCGCCAATGGAATCTTCCAGCTCTGGTTCCACTTCAAGCGCTACCGATACCGCCGGTGACGCCTGTGGGCTTGCCCGCCCCGCCAGCCTGGCCCCTGGACAGCTCTCGGGTGGGAAGGCTGAGAGGACCAGCTCTGGCCTTCCCTCACCAGCATGGTGCCAGCCACAGCCCCTCTGGCAGATCCCTGCCTGTCTGGAAAGAATTTTGAACTGTTTGGAAAGACTGTTTGTTTAAGGTGGCAGAAATGTCTTGTTTTCACGGACTTGTTCAACCATGGAGCCCCATGTGGTTTTGATATATTTAATAGAAAGCTTAGTAAATAAATAAATAAATAAATAAATAAATAAATAAATAAATAAATAAATAAATAAAAGGCCTAACAGACTGGACCTAACATGATCTATCTATCTGTTGAATTGAAGAAACACACTTAACCATCAAGGATAGAAATCACTTCTGGGTAAAAAGGTAGAAATGGTATTCCAAGTAAATGGGCATAAGAAGCAAGCAGGTGTAACCATTTTAGTACCTAATAAAAAACCTTCAAAACAAAACTAATGAGAAGAGATAGGGAAGGACATTAAGTATTCATAAAAGAAAAAATCTACAAGAATATTGCAATTCTAAACATTTAAGTTCCAAACACAAGGGCCCCCAAGTTCATGAGACAAACACTAATACAGTTAAATCACATATTGACCATGTCTTAGTTAGGCTTTTTATTGCTATGAAGAGACACCATGACCACAGTAACTCTTATAAAAGAAAACACTTTATTGCTGCTGGCTTATAGTTCAGAGTCCATTATCATCATGGCAGGTAGACATGGTGCTGGAGAAGGAGCTGGAAGTTCTACATCTGGATCAGCAGGTAGCAGAAAGAGACAGTAAGCCACTAGGCCTAGCTTGAGCTTCTAAAACTTCAATGCTTACTCCCAGTGACACTCTTCCTCCAACAAAACAACACCTACTCCTATAAGGTCTCCCCTCCTAATGGTACCACTCCCTGTGGGCCTATAGCCGCCACTTTTATTCAAACCACCATATTCCTATACGTGGCTCCCAAAGGCTTATAGCAATATCATAATGCAAAATGCATTTTGTCCAACTTTTAAAAGTCCCCATAGTCTATAATAATCTCAAGGTTGTTTAAAAGTCCAAAGTTTGTTCCAAGACTCACAGCAATTTCTCAACTATAAAATCAAAACGAAAAAGCAGATCACACGCCCGCGCATGCGCGGCGCGGACCGCCAAATGGGTCGGGACTCTGGCTGGCGCTCAGGGTCTGCCGGTCGCAGGGGTCGGAAGCATTGGAGTCGCAGCCGCAGCCGGGAGCCATGGGCGGAGCAACCGAAGGCGGCGACGGGAACAGGAGCGGCGCCGCGAAAGAACGCAAGCAAGCGGCGCAGTCGAGGGCGCGGGTCAGATTCAGAAGGAGACCATCAGCAGAGGTCTAGGAGGCGAAGCCGGAGCCTGCGGCCACCCCGACAGCACTCACAGGACCAGTCCTCCCACTCTGACTCAGGTGAGGAGAGGGCACAGGGCTCCCGGGCCCGGAAGCGTCACGGGCGCTCCGCTCCTGGTCTCCAGGGTCATCAGCATCTAACTCCGACTCCCCAAGACGCTCCCGGAGTCCCGGGGCAACTGCCCTGGCCATGAGCCAGCAGCAGAGCCTGCAGGAACGGCTGCGGCTGCGGCTGCGGCTGCGGCTGCGGGAGGAGCGCAAGCAGCAAGAAGAGCTGCTCAAAGCCTTGGAGACGCCTGAGGAGAAGCGTGCGCGGAGACTGGCCAAGAAGGAAGCTAAGGAGCGCAAGAAGCGCGAGAAGATGGGCTGGGGCGAGGAGTACATGGGCTACACCAACACCGACAACCCCTTTGGGGATAACAACCTGCTGGGAACCTTCATCTGGAACAAGGCCTTGGAGAAGAAAGGCATCAACCGCCTGGAAGAAAAGGAGCTTAAGGAGCGCAACAAGAGGATCCAGGAGGAGAACCGGCTGGAGCTGCAGAAGGTGAAGCGGCTGCGGCTGGAGCGGGAGCGGGCGAAGGCCACGCGGGAGCAGGAGCTGGAGCTGCTGCAGCGGGAGAAGGAGGCAGAGCACTTCAAGACCTGGGAGGAGCAGGAGGACAGCTTCCACCTGCGGCAGGCCAAGCTTCGCTCCAAGATCAGAATCCGCGATGGGCGGGCCAAGCCCATTGACCTGCTGGCCAAGTACATCAGTGCCGAGGACGAGGACGATGATCTTGCCGTGGAGATGCACGAGCCCTACACCTTCCTCAGTGGCCTCACGGTGGCAGACCTGGAGGACCTGCTCGAGGACATCCAGGTGTACATGGAACTGGAGCAGGGCAAGAACGTGGATTTCTGGCGGGACATGACAACCATCACAGAGGATGAGATCGCCAAACTCCGAAAGCTGGAGGCCTCCGGCAAGGGCCCAGGTGAGCGTCGTGAGGGCGTCAACGCCTCGGTCAGCTCCGACGTCCAGTCAGTGTTCCAGGGAAAGACATACAACCAGCTGCAAGTCATCTTCCAGGGCATCGAGGGCAAGATCCGAGCTGGCGGCCCCAACCTGGACATGGGCTACTGGGAGAGCCTGCTGCAGCAGTTGCGTGCACACATGGCCAGGGCCAGGCTCCGTGAGCGCCACCAAGATGTTCTCAGACAGAAGCTGTTCAAACTGAAGCAGGAGCAGGGTGTGGAGAGCGAGCCGCTCTTCCCCATCCTCAAGTCAGAGCCCGCAGCCCCCCACAGCCCCGAACCTGAGGAGCAGCCTCCCAGCCCCGGGACTTCAGTGGATCCCGTGGACCCCGTGGAACCCGAGGAGGCCACAGCAGCAGGGGAGGCAGAGGGCGAGGCAGAGGGCGAGGCGGTGCTGATGGAGGAGGACCTGATCCAGCAGAGCCTGGCCGACTACGACGCCGGCCGCTACAGCCCGCGGCTGCTCACAGTACACGAGCTGCCTCTGGACGCGCATGTGCTGGAGTCGCACGAGGACCAGCAGCACCTGCAGCTGTCTCGCCAGCAGCTTCAGGCCACAGGTGATGCGAGCGAGAGCGCCGAAGACATCTTCTTCCGGCGTGCGAGGGAGGGCATGGGGCAGGACGAGGCGCAGTTCAGCGTGGAGATGCCACTGGGTGGCCGTGCCTACCTGTGGGCCGACAAGTACCGGCCGCGCAAGCCGCGCTTCTTCAACCGCGTGCATACGGGCTTCGAGTGGAACAAGTACAACCAGACGCATTATGACTTCGACAACCCTCCACCCAAAACTGTGCAGGGCTACACATTCAACATCTTCTACCCGGACCTCATCCGGAAGCGCGCCACCCCCGAGTACTTCCTGGAGGCCTGTGCGGACAACCGGGACTTTGCCATCCTGCACTTCCACGCAGGCCCGCCCTACGAGGACATCGCCTTCAAGATTGTCAGTCGCGAGTGGGAGTACTCACACCGCCACGGCTTCCGCTGCCAGTTCGCCAATGGAATCTTCCAGCTCTGGTTCCACTTCAAGCGCTACCGATACCGCCGGTGACGCCTGTGGGCTTGCCCGCCCCGCCAGCCTGGCCCCTGGACAGCTCTCCGGTGGGAAGGCTGAGAGGACCAGCTCTGGCCTTCCCTCACCAGCATGGTGCCAGCCACAGCCCCTCTGGCAGATCCCTGCCTGTCTGGAAAGAATTTTGAACTGTTTGGAAAGACTGTTTGTTTAAGGTGGCAGAAATGTCTTGTTTTCACGGACTTGTTCAACCATGGAGCCCCATGTGGTTTTGATATATTTAATAGAAAGCTTAGTAAAAAAAAAAAAAAAAATAAATAAATAAATAAATAAAAGGCCTAACAGACTGGACCTAACATGATCTATCTATCTGTTGAATTGAAGAAACACACTTAACCATCAAGGATAGAAATCACTTCTGGGTAAAAAGGTAGAAATGGTATTCCAAGTAAATGGGCATAAGAAGCAAGCAGGTGTAACCATTTTAGTACCTAACAAAAAACCTTCAAAACAAAACTAATGAGAAGAGATAGGGAAGGACATTAAGTATTCATAAAAGAAAAAATCTACAAGAATATTGCAATTCTAAACATTTAAGTTCCAAACACAAGGGCCCCCAAGTTCATGAGACAAACACTAATACAGTTAAATCACATATTGACCATGTCTTAGTTAGGCTTTTTATTGCTATGAAGAGACACCATGACCACAGTAACTCTTATAAAAGAAAACACTTTATTGCTGCTGGCTTATAGTTCAGAGTCCATTATCATCATGGCAGGTAGACATGGTGCTGGAGAAGGAGCTGGAAGTCCTTCTACTCTGGATCAGCAGGTAGCAGAAAGAGACAGTAAGCCACTAGGCCTAGCTTGAGCTTTTAAAACTTCAATGCTTACTCCCAGTGACACTCTTCCTCCAACAAAACAACACCTACTCCTATAAGGTCTCCCCTCCTAATGGTACCACTCCCTGTGGGCCTATAGCGGCCACTTTTATTCAAACCACCATATTCCTATACGTGGCTCCCAAAGGCTTATAGCAATATCATAATGGAAAATGCATTTTGTCCAACTTTTAAAAGTCCCAAG
Organism: Micromys minutus; assembly: GCF_963924665.1. Taxonomy (NCBI): domain Eukaryota; kingdom Metazoa; phylum Chordata; class Mammalia; order Rodentia; family Muridae; genus Micromys; species Micromys minutus. The sequence continues at coordinate 70,789,208 of NC_137976.1, forward strand.
TTTGTTCCAAGACTCACAGCCATTTCTCAACTATAAAATCAAAATGAAAAAGCAGATCACACGCCCGCGCATGCGCGGCGCGGACCACCAAATGGGTCGGGACTCTGGCTGGCGCTCAGGGTCTGCCTGTCGCAGGGGTCGGAAGCGTGGGAGTCGCAGCCGCAGCCGGGAGCCATGGGCGGAGCAACCGAAGGCGGCGACGGGAACAGGAGCGGCCCCGCGAAAGAACGCAAGCAAGCGGCGCAGTCGAGGGCGCGGGTCAGATTCAGAAGGAGACCATCAGCAGAGGTCTAGGAGGCGAAGCCGGAGCCTGCGGCCACCCCGACAGCACTCACAGGACCAGTCCTCCCACTCTGACTCAGGTGAGGAGAGGGCACAGGGCTCCCGGGCCCGGAAGCGTCACGGGCGCTCCGCTCCTGGTCTCCAGGGTCATCAGCATCTAACTCCGCTCCCGGAGTCCCGGGACAACTGCCCTGGCCATGAGCCAGCAGCAGAGCCTGCAGGAACGGCTGCGGCTGCGGCTGCGGCTGCGGGAGGAGCGCAAGCAGCAAGAAGAGCTGCTCAAAGCCTTGGAGACGCCTGAGGAGAAGCGTGCGCGGAGACTGGCCAAGAAGGAAGCTAAGGAGCGCAAGAAGCGCGAGAAGATGGGCTGGGGCGAGGAGTACATGGGCTACACCAACACCGACAACCCCTTTGGGGATAACAACCTGCTGGGAACCTTCATCTGGAACAAGGCCTTGGAGAAGAAAGGCATCAACCGCCTGGAAGAAAAGGAGCTTAAGGAGCGCAACAAGAGGATCCAGGAGGAGAACCGGCTGGAGCTGCAGAAGGTGAAGCGGCTGCGGCTGGAGCGGGAGCGGGCGAAGGCCACGCGGGAGCAGGAGCTGGAGCTGCTGCAGCGGGAGAAGGAGGCAGAGCACTTCAAGACCTGGGAGGAGCAGGAGGACAGCTTCCACCTGCGGCAGGCCAAGCTTCGCTCCAAGATCAGAATCCGCGATGGGCGGGCCAAGCCCATTGACCTGCTGGCCAAGTACATCAGTGCCGAGGACGAGGACGATGATCTTGCCGTGGAGATGTACGAGCCCTACACCTTCCTCAGTAGCCTCACGGTGGCAGACCTGGAGGACCTGCTCAAGGACATCCAGGTGTACATGGAACTGGAGCAGGGCAAGAACGTGGATTTCTGGCGGGACATGACAACCATCACAGAAGATGAGATCGCCAAACTCCGAAAGCTGGAGGCCTCCGGCAAGGGCCCAGGTGAGCGTCGTGAGGGCGTCAACGCCTTGGTCAGCTCCGACGTCCAGTCAGTGTTCCAGGGAAAGACATACAACCAGCTGCAAGTCATCTTCCAGGGCATCGAGGGCAAGATCCGAGCTGGCGGCCCCAACCTGGACATGGGCTACTGGGAGAGCCTGCTGCAGCAGTTGCGTGCACACATGGCCAGGGCCAGGCTCCGTGAGCGCCACCAAGATGTTCTCAGACAGAAGCTGTTCAAACTGAAGCAGGAGCAGGGTGTGGAGAGCGAGCCGCTCTTCCCCATCCTCAAGTCAGAGCCCACAGCCCCCCACAGCCCCGAACCTGAGGAGCAGCCTCCCAGCCCCGGGACTTCAGTGGATCCCGTGGACCCCGTGGAACCCGAGGAGGCCACAGCAGCAGGGGAGGCAGAGGGCGAGGCAGAGGGCGAGGCGGTGCTGATGGAGGAGGACCTGATCCAGCAGAGCCTGGCCGACTACGACGCCGGCCGCTACAGCCCGCGGCTGCTCACAGTACACGAGCTGCCTCTGGACGCGCATGTGCTGGAGTCGCACGAGGACCAGCAGCACCTGCAGCTGTCTCGCCAGCAGCTTCAGGCCACAGGTGATGCGAGCGAGAGCGCCGAAGACATCTTCTTCCGGCGTGCGAAGGAGGGCATGGGGCAGGACGAGGCGCAGTTCAGCGTGGAGATGCCACTGGGTGGCCGTGCCTACCTGTGGGCCGACAAGTACCGGCCGCGCAAGCCGCGCTTCTTCAACCGCGTGCATACGGGCTTCGAGTGGAACAAGTACAACCAGACGCATTATGACTTCGACAACCCTCCACCCAAAACTGTGCAGGGCTACACATTCAACATCTTCTACCCGGACCTCATCCGGAAGCGCGCCACCCCCGAGTACTTCCTGGAGGCCTGTGCGGACAACCGGGACTTTGCCATCCTGCACTTCCACGCAGGCCCGCCCTACGAGGACATCGCCTTCAAGATTGTCAGTCGCGAGTGGGAGTACTCACACCGCCACGGCTTCCGCTGCCAGTTCGCCAATGGAATCTTCCAGCTCTGGTTCCACTTCAAGCGCTACCGATACCGCCGGTGACGCCTGTGGGCTTGCCCGCCCCGCCAGCCTGGCCCCTGGACAGCTCTCCGGTGGGAAGGCTGAGAGGACCAGCTCTGGCCTTCCCTCACCAGCATGGTGCCAGCCACAGCCCCTCTGGCAGATCCCTGCCTGTCTGGAAAGAATTTTGAACTGTTTGGAAAGACTGTTTGTTTAAGGTGGCAGAAATGTCTTGTTTTCACGGACTTGTTCAACCATGGAGCCCCATGTGGTTTTGATATATTTAATAGAAAGCTTAGTAAAAAAAAAAAAAAAAAATAAATAAATAAATAAATAAATAAATAAATAAATAAAAGGCCTAACAGACTGGACCTAACATGATCTATCTATCTGTTGAATTGAAGAAACACACTTAACCATCAAGGATAGAAATCACTTCTGGGTAAAAAGGTAGAAATGGTATTCCAAGTAAATGGGCATAAGAAGCAAGCAGGTGTAACCATTTTAGTACCTAACAAAAAACCTTCAAAACAAAACTAATGAGAAGAGATAGGGAAGGACATTAAGTATTCATAAAAGAAAAAATCTACAAGAATATTGCAATTCTAAACATTTAAGTTCCAAACACAAGGGCCCCCAAGTTCATGAGACAAACACTAATACAGTTAAATCACATATTGACCATGTCTTAGTTAGGCTTTTTATTGCTATGAAGAGACACCATGACCACAGTAACTCTTATAAAAGAAAACACTTTATTGCTGCTGGCTTATAGTTCAGAGTCCATTATCATCATGGCAGGTAGACATGGTGCTGGAGAAGGAGCTGGAAGTCCTTCTACTCTGGATCAGCAGGTAGCAGAAAGAGACAGTAAGCCACTAGGCCTAGCTTGAGCTTCTAAAACTTCAATGCTTACTCCCAGTGACACTCTTCCTCCAACAAAACAACACCTACTCCTATAAGGTCTCCCCTCCTAATGGTACCACTCCCTGTGGGCCTATAGCGGCCACTTTTATTCAAACCACCATATTCCTATACGTGGCTCCCAAAGGCTTATAGCAATATCATAATGGAAAATGCATTTTGTCCAACTTTTAAAAGTCCCAAGTTTGTTCCAAGACTCACAGCCATTTCTCAACTATAAAATCAAAATGAAAAAGCAGATCACACGCCCGCGCATGCGCGGCGCGGACAGCGAAATGAGTCGGGACTCTGGCTGGCGCTCAGGGTCTGCCGGTCGCAGGGGTCGGAAGCGTGGGAGTCGCAGCCGCAGCCGGGAGCCATGGGCGGAGCAACCGAAGGCGGCGGCGGGAACAGGAGCGGCGCCGCGAAAGAACGCAAGCAAGCGGCGCAGTCGAGGGCGCGGGTCAGATTCAGAAGGAGACCATCAGCAGAGGTCTAGGAGGCGAAGCCGGAGCCTGCGGCCACCCCGACAGCACTCACAGGACCAGTCCTCCCACTCTGACTCAGGTGAGGAGAGGGCACAGGGCTCCCGGGCCCGGAAGCGTCACGGGCGCTCCGCTCCTGGTCTCCAGGGTCATCAGCATCTAACTCCGCTCCCGGAGTCCCGGGACAACTGCCCTGGCCATGAGCCAGCAGCAGAGCCTGCAGGAACGGCTGCGGCTGCGGCTGCGGCTGCGGTTGCGGGAGGAGCGCAAGCAGCAAGAAGAGCTGCTCAAAGCCTTGGAGACGCCTGAGGAGAAGCGTGCGCGGAGACTGGCCAAAAAGGAAGCTAAGGAGCGCAAGAAGCGCGAGAAGATGGGCTGGGGCGAGGAGTACATGGGCTACACCAACACCGACAACCCCTTTGGGGATAACAACCTGCTGGGAACCTTCATCTGGAACAAGGCCTTGGAGAAGAAAGGCATCAACCGCCTGGAAGAAAAGGAGCTTAAGGAGCGCAACAAGAGGATCCAGGAGGAGAACCGGCTGGAGCTGCAGAAGGTGAAGCGGCTGCGGCTGGAGCGGGAGCGGGCGAAGGCCACGCGGGAGCAGGAGCTGGAGCTGCTGCAGCGGGAGAAGGAGGCAGAGCACTTCAAGACCTGGGAGGAGCAGGAGGACAGCTTCCACCTGCGGCAGGCCAAGCTTCGCTCCAAGATCAGAATCCGCGATGGGCGGGCCAAGCCCATTGACCTGCTGGCCAAGTACAGCAGTGCCGAGGACGAGGACGATGATCTTGCCGTGGAGATGCACGAGCCCTACACCTTCCTCAGTGGCCTCACGGTGGCAGACCTGGAGGACCTGCTCGAGGACATCCAGGTGTACATGGAACTGGAGCAGGGCAAGAACGTGGATTTCTGGCGGGACATGACAACCATCACAGAGGATGAGATCGCCAAACTCCGAAAGCTGGAGGCCTCCGGCAAGGGCCCAGGTGAGCGTCGTGAGGGCGTCAACGCCTCGGTCAGCTCCGACGTCCAGTCAGTGTTCCAGGGAAAGACATACAACCAGCTGCAAGTCATCTTCCAGGGCATCGAGGGCAAGATCCGAGCTGGCGGCCCCAACCTGGACATGGGCTACTGGGAGAGCCTGCTGCAGCAGTTGCGTGCACACATGGCCAGGGCCAGGCTCCGTGAGCGCCACCAAGATGTTCTCAGACAGAAGCTGTTCAAACTGAAGCAGGAGCAGGGTGTGGAGAGCGAGCCGCTCTTCCCCATCCTCAAGTCAGAGCCCGCAGCCCCTCACAGCCCCGAACCTGAGGAGCAGCCTCCCAGCCCCGGGACTTCAGTGGATCCCGTGGACCCCGTGGAACCCGAGGAGGCCACAGCAGCAGGGGAGGCAGAGGGCGAGGCAGAGGGCGAGGCGGTGCTGATGGAGGAGGACCTGATCCAGCAGAGCCTGGCCGACTACGACGCCGGCCGCTACAGCCCGCGGCTGCTCACAGTACAGGAGCTGCCTCTGGACGCGCATGTGCTGGAGTCGCACGAGGACCAGCAGCACCTGCAGCTGTCTCGCCAGCAGCTTCAGGCCACAGGTGATGCGAGCGAGAGCGCCGAAGACATCTTCTTCCGGCGTGCGAGGGAGGGCATGGGGCAGGACGAGGCGCAGTTCAGCGTGGAGATGCCACTGGGTGGCCGTGCCTACCTGTGGGCCGACAAGTACCGGCCGCGCAAGCCGCGCTTCTTCAACCGCGTGCATACGGGCTTCGAGTGGAACAAGTACAACCAGACGCATTATGACTTCGACAACCCTCCACCCAAAACTGTGCAGGGCTACAAATTCAACATCTTCTACCCGGACCTCATCCGGAATTCGCCACCCCCGAGTACTTCCTGGAGGCCTGTGCGGACAACCGGGACTTTGCCATCCTGCGCTTCCACGCAGGCCCGCCCTACGAGGACATCGCCTTCAAGATTGTCAGTCGCGAGTGGGAGTACTCACACCGCCACGGCTTCCGCTGCCAGTTCGCCAATGGAATCTTCCAGCTCTGGTTCCACTTCAAGCGCTACCGATACCGCCGGTGACGCCTGTGGGCTTGCCCGCCCCGCCAGCCTGGCCCCTGGACAGCTCTCGGGTGGGAAGGCTGAGAGGACCAGCTCTGGCCTTCCCTCACCAGCATGGTGCCAGCCACAGCCCCTCTGGCAGATCCCTGCCTGTCTGGAAAGAATTTTGAACTGTTTGGAAAGACTGTTTGTTTAAGGTGGCAGAAATGTCTTGTTTTCACGGACTTGTTCAACCATGGAGCCCCATGTGGTTTTGATATATTTAATAGAAAGCTTAGTAAATAAATAAATAAATAAATAAATAAATAAATAAATAAATAAATAAAAGGCCTAACAGACTGGACCTAACATGATCTATCTATCTGTTGAATTGAAGAAACACACTTAACCATCAAGGATAGAAATCACTTCTGGGTAAAAAGGTAGAAATGGTATTCCAAGTAAATGGGCATAAGAAGCAAGCAGGTGTAACCATTTTAGTACCTAACAAAAAACCTTCAAAACAAAACTAATGAGAAGAGATAGGGAAGGACATTAAGTATTCATAAAAGAAAAAATCTACAAGAATATTGCAATTCTAAACATTTAAGTTCCAAACACAAGGGCCCCCAAGTTCATGAGACAAACACTAATACAGTTAAATCACATATTGACCATGTCTTAGTTAGGCTTTTTATTGCTATGAAGAGACACCATGACCACAGTAACTCTTATAAAAGAAAACACTTTATTGCTGCTGGCTTATAGTTCAGAGTCCATTATCATCATGGCAGGTAGACATGGTGCTGGAGAAGGAGCTGGAAGTTCTACATCTGGATCAGCAGGTAGCAGAAAGAGACAGTAAGCCACTAGGCCTAGCTTGAGCTTCTAAAACTTCAATGCTTACTCCCAGTGACACTCTTCCTCCAACAAAACAACACCTACTCCTATAAGGTCTCCCCTCCTAATGGTACCACTCCCTGTGGGCCTATAGCCGCCACTTTTATTCAAACCACCATATTCCTATACGTGGCTCCCAAAGGCTTATAGCAATATCATAATGCAAAATGCATTTTGTCCAACTTTTAAAAGTCCCCATAGTCTATAATAATCTCAAGGTTGTTTAAAAGTCCAAAGTTTGTTCCAAGACTCACAGCAATTTCTCAACTATAAAATCAAAACGAAAAAGCAGATCACACGCCCGCGCATGCGCGGCGCGGACCGCCAAATGGGTCGGGACTCTGGCTGGCGCTCAGGGTCTGCCGGTCGCAGGGGTCGGAAGCATCGGAGTCGCAGCCGCAGCCGGGAGCCATGGGCGGAGCAACCGAAGGCGGCGACGGGAACAGGAGCGGCGCCGCGAAAGAACGCAAGCAAGCGGCGCAGTCGAGGGCGCGGGTCAGATTCAGAAGGAGACCATCAGCAGAGGTCTAGGAGGCGAAGCCGGAGCCTGCGGCCACCCCGACAGCACTCACAGGACCAGTCCTCCCACTCTGACTCAGGTGAGGAGAGGGCACAGGGCTCCCGGGCCCGGAAGCGTCACGGGCGCTCCGCTCCTGGTCTCCAGGGTCATCAGCATCTAACTCCGCTCCCGGAGTCCCGGGACAACTGCCCTGGCCATGAGCCAGCAGCAGAGCCTGCAGGAACGGCTGCGGCTGCGGCTGCGGCTGCGGGAGGAGCGCAAGCAGCAAGAAGAGCTGCTCAAAGCCTTGGAGACGCCTGAGGAGAAGCGTGCGCGGAGACTGGCCAAGAAGGAAGCTAAGGAGCGCAAGAAGCGCGAGAAGATGGGCTGGGGCCAGGAGTACATGGGCTACACCAACACCGACAACCCCTTTGGGGATAACAACCTGCTGGGAACCTTCATCTGGAACAAGGCCTTGGAGAAGAAAGGCATCAACCACCTGGAAGAAAAGGAGCTTAAGGAGCGCAACAAGAGGATCCAGGAGGAGAACCGGCTGGAGCTGCAGAAGGTGAAGCGGCTGCGGCTGGAGCGGGAGCGGGCGAAGGCCACGCGGGAGCAGGAGCTGGAGCTGCTGCAGCGGGAGAAGGAGGCAGAGCACTTCAAGACCTGGGAGGAGCAGGAGGACAGCTTCCACCTGCGGCAGGCCAAGCTTCGCTCCAAGATCAGAATCCGCGATGGGCGGGCCAAGCCCATTGACCTGCTGGCCAAGTACATCAGTGCCGAGGACGAGGACGATGATCTTGCCGTGGAGATGCACGAGCCCTACACCTTCCTCAGTGGCCTCACGGTGGCAGACCTGGAGGACCTGCTCGAGGACATCCAGGTGTACATGGAACTGGAGCAGGGCAAGAACGTGGATTTCTGGCGGGACATGACAACCATCACAGAGGATGAGATCGCCAAACTCCGAAAGCTGGAGGCCTCCGGCAAGGGCCCAGGTGAGCGTCGTGAGGGCGTCAACGCCTCGGTCAGCTCCGACGTCCAGTCAGTGTTCCAGGGAAAGACATACAACCAGCTGCAAGTCATCTTCCAGGGCATCGAGGGCAAGATCCGAGCTGGCGGCCCCAACCTGGACATGGGCTACTGGGAGAGCCTGCTGCAGCAGTTGCGTGCACACATGGCCAGGGCCAGGCTCCGTGAGCGCCACCAAGATGTTCTCAGACAGAAGCTGTTCAAACTGAAGCAGGAGCAGGGTGTGGAGAGCGAGCCGCTCTTCCCCATCCTCAAGTCAGAGCCCACAGCCCCCCACAGCCCCGAACCTGAGGAGCAGCCTCCCAGCCCCGGGACTTCAGTGGATCCCGTGGACCCCGTGGAACCCGAGGAGGCCACAGCAGCAGGGGAGGCAGAGGGCGAGGCAGAGGGCGAGGCGGTGCTGATGGAGGAGGACCTGATCCACCAGAGCCTGGCCGGCCGACTACGACGCCGGCCGCTACAGCCCGCGGCTGCTCACAGTACACGAGCTGCCTCTGGACGCGCATGTGCTTGGAGTCGCACGAGGACCAGCAGCACCTGCAGCTGTCTCGCCAGCAGCTTCAGGCCACAGGTGATGCGAGCGAGAGCGCCGAAGACATCTTCTTCCGGCGTGCGAAGGAGGGCATGGGGCAGGACGAGGCGCAGTTCAGCGTGGAGATGCCACTGGGTGGCCGTGCCTACCTGTGGGCCGACAAGTACCGGCCGCGCAAGCCGCGCTTCTTCAACCGCGTGCATACGGGCTTCGAGTGGAACAAGTACAACCAGACGCATTATGACTTCGACAACCCTCCACCCAAAACTGTGCAGGGCTACACATTCAACATCTTCTACCCGGACCTCATCCGGAAGCGCGCCACCCCCGAGTACTTCCTGGAGGCCTGTGCGGACAACCGGGACTTTGCCATCCTGCACTTCCACGCAGGCCCGCCCTACGAGGACATCGCCTTCAAGATTGTCAGTCGCGAGTGGGAGTACTCACACCGCCACGGCTTCCGCTGCCAGTTCGCCAATGGAATCTTCCAGCTCTGGTTCCACTTCAAGCGCTACCGATACCGCCGGTGACGCCTGTGGGCTTGCCCGCCCCGCCAGCCTGGCCCCTGGACAGCTCTCCGGTGGGAAGGCTGAGAGGACCAGCTCTGGCCTTCCCTCACCAGCATGGTGCCAGCCACAGCCCCTCTGGCAGATCCCTGCCTGTCTGGAAAGAATTTTGAACTGTTTGGAAAGACTGTTTGTTTAAGGTGGCAGAAATGTCTTGTTTTCACGGACTTGTTCAACCATGGAGCCCCATGTGGTTTTGATATATTTAATAGAAAGCTTAGTAAAAAAAAAAAAAAAAAAAAAAAATAAATAAATAAATAAATAAAAGGCCTAACAGACTGGACCTAACATGATCTATCTATCTGTTGAATTGAAGAAACACACTTAACCATCAAGGATAGAAATCACTTCTGGGTAAAAAGGTAGAAATGGTATTCCAAGTAAATGGGCATAAGAAGCAAGCAGGTGTAACCATTTTAGTACCTAACAAAAAACCTTCAAAACAAAACTAATGAGAAGAGATAGGGAAGGACATTAAGTATTCATAAAAGAAAAAATCTACAAGAATATTGCAATTCTAAACATTTAAGTTCCAAACACAAGGGCCCCCAAGTTCATGAGACAAACACTAATACAGTTAAATCACATATTGACCATGTCTTAGTTAGGCTTTTTATTGCTATGAAGAGACACCATGACCACAGTAACTCTTATAAAAGAAAACACTTTATTGCTGCTGGCTTATAGTTCAGAGTCCATTATCATCATGGCAGGTAGACATGGTGCTGGAGAAGGAGCTGGAAGTCCTTCTACTCTGGATCAGCAGGTAGCAGAAAGAGACAGTAAGCCACTAGGCCTAGCTTGAGCTTCTAAAACTTCAATGCTTACTCCCAGTGACACTCTTCCTCCAACAAAACAACACCTACTCCTATAAGGTCTCCCCTCCTAATGGTACCACTCCCTGTGGGCCTATAGCGGCCACTTTTATTCAAACCACCATATTCCTATACGTGGCTCCCAAAGGCTTATAGCAATATCATAATGGAAAATGCATTTTGTCCAACTTTTAAAAGTCCCAAGTTTGTTCCAAGACTCACAGCCATTTCTCAACTATAAAATCAAAATGAAAAAGCAGATCACACGCCCGCGCATGCGCGGCGCGGACAGCGAAATGAGTCGGGACTCTGGCTGGCGCTCAGGGTCTGCCGGTCGCAGGGGTCGGAAGCATCGGAGTCGCAGCCGCAGCCGGGAGCCATGGGCGGAGCAACCGAAGGCGGCGGCGGGAACAGGAGCGGCGCCGCGAAAGAACGCAAGCAAGCGGCGCAGTCGAGGGCGCGGGTCAGATTCAGAAGGAGACCATCAGCAGAGGTCTAGGAGGCGAAGCCGGAGCCTGCGGCCACCCCGACAGCACTCACAGGACCAGTCCTCCCACTCTGACTCAGGTGAGGAGAGGGCACAGGGCTCCCGGGCCCGGAAGCGTCACGGGCGCTCCGCTCCTGGTCTCCAGGGTCATCAGCATCTAACTCCGCTCCCGGAGTCCCGGGACAACTGCCCTGGCCATGAGCCAGCAGCAGAGCCTGCAGGAACGGCTGCGGCTGCGGCTGCGGCTGCGGTTGCGGGAGGAGCGCAAGCAGCAAGAAGAGCTGCTCAAAGCCTTGGAGACGCCTGAGGAGAAGCGTGCGCGGAGACTGGCCAAGAAGGAAGCTAAGGAGCGCAAGAAGCGCGAGAAGATGGGCTGGGGCCAGGAGTACATGGGCTACACCAACACCGACAACCCCTTTGGGGATAACAACCTGCTGGGAACCTTCATCTGGAACAAGGCCTTGGAGAAGAAAGGCATCAACCGCCTGGAAGAAAAGGAGCTTAAGGAGCGCAACAAGAGGATCCAGGAGGAGAACCGGCTGGAGCTGCAGAAGGTGAAGCGGCTGCGGCTGGAGCGGGAGCGGGCGAAGGCCACGCGGGAGCAGGAGCTGGAGCTGCTGCAGCGGGAGAAGGAGGCAGAGCACTTCAAGACCTGGGAGGAGCAGGAGGACAGCTTCCACCTGCGGCAGGCCAAGCTTCGCTCCAAGATCAGAATCCGCGATGGGCGGGCCAAGCCCATTGACCTGCTGGCCAAGTACATCAGTGCCGAGGACGAGGACGATGATCTTGCCGTGGAGATGCACGAGCCCTACACCTTCCTCAGTGGCCTCACGGTGGCAGACCTGGAGGACCTGCTCGAGGACATCCAGGTGTACATGGAACTGGAGCAGGGCAAGAACGTGGATTTCTGGCGGGACATGACAACCATCACAGAGGATGAGATCGCCAAACTCCGAAAGCTGGAGGCCTCCGGCAAGGGCCCAGGTGAGCGTCGTGAGGGCGTCAACGCCTCGGTCAGCTCCGACGTCCAGTCAGTGTTCCAGGGAAAGACATACAACCAGCTGCAAGTCATCTTCCAGGGCATCGAGGGCAAGATCCGAGCTGGCGGCCCCAACCTGGACATGGGCTACTGGGAGAGCCTGCTGCAGCAGTTGCGTGCACACATGGCCAGGGCCAGGCTCCGTGAGCGCCACCAAGATGTTCTCAGACAGAAGCTGTTCAAACTGAAGCAGGAGCAGGGTGTGGAGAGCGAGCCGCTCTTCCCCATCCTCAAGTCAGAGCCCGCAGCCCCTCACAGCCCCGAACCTGAGGAGCAGCCTCCCAGCCCCGGGACTTCAGTGGATCCCGTGGACCCCGTGGAACCCGAGGAGGCCACAGCAGCAGGGGAGGCAGAGGGCGAGGCAGAGGGCGAGGCGGTGCTGATGGAGGAGGACCTGATCCAGCAGAGCCTGGCCGACTACGACGCCGGCCGCTACAGCCCGCGGCTGCTCACAGTACAGGAGCTGCCTCTGGACGCGCATGTGCTGGAGTCGCACGAGGACCAGCAGCACCTGCAGCTGTCTCGCCAGCAGCTTCAGGCCACAGGTGATGCGAGCGAGAGCGCCGAAGACATCTTCTTCCGGCGTGCGAGGGAGGGCATGGGGCAGGACGAGGCGCAGTTCAGCGTGGAGATGCCACTGGGTGGCCGTGCCTACCTGTGGGCCGACAAGTACCGGCCGCGCAAGCCGCGCTTCTTCAACCGCGTGCATACGGGCTTCGAGTGGAACAAGTACAACCAGACGCATTATGACTTCGACAACCCTCCACCCAAAACTGTGCAGGGCTACAAATTCAACATCTTCTACCCGGACCTCATCCGGAATTCGCCACCCCCGAGTACTTCCTGGAGGCCTGTGCGGACAACCGGGACTTTGCCATCCTGCGCTTCCACGCAGGCCCGCCCTACGAGGACATCGCCTTCAAGATTGTCAGTCGCGAGTGGGAGTACTCACACCGCCACGGCTTCCGCTGCCAGTTCGCCAATGGAATCTTCCAGCTCTGGTTCCACTTCAAGCGCTACCGATACCGCCGGTGACGCCTGTGGGCTTGCCCGCCCCGCCAGCCTGGCCCCTGGACAGCTCTCGGGTGGGAAGGCTGAGAGGACCAGCTCTGGCCTTCCCTCACCAGCATGGTGCCAGCCACAGCCCCTCTGGCAGATCCCTGCCTGTCTGGAAAGAATTTTGAACTGTTTGGAAAGACTGTTTGTTTAAGGTGGCAGAAATGTCTTGTTTTCACGGACTTGTTCAACCATGGAGCCCCATGTGGTTTTGATATATTTAATAGAAAGCTTAGTAAAAAAAAAAAAAAAAAAAAAAAAAAAAAAAAAAAAAAAAAAAATAAATAAATAAAAGGCCTAACAGACTGGACCTAACATGATCTATCTATCTGTTGAATTGAAGAAACACACTTAACCATCAAGGATAGAAATCACTTCTGGGTAAAAAGGTAGAAATGGTATTCCAAGTAAATGGGCATAAGAAGCAAGCAGGTGTAACCATTTTAGTACCTAACAAAAAACCTTCAAAACAAAACTAATGAGAAGAGATAGGGAAGGACATTAAGTATTCATAAAAGAAAAAATCTACAAGAATATTGCAATTCTAAACATTTAAGTTCCAAACACAAGGGCCCCCAAGTTCATGAGACAAACACTAATACAGTTAAATCACATATTGACCATGTCTTAGTTAGGCTTTTTATTGCTATGAAGAGACACCATGACCACAGTAACTCTTATAAAAGAAAACACTTTATTGCTGCTGGCTTATAGTTCAGAGTCCATTATCATCATGGCAGGTAGACATGGTGCTGGAGAAGGAGCTGGAAGTTCTACATCTGGATCAGCAGGTAGCAGAAAGAGACAGTAAGCCACTAGGCCTAGCTTGAGCTTCTAAAACTTCAATGCTTACTCCCAGTGACACTCTTCCTCCAACAAAACAACACCTACTCCTATAAGGTCTCCCCTCCTAATGGTACCACTCCCTGTGGGCCTATAGCGGCCACTTTTATTCAAACCACCATATTCCTATACGTGGCTCCCAAAGGCTTATAGCAATATCATAATGCAAAATGCATTTTGTCCAACTTTTAAAAGTCCCCATAGTCTATAATAATCTCAAGGTTGTTTAAAAGTCCAAAGTTTGTTCCAAGACTCACAGCAATTTCTCAACTATAAAATCAAAACGAAAAAGCAGATCACACGCCCGCGCATGCGCGGCGCGGACCGCCAAATGGGTCGGGACTCTGGCTGGCGCTCAGGGTCTGCCGGTCGCAGGGGTCGGAAGCATCGGAGTCGCAGCCGCAGCCGGGAGCCATGGGCGGAGCAACCGAAGGCGGCGACGGGAACAGGAGCGGCGCCGCGAAAGAACGCAAGCAAGCGGCGCAGTCGAGGGCGCGGGTCAGATTCAGAAGGAGACCATCAGCAGAGGTCTAGGAGGCGAAGCCGGAGCCTGCGGCCACCCCGACAGCACTCACAGGACCAGTCCTCCCACTCTGACTCAGGTGAGGAGAGGGCACAGGGCTCCCGGGCCCGGAAGCGTCACGGGCGCTCCGCTCCTGGTCTCCAGGGTCATCAGCATCTAACTCCGCTCCCGGAGTCCCGGGACAACTGCCCTGGCCATGAGCCAGCAGCAGAGCCTGCAGGAACGGCTGCGGCTGCGGCTGCGGCTGCGGGAGGAGCGCAAGCAGCAAGAAGAGCTGCTCAAAGCCTTGGAGACGCCTGAGGAGAAGCGTGCGCGGAGACTGGCCAAGAAGGAAGCTAAGGAGCGCAAGAAGCGCGAGAAGATGGGCTGGGGCGAGGAGTACATGGGCTACACCAACACCGACAACCCCTTTGGGGTTAACAACCTGCTGGGAACCTTCATCTGGAACAAGGCCTTGGAGAAGAAAGGCATCAACCGCCTGGAAGAAAAGGAGCTTAAGGAGCGCAACAAGAGGATCCAGGAGGAGAACCGGCTGGAGCTGCAGAAGGTGAAGCGGCTGCGGCTGGAGCGGGAGCGGGCGAAGGCCACGCGGGAGCAGGAGCTGGAGCTGCTGCAGCGGGAGAAGGAGGCAGAGCACTTCAAGACCTGGGAGGAGCAGGAGGACAGCTTCCACCTGCGGCAGGCCAAGCTTCGCTCCAAGATCAGAATCCGCGATGGGCGGGCCAAGCCCATTGACCTGCTGGCCAAGTACATCAGTGCCGAGGACGAGGACGATGATCTTGCCGTGGAGATGTACGAGCCCTACACCTTCCTCAGTAGCCTCACGGTGGCAGACCTGGAGGACCTGCTCGAGGACATCCAGGTGTACATGGAACTGGAGCAGGGCAAGAACGTGGATTTCTGGCGGGACATGACAACCATCACAGAGGATGAGATCGCCAAACTCCGAAAGCTGGAGGCCTCCGGCAAGGGCCCAGGTGAGCGTCGTGAGGGCGTCAACGCCTCGGTCAGCTCCGACGTCCAGTCAGTGTTCCAGGGAAAGACATACAACCAGCTGCAAGTCATCTTCCAGGGCATCGAGGGCAAGATCCGAGCTGGCGGCCCCAACCTGGACATGGGCTACTGGGAGAGCCTGCTGCAGCAGTTGCGTGCACACATGGCCAGGGCCAGGCTCCGTGAGCGCCACCAAGATGTTCTCAGACAGAAGCTGTTCAAACTGAAGCAGGAGCAGGGTGTGGAGAGCGAGCCGCTCTTCCCCATCCTCAAGTCAGAGCCCACAGCCCCCCACAGCCCCGAACCTGAGGAGCAGCCTCCCAGCCCCGGGACTTCAGTGGATCCCGTGGACCCCGTGGAACCCGAGGAGGCCACAGCAGCAGGGGAGGCAGAGGGCGAGGCAGAGGGCGAGGCGGTGCTGATGGAGGAGGACCTGATCCACCAGAGCCTGGCCGGCCGACTACGACGCCGGCCGCTACAGCCCGCGGCTGCTCACAGTACACGAGCTGCCTCTGGACGCGCATGTGCTGGAGTCGCACGAGGACCAGCAGCACCTGCAGCTGTCTCGCCAGCAGCTTCAGGCCACAGGTGATGCGAGCGAGAGCGCCGAAGACATCTTCTTCCGGCGTGCGAAGGAGGGCATGGGGCAGGACGAGGCGCAGTTCAGCGTGGAGATGCCACTGGGTGGCCGTGCCTACCTGTGGGCCGACAAGTACCGGCCGCGCAAGCCGCGCTTCTTCAACCGCGTGCATACGGGCTTCGAGTGGAACAAGTACAACCAGACGCATTATGACTTCGACAACCCTCCACCCAAAACTGTGCAGGGCTACACATTCAACATCTTCTACCCGGACCTCATCCGGAAGCGCGCCACCCCCGAGTACTTCCTGGAGGCCTGTGCGGACAACCGGGACTTTGCCATCCTGCACTTCCACGCAGGCCCGCCCTACGAGGACATCGCCTTCAAGATTGTCAGTCGCGAGTGGGAGTACTCACACCGCCACGGCTTCCGCTGCCAGTTCGCCAATGGAATCTTCCAGCTCTGGTTCCACTTCAAGCGCTACCGATACCGCCGGTGACGCCTGTGGGCTTGCCCGCCCCGCCAGCCTGGCCCCTGGACAGCTCTCCGGTGGGAAGGCTGAGAGGACCAGCTCTGGCCTTCCCTCACCAGCATGGTGCCAGCCACAGCCCCTCTGGCAGATCCCTGCCTGTCTGGAAAGAATTTTGAACTGTTTGGAAAGACTGTTTGTTTAAGGTGGCAGAAATGTCTTGTTTTCACGGACTTGTTCAACCATGGAGCCCCATGTGGTTTTGATATATTTAATAGAAAGCTTAGTAAAAAAAAAAAAAAAAAAAAAAAAAAAAAAAAAAAAAAAAAATAAATAAATAAATAAATAAAAGGCCTAACAGACTGGACCTAACATGATCTATCTATCTGTTGAATTGAAGAAACACACTTAACCATCAAGGATAGAAATCACTTCTGGGTAAAAAGGTAGAAATGGTATTCCAAGTAAATGGGCATAAGAAGCAAGCAGGTGTAACCATTTTAGTACCTAACAAAAAACCTTCAAAACAAAACTAATGAGAAGAGATAGGGAAGGACATTAAGTATTCATAAAAGAAAAAATCTACAAGAATATTGCAATTCTAAACATTTAAGTTCCAAACACAAGGGCCCCCAAGTTCATGAGACAAACACTAATACAGTTAAATCACATATTGACCATGTCTTAGTTAGGCTTTTTATTGCTATGAAGAGACACCATGACCACAGTAACTCTTATAAAAGAAAACACTTTATTGCTGCTGGCTTATAGTTCAGAGTCCATTATCATCATGGCAGGTAGACATGGTGCTGGAGAAGGAGCTGGAAGTCCTTCTACTCTGGATCAGCAGGTAGCAGAAAGAGACAGTAAGCCACTAGGCCTAGCTTGAGCTTCTAAAACTTCAATGCTTACTCCCAGTGACACTCTTCCTCCAACAAAACAACACCTACTCCTATAAGGTCTCCCCTCCTAATGGTACCACTCCCTGTGGGCCTATAGCGGCCACTTTTATTCAAACCACCATATTCCTATACGTGGCTCCCAAAGGCTTATAGCAATATCATAATGGAAAATGCATTTTGTCCAACTTTTAAAATCCCAAGTTTGTTCCAAGACTCACAGCCATTTCTCAACTATAAAATCAAAATGAAAAAGCAGATCACACGCCCGCGCATGCGCGGCGCGGACAGCGAAATGAGTCGGGACTCTGGCTGGCGCTCAGGGTCTGCCGGTCGCAGGGGTCGGAAGCATCGGAGTCGCAGCCGCAGCCGGGAGCCATGGGCGGAGCAACCGAAGGCGGCGGCGGGAACAGGAGCGGCGCCGCGAAAGAACGCAAGCAAGCGGCGCAGTCGAGGGCGCGGGTCAGATTCAGAAGGAGACCATCAGCAGAGGTCTAGGAGGCGAAGCCGGAGCCTGCGGCCACCCCGACAGCACTCACAGGACCAGTCCTCCCACTCTGACTCAGGTGAGGAGAGGGCACAGGGCTCCCGGGCCCGGAAGCGTCACGGGCGCTCCGCTCCTGGTCTCCAGGGTCATCAGCATCTAACTCCGCTCCCGGAGTCCCGGGACAACTGCCCTGGCCATGAGCCAGCAGCAGAGCCTGCAGGAACGGCTGCGGCTGCGGCTGCGGCTGCGGCTGCGGCTGCGGGAGGAGCGCAAGCAGCAAGAAGAGCTGCTCAAAGCCTTGGAGACGCCTGAGGAGAAGCGTGCGCGGAGACTGGCCAAGAAGGAAGCTAAGGAGCGCAAGAAGCGCGAGAAGATGGGCTGGGGCCAGGAGTACATGGGCTACACCAACACCGACAACCCCTTTGGGGATAACAACCTGCTGGGAACCTTCATCTGGAACAAGGCCTTGGAGAAGAAAGGCATCAACCGCCTGGAAGAAAAGGAGCTTAAGGAGCGCAACAAGAGGATCCAGGAGGAGAACCGGCTGGAGCTGCAGAAGGTGAAGCGGCTGCGGCTGGAGCGGGAGCGGGCGAAGGCCACGCGGGAGCAGGAGCTGGAGCTGCTGCAGCGGGAGAAGGAGGCAGAGCACTTCAAGACCTGGGAGGAGCAGGAGGACAGCTTCCACCTGCGGCAGGCCAAGCTTCGCTCCAAGATCAGAATCCGCGATGGGCGGGCCAAGCCCATTGACCTGCTGGCCAAGTACATCAGTGCCGAGGACGAGGACGATGATCTTGCCGTGGAGATGCACGAGCCCTACACCTTCCTCAGTGGCCTCACGGTGGCAGACCTGGAGGACCTGCTCGAGGACATCCAGGTGTACATGGAACTGGAGCAGGGCAAGAACGTGGATTTCTGGCGGGACATGACAACCATCACAGAGGATGAGATCGCCAAACTCCGAAAGCTGGAGGCCTCCGGCAAGGGCCCAGGTGAGCGTCGTGAGGGCGTCAACGCCTCGGTCAGCTCCGACGTCCAGTCAGTGTTCCAGGGAAAGACATACAACCAGCTGCAAGTCATCTTCCAGGGCATCGAGGGCAAGATCCGAGCTGGCGGCCCCAACCTGGACATGGGCTACTGGGAGAGCCTGCTGCAGCAGTTGCGTGCACACATGGCCAGGGCCAGGCTCCGTGAGCGCCACCAAGATGTTCTCAGACAGAAGCTGTTCAAACTGAAGCAGGAGCAGGGTGTGGAGAGCGAGCCGCTCTTCCCCATCCTCAAGTCAGAGCCCGCAGCCCCCCACAGCCCCGAACCTGAGGAGCAGCCTCCCAGCCCCGGGACTTCAGTGGATCCCGTGGACCCCGTGGAACCCGAGGAGGCCACAGCAGCAGGGGAGGCAGAGGGCGAGGCAGAGGGCGAGGCGGTGCTGATGGAGGAGGACCTGATCCAGCAGAGCCTGGCCGACTACGACGCCGGCCGCTACAGCCGGCGGCTGCTCACAGTACACGAGCTGCCTCTGGACGCGCATGTGCTGGAGTCGCACGAGGACCAGCAGCACCTGCAGCTGTCTCGCCAGCAGCTTCAGGCCACAGGTGATGCGAGCGAGAGCGCCGAAGACATCTTCTTCCGGCGTGCGAGGGAGGGCATGGGGCAGGACGAGGCGCAGTTCAGCGTGGAGATGCCACTGGGTGGCCGTGCCTACCTGTGGGCCGACAAGTACCGGCCGCGCAAGCCGCGCTTCTTCAACCGCGTGCATACGGGCTTCGAGTGGAACAAGTACAACCAGACGCATTATGACTTCGACAACCCTCCACCCAAAACTGTGCAGGGCTACAAATTCAACATCTTCTACCCGGACCTCATCCGGAAGCGCGCCACCCCCGAGTACTTCCTGGAGGCCTGTGCGGACAACCGGGACTTTGCCATCCTGCGCTTCCACGCAGGCCCGCCCTACGAGGACATCGCCTTCAAGATTGTCAGTCGCGAGTGGGAGTACTCACACCGCCACGGCTTCCGCTGCCAGTTCGCCAATGGAATCTTCCAGCTCTGGTTCCACTTCAAGCGCTACCGATACCGCCGGTGACGCCTGTGGGCTTGCCCGCCCCGCCAGCCTGGCCCCTGGACAGCTCTCGGGTGGGAAGGCTGAGAGGACCAGCTCTGGCCTTCCCTCACCAGCATGGTGCCAGCCACAGCCCCTCTGGCAGATCCCTGCCTGTCTGGAAAGAATTTTGAACTGTTTGGAAAGACTGTTTGTTTAAGGTGGCAGAAATGTCTTGTTTTCACGGACTTGTTCAACCATGGAGCCCCATGTGGTTTTGATATATTTAATAGAAAGCTTAGTAAAAAAAAAAAAAAAATAAATAAATAAATAAATAAATAAATAAAAGGCCTAACAGACTGGACCTAACATGATCTATCTATCTGTTGAATTGAAGAAACACACTTAACCATCAAGGATAGAAATCACTTCTGGGTAAAAAGGTAGAAATGGTATTCCAAGTAAATGGGCATAAGAAGCAAGCAGGTGTAACCATTTTAGTACCTAACAAAAAACCTTCAAAACAAAACTAATGAGAAGAGATAGGGAAGGACATTAAGTATTCATAAAAGAAAAAATCTACAAGAATATTGCAATTCTAAACATTTAAGTTCCAAACACAAGGGCCCCCAAGTTCATGAGACAAACACTAATACAGTTAAATCACATATTGACCATGTCTTAGTTAGGCTTTTTATTGCTATGAAGAGACACCATGACCACAGTAACTCTTATAAAAGAAAACACTTTATTGCTGCTGGCTTATAGTTCAGAGTCCATTATCATCATGGCAGGTAGACAAGGTGCTGGAGAAGGAGCTGGAAGTTCTACATCTGGATCAGCAGGTAGCAGAAAGAGACAGTAAGCCACTAGGCCTAGCTTGAGCTTCTAAAACTTCAATGCTTACTCCCAGTGACACTCTTCCTCCAACAAAACAACACCTACTCCTATAAGGTCTCCCCTCCTAATGGTACCACTCCCTGTGGGCCTATAGCCGCCACTTTTATTCAAACCACCATATTCCTATACGTGGCTCCCAAAGGCTTATAGCAATATCATAATGCAAAATGCATTTTGTCCAACTTTTAAAAGTCCCCATAGTCTATAATAATCTCAAGGTCGTTTAAAAGTCCAAAGTTTGTTCCAAGACTCACAGCAATTTCTCAACTATAAAATCAAAACGAAAAAGCAGATCACACGCCCGCGCATGCGCGGCGCGGACCGCCAAATGGGTCGGGACTCTGGCTGGCGCTCAGGGTCTGCCGGTCGCAGGGGTCGGAAGCATCGGAGTCGCAGCCGCAGCCGGGAGCCATGGGCGGAGCAACGGAAGGCGGCGGCGGGAACAGGAGCGGCGCCGCGAAAGAACGCAAGCAAGCGGCGCAGTCGAGGGCGCGGGTCAGATTCAGAAGGAGACCATCAGCAGAGGTCTAGGAGGCGAAGCCGGAGCCTGCGGCCACCCCGACAGCACTCACAGGACCAGTCCTCCCACTCTGACTCAGGTGAGGAGAGGGCACAGGGCTCCCGGGCCCGGAAGCGTCACGGGCGCTCCGCTCCTGGTCTCCAGGGTCATCAGCATCTAACTCCGCTCCCGGAGTCCCGGGACAACTGCCCTGGCCATGAGCCAGCAGCAGAGCCTGCAGGAACGGCTGCGGCTGCGGCTGCGGCTGCGGCTGCGGCTGCGGGAGGAGCGCAAGCAGCAAGAAGAGCTGCTCAAAGCCTTGGAGACGCCTGAGGAGAAGCGTGCGCGGAGACTGGCCAAGAAGGAAGCTAAGGAGCGCAAGAAGCGCGAGAAGATGGGCTGGGGCCAGGAGTACATGGGCTACACCAACACCGACAACCCCTTTGGGGATAACAACCTGCTGGGAACCTTCATCTGGAACAAGGCCTTGGAGAAGAAAGGCATCAACCGCCTGGAAGAAAAGGAGCTTAAGGAGCGCAACAAGAGGATCCAGGAGGAGAACCGGCTGGAGCTGCAGAAGGTGAAGCGGCTGCGGCTGGAGCGGGAGCGGGCGAAGGCCACGCGGGAGCAGGAGCTGGAGCTGCTGCAGCGGGAGAAGGAGGCAGAGCACTTCAAGACCTGGGAGGAGCAGGAGGACAGCTTCCACCTGCGGCAGGCCAAGCTTCGCTCCAAGATCAGAATCCGCGATGGGCGGGCCAAGCCCATTGACCTGCTGGCCAAGTACATCAGTGCCGAGGACGAGGACGATGATCTTGCCGTGGAGATGCACGAGCCCTACACCTTCCTCAGTGGCCTCACGGTGGCAGACCTGGAGGACCTGCTCGAGGACATCCAGGTGTACATGGAACTGGAGCAGGGCAAGAACGTGGATTTCTGGCGGGACATGACAACCATCACAGAGGATGAGATCGCCAAACTCCGAAAGCTGGAGGCCTCCGGCAAGGGCCCAGGTGAGCGTCGTGAGGGCGTCAACGCCTCGGTCAGCTCCGACGTCCAGTCAGTGTTCCAGGGAAAGACATACAACCAGCTGCAAGTCATCTTCCAGGGCATCGAGGGCAAGATCCGAGCTGGCGGCCCCAACCTGGACATGGGCTACTGGGAGAGCCTGCTGCAGCAGTTGCGTGCACACATGGCCAGGGCCAGGCTCCGTGAGCGCCACCAAGATGTTCTCAGACAGAAGCTGTTCAAACTGAAGCAGGAGCAGGGTGTGGAGAGCGAGCCGCTCTTCCCCATCCTCAAGTCAGAGCCCGCAGCCCCCCACAGCCCCGAACCTGAGGAGCAGCCTCCCAGCCCCGGGACTTCAGTGGATCCCGTGGACCCCGTGGAACCCGAGGAGGCCACAGCAGCAGGGGAGGCAGAGGGCGAGGCAGAGGGCGAGGCGGTGCTGATGGAGGAGGACCTGATCCAGCAGAGCCTGGCCGACTACGACGCCGGCCGCTACAGCCCGCGGCTGCTCACAGTACACGAGCTGCCTCTGGACGCGCATGTGCTGGAGTCGCACGAGGACCAGCAGCACCTGCAGCTGTCTCGCCAGCAGCTTCAGGCCACAGGTGATGCGAGCGAGAGCGCCGAAGACATCTTCTTCCGGCGTGCGAGGGAGGGCATGGGGCAGGACGAGGCGCAGTTCAGCGTGGAGATGCCACTGGGTGGCCGTGCCTACCTGTGGGCCGACAAGTACCGGCCGCGCAAGCCGCGCTTCTTCAACCGCGTGCATACGGGCTTCGAGTGGAACAAGTACAACCAGACGCATTATGACTTCGACAACCCTCCACCCAAAACTGTGCAGGGCTACAAATTCAACATCTTCTACCCGGACCTCATCCGGAAGCGCGCCACCCCCGAGTACTTCCTGGAGGCCTGTGCGGACAACCGGGACTTTGCCATCCTGCGCTTCCACGCAGGCCCGCCCTACGAGGACATCGCCTTCAAGATTGTCAGTCGCGAGTGGGAGTACTCACACCGCCACGGCTTCCGCTGCCAGTTCGCCAATGGAATCTTCCAGCTCTGGTTCCACTTCAAGCGCTACCGATACCGCCGGTGACGCCTGTGGGCTTGCCCGCCCCGCCAGCCTGGCCCCTGGACAGCTCTCGGGTGGGAAGGCTGAGAGGACCAGCTCTGGCCTTCCCTCACCAGCATGGTGCCAGCCACAGCCCCTCTGGCAGATCCCTGCCTGTCTGGAAAGAATTTTGAACTGTTTGGAAAGACTGTTTGTTTAAGGTGGCAGAAATGTCTTGTTTTCACGGACTTGTTCAACCATGGAGCCCCATGTGGTTTTGATATATTTAATAGAAAGCTTAGTAAATAAATAAATAAATAAATAAATAAATAAATAAATAAATAAATAAATAAAAGGCCTAACAGACTGGACCTAACATGATCTATCTATCTGTTGAATTGAAGAAACACACTTAACCATCAAGGATAGAAATCACTTCTGGGTAAAAAGGTAGAAATGGTATTCCAAGTAAATGGGCATAAGAAGCAAGCAGGTGTAACCATTTTAGTACCTAACAAAAAACCTTCAAAACAAAACTAATGAGAAGAGATAGGGAAGGACATTAAGTATTCATAAAAGAAAAAATCTACAAGAATATTGCAATTCTAAACATTTAAGTTCCAAACACAAGGGCCCCCAAGTTCATGAGACAAACACTAATACAGTTAAATCACATATTGACCATGTCTTAGTTAGGCTTTTTATTGCTATGAAGAGACACCATGACCACAGTAACTCTTATAAAAGAAAACACTTTATTGCTGCTGGCTTATAGTTCAGAGTCCATTATCATCATGGCAGGTAGACATGGTGCTGGAGAAGGAGCTGGAAGTTCTACATCTGGATCAGCAGGTAGCAGAAAGAGACAGTAAGCCACTAGGCCTAGCTTGAGCTTCTAAAACTTCAATGCTTACTCCCAGTGACACTCTTCCTCCAACAAAACAACACCTACTCCTATAAGGTCTCCCCTCCTAATGGTACCACTCCCTGTGGGCCTATAGCCGCCACTTTTATTCAAACCACCATATTCCTATACGTGGCTCCCAAAGGCTTATAGCAATATCATAATGCAAAATGCATTTTGTCCAACTTTTAAAAGTCCCCATAGTCTATAATAATCTCAAGGTCGTTTAAAAGTCCAAAGTTTGTTCCAAGACTCACAGCAATTTCTCAACTATAAAATCAAAACGAAAAAGCAGATCACACGCCCGCGCATGCGCGGCGCGGACCGCCAAATGGGTCGGGACTCTGGCTGGCGCTCAGGGTCTGCCTGTCGCAGGGGTCGGAAGCGTGGGAGTCGCAGCCGCAGCCGGGAGCCATGGGCGGAGCAACCGAAGGCGGCGGCGGGAACAGGAGCGGCGCCGCGAAAGAACGCAAGCAAGCGGCGCAGTCGAGGGCGCGGGTCAGATTCAGAAGGAGACCATCAGCAGAGGTCTAGGAGGCGAAGCCGGAGCCTGCGGCCACCCCGACAGCACTCACAGGACCAGTCCTCCCACTCTGACTCAGGTGAGGAGAGGGCACAGGGCTCCCGGGCCCGGAAGCGTCACGGGCGCTCCGCTCCTGGTCTCCAGGGTCATCAGCATCTAACTCCGCTCCCGGAGTCCCGGGACAACTGCCCTGGCCATGAGCCAGCAGCAGAGCCTGCAGGAACGGCTGCGGCTGCGGCTGCGGCTGCGGCTGCGGGAGGAGCGCAAGCAGCAAGAAGAGCTGCTCAAAGCCTTGGAGACGCCTGAGGAGAAGCGTGCGCGGAGACTGGCCAAGAAGGAAGCTAAGGAGCGCAAGAAGCGCGAGAAGATGGGCTGGGGCCAGGAGTACATGGGCTACACCAACACCGACAACCCCTTTGGGGATAACAACCTGCTGGGAACCTTCATCTGGAACAAGGCCTTGGAGAAGAAAGGCATCAACCGCCTGGAAGAAAAGGAGCTTAAGGAGCGCAACAAGAGGATCCAGGAGGAGAACCGGCTGGAGCTGCAGAAGGTGAAGCGGCTGCGGCTGGAGCGGGAGCGGGCGAAGGCCACGCGGGAGCAGGAGCTGGAGCTGCTGCAGCGGGAGAAGGAGGCAGAGCACTTCAAGACCTGGGAGGAGCAGGAGGACAGCTTCCACCTGCGGCAGGCCAAGCTTCGCTCCAAGATCAGAATCCGCGATGGGCGGGCCAAGCCCATTGACCTGCTGGCCAAGTACATCAGTGCCGAGGACGAGGACGATGATCTTGCCGTGGAGATGCACGAGCCCTACACCTTCCTCAGTGGCCTCACGGTGGCAGACCTGGAGGACCTGCTCGAGGACATCCAGGTGTACATGGAACTGGAGCAGGGCAAGAACGTGGATTTCTGGCGGGACATGACAACCATCACAGAGGATGAGATCGCCAAACTCCGAAAGCTGGAGGCCTCCGGCAAGGGCCCAGGTGAGCGTCGTGAGGGCGTCAACGCCTCGGTCAGCTCCGACGTCCAGTCAGTGTTCCAGGGAAAGACATACAACCAGCTGCAAGTCATCTTCCAGGGCATCGAGGGCAAGATCCGAGCTGGCGGCCCCAACCTGGACATGGGCTACTGGGAGAGCCTGCTGCAGCAGTTGCGTGCACACATGGCCAGGGCCAGGCTCCGTGAGCGCCACCAAGATGTTCTCAGACAGAAGCTGTTCAAACTGAAGCAGGAGCAGGGTGTGGAGAGCGAGCCGCTCTTCCCCATCCTCAAGTCAGAGCCCGCAGCCCCCCACAGCCCCGAACCTGAGGAGCAGCCTCCCAGCCCCGGGACTTCAGTGGATCCCGTGGACCCCGTGGAACCCGAGGAGGCCACAGCAGCAGGGGAGGCAGAGGGCGAGGCAGAGGGCGAGGCGGTGCTGATGGAGGAGGACCTGATCCAGCAGAGCCTGGCCGACTACGACGCCGGCCGCTACAGCCCGCGGCTGCTCACAGTACACGAGCTGCCTCTGGACGCGCATGTGCTGGAGTCGCACGAGGACCAGCAGCACCTGCAGCTGTCTCGCCAGCAGCTTCAGGCCACAGGTGATGCGAGCGAGAGCGCCGAAGACATCTTCTTCCGGCGTGCGAGGGAGGGCATGGGGCAGGACGAGGCGCAGTTCAGCGTGGAGATGCCACTGGGTGGCCGTGCCTACCTGTGGGCCGACAAGTACCGGCCGCGCAAGCCGCGCTTCTTCAACCGCGTGCATACGGGCTTCGAGTGGAACAAGTACAACCAGACGCATTATGACTTCGACAACCCTCCACCCAAAACTGTGCAGGGCTACAAATTCAACATCTTCTACCCGGACCTCATCCGGAAGCGCGCCACCCCCGAGTACTTCCTGGAGGCCTGTGCGGACAACCGGGACTTTGCCATCCTGCGCTTCCATGCAGGCCCGCCCTACGAGGACATCGCCTTCAAGATTGTCAGTCGCGAGTGGGAGTACTCACACCGCCACGGCTTCCGCTGCCAGTTCGCCAATGGAATCTTCCAGCTCTGGTTCCACTTCAAGCGCTACCGATACCGCCGGTGACGCCTGTGGGCTTGCCCGCCCCGCCAGCCTGGCCCCTGGACAGCTCTCGGGTGGGAAGGCTGAGAGGACCAGCTCTGGCCTTCCCTCACCAGCATGGTGCCAGCCACAGCCCCTCTGGCAGATCCCTGCCTGTCTGGAAAGAATTTTGAACTGTTTGGAAAGACTGTTTGTTTAAGGTGGCAGAAATGTCTTGTTTTCACGGACTTGTTCAACCATGGAGCCCCATGTGGTTTTGATATATTTAATAGAAAGCTTAGTAAAAAAAAAAAAAAATAAATAAATAAATAAATAAATAAATAAAAGGCCTAACAGACTGGACCTAACATGATCTATCTATCTGTTGAATTGAAGAAACACACTTAACCATCAAGGATAGAAATCACTTCTGGGTAAAAAGGTAGAAATGGTATTCCAAGTAAATGGGCATAAGAAGCAAGCAGGTGTAACCATTTTAGTACCTAACAAAAAACCTTCAAAACAAAACTAATGAGAAGAGATAGGGAAGGACATTAAGTATTCATAAAAGAAAAAATCTACAAGAATATTGCAATTCTAAACATTTAAGTTCCAAACACAAGGGCCCCCAAGTTCATGAGACAAACACTAATACAGTTAAATCACATATTGACCATGTCTTAGTTAGGCTTTTTATTGCTATGAAGAGACACCATGACCACAGTAACTCTTATAAAAGAAAACACTTTATTGCTGCTGGCTTATAGTTCAGAGTCCATTATCATCATGGCAGGTAGACAAGGTGCTGGAGAAGGAGCTGGAAGTTCTACATCTGGATCAGCAGGTAGCAGAAAGAGACAGTAAGCCACTAGGCCTAGCTTGAGCTTCTAAAACTTCAATGCTTACTCCCAGTGACACTCTTCCTCCAACAAAACAACACCTACTCCTATAAGGTCTCCCCTCCTAATGGTACCACTCCCTGTGGGCCTATAGCCGCCACTTTTATTCAAACCACCATATTCCTATACGTGGCTCCCAAAGGCTTATAGCAATATCATAATGCAAAATGCATTTTGTCCAACTTTTAAAAGTCCCCATAGTCTATAATAATCTCAAGGTCGTTTAAAAGTCCAAAGTTTGTTCCAAGACTCACAGCAATTTCTCAACTATAAAATCAAAACGAAAAAGCAGATCACACGCCCGCGCATGCGCGGCGCGGACCGCCAAATGGGTCGGGACTCTGGCTGGCGCTCAGGGTCTGCCGGTCGCAGGGGTCGGAAGCATCGGAGTCGCAGCCGCAGCCGGGAGCCATGGGCGGAGCAACCGAAGGCGGCGGCGGGAACAGGAGCGGCGCCGCGAAAGAACGCAAGCAAGCGGCGCAGTCGAGGGCGCGGGTCAGATTCAGAAGGAGACCATCAGCAGAGGTCTAGGAGGCGAAGCCGGAGCCTGCGGCCACCCCGACAGCACTCACAGGACCAGTCCTCCCACTCTGACTCAGGTGAGGAGAGGGCACAGGGCTCCCGGGCCCGGAAGCGTCACGGGCGCTCCGCTCCTGGTCTCCAGGGTCATCAGCATCTAACTCCGCTCCCGGAGTCCCGGGACAACTGCCCTGGCCATGAGCCAGCAGCAGAGCCTGCAGGAACGGCTGCGGCTGCGGCTGCGGCTGCGGCTGCGGCTGCGGGAGGAGCGCAAGCAGCAAGAAGAGCTGCTCAAAGCCTTGGAGACGCCTGAGGAGAAGCGTGCGCGGAGACTGGCCAAGAAGGAAGCTAAGGAGCGCAAGAAGCGCGAGAAGATGGGCTGGGGCCAGGAGTACATGGGCTACACCAACACCGACAACCCCTTTGGGGATAACAACCTGCTGGGAACCTTCATCTGGAACAAGGCCTTGGAGAAGAAAGGCATCAACCGCCTGGAAGAAAAGGAGCTTAAGGAGCGCAACAAGAGGATCCAGGAGGAGAACCGGCTGGAGCTGCAGAAGGTGAAGCGGCTGCGGCTGGAGCGGGAGCGGGCGAAGGCCACGCGGGAGCAGGAGCTGGAGCTGCTGCAGCGGGAGAAGGAGGCAGAGCACTTCAAGACCTGGGAGGAGCAGGAGGACAGCTTCCACCTGCGGCAGGCCAAGCTTCGCTCCAAGATCAGAATCCGCGATGGGCGGGCCAAGCCCATTGACCTGCTGGCCAAGTACATCAGTGCCGAGGACGAGGACGATGATCTTGCCGTGGAGATGCACGAGCCCTACACCTTCCTCAGTGGCCTCACGGTGGCAGACCTGGAGGACCTGCTCGAGGACATCCAGGTGTACATGGAACTGGAGCAGGGCAAGAACGTGGATTTCTGGCGGGACATGACAACCATCACAGAGGATGAGATCGCCAAACTCCGAAAGCTGGAGGCCTCCGGCAAGGGCCCAGGTGAGCGTCGTGAGGGCGTCAACGCCTCGGTCAGCTCCGACGTCCAGTCAGTGTTCCAGGGAAAGACATACAACCAGCTGCAAGTCATCTTCCAGGGCATCGAGGGCAAGATCCGAGCTGGCGGCCCCAACCTGGACATGGGCTACTGGGAGAGCCTGCTGCAGCAGTTGCGTGCACACATGGCCAGGGCCAGGCTCCGTGAGCGCCACCAAGATGTTCTCAGACAGAAGCTGTTCAAACTGAAGCAGGAGCAGGGTGTGGAGAGCGAGCCGCTCTTCCCCATCCTCAAGTCAGAGCCCGCAGCCCCCCACAGCCCCGAACCTGAGGAGCAGCCTCCCAGCCCCGGGACTTCAGTGGATCCCGTGGACCCCGTGGAACCCGAGGAGGCCACAGCAGCAGGGGAGGCAGAGGGCGAGGCAGAGGGCGAGGCGGTGCTGATGGAGGAGGACCTGATCCAGCAGAGCCTGGCCGACTACGACGCCGGCCGCTACAGCCCGCGGCTGCTCACAGTACACGAGCTGCCTCTGGACGCGCATGTGCTGGAGTCGCACGAGGACCAGCAGCACCTGCAGCTGTCTCGCCAGCAGCTTCAGGCCACAGGTGATGCGAGCGAGAGCGCCGAAGACATCTTCTTCCGGCGTGCGAGGGAGGGCATGGGGCAGGACGAGGCGCAGTTCAGCGTGGAGATGCCACTGGGTGGCCGTGCCTACCTGTGGGCCGACAAGTACCGGCCGCGCAAGCCGCGCTTCTTCAACCGCGTGCATACGGGCTTCGAGTGGAACAAGTACAACCAGACGCATTATGACTTCGACAACCCTCCACCCAAAACTGTGCAGGGCTACAAATTCAACATCTTCTACCCGGACCTCATCCGGAAGCGCGCCACCCCCGAGTACTTCCTGGAGGCCTGTGCGGACAACCGGGACTTTGCCATCCTGCGCTTCCACGCAGGCCCGCCCTACGAGGACATCGCCTTCAAGATTGTCAGTCGCGAGTGGGAGTACTCACACCGCCACGGCTTCCGCTGCCAGTTCGCCAATGGAATCTTCCAGCTCTGGTTCCACTTCAAGCGCTACCGATACCGCCGGTGACGCCTGTGGGCTTGCCCGCCCCGCCAGCCTGGCCCCTGGACAGCTCTCGGGTGGGAAGGCTGAGAGGACCAGCTCTGGCCTTCCCTCACCAGCATGGTGCCAGCCACAGCCCCTCTGGCAGATCCCTGCCTGTCTGGAAAGAATTTTGAACTGTTTGGAAAGACTGTTTGTTTAAGGTGGCAGAAATGTCTTGTTTTCACGGACTTGTTCAACCATGGAGCCCCATGTGGTTTTGATATATTTAATAGAAAGCTTAGTAAATAAATAAATAAATAAATAAATAAATAAATAAATAAAAGGCCTAACAGACTGGACCTAACATGATCTATCTATCTGTTGAATTGAAGAAACACACTTAACCATCAAGGATAGAAATCACTTCTGGGTAAAAAGGTAGAAATGGTATTCCAAGTAAATGGGCATAAGAAGCAAGCAGGTGTAACCATTTTAGTACCTAACAAAAAACCTTCAAAACAAAACTAATGAGAAGAGATAGGGAAGGACATTAAGTATTCATAAAAGAAAAAATCTACAAGAATATTGCAATTCTAAACATTTAAGTTCCAAACACAAGGGCCCCCAAGTTCATGAGACAAACACTAATACAGTTAAATCACATATTGACCATGTCTTAGTTAGGCTTTTTATTGCTATGAAGAGACACCATGACCACAGTAACTCTTATAAAAGAAAACACTTTATTGCTGCTGGCTTATAGTTCAGAGTCCATTATCATCATGGCAGGTAGACATGGTGCTGGAGAAGGAGCTGGAAGTTCTACATCTGGATCAGCAGGTAGCAGAAAGAGACAGTAAGCCACTAGGCCTAGCTTGAGCTTCTAAAACTTCAATGCTTACTCCCAGTGACACTCTTCCTCCAACAAAACAACACCTACTCCTATAAGGTCTCCCCTCCTAATGGTACCACTCCCTGTGGGCCTATAGCCGCCACTTTTATTCAAACCACCATATTCCTATACGTGGCTCCCAAAGGCTTATAGCAATATCATAATGCAAAATGCATTTTGTCCAACTTTTAAAAGTCCCCATAGTCTATAATAATCTCAAGGTCGTTTAAAAGTCCAAAGTTTGTTCCAAGACTCACAGCAATTTCTCAACTATAAAATCAAAACGAAAAAGCAGATCACACGCCCGCGCATGCGCGGCGCGGACCGCCAAATGGGTCGGGACTCTGGCTGGCGCTCAGGGTCTGCCGGTCGCAGGGGTCGGAAGCATCGGAGTCGCAGCCGCAGCCGGGAGCCATGGGCGGAGCAACCGAAGGCGGCGGCGGGAACAGGAGCGGCGCCGCGAAAGAACGCAAGCAAGCGGCGCAGTCGAGGGCGCGGGTCAGATTCAGAAGGAGACCATCAGCAGAGGTCTAGGAGGCGAAGCCGGAGCCTGCGGCCACCCCGACAGCACTCACAGGACCAGTCCTCCCACTCTGACTCAGGTGAGGAGAGGGCACAGGGCTCCCGGGCCCGGAAGCGTCACGGGCGCTCCGCTCCTGGTCTCCAGGGTCATCAGCATCTAACTCCGCTCCCGGAGTCCCGGGACAACTGCCCTGGCCATGAGCCAGCAGCAGAGCCTGCAGGAACGGCTGCGGCTGCGGCTGCGGCTGCGGGAGGAGCGCAAGCAGCAAGAAGAGCTGCTCAAAGCCTTGGAGACGCCTGAGGAGAAGCGTGCGCGGAGACTGGCCAAGAAGGAAGCTAAGGAGCGCAAGAAGCGCGAGAAGATGGGCTGGGGCGAGGAGTACATGGGCTACACCAACACCGACAACCCCTTTGGGGATAACAACCTGCTGGGAACCTTCATCTGGAACAAGGCCTTGGAGAAGAAAGGCATCAACCGCCTGGAAGAAAAGGAGCTTAAGGAGCGCAACAAGAGGATCCAGGAGGAGAACCGGCTGGAGCTGCAGAAGGTGAAGCGGCTGCGGCTGGAGCGGGAGCGGGCGAAGGCCACGCGGGAGCAGGAGCTGGAGCTGCTGCAGCGGGAGAAGGAGGCAGAGCACTTCAAGACCTGGGAGGAGCAGGAGGACAGCTTCCACCTGCGGCAGGCCAAGCTTCGCTCCAAGATCAGAATCCGCGATGGGCGGGCCAAGCCCATTGACCTGCTGGCCAAGTACATCAGTGCCGAGGACGAGGACGATGATCTTGCCGTGGAGATGCACGAGCCCTACACCTTCCTCAGTGGCCTCACGGTGGCAGACCTGGAGGACCTGCTCGAGGACATCCAGGTGTACATGGAACTGGAGCAGGGCAAGAACGTGGATTTCTGGCGGGACATGACAACCATCACAGAGGATGAGATCGCCAAACTCCGAAAGCTGGAGGCCTCCGGCAAGGGCCCAGGTGAGCGTCGTGAGGGCGTCAACGCCTCGGTCAGCTCCGACGTCCAGTCAGTGTTCCAGGGAAAGACATACAACCAGCTGCAAGTCATCTTCCAGGGCATCGAGGGCAAGATCCGAGCTGGCGGCCCCAACCTGGACATGGGCTACTGGGAGAGCCTGCTGCAGCAGTTGCGTGCACACATGGCCAGGGCCAGGCTCCGTGAGCGCCACCAAGATGTTCTCAGACAGAAGCTGTTCAAACTGAAGCAGGAGCAGGGTGTGGAGAGCGAGCCGCTCTTCCCCATCCTCAAGTCAGAGCCCGCAGCCCCCCACAGCCCCGAACCTGAGGAGCAGCCTCCCAGCCCCGGGACTTCAGTGGATCCCGTGGACCCCGTGGAACCCGAGGAGGCCACAGCAGCAGGGGAGGCAGAGGGCGAGGCAGAGGGCGAGGCGGTGCTGATGGAGGAGGACCTGATCCAGCAGAGCCTGGCCGACTACGACGCCGGCCGCTACAGCCCGCGGCTGCTCACAGTACACGAGCTGCCTCTGGACGCGCATGTGCTGGAGTCGCACGAGGACCAGCAGCACCTGCAGCTGTCTCGCCAGCAGCTTCAGGCCACAGGTGATGCGAGCGAGAGCGCCGAAGACATCTTCTTCCGGCGTGCGAGGGAGGGCATGGGGCAGGACGAGGCGCAGTTCAGCGTGGAGATGCCACTGGGTGGCCGTGCCTACCTGTGGGCCGACAAGTACCGGCCGCGCAAGCCGCGCTTCTTCAACCGCGTGCATACGGGCTTCGAGTGGAACAAGTACAACCAGACGCATTATGACTTCGACAACCCTCCACCCAAAACTGTGCAGGGCTACAAATTCAACATCTTCTACCCGGACCTCATCCGGAAGCGCGCCACCCCCGAGTACTTCCTGGAGGCCTGTGCGGACAACCGGGACTTTGCCATCCTGCGCTTCCACGCAGGCCCGCCCTACGAGGACATCGCCTTCAAGATTGTCAGTCGCGAGTGGGAGTACTCACACCGCCACGGCTTCCGCTGCCAGTTCGCCAATGGAATCTTCCAGCTCTGGTTCCACTTCAAGCGCTACCGATACCGCCGGTGACGCCTGTGGGCTTGCCCGCCCCGCCAGCCTGGCCCCTGGACAGCTCTCGGGTGGGAAGGCTGAGAGGACCAGCTCTGGCCTTCCCTCACCAGCATGGTGCCAGCCACAGCCCCTCTGGCAGATCCCTGCCTGTCTGGAAAGAATTTTGAACTGTTTGGAAAGACTGTTTGTTTAAGGTGGCAGAAATGTCTTGTTTTCACGGACTTGTTCAACCATGGAGCCCCATGTGGTTTTGATATATTTAATAGAAAGCTTAGTAAAAAAAAAAAAAAAAAATAAATAAATAAATAAATAAATAAAAGGCCTAACAGACTGGACCTAACATGATCTATCTATCTGTTGAATTGAAGAAACACACTTAACCATCAAGGATAGAAATCACTTCTGGGTAAAAAGGTAGAAATGGTATTCCAAGTAAATGGGCATAAGAAGCAAGCAGGTGTAACCATTTTAGTACCTAACAAAAAACCTTCAAAACAAAACTAATGAGAAGAGATAGGGAAGGACATTAAGTATTCATAAAAGAAAAAATCTACAAGAATATTGCAATTCTAAACATTTAAGTTCCAAACACAAGGGCTCCCAAGTTCATGAGACAAACACTAATACAGTTAAATCACATATTGACCATGTCTTAGTTAGGCTTTTTATTGCTATGAAGAGACACCATGACCACAGTAACTCTTATAAAAGAAAACACTTTATTGCTGCTGGCTTATAGTTCAGAGTCCATTATCATCATGGCAGGTAGACATGGTGCTGGAGAAGGAGCTGGAAGTTCTACATCTGGATCAGCAGGTAGCAGAAAGAGACAGTAAGCCACTAGGCCTAGCTTGAGCTTCTAAAACTTCAATGCTTACTCCCAGTGACACTCTTCCTCCAACAAAACAACACCTACTCCTATAAGGTCTCCCCTCCTAATGGTACCACTCCCTGTGGGCCTATAGCCGCCACTTTTATTCAAACCACCATATTCCTATACGTGGCTCCCAAAGGCTTATAGCAATATCATAATGCAAAATGCATTTTGTCCAACTTTTAAAAGTCCCCATAGTCTATAATAATCTCAAGGTCGTTTAAAAGTCCAAAGTTTGTTCCAAGACTCACAGCAATTTCTCAACTATAAAATCAAAACGAAAAAGCAGATCACACGCCCGCGCATGCGCGGCGCGGACCGCCAAATGGGTCGGGACTCTGGCTGGCGCTCAGGGTCTGCCGGTCGCAGGGGTCGGAAGCATCGGAGTCGCAGCCGCAGCCCGGAGCCATGGGCGGAGCAACCGAAGGCGGCGACGGGAACAGGAGCGGCGCCGCGAAAGAACGCAAGCAAGCGGCGCAGTCGAGGGCGCTGGTCAGATTCAGAAGGAGACCATCAGCAGAGGTCTAGGAGGCGAAGCCGGAGCCTGCGGCCACCCCGACAGCACTCACAGGACCAGTCCTCCCACTCTGACTCAGGTGAGGAGAGGGCACAGGGCTCCCGGGCCCGGAAGCGTCACGGGCGCTCCGCTCCTGGTCTCCAGGGTCATCAGCATCTAACTCCGCTCCCGGAGTCCCGGGACAACTGCCCTGGCCATGAGCCAGTAGCAGAGCCTGCAGGAACGGCTGCGGCTGCGGCTGCGGCTGCGGCTGCGGCTGCGGGAGGAGCGCAAGCAGCAAGAAGAGCTGCTCAAAGCCTTGGAGACGCCTGAGGAGAAGCGTGCGCGGAGACTGGCCAAGAAGGAAGCTAAGGAGCGCAAGAAGCGCGAGAAGATGGGCTGGGGCGAGGAGTACATGGGCTACACCAACACCGACAACCCCTTTGGGGATAACAACCTGCTGGGAACCTTCATCTGGAACAAGGCCTTGGAGAAGAAAGGCATCAACCGCCTGGAAGAAAAGGAGCTTAAGGAGCGCAACAAGAGGATCCAGGAGGAGAACCGGCTGGAGCTGCAGAAGGTGAAGCGGCTGCGGCTGGAGCGGGAGCGGGCGAAGGCCACGCGGGAGCAGGAGCTGGAGCTGCTGCAGCGGGAGAAGGAGGCAGAGCACTTCAAGACCTGGGAGGAGCAGGAGGACAGCTTCCACCTGCGGCAGGCCAAGCTTCGCTCCAAGATCAGAATCCGCGATGGGCGGGCCAAGCCCATTGACCTGCTGGCCAAGTACATCAGTGCCGAGGACGAGGACGATGATCTTGCCGTGGAGATGCACGAGCCCTACACCTTCCTCAGTGGCCTCACGGTGGCAGACCTGGAGGACCTGCTCGAGGACATCCAGGTGTACATGGAACTGGAGCAGGGCAAGAACGTGGATTTCTGGCGGGACATGACAACCATCACAGAGGATGAGATCGCCAAACTCCGAAAGCTGGAGGCCTCCGGCAAGGGCCCAGGTGAGCGTCGTGAGGGCGTCAACGCCTCGGTCAGCTCCGACGTCCAGTCAGTGTTCCAGGGAAAGACATACAACCAGCTGCAAGTCATCTTCCAGGGCATCGAGGGCAAGATCCGAGCTGGCGGCCCCAACCTGGACATGGGCTACTGGGAGAGCCTGCTGCAGCAGTTGCGTGCACACATGGCCAGGGCCAGGCTCCGTGAGCGCCACCAAGATGTTCTCAGACAGAAGCTGTTCAAACTGAAGCAGGAGCAGGGTGTGGAGAGCGAGCCGCTCTTCCCCATCCTCAAGTCAGAGCCCGCAGCCCCCCACAGCCCCGAACCTGAGGAGCAGCCTCCCAGCCCCGGGACTTCAGTGGATCCCGTGGACCCCGTGGAACCCGAGGAGGCCACAGCAGCAGGGGAGGCAGAGGGCGAGGCAGAGGGCGAGGCGGTGCTGATGGAGGAGGACCTGATCCAGCAGAGCCTGGCCGACTACGACGCCGGCCGCTACAGCCCGCGGCTGCTCACAGTACACGAGCTGCCTCTGGACGCGCATGTGCTGGAGTCGCACGAGGACCAGCAGCACCTGCAGCTGTCTCGCCAGCAGCTTCAGGCCACAGGTGATGCGAGCGCGAGCGAGAGCGCCGAAGACATCTTCTTCCGGCGTGCGAGGGAGGGCATGGGGCAGGACGAGGCGCAGTTCAGCGTGGAGATGCCACTGGGTGGCCGTGCCTACCTGTGGGCCGACAAGTACCGGCCGCGCAAGCCGCGCTTCTTCAACCGCGTGCATACGGGCTTCGAGTGGAACAAGTACAACCAGACGCATTATGACTTCGACAACCCTCCACCCAAAACTGTGCAGGGCTACACATTCAACATCTTCTACCCGGACCTCATCCGGAAGCGCGCCACCCCCGAGTACTTCCTGGAGGCCTGTGCGGACAACCGGGACTTTGCCATCCTGCGCTTCCACGCAGGCCCGCCCTACGAGGACATCGCCTTCAAGATTGTCAGTCGCGAGTGGGAGTACTCACACCGCCACGGCTTCCGCTGCCAGTTCGCCAATGGAATCTTCCAGCTCTGGTTCCACTTCAAGCGCTACCGATACCGCCGGTGACGCCTGTGGGCTTGCCCGCCCCGCCAGCCTGGCCCCTGGACAGCTCTCGGGTGGGAAGGCTGAGAGGACCAGCTCTGGCCTTCCCTCACCAGCATGGTGCCAGCCACAGCCCCTCTGGCAGATCCCTGCCTGTCTGGAAAGAATTTTGAACTGTTTGGAAAGACTGTTTGTTTAAGGTGGCAGAAATGTCTTGTTTTCACGGACTTGTTCAACCATGGAGCCCCATGTGGTTTTGATATATTTAATAGAAAGCTTAGTAAATAAATAAATAAATAAATAAATAAATAAATAAATAAATAAAAGGCCTAACAGACTGGACCTAACATGATCTATCTATCTGTTGAATTGAAGAAACACACTTAACCATCAAGGATAGAAATCACTTCTGGGTAAAAAGGTAGAAATGGTATTCCAAGTAAATGGGCATAAGAAGCAAGCAGGTGTAACCATTTTAGTACCTAACAAAAAACCTTCAAAACAAAACTAATGAGAAGAGATAGGGAAGGACATTAAGTATTCATAAAAGAAAAAATCTACAAGAATATTGCAATTCTAAACATTTAAGTTCCAAACACAAGGGCCCCCAAGTTCATGAGACAAACACTAATACAGTTAAATCACATATTGACCATGTCTTAGTTAGGCTTTTTATTGCTATGAAGAGACACCATGACCACAGTAACTCTTATAAAAGAAAACACTTTATTGCTGCTGGCTTATAGTTCAGAGTCCATTATCATCATGGCAGGTAGACATGGTGCTGGAGAAGGAGCTGGAAGTTCTACATCTGGATCAGCAGGTAGCAGAAAGAGACAGTAAGCCACTAGGCCTAGCTTGAGCTTCTAAAACTTCAATGCTTACTCCCAGTGACACTCTTCCTCCAACAAAACAACACCTACTCCTATAAGGTCTCCCCTCCTAATGGTACCACTCCCTGTGGGCCTATAGCCGCCACTTTTATTCAAACCACCATATTCCTATACGTGGCTCCCAAAGGCTTATAGCAATATCATAATGCAAAATGCATTTTGTCCAACTTTTAAAAGTCCCCATAGTCTATAATAATCTCAAGGTCGTTTAAAAGTCCAAAGTTTGTTCCAAGACTCACAGCAATTTCTCAACTATAAAATCAAAACGAAAAAGCAGATCACACGCCCGCGCATGCGCGGCGCGGACCGCCAAATGGGTCGGGACTCTGGCTGGCGCTCAGGGTCTGCCGGTCGCAGGGGTCGGAAGCATCGGAGTCGCAGCCGCAGCCGGGAGCCATGGGCGGAGCAACCGAAGGCGGCGACGGGAACAGGAGCGGCGCCGCGAAAGAACGCAAGCAAGCGGCGCAGTCGAGGGCGCGGGTCAGATTCAGAAGGAGACCATCAGCAGAGGTCTAGGAGGCGAAGCCGGAGCCTGCGGCCACCCCGACAGCACTCACAGGACCAGTCCTCCCACTCTGACTCAGGTGAGGAGAGGGCACAGGGCTCCCGGGCCCGGAAGCGTCACGGGCGCTCCGCTCCTGGTCTCCAGGGTCATCAGCATCTAACTCCGCTCCCGGAGTCCCGGGACAACTGCCCTGGCCATGAGCCAGCAGCAGAGCCTGCAGGAACGGCTGCGGCTGCGGCTGCGGCTGCGGGAGGAGCGCAAGCAGCAAGAAGAGCTGCTCAAAGCCTTGGAGACGCCTGAGGAGAAGCGTGCGCGGAGACTGGCCAAGAAGGAAGCTAAGGAGCGCAAGAAGCGCGAGAAGATGGGCTGGGGCGAGGAGTACATGGGCTACACCAACACCGACAACCCCTTTGGGGATAACAACCTGCTGGGAACCTTCATCTGGAACAAGGCCTTGGAGAAGAAAGGCATCAACCGCCTGGAAGAAAAGGAGCTTAAGGAGCGCAACAAGAGGATCCAGGAGGAGAACCGGCTGGAGCTGCAGAAGGTGAAGCGGCTGCGGCTGGAGCGGGAGCGGGCGAAGGCCACGCGGGAGCAGGAGCTGGAGCTGCTGCAGCGGGAGAAGGAGGCAGAGCACTTCAAGACCTGGGAGGAGCAGGAGGACAGCTTCCACCTGCGGCAGGCCAAGCTTCGCTCCAAGATCAGAATCCGCGATGGGCGGGCCAAGCCCATTGACCTGCTGGCCAAGTACATCAGTGCCGAGGACGAGGACGATGATCTTGCCGTGGAGATGCACGAGCCCTACACCTTCCTCAGTGGCCTCACGGTGGCAGACCTGGAGGACCTGCTCGAGGACATCCAGGTGTACATGGAACTGGAGCAGGGCAAGAACGTGGATTTCTGGCGGGACATGACAACCATCACAGAGGATGAGATCGCCAAACTCCGAAAGCTGGAGGCCT
This sequence comes from Micromys minutus, assembly GCF_963924665.1. Lineage (NCBI taxonomy): Eukaryota > Metazoa > Chordata > Mammalia > Rodentia > Muridae > Micromys > Micromys minutus. Next base: position 70,828,337 of record NC_137976.1, read on the forward strand.
CCGGCAAGGGCCCAGGTGAGCGTCGTGAGGGCGTCAACGCCTCGGTCAGCTCCGACGTCCAGTCAGTGTTCCAGGGAAAGACATACAACCAGCTGCAAGTCATCTTCCAGGGCATCGAGGGCAAGATCCGAGCTGGCGGCCCCAACCTGGACATGGGCTACTGGGAGAGCCTGCTGCAGCAGTTGCGTGCACACATGGCCAGGGCCAGGCTCCGTGAGCGCCACCAAGATGTTCTCAGACAGAAGCTGTTCAAACTGAAGCAGGAGCAGGGTGTGGAGAGCGAGCCGCTCTTCCCCATCCTCAAGTCAGAGCCCGCAGCCCCCCACAGCCCCGAACCTGAGGAGCAGCCTCCCAGCCCCGGGACTTCAGTGGATCCCGTGGACCCCGTGGAACCCGAGGAGGCCACAGCAGCAGGGGAGGCAGAGGGCGAGGCAGAGGGCGAGGCGGTGCTGATGGAGGAGGACCTGATCCAGCAGAGCCTGGCCGACTACGACGCCGGCCGCTACAGCCCGCGGCTGCTCACAGTACACGAGCTGCCTCTGGACGCGCATGTGCTGGAGTCGCACGAGGACCAGCAGCACCTGCAGCTGTCTCGCCAGCAGCTTCAGGCCACAGGTGATGCGAGCGCGAGCGAGAGCGCCGAAGACATCTTCTTCCGGCGTGCGAGGGAGGGCATGGGGCAGGACGAGGCGCAGTTCAGCGTGGAGATGCCACTGGGTGGCCGTGCCTACCTGTGGGCCGACAAGTACCGGCCGCGCAAGCCGCGCTTCTTCAACCGCGTGCATACGGGCTTCGAGTGGAACAAGTACAACCAGACGCATTATGACTTCGACAACCCTCCACCCAAAACTGTGCAGGGCTACACATTCAACATCTTCTACCCGGACCTCATCCGGAAGCGCGCCACCCCCGAGTACTTCCTGGAGGCCTGTGCGGACAACCGGGACTTTGCCATCCTGCGCTTCCACGCAGGCCCGCCCTACGAGGACATCGCCTTCAAGATTGTCAGTCGCGAGTGGGAGTACTCACACCGCCACGGCTTCCGCTGCCAGTTCGCCAATGGAATCTTCCAGCTCTGGTTCCACTTCAAGCGCTACCGATACCGCCGGTGACGCCTGTGGGCTTGCCCGCCCCGCCAGCCTGGCCCCTGGACAGCTCTCGGGTGGGAAGGCTGAGAGGACCAGCTCTGGCCTTCCCTCACCAGCATGGTGCCAGCCACAGCCCCTCTGGCAGATCCCTGCCTGTCTGGAAAGAATTTTGAACTGTTTGGAAAGACTGTTTGTTTAAGGTGGCAGAAATGTCTTGTTTTCACGGACTTGTTCAACCATGGAGCCCCATGTGGTTTTGATATATTTAATAGAAAGCTTAGTAAATAAATAAATAAATAAATAAATAAATAAATAAATAAATAAAAGGCCTAACAGACTGGACCTAACATGATCTATCTATCTGTTGAATTGAAGAAACACACTTAACCATCAAGGATAGAAATCACTTCTGGGTAAAAAGGTAGAAATGGTATTCCAAGTAAATGGGCATAAGAAGCAAGCAGGTGTAACCATTTTAGTACCTAACAAAAAACCTTCAAAACAAAACTAATGAGAAGAGATAGGGAAGGACATTAAGTATTCATAAAAGAAAAAATCTACAAGAATATTGCAATTCTAAACATTTAAGTTCCAAACACAAGGGCCCCCAAGTTCATGAGACAAACACTAATACAGTTAAATCACATATTGACCATGTCTTAGTTAGGCTTTTTATTGCTATGAAGAGACACCATGACCACAGTAACTCTTATAAAAGAAAACACTTTATTGCTGCTGGCTTATAGTTCAGAGTCCATTATCATCATGGCAGGTAGACATGGTGCTGGAGAAGGAGCTGGAAGTTCTACATCTGGATCAGCAGGTAGCAGAAAGAGACAGTAAGCCACTAGGCCTAGCTTGAGCTTCTAAAACTTCAATGCTTACTCCCAGTGACACTCTTCCTCCAACAAAACAACACCTACTCCTATAAGGTCTCCCCTCCTAATGGTACCACTCCCTGTGGGCCTATAGCCGCCACTTTTATTCAAACCACCATATTCCTATACGTGGCTCCCAAAGGCTTATAGCAATATCATAATGCAAAATGCATTTTGTCCAACTTTTAAAAGTCCCCATAGTCTATAATAATCTCAAGGTCGTTTAAAAGTCCAAAGTTTGTTCCAAGACTCACAGCAATTTCTCAACTATAAAATCAAAACGAAAAAGCAGATCACACGCCCGCGCATGCGCGGCGCGGACCGCCAAATGGGTCGGGACTCTGGCTGGCGCTCAGGGTCTGCCGGTCGCAGGGGTCGGAAGCATCGGAGTCGCAGCCGCAGCCGGGAGCCATGGGCGGAGCAACCGAAGGCGGCGACGGGAACAGGAGCGGCCCCGCGAAAGAACGCAAGCAAGCGGCGCAGTCGAGGGCGCGGGTCAGATTCAGAAGGAGACCATCAGCAGAGGTCTAGGAGGCGAAGCCGGAGCCTGCGGCCACCCCGACAGCACTCACAGGACCAGTCCTCCCACTCTGACTCAGGTGAGGAGAGGGCACAGGGCTCCCGGGCCCGGAAGCGTCACGGGCGCTCCGCTCCTGGTCTCCAGGGTCATCAGCATCTAACTCCGCTCCCGGAGTCCCGGGACAACTGCCCTGGCCATGAGCCAGCAGCAGAGCCTGCAGGAACGGCTGCGGCTGCGGCTGCGGCTGCGGCTGCGGGAGGAGCGCAAGCAGCAAGAAGAGCTGCTCAAAGCCTTGGAGACGCCTGAGGAGAAGCGTGCGCGGAGACTGGCCAAGAAGGAAGCTAAGGAGCGCAAGAAGCGCGAGAAGATGGGCTGGGGCGAGGAGTACATGGGCTACACCAACACCGACAACCCCTTTGGGGATAACAACCTGCTGGGAACCTTCATCTGGAACAAGGCCTTGGAGAAGAAAGGCATCAACCGCCTGGAAGAAAAGGAGCTTAAGGAGCGCAACAAGAGGATCCAGGAGGAGAACCGGCTGGAGCTGCAGAAGGTGAAGCGGCTGCGGCTGGAGCGGGAGCGGGCGAAGGCCACGCGGGAGCAGGAGCTGGAGCTGCTGCAGCGGGAGAAGGAGGCAGAGCACTTCAAGACCTGGGAGGAGCAGGAGGACAGCTTCCACCTGCGGCAGGCCAAGCTTCGCTCCAAGATCAGAATCCGCGATGGGCGGGCCAAGCCCATTGACCTGCTGGCCAAGTACATCAGTGCCGAGGACGAGGACGATGATCTTGCCGTGGAGATGCACGAGCCCTACACCTTCCTCAGTGGCCTCACGGTGGCAGACCTGGAGGACCTGCTCGAGGACATCCAGGTGTACATGGAACTGGAGCAGGGCAAGAACGTGGATTTCTGGCGGGACATGACAACCATCACAGAGGATGAGATCGCCAAACTCCGAAAGCTGGAGGCCTCCGGCAAGGGCCCAGGTGAGCGTCGTGAGGGCGTCAACGCCTCGGTCAGCTCCGACGTCCAGTCAGTGTTCCAGGGAAAGACATACAACCAGCTGCAAGTCATCTTCCAGGGCATCGAGGGCAAGATCCGAGCTGGCGGCCCCAACCTGGACATGGGCTACTGGGAGAGCCTGCTGCAGCAGTTGCGTGCACACATGGCCAGGGCCAGGCTCCGTGAGCGCCACCAAGATGTTCTCAGACAGAAGCTGTTCAAACTGAAGCAGGAGCAGGGTGTGGAGAGCGAGCCGCTCTTCCCCATCCTCAAGTCAGAGCCCGCAGCCCCCCACAGCCCCGAACCTGAGGAGCAGCCTCCCAGCCCCGGGACTTCAGTGGATCCCGTGGACCCCGTGGAACCCGAGGAGGCCACAGCAGCAGGGGAGGCAGAGGGCGAGGCAGAGGGCGAGGCGGTGCTGATGGAGGAGGACCTGATCCAGCAGAGCCTGGCCGACTACGACGCCGGCCGCTACAGCCCGCGGCTGCTCACAGTACACGAGCTGCCTCTGGACGCGCATGTGCTGGAGTCGCACGAGGACCAGCAGCACCTGCAGCTGTCTCGCCAGCAGCTTCAGGCCACAGGTGATGCGAGCGCGAGCGAGAGCGCCGAAGACATCTTCTTCCGGCGTGCGAGGGAGGGCATGGGGCAGGACGAGGCGCAGTTCAGCGTGGAGATGCCACTGGGTGGCCGTGCCTACCTGTGGGCCGACAAGTACCGGCCGCGCAAGCCGCGCTTCTTCAACCGCGTGCATACGGGCTTCGAGTGGAACAAGTACAACCAGACGCATTATGACTTCGACAACCCTCCACCCAAAACTGTGCAGGGCTACACATTCAACATCTTCTACACGGACCTCATCCGGAAGCGCGCCACCCCCGAGTACTTCCTGGAGGCCTGTGCGGACAACCGGGACTTTGCCATCCTGCGCTTCCACGCAGGCCCGCCCTACGAGGACATCGCCTTCAAGATTGTCAGTCGCGAGTGGGAGTACTCACACCGCCACGGCTTCCGCTGCCAGTTCGCCAATGGAATCTTCCAGCTCTGGTTCCACTTCAAGCGCTACCGATACCGCCGGTGACGCCTGTGGGCTTGCCCGCCCCGCCAGCCTGGCCCCTGGACAGCTCTCGGGTGGGAAGGCTGAGAGGACCAGCTCTGGCCTTCCCTCACCAGCATGGTGCCAGCCACAGCCCCTCTGGCAGATCCCTGCCTGTCTGGAAAGAATTTTGAACTGTTTGGAAAGACTGTTTGTTTAAGGTGGCAGAAATGTCTTGTTTTCACGGACTTGTTCAACCATGGAGCCCCATGTGGTTTTGATATATTTAATAGAAAGCTTAGTAAAAAATAAATAAATAAATAAATAAATAAATAAATAAATAAAAGGCCTAACAGACTGGACCTAACATGATCTATCTATCTGTTGAATTGAAGAAACACACTTAACCATCAAGGATAGAAATCACTTCTGGGTAAAAAGGTAGAAATGGTATTCCAAGTAAATGGGCATAAGAAGCAAGCAGGTGTAACCATTTTAGTACCTAACAAAAAACCTTCAAAACAAAACTAATGAGAAGAGATAGGGAAGGACATTAAGTATTCATAAAAGAAAAAATCTACAAGAATATTGCAATTCTAAACATTTAAGTTCCAAACACAAGGGCCCCCAAGTTCATGAGACAAACACTAATACAGTTAAATCACATATTGACCATGTCTTAGTTAGGCTTTTTATTGCTATGAAGAGACACCATGACCACAGTAACTCTTATAAAAGAAAACACTTTATTGCTGCTGGCTTATAGTTCAGAGTCCATTATCATCATGGCAGGTAGACATGGTGCTGGAGAAGGAGCTGGAAGTTCTACATCTGGATCAGCAGGTAGCAGAAAGAGACAGTAAGCCACTAGGCCTAGCTTGAGCTTCTAAAACTTCAATGCTTACTCCCAGTGACACTCTTCCTCCAACAAAACAACACCTACTCCTATAAGGTCTCCCCTCCTAATGGTACCACTCCCTGTGGGCCTATAGCCGCCACTTTTATTCAAACCACCATATTCCTATACGTGGCTCCCAAAGGCTTATAGCAATATCATAATGCAAAATGCATTTTGTCCAACTTTTAAAAGTCCCCATAGTCTATAATAATCTCAAGGTCGTTTAAAAGTCCAAAGTTTGTTCCAAGACTCACAGCAATTTCTCAACTATAAAATCAAAACGAAAAAGCAGATCACACGCCCGCGCATGCGCGGCGCGGACCGCCAAATGGGTCGGGACTCTGGCTGGCGCTCAGGGTCTGCCGGTCGCAGGGGTCGGAAGCATCGGAGTCGCAGCCGCAGCCGGGAGCCATGGGCGGAGCAACCGAAGGCGGCGACGGGAACAGGAGCGGCCCCGCGAAAGAACGCAAGCAAGCGGCGCAGTCGAGGGCGCGGGTCAGATTCAGAAGGAGACCATCAGCAGAGGTCTAGGAGGCGAAGCCGGAGCCTGCGGCCACCCCGACAGCACTCACAGGACCAGTCCTCCCACTCTGACTCAGGTGAGGAGAGGGCACAGGGCTCCCGGGCCCGGAAGCGTCACGGGCGCTCCGCTCCTGGTCTCCAGGGTCATCAGCATCTAACTCCGACTCCCCAAGACGCTCCCGGAGTCCCGGGGCAACTGCCCTGGCCATGAGCCAGCAGCAGAGCCTGCAGGAACGGCTGCGGCTGCGGCTGCGGCTGCGGCTGCGGGAGGAGCGCAAGCAGCAAGAAGAGCTGCTCAAAGCCTTGGAGACGCCTGAGGAGAAGCGTGCGCGGAGACTGGCCAAGAAGGAAGCTAAGGAGCGCAAGAAGCGGGAGAAGATGGGCTGGGGCGAGGAGTACATGGGCTACACCAACACCTACAACCCCTTTGGGGATAACAACCTGCTGGGAACCTTCATCTGGAACAAGGCCTTGGAGAAGAAAGGCATCAACCACCTGGAAGAAAAGGAGCTTAAGGAGCGCAACAAGAGGATCCAGGAGGAGAACCGGCTGGAGCTGCAGAAGGTGAAGCGGCTGCGGCTGGAGCGGGAGCGGGCGAAGGCCACGCGGGAGCAGGAGCTGGAGCTGCTGCAGCGGGAGAAGGAGGCAGAGCACTTCAAGACCTGGGAGGAGCAGGAGGACAGCTTCCACCTGCGGCAGGCCAAGCTTCGCTCCAAGATCAGAATCCGCGATGGGCGGGCCAAGCCCATTGACCTGCTGGCCAAGTACATCAGTGCCGAGGACGAGGACGATGATCTTGCCGTGGAGATGCACGAGCCCTACACCTTCCTCAGTGGCCTCACGGTGGCAGACCTGGAGGACCTGCTCGAGGACATCCAGGTGTACATGGAACTGGAGCAGGGCAAGAACGTGGATTTCTGGCGGGACATGACAACCATCACAGAGGATGAGATCGCCAAACTCCGAAAGCTGGAGGCCTCCGGCAAGGGCCCAGGTGAGCGTCGTGAGGGCGTCAACGCCTCGGTCAGCTCCGACGTCCAGTCAGTGTTCCAGGGAAAGACATACAACCAGCTGCAAGTCATCTTCCAGGGCATCGAGGGCAAGATCCGAGCTGGCGGCCCCAACCTGGACATGGGCTACTGGGAGAGCCTGCTGCAGCAGTTGCGTGCACACATGGCCAGGGCCAGGCTCCGTGAGCGCCACCAAGATGTTCTCAGACAGAAGCTGTTCAAACTGAAGCAGGAGCAGGGTGTGGAGAGCGAGCCGCTCTTCCCCATCCTCAAGTCAGAGCCCGCAGCCCCCCACAGCCCCGAACCTGAGGAGCAGCCTCCCAGCCCCGGGACTTCAGTGGATCCCGTGGACCCCGTGGAACCCGAGGAGGCCACAGCAGCAGGGGAGGCAGAGGGCGAGGCAGAGGGCGAGGCGGTGCTGATGGAGGAGGACCTGATCCAGCAGAGCCTGGCCGACTACGACGCCGGCCGCTACAGCCCGCGGCTGCTCACAGTACACGAGCTTGCCTCTGGACGCGCATGTGCTGGAGTCGCACTAGGACCAGCAGCACCTGCAGCTGTCTCGCCAGCAGCTTCAGGCCACAGGTGATGCGAGCGAGAGCGCCGAAGACATCTTCTTCCGGCGTGCGAGGGAGGGCATGGGGCAGGACGAGGCGCAGTTCAGCGTGGAGATGCCACTGGGTGGCCTTGCCTACCTGTGGGCCAACAAGTACCGGCCGCGCAAGCCGCGCTTCTTCAACCGCGTGCATACGGGCTTCGAGTGGAACAAGTACAACCAGACGCATTATGACTTCGACAACCCTCCACCCAAAACTGTGCAGGGCTACAAATTCAACATCTTCTACCCGGACCTCATCCGGAAGCGCGCCACCCCCGAGTACTTCCTGGAGGCCTGTGCGGACAACCGGGACTTTGCCATCCTGCGCTTCCACGCAGGCCCGCCCTACGAGGACATCGCCTTCAAGATTGTCAGTCGCGAGTGGGAGTACTCACACCGCCACGGCTTCCGCTGCCAGTTCGCCAATGGAATCTTCCAGCTCTGGTTCCACTTCAAGCGCTACCGATACCGCCGGTGACGCCTGTGGGCTTGCCCGCCCCGCCAGCCTGGCCCCTGGACAGCTCTCGGGTGGGAAGGCTGAGAGGACCAGCTCTGGCCTTCCCTCACCAGCATGGTGCCAGCCACAGCCCCTCTGGCAGATCCCTGCCTGTCTGGAAAGAATTTTGAACTGTTTGGAAAGACTGTTTGTTTAAGGTGACAGAAATGTCTTGTTTTCACGGACTTGTTCAACCATGGAGCCCCATGTGGTTTTGACATATTTAATAGAAAGCTTAGTAAAAAATAAATAAATAAATAAATAAATAAATAAATAAATAAATAAAAGGCCTAACAGACTGGACCTAACATGATCTATCTATCTGTTGAATTGAAGAAACACACTTAACCATCAAGGATAGAAATCACTTCTGGGTAAAAAGGTAGAAATGGTATTCCAAGTAAATGGGCATAAGAAGCAAGCAGGTGTAACCATTTTAGTACCTAACAAAAAACCTTCAAAACAAAACTAATGAGAAGAGATAGGGAAGGACATTAAGTATTCATAAAAGAAAAAATCTACAAGAATATTGCAATTCTAAACATTTAAGTTCCAAACACAAGGGCCCCCAAGTTCATGAGACAAACACTAATACAGTTAAATCACATATTGACCATGTCTTAGTTAGGCTTTTTATTGCTATGAAGAGACACCATGACCACAGTAACTCTTATAAAAGAAAACACTTTATTGCTGCTGGCTTATAGTTCAGAGTCCATTATCATCATGGCAGGTAGACATGGTGCTGGAGAAGGAGCTGGAAGTTCTACATCTGGATCAGCAGGTAGCAGAAAGAGACAGTAAGCCACTAGGCCTAGCTTGAGCTTCTAAAACTTCAATGCTTACTCCCAGTGACACTCTTCCTCCAACAAAACAACACCTACTCCTATAAGGTCTCCCCTCCTAATGGTACCACTCCCTGTGGGCCTATAGCCGCCACTTTTATTCAAACCACCATATTCCTATACGTGGCTCCCAAAGGCTTATAGCAATATCATAATGCAAAATGCATTTTGTCCAACTTTTAAAAGTCCCCATAGTCTATAATAATCTCAAGGTCGTTTAAAAGTCCAAAGTTTGTTCCAAGACTCACAGCAATTTCTCAACTATAAAATCAAAACGAAAAAGCAGATCACACGCCCGCGCATGCGCGGCGCGGACCGCCAAATGGGTCGGGACTCTGGCTGGCGCTCAGGGTCTGCCGGTCGCAGGGGTCGGAAGCATCGGAGTCGCAGCCGCAGCCGGGAGCCATGGGCGGAGCAACCGAAGGCGGCGACGGGAACAGGAGCGGCGCCGCGAAAGAACGCAAGCAAGCGGCGCAGTCGAGGGCGCTGGTCAGATTCAGAAGGAGACCATCAGCAGAGGTCTAGGAGGCGAAGCCGGAGCCTGCGGCCACCCCGACAGCACTCACAGGACCAGTCCTCCCACTCTGACTCAGGTGAGGAGAGGGCACAGGGCTCCCGGGCCCGGAAGCGTCACGGGCGCTCCGCTCCTGGTCTCCAGGGTCATCAGCATCTAACTCCGCTCCCGGAGTCCCGGGACAACTGCCCTGGCCATGAGCCAGCAGCAGAGCCTGCAGGAACGGCTGCGGCTGCGGCTGCGGCTGCGGGAGGAGCGCAAGCAGCAAGAAGAGCTGCTCAAAGCCTTGGAGACGCCTGAGGAGAAGCGTGCGCGGAGACTGGCCAAGAAGGAAGCTAAGGAGCGCAAGAAGCGCGAGAAGATGGGCTGGGGCGAGGAATACATGGGCTACACCAACACCGACAACCCCTTTGGGGATAACAACCTGCTGGGAACCTTCATCTGGAACAAGGCCTTGGAGAAGAAAGGCATCAACCGCCTGGAAGAAAAGGAGCTTAAGGAGCGCAACAAGAGGATCCAGGAGGAGAACCGGCTGGAGCTGCAGAAGGTGAAGCGGCTGCGGCTGGAGCGGGAGCGGGCGAAGGCCACGCGGGAGCAGGAGCTGGAGCTGCTGCAGCGGGAGAAGGAGGCAGAGCACTTCAAGACCTGGGAGGAGCAGGAGGACAGCTTCCACCTGCGGCAGGCCAAGCTTCGCTCCAAGATCAGAATCCGCGATGGGCGGGCCAAGCCCATTGACCTGCTGGCCAAGTACAGCAGTGCCGAGGACGAGGACGATGATCTTGCCGTGGAGATGCACGAGCCCTACACCTTCCTCAGTGGCCTCACGGTGGCAGACCTGGAGGACCTGCTCGAGGACATCCAGGTGTACATGGAACTGGAGCAGGGCAAGAACGTGGATTTCTGGCGGGACATGACAACCATCACAGAGGATGAGATCGCCAAACTCCGAAAGCTGGAGGCCTCCGGCAAGGGCCCAGGTGAGCGTCGTGAGGGCGTCAACGCCTCGGTCAGCTCCGACGTCCAGTCAGTGTTCCAGGGAAAGACATACAACCAGCTGCAAGTCATCTTCCAGGGCATCGAGGGCAAGATCCGAGCTGGCGGCCCCAACCTGGACATGGGCTACTGGGAGAGCCTGCTGCAGCAGTTGCGTGCACACATGGCCAGGGCCAGGCTCCGTGAGCGCCACCAAGATGTTCTCAGACAGAAGCTGTTCAAACTGAAGCAGGAGCAGGGTGTGGAGAGCGAGCCGCTCTTCCCCATCCTCAAGTCAGAGCCCGCAGCCCCCCACAGCCCCGAACCTGAGGAGCAGCCTCCCAGCCCCGGGACTTCAGTGGATCCCGTGGACCCCGTGGAACCCGAGGAGGCCACAGCAGCAGGGGAGGCAGAGGGCGAGGCAGAGGGCGAGGCGGTGCTGATGGAGGAGGACCTGATCCAGCAGAGCCTGGCCGACTACGACGCCGGCCGCTACAGCCCGCGGCTGCTCACAGTACACGAGCTGCCTCTGGACGCGCATGTGCTGGAGTCGCACGAGGACCAGCAGCACCTGCAGCTGTCTCGCCAGCAGCTTCAGGCCACAGGTGATGCGAGCGCGAGCGAGAGCGCCGAAGACATCTTCTTCCGGCGTGCGAGGGAGGGCATGGGGCAGGACGAGGCGCAGTTCAGCGTGGAGATGCCACTGGGTGGCCGTGCCTACCTGTGGGCCGACAAGTACCGGCCGCGCAAGCCGCGCTTCTTCAACCGCGTGCATACGGGCTTCGAGTGGAACAAGTACAACCAGACGCATTATGACTTCGACAACCCTCCACCCAAAACTGTGCAGGGCTACAAATTCAACATCTTCTACCCGGACCTCATCCGGAAGCGCGCCACCCCCGAGTACTTCCTGGAGGCCTGTGCGGACAACCGGGACTTTGCCATCCTGCGCTTCCACGCAGGCCCGCCCTACGAGGACATCGCCTTCAAGATTGTCAGTCGCGAGTGGGAGTACTCACACCGCCACGGCTTCCGCTGCCAGTTCGCCAATGGAATCTTCCAGCTCTGGTTCCACTTCAAGCGCTACCGATACCGCCGGTGACGCCTGTGGGCTTGCCCGCCCCGCCAGCCTGGCCCCTGGACAGCTCTCGGGTGGGAAGGCTGAGAGGACCAGCTCTGGCCTTCCCTCACCAGCATGGTGCCAGCCACAGCCCCTCTGGCAGATCCCTGCCTGTCTGGAAAGAATTTTGAACTGTTTGGAAAGACTGTTTGTTTAAGGTGGCAGAAATGTCTTGTTTTCACGGACTTGTTCAACCATGGAGCCCCATGTGGTTTTGATATATTTAATAGAAAGCTTAGTAAATAAATAAATAAATAAATAAATAAATAAATAAATAAATAAAAGGCCTAACAGACTGGACCTAACATGATCTATCTATCTGTTGAATTGAAGAAACACACTTAACCATCAAGGATAGAAATCACTTCTGGGTAAAAAGGTAGAAATGGTATTCCAAGTAAATGGGCATAAGAAGCAAGCAGGTGTAACCATTTTAGTACCTAACAAAATACCTTCAAAACAAAACTAATGAGAAGAGATAGGGAAGGACATTAAGTATTCATAAAAGAAAAAATCTACAAGAATATTGCAATTCTAAACATTTAAGTTCCAAACACAAGGGCCCCCAAGTTCATGAGACAAACACTAATACAGTTAAATCACATATTGACCATGTCTTAGTTAGGCTTTTTATTGCTATGAAGAGACACCATGACCACAGTAACTCTTATAAAAGAAAACACTTTATTGCTGCTGGCTTATAGTTCAGAGTCCATTATCATCATGGCAGGTAGACATGGTGCTGGAGAAGGAGCTGGAAGTCCTTCTACTCTGGATCAGCAGGTAGCAGAAAGAGACAGTAAGCCACTAGGCCTAGCTTGAGCTTCTAAAACTTCAATGCTTACTCCCAGTGACACTCTTCCTCCAACAAAACAACACCTACTCCTATAAGGTCTCCCCTCCTAATGGTACCACTCCCTGTGGGCCTATAGCCGCCACTTTTATTCAAACCACCATATTCCTATACGTGGCTCCCAAAGGCTTATAGCAATATCATAATGCAAAATGCATTTTGTCCAACTTTTAAAAGTCCCCATAGTCTATAATAATCTCAAGGTCGTTTAAAAGTCCAAAGTTTGTTCCAAGACTCACAGCCATTTCTCAACTATAAAATCAAAACGAAAAAGCAGATCACACGCCCGCGCATGCGCGGCGCGGACCGCCAAATGGGTCGGGACTCTGGCTGGCGCTCAGGGTCTGCCGGTCGCAGGGGTCGGAAGCGTCGGAGTCGCAGCCGCAGCCGGGAGCCATGGGCGGAGCAACCGAAGGCGGCGACGGGAACAGGAGCGGCGCCGCGAAAGAACGCAAGCAAGCGGCGCAGTCGAGGGCGCGGGTCAGATTCAGAAGGAGACCATCAGCAGAGGTCTAGGAGGCGAAGCCGGAGCCTGCGGCCACCCCGACAGCACTCACAGGACCAGTCCTCCCACTCTGACTCAGGTGAGGAGAGGGCACAGGGCTCCCGGGCCCGGAAGCGTCACGGGCGCTCCGCTCCTGGTCTCCAGGGTCATCAGCATCTAACTCCGCTCCCGGAGTCCCGGGACAACTGCCCTGGCCATGAGCCAGCAGCAGAGCCTGCAGGAACGGCTGCGGCTGCGGCTGCGGCTGCGGCTGCGGGAGGAGCGCAAGCAGCAAGAAGAGCTGCTCAAAGCCTTGGAGACGCCTGAGGAGAAGCGTGCGCGGAGACTGGCCAAGAAGGAAGCTAAGGAGCGCAAGAAGCGCGAGAAGATGGGCTGGGGCGAGGAGTACATGGGCTACACCAACACCGACAACCCCTTTGGGGATAACAACCTGCTGGGAACCTTCATCTGGAACAAGGCCTTGGAGAAGAAAGGCATCAACCGCCTGGAAGAAAAGGAGCTTAAGGAGCGCAACAAGAGGATCCAGGAGGAGAACCGGCTGGAGCTGCAGAAGGTGAAGCGGCTGCGGCTGGAGCGGGAGCGGGCGAAGGCCACGCGGGAGCAGGAGCTGGAGCTGCTGCAGCGGGAGAAGGAGGCAGAGCACTTCAAGACCTGGGAGGAGCAGGAGGACAGCTTCCACCTGCGGCAGGCCAAGCTTCGCTCCAAGATCAGAATCCGCGATGGGCGGGCCAAGCCCATTGACCTGCTGGCCAAGTACAGCAGTGCCGAGGACGAGGACGATGATCTTGCCGTGGAGATGCACGAGCCCTACACCTTCCTCAGTGGCCTCACGGTGGCAGACCTGGAGGACCTGCTCGAGGACATCCAGGTGTACATGGAACTGGAGCAGGGCAAGAACGTGGATTTCTGGCGGGACATGACAACCATCACAGAGGATGAGATCGCCAAACTCCGAAAGCTGGAGGCCTCCGGCAAGGGCCCAGGTGAGCGTCGTGAGGGCGTCAACGCCTCGGTCAGCTCCGACGTCCAGTCAGTGTTCCAGGGAAAGACATACAACCAGCTGCAAGTCATCTTCCAGGGCATCGAGGGCAAGATCCGAGCTGGCGGCCCCAACCTGGACATGGGCTACTGGGAGAGCCTGCTGCAGCAGTTGCGTGCACACATGGCCAGGGCCAGGCTCCGTGAGCGCCACCAAGATGTTCTCAGACAGAAGCTGTTCAAACTGAAGCAGGAGCAGGGTGTGGAGAGCGAGCCGCTCTTCCCCATCCTCAAGTCAGAGCCCGCAGCCCCCCACAGCCCCGAACCTGAGGAGCAGCCTCCCAGCCCCGGGACTTCAGTGGATCCCGTGGACCCCGTGGAACCCGAGGAGGCCACAGCAGCAGGGGAGGCAGAGGGCGAGGCAGAGGGCGAGGCGGTGCTGATGGAGGAGGACCTGATCCAGCAGAGCCTGGCCGACTACGACGCCGGCCGCTACAGCCCGCGGCTGCTCACAGTACACGAGCTGCCTCTGGACGCGCATGTGCTGGAGTCGCACGAGGACCAGCAGCACCTGCAGCTGTCTCGCCAGCAGCTTCAGGCCACAGGTGATGCGAGCGCGAGCGAGAGCGCCGAAGACATCTTCTTCCGGCGTGCGAGGGAGGGCATGGGGCAGGACGAGGCGCAGTTCAGCGTGGAGATGCCACTGGGTGGCCGTGCCTACCTGTGGGCCGACAAGTACCGGCCGCGCAAGCCGCGCTTCTTCAACCGCGTGCATACGGGCTTCGAGTGGAACAAGTACAACCAGACGCATTATGACTTCGACAACCCTCCACCCAAAACTGTGCAGGGCTACAAATTCAACATCTTCTACCCGGACCTCATCCGGAAGCGCGCCACCCCCGAGTACTTCCTGGAGGCCTGTGCGGACAACCGGGACTTTGCCATCCTGCGCTTCCACGCAGGCCCGCCCTACGAGGACATCGCCTTCAAGATTGTCAGTCGCGAGTGGGAGTACTCACACCGCCACGGCTTCCGCTGCCAGTTCGCCAATGGAATCTTCCAGCTCTGGTTCCACTTCAAGCGCTACCGATACCGCCGGTGACGCCTGTGGGCTTGCCCGCCCCGCCAGCCTGGCCCCTGGACAGCTCTCGGGTGGGAAGGCTGAGAGGACCAGCTCTGGCCTTCCCTCACCAGCATGGTGCCAGCCACAGCCCCTCTGGCAGATCCCTGCCTGTCTGGAAAGAATTTTGAACTGTTTGGAAAGACTGTTTGTTTAAGGTGGCAGAAATGTCTTGTTTTCACGGACTTGTTCAACCATGGAGCCCCATGTGGTTTTGATATATTTAATAGAAAGCTTAGTAAATAAATAAATAAATAAATAAATAAATAAATAAATAAATAAAAGGCCTAACAGACTGGACCTAACATGATCTATCTATCTGTTGAATTGAAGAAACACACTTAACCATCAAGGATAGAAATCACTTCTGGGTAAAAAGGTAGAAATGGTATTCCAAGTAAATGGGCATAAGAAGCAAGCAGGTGTAACCATTTTAGTACCTAACAAAATACCTTCAAAACAAAACTAATGAGAAGAGATAGGGAAGGACATTAAGTATTCATAAAAGAAAAAATCTACAAGAATATTGCAATTCTAAACATTTAAGTTCCAAACACAAGGGCCCCCAAGTTCATGAGACAAACACTAATACAGTTAAATCACATATTGACCATGTCTTAGTTAGGCTTTTTATTGCTATGAAGAGACACCATGACCACAGTAACTCTTATAAAAGAAAACACTTTATTGCTGCTGGCTTATAGTTCAGAGTCCATTATCATCATGGCAGGTAGACATGGTGCTGGAGAAGGAGCTGGAAGTCCTTCTACTCTGGATCAGCAGGTAGCAGAAAGAGACAGTAAGCCACTAGGCCTAGCTTGAGCTTCTAAAACTTCAATGCTTACTCCCAGTGACACTCTTCCTCCAACAAAACAACACCTACTCCTATAAGGTCTCCCCTCCTAATGGTACCACTCCCTGTGGGCCTATAGCCGCCACTTTTATTCAAACCACCATATTCCTATACGTGGCTCCCAAAGGCTTATAGCAATATCATAATGCAAAATGCATTTTGTCCAACTTTTAAAAGTCCCCATAGTCTATAATAATCTCAAGGTCGTTTAAAAGTCCAAAGTTTGTTCCAAGACTCACAGCCATTTCTCAACTATAAAATCAAAACGAAAAAGCAGATCACACGCCCGCGCATGCGCGGCGCGGACCGCCAAATGGGTCGGGACTCTGGCTGGCGCTCAGGGTCTGCCGGTCGCAGGGGTCGGAAGCGTCGGAGTCGCAGCCGCAGCCGGGAGCCATGGGCGGAGCAACCGAAGGCGGCGACGGGAACAGGAGCGGCGCCGCGAAAGAACGCAAGCAAGCGGCGCAGTCGAGGGCGCGGGTCAGATTCAGAAGGAGACCATCAGCAGAGGTCTAGGAGGCGAAGCCGGAGCCTGCGGCCACCCCGACAGCACTCACAGGACCAGTCCTCCCACTCTGACTCAGGTGAGGAGAGGGCACAGGGCTCCCGGGCCCGGAAGCGTCACGGGCGCTCCGCTCCTGGTCTCCAGGGTCATCAGCATCTAACTCCGCTCCCGGAGTCCCGGGACAACTGCCCTGGCCATGAGCCAGCAGCAGAGCCTGCAGGAACGGCTGCGGCTGCGGCTGCGGCTGCGGCTGCGGGAGGAGCGCAAGCAGCAAGAAGAGCTGCTCAAAGCCTTGGAGACGCCTGAGGAGAAGCGTGCGCGGAGACTGGCCAAGAAGGAAGCTAAGGAGCGCAAGAAGCGCGAGAAGATGGGCTGGGGCGAGGAGTACATGGGCTACACCAACACCCACAACCCCTTTGGGGATAACAACCTGCTGGGAACCTTCATCTGGAACAAGGCCTTGGAGAAGAAAGTCATCAACCGCCTGGAAGAAAAGGAGCTTAAGGAGCGCAACAAGAGGATCCAGGAGGAGAACCGGCTGGAGCTGCAGAAGGTGAAGCGGCTGCGGCTGGAGCGGGAGCGGGCGAAGGCCACGCGGGAGCAGGAGCTGGAGCTGCTGCAGCGGGAGAAGGAGGCAGAGCACTTCAAGACCTGGGAGGAGCAGGAGGACAGCTTCCACCTGCGGCAGGCCAAGCTTCGCTCCAAGATCAGAATCCGCGATGGGCGGGCCAAGCCCATTGACCTGCTGGCCAAGTACAGCAGTGCCGAGGACGAGGACGATGATCTTGCCGTGGAGATGCACGAGCCCTACACCTTCCTCAGTGGCCTCACGGTGGCAGACCTGGAGGACCTGCTCGAGGACATCCAGGTGTACATGGAACTGGAGCAGGGCAAGAACGTGGATTTCTGGCGGGACATGACAACCATCACAGAGGATGAGATCGCCAAACTCCGAAAGCTGGAGGCCTCCGGCAAGGGCCCAGGTGAGCGTCGTGAGGGCGTCAACGCCTCGGTCAGCTCCGACGTCCAGTCAGTGTTCCAGGGAAAGACATACAACCAGCTGCAAGTCATCTTCCAGGGCATCGAGGGCAAGATCCGAGCTGGCGGCCCCAACCTGGACATGGGCTACTGGGAGAGCCTGCTGCAGCAGTTGCGTGCACACATGGCCAGGGCCAGGCTCCGTGAGCGCCACCAAGATGTTCTCAGACAGAAGCTGTTCAAACTGAAGCAGGAGCAGGGTGTGGAGAGCGAGCCGCTCTTCCCCATCCTCAAGTCAGAGCCCGCAGCCCCCCACAGCCCCGAACCTGAGGAGCAGCCTCCCAGCCCCGGGACTTCAGTGGATCCCGTGGACCCCGTGGAACCCGAGGAGGCCACAGCAGCAGGGGAGGCAGAGGGCGAGGCAGAGGGCGAGGCGGTGCTGATGGAGGAGGACCTGATCCAGCAGAGCCTGGCCGACTACGACGCCGGCCGCTACAGCCCGCGGCTGCTCACAGTACACGAGCTGCCTCTGGACGCGCATGTGCTGGAGTCGCACGAGGACCAGCAGCACCTGCAGCTGTCTCGCCAGCAGCTTCAGGCCACAGGTGATGCGAGCGCGAGCGAGAGCGCCGAAGACATCTTCTTCCGGCGTGCGAGGGAGGGCATGGGGCAGGACGAGGCGCAGTTCAGCGTGGAGATGCCACTGGGTGGCCGTGCCTACCTGTGGGCCGACAAGTACCGGCCGCGCAAGCCGCGCTTCTTCAACCGCGTGCATACGGGCTTCGAGTGGAACAAGTACAACCAGACGCATTATGACTTCGACAACCCTCCACCCAAAACTGTGCAGGGCTACAAATTCAACATCTTCTACCCGGACCTCATCCGGAAGCGCGCCACCCCCGAGTACTTCCTGGAGGCCTGTGCGGACAACCGGGACTTTGCCATCCTGCGCTTCCACGCAGGCCCGCCCTACGAGGACATCGCCTTCAAGATTGTCAGTCGCGAGTGGGAGTACTCACACCGCCACGGCTTCCGCTGCCAGTTCGCCAATGGAATCTTCCAGCTCTGGTTCCACTTCAAGCGCTACCGATACCGCCGGTGACGCCTGTGGGCTTGCCCGCCCCGCCAGCCTGGCCCCTGGACAGCTCTCGGGTGGGAAGGCTGAGAGGACCAGCTCTGGCCTTCCCTCACCAGCATGGTGCCAGCCACAGCCCCTCTGGCAGATCCCTGCCTGTCTGGAAAGAATTTTGAACTGTTTGGAAAGACTGTTTGTTTAAGGTGGCAGAAATGTCTTGTTTTCACGGACTTGTTCAACCATGGAGCCCCATGTGGTTTTGATATATTTAATAGAAAGCTTAGTAAATAAATAAATAAATAAATAAATAAATAAATAAATAAATAAATAAAAGGCCTAACAGACTGGACCTAACATGATCTATCTATCTGTTGAATTGAAGAAACACACTTAACCATCAAGGATAGAAATCACTTCTGGGTAAAAAGGTAGAAATGGTATTCCAAGTAAATGGGCATAAGAAGCAAGCAGGTGTAACCATTTTAGTACCTAACAAAATACCTTCAAAACAAAACTAATGAGAAGAGATAGGGAAGGACATTAAGTATTCATAAAAGAAAAAATCTACAAGAATATTGCAATTCTAAACATTTAAGTTCCAAACACAAGGGCCCCCAAGTTCATGAGACAAACACTAATACAGTTAAATCACATATTGACCATGTCTTAGTTAGGCTTTTTATTGCTATGAAGAGACACCATGACCACAGTAACTCTTATAAAAGAAAACACTTTATTGCTGCTGGCTTATAGTTCAGAGTCCATTATCATCATGGCAGGTAGACATGGTGCTGGAGAAGGAGCTGGAAGTCCTTCTACTCTGGATCAGCAGGTAGCAGAAAGAGACAGTAAGCCACTAGGCCTAGCTTGAGCTTCTAAAACTTCAATGCTTACTCCCAGTGACACTCTTCCTCCAACAAAACAACACCTACTCCTATAAGGTCTCCCCTCCTAATGGTACCACTCCCTGTGGGCCTATAGCGGCCACTTTTATTCAAACCACCATATTCCTATACGTGGCTCCCAAAGGCTTATAGCAATATCATAATGGAAAATGCATTTTGTCCAACTTTTAAAAGTCCCAAGTTTGTTCCAAGACTCACAGCCATTTCTCAACTATAAAATCAAAATGAAAAAGCAGATCACACGCCCGCGCATGCGCGGCGCGGACCACCAAATGGGTCGGGACTCTGGCTGGCGCTCAGGGTCTGCCTGTCTCAGGGGTCGGAAGCATCGGAGTCGCAGCCACAGCCGGGAGCCATGGGCGGAGCAACCGAAGGCGGCGACGGGAACAGGAGCGGCGCCGCGAAAGAACGCAAGCAAGCGGCGCAGTCGAGGGCGCGGGTCAGATTCAGAAGGAGACCATCAGCAGAGGTCTAGGAGGCGAAGCCGGAGCCTGCGGCCACCCCGACAGCACTCACAGGACCAGTCCTCCCACTCTGACTCAGGTGAGGAGAGGGCACAGGGCTCCCGGGCCCGGAAGCGTCACGGGCGCTCCGCTCCTGGTCTCCAGGGTCATCAGCATCTAACTCCGCTCCCGGAGTCCCGGGACAACTGCCCTGGCCATGAGCCAGCAGCAGAGCCTGCAGGAACGGCTGCGGCTGCGGCTGCGGCTGCGGCTGCGGGAGGAGCGCAAGCAGCAAGAAGAGCTGCTCAAAGCCTTGGAGACGCCTGAGGAGAAGCGTGCGCGGAGACTGGCCAAGAAGGAAGCTAAGGAGCGCAAGAAGCGCGAGAAGATGGGCTGGGGCGAGGAGTACGTGGGCTACACCAACACCGACAACCCCTTTGGGGATAACAACCTGCTGGGAACCTTCATCTGGAACAAGGCCTTGGAGAAGAAAGGCATCAACCGCCTGGAAGAAAAGGAGCTTAAGGAGCGCAACAAGAGGATCCAGGAGGAGAACCGGCTGGAGCTGCAGAAGGTGAAGCGGCTGCGGCTGGAGCGGGAGCGGGCGAAGGCCACGCGGGAGCAGGAGCTGGAGCTGCTGCAGCGGGAGAAGGAGGCAGAGCACTTCAAGACCTGGGAGGAGCAGGAGGACAGCTTCCACCTGCGGCAGGCCAAGCTTCGCTCCAAGATCAGAATCCGCGATGGGCGGGCCAAGCCCATTGACCTGCTGGCCAAGTACAGCAGTGCCGAGGACGAGGACGATGATCTTGCCGTGGAGATGCACGAGCCCTACACCTTCCTCAGTGGCCTCACGGTGGCAGACCTGGAGGACCTGCTCGAGGACATCCAGGTGTACATGGAACTGGAGCAGGGCAAGAACGTGGATTTCTGGCGGGACATGACAACCATCACAGAGGATGAGATCGCCAAACTCCGAAAGCTGGAGGCCTCCGGCAAGGGCCCAGGTGAGCGTCGTGAGGGCGTCAACGCCTCGGTCAGCTCCGACGTCCAGTCAGTGTTCCAGGGAAAGACATACAACCAGCTGCAAGTCATCTTCCAGGGCATCGAGGGCAAGATCCGAGCTGGCGGCCCCAACCTGGACATGGGCTACTGGGAGAGCCTGCTGCAGCAGTTGCGTGCACACATGGCCAGGGCCAGGCTCCGTGAGCGCCACCAAGATGTTCTCAGACAGAAGCTGTTCAAACTGAAGCAGGAGCAGGGTGTGGAGAGCGAGCCGCTCTTCCCCATCCTCAAGTCAGAGCCCACAGCCCCCCACAGCCCCGAACCTGAGGAGCAGCCTCCCAGCCCCGGGACTTCAGTGGATCCCGTGGACCCCGTGGAACCCGAGGAGGCCACAGCAGCAGGGGAGGCAGAGGGCGAGGCAGAGGGCGAGGCGGTGCTGATGGAGGAGGACCTGATCCAGCAGAGCCTGGCCGGCCGACTACGACGCCGGCCGCTACAGCCCGCGGCTGCTCACAGTACACGAGCTGCCTCTGGACGCGCATGTGCTGGAGTCGCACGAGGACCAGCAGCACCTGCAGCTGTCTCGCCAGCAGCTTCAGGCCACAGGTGATGCGAGCGAGAGCGCCGAAGACATCTTCTTCCGGCGTGCGAGGGAGGGCATGGGGCAGGACGAGGCGCAGTTCAGCGTGGAGATGCCACTGGGTGGCCGTGCCTACCTGTGGGCCGACAAGTACCGGCCGCGCAAGCCGCGCTTCTTCAACCGCGTGCATACGGGCTTCGAGTGGAACAAGTACAACCAGACGCATTATGACTTCGACAACCCTCCACCCAAAACTGTGCAGGGCTACACATTCAACATCTTCTACCCGGACCTCATCCGGAAGCGCGCCACCCCCGAGTACTTCCTGGAGGCCTGTGCGGACAACCGGGACTTTGCCATCCTGCACTTCCACGCAGGCCCGCCCTACGAGGACATCGCCTTCAAGATTGTCAGTCGCGAGTGGGAGTACTCACACCGCCACGGCTTCCGCTGCCAGTTCGCCAATGGAATCTTCCAGCTCTGGTTCCACTTCAAGCGCTACCGATACCGCCGGTGACGCCTGTGGGCTTGCCCGCCCCGCCAGCCTGGCCCCTGGACAGCTCTCCGGTGGGAAGGCTGAGAGGACCAGCTCTGGCCTTCCCTCACCAGCATGGTGCCAGCCACAGCCCCTCTGGCAGATCCCTGCCTGTCTGGAAAGAATTTTGAACTGTTTGGAAAGACTGTTTGTTTAAGGTGGCAGAAATGTCTTGTTTTCACGGACTTGTTCAACCATGGAGCCCCATGTGGTTTTGATATATTTAATAGAAAGCTTAGTAAAAAAAAAAAAAATAAATAAATAAATAAATAAATAAATAAATAAATAAAAGGCCTAACAGACTGGACCTAACATGATCTATCTATCTGTTGAATTGAAGAAACACACTTAACCATCAAGGATAGAAATCACTTCTGGGTAAAAAGGTAGAAATGGTATTCCAAGTAAATGGGCATAAGAAGCAAGCAGGTGTAACCATTTTAGTACCTAACAAAAAACCTTCAAAACAAAACTAATGAGAAGAGATAGGGAAGGACATTAAGTATTCATAAAAGAAAAAATCTACAAGAATATTGCAATTCTAAACATTTAAGTTCCAAACACAAGGGCCCCCAAGTTCATGAGACAAACACTAATACAGTTAAATCACATATTGACCATGTCTTAGTTAGGCTTTTTATTGCTATGAAGAGACACCATGACCACAGTAACTCTTATAAAAGAAAACACTTTATTGCTGCTGGCTTATAGTTCAGAGTCCATTATCATCATGGCAGGTAGACATGGTGCTGGAGAAGGAGCTGGAAGTCCTTCTACTCTGGATCAGCAGGTAGCAGAAAGAGACAGTAAGCCACTAGGCCTAGCTTGAGCTTCTAAAACTTCAATGCTTACTCCCAGTGACACTCTTCCTCCAACAAAACAACACCTACTCCTATAAGGTCTCCCCTCCTAATGGTACCACTCCCTGTGGGCCTATAGCCGCCACTTTTATTCAAACCACCATATTCCTATACGTGGCTCCCAAAGGCTTATAGCAATATCATAATGCAAAATGCATTTTGTCCAACTTTTAAAAGTCCCCATAGTCTATAATAATCTCAAGGTCGTTTAAAAGTCCAAAGTTTGTTCCAAGACTCACAGCCATTTCTCAACTATAAAATCAAAACGAAAAAGCAGATCACACGCCCGCGCATGCGCGGCGCGGACCGCCAAATGGGTCGGGACTCTGGCTGGCGCTCAGGGTCTGCCGGTCGCAGGGGTCGGAAGCATCGGAGTCGCAGCCGCAGCCGGGAGCCATGGGCGGAGCAACCGAAGGCGGCGACGGGAACAGGAGCGGCGCCGCGAAAGAACGCAAGCAAGCGGCGCAGTCGAGGGCGCGGGTCAGATTCAGAAGGAGACCATCAGCAGAGGTCTAGGAGGCGAAGCCGGAGCCTGCGGCCACCCCGACAGCACTCACAGGACCAGTCCTCCCACTCTGACTCAGGTGAGGAGAGGGCACAGGGCTCCCGGGCCCGGAAGCGTCACGGGCGCTCCGCTCCTGGTCTCCAGGGTCATCAGCATCTAACTCCGCTCCCGGAGTCCCGGGACAACTGCCCTGGCCATGAGCCAGCAGCAGAGCCTGCAGGAACGGCTGCGGCTGCGGCTGCGGCTGCGGGAGGAGCGCAAGCAGCAAGAAGAGCTGCTCAAAGCCTTGGAGACGCCTGAGGAGAAGCGTGCGCGGAGACTGGCCAAGAAGGAAGCTAAGGAGCGCAAGAAGCGCGAGAAGATGGGCTGGGGCGAGGAGTACATGGGCTACACCAACACCCACAACCCCTTTGGGGATAACAACCTGCTGGGAACCTTCATCTGGAACAAGGCCTTGGAGAAGAAAGGCATCAACCGCCTGGAAGAAAAGGAGCTTAAGGAGCGCAACAAGAGGATCCAGGAGGAGAACCGGCTGGAGCTGCAGAAGGTGAAGCGGCTGCGGCTGGAGCGGGAGCGGGCGAAGGCCACGCGGGAGCAGGAGCTGGAGCTGCTGCAGCGGGAGAAGGAGGCAGAGCACTTCAAGACCTGGGAGGAGCAGGAGGACAGCTTCCACCTGCGGCAGGCCAAGCTTCGCTCCAAGATCAGAATCCGCGATGGGCGGGCCAAGCCCATTGACCTGCTGGCCAAGTACATCAGTGCCGAGGACGAGGACGATGATCTTGCCGTGGAGATGCACGAGCCCTACACCTTCCTCAGTGGCCTCACGGTGGCAGACCTGGAGGACCTGCTCGAGGACATCCAGGTGTACATGGAACTGGAGCAGGGCAAGAACGTGGATTTCTGGCGGGACATGACAACCATCACAGAGGATGAGATCGCCAAACTCCGAAAGCTGGAGGCCTCCGGCAAGGGCCCAGGTGAGCGTCGTGAGGGCGTCAACGCCTCGGTCAGCTCCGACGTCCAGTCAGTGTTCCAGGGAAAGACATACAACCAGCTGCAAGTCATCTTCCAGGGCATCGAGGGCAAGATCCGAGCTGGCGGCCCCAACCTGGACATGGGCTACTGGGAGAGCCTGCTGCAGCAGTTGCGTGCACACATGGCCAGGGCCAGGCTCCGTGAGCGCCACCAAGATGTTCTCAGACAGAAGCTGTTCAAACTGAAGCAGGAGCAGGGTGTGGAGAGCGAGCCGCTCTTCCCCATCCTCAAGTCAGAGCCCGCAGCCCCCCACAGCCCCGAACCTGAGGAGCAGCCTCCCAGCCCCGGGACTTCAGTGGATCCCGTGGACCCCGTGGAACCCGAGGAGGCCACAGCAGCAGGGGAGGCAGAGGGCGAGGCAGAGGGCGAGGCGGTGCTGATGGAGGAGGACCTGATCCAGCAGAGCCTGGCCGACTACGACGCCGGCCGCTACAGCCCGCGGCTGCTCACAGTACACGAGCTGCCTCTGGACGCGCATGTGCTGGAGTCGCACGAGGACCAGCAGCACCTGCAGCTGTCTCGCCAGCAGCTTCAGGCCACAGGTGATGCGAGCGCGAGCGAGAGCGCCGAAGACATCTTCTTCCGGCGTGCGAGGGAGGGCATGGGGCAGGACGAGGCGCAGTTCAGCGTGGAGATGCCACTGGGTGGCCGTGCCTACCTGTGGGCCGACAAGTACCGGCCGCGCAAGCCGCGCTTCTTCAACCGCGTGCATACGGGCTTCGAGTGGAACAAGTACAACCAGACGCATTATGACTTCGACAACCCTCCACCCAAAACTGTGCAGGGCTACACATTCAACATCTTCTACCCGGACCTCATCCGGAAGCGCGCCACCCCCGAGTACTTCCTGGAGGCCTGTGCGGACAACCGGGACTTTGCCATCCTGCGCTTCCACGCAGGCCCGCCCTACGAGGACATCGCCTTCAAGATTGTCAGTCGCGAGTGGGAGTACTCACACCGCCACGGCTTCCGCTGCCAGTTCGCCAATGGAATCTTCCAGCTCTGGTTCCACTTCAAGCGCTACCGATACCGCCGGTGACGCCTGTGGGCTTGCCCGCCCCGCCAGCCTGGCCCCTGGACAGCTCTCGGGTGGGAAGGCTGAGAGGACCAGCTCTGGCCTTCCCTCACCAGCATGGTGCCAGCCACAGCCCCTCTGGCAGATCCCTGCCTGTCTGGAAAGAATTTTGAACTGTTTGGAAAGACTGTTTGTTTAAGGTGGCAGAAATGTCTTGTTTTCACGGACTTGTTCAACCATGGAGCCCCATGTGGTTTTGATATATTTAATAGAAAGCTTAGTAAAAAAATAAATAAATAAATAAATAAATAAATAAATAAATAAATAAAAGGCCTAACAGACTGGACCTAACATGATCTATCTATCTGTTGAATTGAAGAAACACACTTAACCATCAAGGATAGAAATCACTTCTGGGTAAAAAGGTAGAAATGGTATTCCAAGTAAATGGGCATAAGAAGCAAGCAGGTGTAACCATTTTAGCACCTAACAAAAAACCTTCAAAACAAAACTAATGAGAAGAGATAGGGAAGGACATTAAGTATTCATAAAAGAAAAAATCTACAAGAATATTGCAATTCTAAACATTTAAGTTCCAAACACAAGGGCCCCCAAGTTCATGAGACAAACACTAATACAGTTAAATCACATATTGACCATGTCTTAGTTAGGCTTTTTATTGCTATGAAGAGACACCATGACCACAGTAACTCTTATAAAAGAAAACACTTTATTGCTGCTGGCTTATAGTTCAGAGTCCATTATCATCATGGCAGGTAGACATGGTGCTGGAGAAGGAGCTGGAAGTCCTTCTACTCTGGATCAGCAGGTAGCAGAAAGAGACAGTAAGCCACTAGGCCTAGCTTGAGCTTCTAAAACTTCAATGCTTACTCCCAGTGACACTCTTCCTCCAACAAAACAACACCTACTCCTATAAGGTCTCCCCTCCTAATGGTACCACTCCCTGTGGGCCTATAGCGGCCACTTTTATTCAAACCACCATATTCCTATACGTGGCTCCCAAAGGCTTATAGCAATATCATAATGGAAAATGCATTTTGTCCAACTTTTAAAAGTCCCAAGTTTGTTCCAAGACTCACAGCCATTTCTCAACTATAAAATCAAAATGAAAAAGCAGATCACACGCCCGCGCATGCGCGGCGCGGACCACCAAGTGGGTCGGGACTCTGGCTGGCGCTCAGGGTCTGCCTGTCGCAGGGGTCGGAAGCATCGGAGTCGCAGCCGCAGCCGGGAGCCATGGGCGGAGCAACCGAAGGCGGCGACGGGAACAGGAGCGGCGCCGCGAAAGAACGCAAGCAAGCGGCGCAGTCGAGGGCGCGGGTCAGATTCAGAAGGAGACCATCAGCAGAGGTCTAGGAGGCGAAGCCGGAGCCTGCGGCCACCCCGACAGCACTCACAGGACCAGTCCTCCCACTCTGACTCAGGTGAGGAGAGGGCACAGGGCTCCCGGGCCCGGAAGCGTCACGGGCGCTCCGCTCCTGGTCTCCAGGGTCATCAGCATCTAACTCCGCTCCCGGAGTCCCGGGACAACTGCCCTGGCCATGAGCCAGCAGCAGAGCCTGCAGGAACGGCTGCGGCTGCGGCTGCGGCTGCGGCTGCGGGAGGAGCGCAAGCAGCAAGAAGAGCTGCTCAAAGCCTTGGAGACGCCTGAGGAGAAGCGTGCGCGGAGACTGGCCAAGAAGGAAGCTAAGGAGCGCAAGAAGCGCGAGAAGATGGGCTGGGGCGAGGAGTACATGGGCTACACCAACACCGACAACCCCTTTGGGGATAACAACCTGCTGGGAACCTTCATCTGGAACAAGGCCTTGGAGAAGAAAGGCATCAACCGCCTGGAAGAAAAGGAGCTTAAGGAGCGCAACAAGAGGATCCAGGAGGAGAACCGGCTGGAGCTGCAGAAGGTGAAGCGGCTGCGGCTGGAGCGGGAGCGGGCGAAGGCCACGCGGGAGCAGGAGCTGGAGCTGCTGCAGCGGGAGAAGGAGGCAGAGCACTTCAAGACCTGGGAGGAGCAGGAGGACAGCTTCCACCTGCGGCAGGCCAAGCTTCGCTCCAAGATCAGAATCCGCGATGGGCGGGCCAAGCCCATTGACCTGCTGGCCAAGTACATCAGTGCCGAGGACGAGGACGATGATCTTGCCGTGGAGATGCACGAGCCCTACACCTTCCTCAGTGGCCTCACGGTGGCAGACCTGGAGGACCTGCTCGAGGACATCCAGGTGTACATGGAACTGGAGCAGGGCAAGAACGTGGATTTCTGGCGGGACATGACAACCATCACAGAGGATGAGATCGCCAAACTCCGAAAGCTGGAGGCCTCCGGCAAGGGCCCAGGTGAGCGTCGTGAGGGCGTCAACGCCTCGGTCAGCTCCGACGTCCAGTCAGTGTTCCAGGGAAAGACATACAACCAGCTGCAAGTCATCTTCCAGGGCATCGAGGGCAAGATCCGAGCTGGCGGCCCCAACCTGGACATGGGCTACTGGGAGAGCCTGCTGCAGCAGTTGCGTGCACACATGGCCAGGGCCAGGCTCCGTGAGCGCCACCAAGATGTTCTCAGACAGAAGCTGTTCAAACTGAAGCAGGAGCAGGGTGTGGAGAGCGAGCCGCTCTTCCCCATCCTCAAGTCAGAGCCCGCAGCCCCCCACAGCCCCGAACCTGAGGAGCAGCCTCCCAGCCCCGGGACTTCAGTGGATCCCGTGGACCCCGTGGAACCCGAGGAGGCCACAGCAGCAGGGGAGGCAGAGGGCGAGGCAGAGGGCGAGGCGGTGCTGATGGAGGAGGACCTGATCCAGCAGAGCCTGGCCGACTACGACGCCGGCCGCTACAGCCCGCGGCTGCTCACAGTACACGAGCTGCCTCTGGACGCGCATGTGCTGGAGTCGCACGAGGACCAGCAGCACCTGCAGCTGTCTCGCCAGCAGCTTCAGGCCACAGGTGATGCGAGCGAGAGCGCCGAAGACATCTTCTTCCGGCGTGCGAGGGAGGGCATGGGGCAGGACGAGGCGCAGTTCAGCGTGGAGATGCCACTGGGTGGCCTTGCCTACCTGTGGGCCGACAAGTACCGGCCGCGCAAGCCGCGCTTCTTCAACCGCGTGCATACGGGCTTCGAGTGGAACAAGTACAACCAGACGCATTATGACTTCGACAACCCTCCACCCAAAACTGTGCAGGGCTACAAATTCAACATCTTCTACCCGGACCTCATCCGGAAGCGCGCCACCCCCGAGTACTTCCTGGAGGCCTGTGCGGACAACCGGGACTTTGCCATCCTGCGCTTCCACGCAGGCCCGCCCTACGAGGACATCGCCTTCAAGATTGTCAGTCGCGAGTGGGAGTACTCACACCGCCACGGCTTCCGCTGCCAGTTCGCCAATGGAATCTTCCAGCTCTGGTTCCACTTCAAGCGCTACCGATACCGCCGGTGACGCCTGTGGGCTTGCCCGCCCCGCCAGCCTGGCCCCTGGACAGCTCTCGGGTGGGAAGGCTGAGAGGACCAGCTCTGGCCTTCCCTCACCAGCATGGTGCCAGCCACAGCCCCTCTGGCAGATCCCTGCCTGTCTGGAAAGAATTTTGAACTGTTTGGAAAGACTGTTTGTTTAAGGTGGCAGAAATGTCTTGTTTTCACGGACTTGTTCAACCATGGAGCCCCATGTGGTTTTGATATATTTAATAGAAAGCTTAGTAAAAAAAAAAAATAAATAAAATAAATAAATAAATAAATAAATAAATAAATAAAAGGCCTAACAGACTGGACCTAACATGATCTATCTATCTGTTGAATTGAAGAAACACACTTAACCATCAAGGATAGAAATCACTTCTGGGTAAAAAGGTAGAAATGGTATTCCAAGTAAATGGGCATAAGAAGCAAGCAGGTGTAACCATTTTAGCACCTAACAAAAAACCTTCAAAACAAAACTAATGAGAAGAGATAGGGAAGGACATTAAGTATTCATAAAAGAAAAAATCTACAAGAATATTGCAATTCTAAACATTTAAGTTCCAAACACAAGGGCCCCCAAGTTCATGAGACAAACACTAATACAGTTAAATCACATATTGACCATGTCTTAGTTAGGCTTTTTATTGCTATGAAGAGACACCATGACCACAGTAACTCTTATAAAAGAAAACACTTTATTGCTGCTGGCTTATAGTTCAGAGTCCATTATCATCATGGCAGGTAGACATGGTGCTGGAGAAGGAGCTGGAAGTCCTTCTACTCTGGATCAGCAGGTAGCAGAAAGAGACAGTAAGCCACTAGGCCTAGCTTGAGCTTCTAAAACTTCAATGCTTACTCCCAGTGACACTCTTCCTCCAACAAAACAACACCTACTCCTATAAGGTCTCCCCTCCTAATGGTACCACTCCCTGTGGGCCTATAGCGGCCACTTTTATTCAAACCACCATATTCCTATACGTGGCTCCCAAAGGCTTATAGCAATATCATAATGGAAAATGCATTTTGTCCAACTTTTAAAAGTCCCAAGTTTGTTCCAAGACTCACAGCCATTTCTCAACTATAAAATCAAAATGAA
Organism: Micromys minutus; assembly: GCF_963924665.1. Lineage (NCBI taxonomy): Eukaryota > Metazoa > Chordata > Mammalia > Rodentia > Muridae > Micromys > Micromys minutus. The sequence goes on from NC_137976.1 coordinate 70,858,133, forward strand.
AAAGCAGATCACACGCCCGCGCATGCGCGGCGCGGACCACCAAGTGGGTCGGGACTCTGGCTGGCGCTCAGGGTCTGCCTGTCGCAGGGGTCGGAAGCATCGGAGTCGCAGCCGCAGCCGGGAGCCATGGGCGAGCAACCGAAGGCGGCGACGGGAACAGGAGCGGCGCCGCGAAAGAACGCAAGCAAGCGGCGCAGTCGAGGGCGCGGGTCAGATTCAGAAGGAGACCATCAGCAGAGGTCTAGGAGGCGAAGCCGGAGCCTGCGGCCACCCCGACAGCACTCACAGGACCAGTCCTCCCACTCTGACTCAGGTGAGGAGAGGGCACAGGGCTCCCGGGCCCGGAAGCGTCACGGGCGCTCCGCTCCTGGTCTCCAGGGTCATCAGCATCTAACTCCGCTCCCGGAGTCCCGGGACAACTGCCCTGGCCATGAGCCAGCAGCAGAGCCTGCAGGAACGGCTGCGGCTGCGGCTGCGGCTGCGGCTGCGGGAGGAGCGCAAGCAGCAAGAAGAGCTGCTCAAAGCCTTGGAGACGCCTGAGGAGAAGCGTGCGCGGAGACTGGCCAAGAAGGAAGCTAAGGAGCGCAAGAAGCGCGAGAAGATGGGCTGGGGCGAGGAGTACATGGGCTACACCAACACCGACAACCCCTTTGGGGATAACAACCTGCTGGGAACCTTCATCTGGAACAAGGCCTTGGAGAAGAAAGGCATCAACCGCCTGGAAGAAAAGGAGCTTAAGGAGCGCAACAAGAGGATCCAGGAGGAGAACCGGCTGGAGCTGCAGAAGGTGAAGCGGCTGCGGCTGGAGCGGGAGCGGGCGAAGGCCACGCGGGAGCAGGAGCTGGAGCTGCTGCAGCGGGAGAAGGAGGCAGAGCACTTCAAGACCTGGGAGGAGCAGGAGGACAGCTTCCACCTGCGGCAGGCCAAGCTTCGCTCCAAGATCAGAATCCGCGATGGGCGGGCCAAGCCCATTGACCTGCTGGCCAAGTACATCAGTGCCGAGGACGAGGACGATGATCTTGCCGTGGAGATGCACGAGCCCTACACCTTCCTCAGTGGCCTCACGGTGGCAGACCTGGAGGACCTGCTCGAGGACATCCAGGTGTACATGGAACTGGAGCAGGGCAAGAACGTGGATTTCTGGCGGGACATGACAACCATCACAGAGGATGAGATCGCCAAACTCCGAAAGCTGGAGGCCTCCGGCAAGGGCCCAGGTGAGCGTCGTGAGGGCGTCAACGCCTCGGTCAGCTCCGACGTCCAGTCAGTGTTCCAGGGAAAGACATACAACCAGCTGCAAGTCATCTTCCAGGGCATCGAGGGCAAGATCCGAGCTGGCGGCCCCAACCTGGACATGGGCTACTGGGAGAGCCTGCTGCAGCAGTTGCGTGCACACATGGCCAGGGCCAGGCTCCGTGAGCGCCACCAAGATGTTCTCAGACAGAAGCTGTTCAAACTGAAGCAGGAGCAGGGTGTGGAGAGCGAGCCGCTCTTCCCCATCCTCAAGTCAGAGCCCGCAGCCCCCCACAGCCCCGAACCTGAGGAGCAGCCTCCCAGCCCCGGGACTTCAGTGGATCCCGTGGACCCCGTGGAACCCGAGGAGGCCACAGCAGCAGGGGAGGCAGAGGGCGAGGCAGAGGGCGAGGCGGTGCTGATGGAGGAGGACCTGATCCAGCAGAGCCTGGCCGACTACGACGCCGGCCGCTACAGCCCGCGGCTGCTCACAGTACACGAGCTGCCTCTGGACGCGCATGTGCTGGAGTCGCACGAGGACCAGCAGCACCTGCAGCTGTCTCGCCAGCAGCTTCAGGCCACAGGTGATGCGAGCGAGAGCGCCGAAGACATCTTCTTCCGGCGTGCGAGGGAGGGCATGGGGCAGGACGAGGCGCAGTTCAGCGTGGAGATGCCACTGGGTGGCCTTGCCTACCTGTGGGCCGACAAGTACCGGCCGCGCAAGCCGCGCTTCTTCAACCGCGTGCATACGGGCTTCGAGTGGAACAAGTACAACCAGACGCATTATGACTTCGACAACCCTCCACCCAAAACTGTGCAGGGCTACAAATTCAACATCTTCTACCCGGACCTCATCCGGAAGCGCGCCACCCCCGAGTACTTCCTGGAGGCCTGTGCGGACAACCGGGACTTTGCCATCCTGCGCTTCCACGCAGGCCCGCCCTACGAGGACATCGCCTTCAAGATTGTCAGTCGCGAGTGGGAGTACTCACACCGCCACGGCTTCCGCTGCCAGTTCGCCAATGGAATCTTCCAGCTCTGGTTCCACTTCAAGCGCTACCGATACCGCCGGTGACGCCTGTGGGCTTGCCCGCCCCGCCAGCCTGGCCCCTGGACAGCTCTCGGGTGGGAAGGCTGAGAGGACCAGCTCTGGCCTTCCCTCACCAGCATGGTGCCAGCCACAGCCCCTCTGGCAGATCCCTGCCTGTCTGGAAAGAATTTTGAACTGTTTGGAAAGACTGTTTGTTTAAGGTGGCAGAAATGTCTTGTTTTCACGGACTTGTTCAACCATGGAGCCCCATGTGGTTTTGATATATTTAATAGAAAGCTTAGTAAAAATAAATAAATAAATAAATAAATAAATAAATAAATAAATAAATAAATAAATAAAAGGCCTAACAGACTGGACCTAACATGATCTATCTATCTGTTGAATTGAAGAAACACACTTAACCATCAAGGATAGAAATCACTTCTGGGTAAAAAGGTAGAAATGGTATTCCAAGTAAATGGGCATAAGAAGCAAGCAGGTGTAACCATTTTAGTACCTAACAAAAAACCTTCAAAACAAAACTAATGAGAAGAGATAGGGAAGGACATTAAGTATTCATAAAAGAAAAAATCTACAAGAATATTGCAATTCTAAACATTTAAGTTCCAAACACAAGGGCCCCCAAGTTCATGAGACAAACACTAATACAGTTAAATCACATATTGACCATGTCTTAGTTAGGCTTTTTATTGCTATGAAGAGACACCATGACCACAGTAACTCTTATAAAAGAAAACACTTTATTGCTGCTGGCTTATAGTTCAGAGTCCATTATCATCATGGCAGGTAGACATGGTGCTGGAGAAGGAGCTGGAAGTCCTTCTACTCTGGATCAGCAGGTAGCAGAAAGAGACAGTAAGCCACTAGGCCTAGCTTGAGCTTCTAAAACTTCAATGCTTACTCCCAGTGACACTCTTCCTCCAACAAAACAACACCTACTCCTATAAGGTCTCCCCTCCTAATGGTACCACTCCCTGTGGGCCTATAGCGGCCACTTTTATTCAAACCACCATATTCCTATACGTGGCTCCCAAAGGCTTATAGCAATATCATAATGGAAAATGCATTTTGTCCAACTTTTAAAAGTCCCAAGTTTGTTCCAAGACTCACAGCCATTTCTCAACTATAAAATCAAAATGAAAAAGCAGATCACACGCCCGCGCATGCGCGGCGCGGACCACCAAGTGGGTCGGGACTCTGGCTGGCGCTCAGGGTCTGCCTGTCGCAGGGGTCGGAAGCATCGGAGTCGCAGCCGCAGCCGGGAGCCATGGGCGGAGCAACCGAAGGCGGCGACGGGAACAGGAGCGGCCCCGCGAAAGAACGCAAGCAAGCGGCGCAGTCGAGGGCGCGGGTCAGATTCAGAAGGAGACCATCAGCAGAGGTCTAGGAGGCGAAGCCGGAGCCTGCGGCCACCCCGACAGCACTCACAGGACCAGTCCTCCCACTCTGACTCAGGTGAGGAGAGGGCACAGGGCTCCCGGGCCCGGAAGCGTCACGGGCGCTCCGCTCCTGGTCTCCAGGGTCATCAGCATCTAACTCCGCTCCCGGAGTCCCGGGACAACTGCCCTGGCCATGAGCCAGCAGCAGAGCCTGCAGGAACGGCTGCGGCTGCGGCTGCGGCTGCGGCTGCGGGAGGAGCGCAAGCAGCAAGAAGAGCTGCTCAAAGCCTTGGAGACGCCTGAGGAGAAGCGTGCGCGGAGACTGGCCAAGAAGGAAGCTAAGGAGCGCAAGAAGCGCGAGAAGATGGGCTGGGGCGAGGAGTACATGGGCTACACCAACACCGACAACCCCTTTGGGGATAACAACCTGCTGGGAACCTTCATCTGGAACAAGGCCTTGGAGAAGAAAGGCATCAACCACCTGGAAGAAAAGGAGCTTAAGGAGCGCAACAAGAGGATCCAGGAGGAGAACCGGCTGGAGCTGCAGAAGGTGAAGCGGCTGCGGCTGGAGCGGGAGCGGGCGAAGGCCACGCGGGAGCAGGAGCTGGAGCTGCTGCAGCGGGAGAAGGAGGCAGAGCACTTCAAGACCTGGGAGGAGCAGGAGGACAGCTTCCACCTGCGGCAGGCCAAGCTTCGCTCCAAGATCAGAATCCGCGATGGGCGGGCCAAGCCCATTGACCTGCTGGCCAAGTACATCAGTGCCGAGGACGAGGACGATGATCTTGCCGTGGAGATGCACGAGCCCTACACCTTCCTCAGTGGCCTCACGGTGGCAGACCTGGAGGACCTGCTCGAGGACATCCAGGTGTACATGGAACTGGAGCAGGGCAAGAACGTGGATTTCTGGCGGGACATGACAACCATCACAGAGGATGAGATCGCCAAACTCCGAAAGCTGGAGGCCTCCGGCAAGGGCCCAGGTGAGCGTCGTGAGGGCGTCAACGCCTCGGTCAGCTCCGACGTCCAGTCAGTGTTCCAGGGAAAGACATACAACCAGCTGCAAGTCATCTTCCAGGGCATCGAGGGCAAGATCCGAGCTGGCGGCCCCAACCTGGACATGGGCTACTGGGAGAGCCTGCTGCAGCAGTTGCGTGCACACATGGCCAGGGCCAGGCTCCGTGAGCGCCACCAAGATGTTCTCAGACAGAAGCTGTTCAAACTGAAGCAGGAGCAGGGTGTGGAGAGCGAGCCGCTCTTCCCCATCCTCAAGTCAGAGCCCGCAGCCCCCCACAGCCCCGAACCTGAGGAGCAGCCTCCCAGCCCCGGGACTTCAGTGGATCCCGTGGACCCCGTGGAACCCGAGGAGGCCACAGCAGCAGGGGAGGCAGAGGGCGAGGCAGAGGGCGAGGCGGTGCTGATGGAGGAGGACCTGATCCAGCAGAGCCTGGCCGACTACGACGCCGGCCGCTACAGCCCGCGGCTGCTCACAGTACACGAGCTGCCTCTGGACGCGCATGTGCTGGAGTCGCACGAGGACCAGCAGCACCTGCAGCTGTCTCGCCAGCAGCTTCAGGCCACAGGTGATGCGAGCGAGAGCGCCGAAGACATCTTCTTCCGGCGTGCGAGGGAGGGCATGGGGCAGGACGAGGCGCAGTTCAGCGTGGAGATGCCACTGGGTGGCCTTGCCTACCTGTGGGCCGACAAGTACCGGCCGCGCAAGCCGCGCTTCTTCAACCGCGTGCATACGGGCTTCGAGTGGAACAAGTACAACCAGACGCATTATGACTTCGACAACCCTCCACCCAAAACTGTGCAGGGCTACAAATTCAACATCTTCTACCCGGACCTCATCCGGAAGCGCGCCACCCCCGAGTACTTCCTGGAGGCCTGTGCGGACAACCGGGACTTTGCCATCCTGCGCTTCCACGCAGGCCCGCCCTACGAGGACATCGCCTTCAAGATTGTCAGTCGCGAGTGGGAGTACTCACACCGCCACGGCTTCCGCTGCCAGTTCGCCAATGGAATCTTCCAGCTCTGGTTCCACTTCAAGCGCTACCGATACCGCCGGTGACGCCTGTGGGCTTGCCCGCCCCGCCAGCCTGGCCCCTGGACAGCTCTCGGGTGGGAAGGCTGAGAGGACCAGCTCTGGCCTTCCCTCACCAGCATGGTGCCAGCCACAGCCCCTCTGGCAGATCCCTGCCTGTCTGGAAAGAATTTTGAACTGTTTGGAAAGACTGTTTGTTTAAGGTGGCAGAAATGTCTTGTTTTCACGGACTTGTTCAACCATGGAGCCCCATGTGGTTTTGATATATTTAATAGAAAGCTTAGTAAAAAAAAAAAAATAAATAAATAAATAAATAAATAAATAAATAAAAGGCCTAACAGACTGGACCTAACATGATCTATCTATCTGTTGAATTGAAGAAACACACTTAACCATCAAGGATAGAAATCACTTCTGGGTAAAAAGGTAGAAATGGTATTCCAAGTAAATGGGCATAAGAAGCAAGCAGGTGTAACCATTTTAGTACCTAACAAAAAACCTTCAAAACAAAACTAATGAGAAGAGATAGGGAAGGACATTAAGTATTCATAAAAGAAAAAATCTACAAGAATATTGCAATTCTAAACATTTAAGTTCCAAACACAAGGGCCCCCAAGTTCATGAGACAAACACTAATACAGTTAAATCACATATTGACCATGTCTTAGTTAGGCTTTTTATTGCTATGAAGAGACACCATGACCACAGTAACTCTTATAAAAGAAAACACTTTATTGCTGCTGGCTTATAGTTCAGAGTCCATTATCATCATGGCAGGTAGACATGGTGCTGGAGAAGGAGCTGGAAGTCCTTCTACTCTGGATCAGCAGGTAGCAGAAAGAGACAGTAAGCCACTAGGCCTAGCTTGAGCTTCTAAAACTTCAATGCTTACTCCCAGTGACACTCTTCCTCCAACAAAACAACACCTACTCCTATAAGGTCTCCCCTCCTAATGGTACCACTCCCTGTGGGCCTATAGCCGCCACTTTTATTCAAACCACCATATTCCTATACGTGGCTCCCAAAGGCTTATAGCAATATCATAATGCAAAATGCATTTTGTCCAACTTTTAAAAGTCCCCATAGTCTATAATAATCTGAAGGTCGTTTAAAAGTCCAAAGTTTGTTCCAAGACTCACAGCCATTTCTCAACTATAAAATCAAAACGAAAAAGCAGATCACACGCCCGCGCATGCGCGGCGCGGACCGCCAAATGGGTCGGGACTCTGGCTGGCGCTCAGGGTCTGCCGGTCGCAGGGGTCGGAAGCATCGGAGTCGCAGCCACAGCCGGGAACCATGGGCGGAGCAACCGAAGGCGGCGACGGGAACAGGAGCGGCGCCGCGAAAGAACGCAAGCAAGCGGCGCAGTCGAGGGCGCGGGTCAGATTCAGAAGGAGACCATCAGCAGAGGTCTAGGAGGCGAAGCCAGAGCCTGCGGCCACCCCGACAGCACTCACAGGACCAGTCCTCCCACTCTGACTCAGGTGAGGAGAGGGCACAGGGCTCCCGGGCCCGGAAGCGTCACGGGCGCTCCGCTCCTGGTCTCCAGGGTCATCAGCATCTAACTCCGCTCCCGGAGTCCCGGGACAACTGCCCTGGCCATGAGCCAGCAGCAGAGCCTGCAGGAACGGCTGCGGCTGCGGCTGCGGGAGGAGCGCAAGCAGCAAGAAGAGCTGCTCAAAGCCTTGGAGACGCCTGAGGAGAAGCATGCGCGGAGACTGGCCAAGAAGGAAGCTAAGGAGCGCAAGAAGCGCGAGAAGATGGGCTGGGGCGAGGAGTACATGGGCTACACCAACACCGACAACCCCTTTGGGGATAACAACCTGCTGGGAACCTTCATCTGGAACAAGGCCTTGGAGAAGAAAGGCATCAACCACCTGGAAGAAAAGGAGCTTAAGGAGCGCAACAAGAGGATCCAGGAGGAGAACCGGCTGGAGCTGCAGAAGGTGAAGCGGCTGCGGCTGGAGCGGGAGCGGGCGAAGGCCACGCGGGAGCAGGAGCTGGAGCTGCTGCAGCGGGAGAAGGAGGCAGAGCACTTCAAGACCTGGGAGGAGCAGGAGGACAGCTTCCACCTGCGGCAGGCCAAGCTTCGCTCCAAGATCAGAATCCGCGATGGGCGGGCCAAGCCCATTGACCTGCTGGCCAAGTACAGCAGTGCCGAGGACGAGGAAGATGATCTTGCCGTGGAGATGCACGAGCCCTACACCTTCCTCAGTGGCCTCACGGTGGCAGACCTGGAGGACCTGCTCGAGGACATCCAGGTGTACATGGAACTGGAGCAGGGCAAGAACGTGGATTTCTGGCGGGACATGACAACCATCACAGAGGATGAGATCGCCAAACTCCGAAAGCTGGAGGCCTCCGGCAAGGGCCCAGGTGAGCGTCGTGAGGGCGTCAACGCCTCGGTCAGCTCCGACGTCCAGTCAGTGTTCCAGGGAAAGACATACAACCAGCTGCAAGTCATCTTCCAGGGCATCGAGGGCAAGATCCGAGCTGGCGGCCCCAACCTGGACATGGGCTACTGGGAGAGCCTGCTGCAGCAGTTGCGTGCACACATGGCCAGGGCCAGGCTCCGTGAGCGCCACCAAGATGTTCTCAGACAGAAGCTGTTCAAACTGAAGCAGGAGCAGGGTGTGGAGAGCGAGCCGCTCTTCCCCATCCTCAAGTCAGAGCCCACAGCCCGCCACAGCCCCGAACCTGAGGAGCAGCCTCCCAGCCCCGGGACTTCAGTGGATCCCGTGGACCCCGTGGAACCCGAGGAGGCCACAGCAGCAGGGGAGGCAGAGGGCGAGGCAGAGGGCGAGGCGGTGCTGATGGAGGAGGACCTGATCCAGCAGAGCCTGGCCGACTACGACGCCGGCCGCTACAGCCCGCGGCTGCTCACAGTACACGAGCTGCCTCTGGACGCGCATGTGCTGGAGTCGCACGAGGACCAGCAGCACCTGCAGCTGTCTCGCCAGCAGCTTCAGGCCACAGGTGATGCGAGCGCGAGCGAGAGCGCCGAAGACATCTTCTTCCGGCGTGCGAGGGAGGGCATGGGGCAGGACGAGGCGCAGTTCAGCGTGGAGATGCCACTGGGTGGCCGTGCCTACCTGTGGGCCGACAAGTACCGGCCGCGCAAGCCGCGCTTCTTCAACCGCGTGCATACGGGCTTCGAGTGGAACAAGTACAACCAGACGCATTATGACTTCGACAACCCTCCACCCAAAACTGTGCAGGGCTACAAATTCAACATCTTCTACCCGGACCTCATCCGGAAGCGCGCCACCCCCGAGTACTTCCTGGAGGCCTGTGCGGACAACCGGGACTTTGCCATCCTGCGCTTCCACGCAGGCCCGCCCTACGAGGACATCGCCTTCAAGATTGTCAGTCGCGAGTGGGAGTACTCACACCGCCACGGCTTCCGCTGCCAGTTCGCCAATGGAATCTTCCAGCTCTGGTTCCACTTCAAGCGCTACCGATACCGCCGGTGACGCCTGTGGGCTTGCCCGCCCCGCCAGCCTGGCCCCTGGACAGCTCTCGGGTGGGAAGGCTGAGAGGACCAGCTCTGGCCTTCCCTCACCAGCATGGTGCCAGCCACAGCCCCTCTGGCAGATCCCTGCCTGTCTGGAAAGAATTTTGAACTGTTTGGAAAGACTGTTTGTTTAAGGTGGCAGAAATGTCTTGTTTTCACGGACTTGTTCAACCATGGAGCCCCATGTGGTTTTGATATATTTAATAGAAAGCTTAGTAAAAAAAAAAAAATAAATAAATAAATAAATAAATAAATAAATAAAAGGCCTAACAGACTGGACCTAACATGATCTATCTATCTGTTGAATTGAAGAAACACACTTAACCATCAAGGATAGAAATCACTTCTGGGTAAAAAGGTAGAAATGGTATTCCAAGTAAATGGGCATAAGAAGCAAGCAGGTGTAACCATTTTAGTACCTAACAAAAAACCTTCAAAACAAAACTAATGAGAAGAGATAGGGAAGGACATTAAGTATTCATAAAAGAAAAAATCTACAAGAATATTGCAATTCTAAACATTTAAGTTCCAAACACAAGGGCCCCCAAGTTCATGAGACAAACACTAATACAGTTAAATCACATATTGACCATGTCTTAGTTAGGCTTTTTATTGCTATGAAGAGACACCATGACCACAGTAACTCTTATAAAAGAAAACACTTTATTGCTGCTGGCTTATAGTTCAGAGTCCATTATCATCATGGCAGGTAGACATGGTGCTGGAGAAGGAGCTGGAAGTCCTTCTACTCTGGATCAGCAGGTAGCAGAAAGAGACAGTAAGCCACTAGGCCTAGCTTGAGCTTCTAAAACTTCAATGCTTACTCCCAGTGACACTCTTCCTCCAACAAAACAACACCTACTCCTATAAGGTCTCCCCTCCTAATGGTACCACTCCCTGTGGGCCTATAGCCGCCACTTTTATTCAAACCACCATATTCCTATACGTGGCTCCCAAAGGCTTATAGCAATATCATAATGCAAAATGCATTTTGTCCAACTTTTAAAAGTCCCCATAGTCTATAATAATCTCAAGGTCGTTTAAAAGTCCAAAGTTTGTTCCAAGACTCACAGCCATTTCTCAACTATAAAATCAAAACGAAAAAGCAGATCACACGCCCGCGCATGCGCGGCGCGGACCGCCAAATGGGTCAGGACTCTGGCTGGCGCTCAGGGTCTGCCGGTCGCAGGGGTCGGAAGCATCGGAGTCGCAGCCGCAGCCGGGAGCCATGGGCGGAGCAACCGAAGGCGGCGACGGGAACAGGAGCGGCCCCGCGAAAGAACGCAAGCAAGCGGCGCAGTCGAGGGCGCGGGTCAGATTCAGAAGGAGACCATCAGCAGAGGTCTAGGAGGCGAAGCCGGAGCCTGCGGCCACCCCGACAGCACTCACAGGACCAGTCCTCCCACTCTGACTCAGGTGAGGAGAGGGCACAGGGCTCCCGGGCCCGGAAGCGTCACGGGCGCTCCGCTCCTGGTCTCCAGGGTCATCAGCATCTAACTCCGCTCCCGGAGTCCCGGGACAACTGCCCTGGCCATGAGCCAGCAGCAGAGCCTGCAGGAACGGCTGCGGCTGCGGCTGCGGCTGCGGGAGGAGCGCAAGCAGCAAGAAGAGCTGCTCAAAGCCTTGGAGACGCCTGAGGAGAAGCGTGCGCGGAGACTGGCCAAGAAGGAAGCTAAGGAGCGCAAGAAGCGCGAGAAGATGGGCTGGGGCGAGGAGTACATGGGCTACACCAACACCCACAACCCCTTTGGGGATAACAACCTGCTGGGAACCTTCATCTGGAACAAGGCCTTGGAGAAGAAAGGCATCAACCGCCTGGAAGAAAAGGAGCTTAAGGAGCGCAACAAGAGGATCCAGGAGGAGAACCGGCTGGAGCTGCAGAAGGTGAAGCGGCTGCGGCTGGAGCGGGAGCGGGCGAAGGCCACGCGGGAGCAGGAGCTGGAGCTGCTGCAGCGGGAGAAGGAGGCAGAGCACTTCAAGACCTGGGAGGAGCAGGAGGACAGCTTCCACCTGCGGCAGGCCAAGCTTCGCTCCAAGATCAGAATCCGCGATGGGCGGGCCAAGCCCATTGACCTGCTGGCCAAGTACATCAGTGCCGAGGACGAGGACGATGATCTTGCCGTGGAGATGCACGAGCCCTACACCTTCCTCAGTGGCCTCACGGTGGCAGACCTGGAGGACCTGCTCGAGGACATCCAGGTGTACATGGAACTGGAGCAGGGCAAGAACGTGGATTTCTGGCGGGACATGACAACCATCACAGAGGATGAGATCGCCAAACTCCGAAAGCTGGAGGCCTCCGGCAAGGGCCCAGGTGAGCGTCGTGAGGGCGTCAACGCCTCGGTCAGCTCCGACGTCCAGTCAGTGTTCCAGGGAAAGACATACAACCAGCTGCAAGTCATCTTCCAGGGCATCGAGGGCAAGATCCGAGCTGGCGGCCCCAACCTGGACATGGGCTACTGGGAGAGCCTGCTGCAGCAGTTGCGTGCACACATGGCCAGGGCCAGGCTCCGTGAGCGCCACCAAGATGTTCTCAGACAGAAGCTGTTCAAACTGAAGCAGGAGCAGGGTGTGGAGAGCGAGCCGCTCTTCCCCATCCTCAAGTCAGAGCCCGCAGCCCCCCACAGCCCCGAACCTGAGGAGCAGCCTCCCAGCCCCGGGACTTCAGTGGATCCCGTGGACCCCATGGAACCCGAGGAGGCCACAGCAGCAGGGGAGGCAGAGGGCGAGGCAGAGGGCGAGGCGGTGCTGATGGAGGAGGACCTGATCCAGCAGAGCCTGGCCGACTACGACGCCGGCCGCTACAGCCCGCGGCTGCTCACAGTACACGAGCTGCCTCTGGACGCGCATGTGCTGGAGTCGCACGAGGACCAGCAGCACCTGCAGCTGTCTCGCCAGCAGCTTCAGGCCACAGGTGATGCGAGCGCGAGCGAGAGCGCCGAAGACATCTTCTTCCGGCGTGCGAGGGAGGGCATGGGGCAGGACGAGGCGCAGTTCAGCGTGGAGATGCCACTGGGTGGCCGTGCCTACCTGTGGGCCGACAAGTACCGGCCGCGCAAGCCGCGCTTCTTCAACCGCGTGCATACGGGCTTCGAGTGGAACAAGTACAACCAGACGCATTATGACTTCGACAACCCTCCACCCAAAACTGTGCAGGGCTACACATTCAACATCTTCTACCCGGACCTCATCCGGAAGCGCGCCACCCCCGAGTACTTCCTGGAGGCCTGTGCGGACAACCGGGACTTTGCCATCCTGCACTTCCACGCAGGCCCGCCCTACGAGGACATCGCCTTCAAGATTGTCAGTCGCGAGTGGGAGTACTCACACCGCCACGGCTTCCGCTGCCAGTTCGCCAATGGAATCTTCCAGCTCTGGTTCCACTTCAAGCGCTACCGATACCGCCGGTGACGCCTGTGGGCTTGCCCGCCCCGCCAGCCTGGCCCCTGGACAGCTCTCGGGTGGGAAGGCTGAGAGGACCAGCTCTGGCCTTCCCTCACCAGCATGGTGCCAGCCACAGCCCCTCTGGCAGATCCCTGCCTGTCTGGAAAGAATTTTGAACTGTTTGGAAAGACTGTTTGTTTAAGGTGGCAGAAATGTCTTGTTTTCACGGACTTGTTCAACCATGGAGCCCCATGTGGTTTTGATATATTTAATAGAAAGCTTAGTAAATAAATAAATAAATAAATAAATAAATAAATAAATAAATAAATAAATAAAAGGCCTAACAGACTGGACCTAACATGATCTATCTATCTGTTGAATTGAAGAAACACACTTAACCATCAAGGATAGAAATCACTTCTGGGTAAAAAGGTAGAAATGGTATTCCAAGTAAATGGGCATAAGAAGCAAGCAGGTGTAACCATTTTAGTACCTAACAAAAAACCTTCAAAACAAAACTAATGAGAAGAGATAGGGAAGGACATTAAGTATTCATAAAAGAAAAAATCTACAAGAATATTGCAATTCTAAACATTTAAGTTCCAAACACAAGGGCCCCCAAGTTCATGAGACAAACACTAATACAGTTAAATCACATATTGACCATGTCTTAGTTAGGCTTTTTATTGCTATGAAGAGACACCATGACCACAGTAACTCTTATAAAAGAAAACACTTTATTGCTGCTGGCTTATAGTTCAGAGTCCATTATCATCATGGCAGGTAGACATGGTGCTGGAGAAGGAGCTGGAAGTCCTTCTACTCTGGATCAGCAGGTAGCAGAAAGAGACAGTAAGCCACTAGGCCTAGCTTGAGCTTCTAAAACTTCAATGCTTACTCCCAGTGACACTCTTCCTCCAACAAAACAACACCTACTCCTATAAGGTCTCCCCTCCTAATGGTACCACTCCCTGTGGGCCTATAGCCGCCACTTTTATTCAAACCACCATATTCCTATACGTGGCTCCCAAAGGCTTATAGCAATATCATAATGCAAAATGCATTTTGTCCAACTTTTAAAAGTCCCCATAGTCTATAATAATCTGAAGGTCGTTTAAAAGTCCAAAGTTTGTTCCAAGACTCACAGCCATTTCTCAACTATAAAATCAAAACGAAAAAGCAGATCACACGCCCGCGCATGCGCGGCGCGGACCGCCAAATGGGTCGGGACTCTGGCTGGCGCTCAGGGTCTGCCGGTCGCAGGGGTCGGAAGCATCGGAGTCGCAGCCGCAGCCGGGAACCATGGGCGGAGCAACCGAAGGCGGCGACGGGAACAGGAGCGGCGCCGCGAAAGAACGCAAGCAAGCGGCGCAGTCGAGGGCGCGGGTCAGATTCAGAAGGAGACCATCAGCAGAGGTCTAGGAGGCGAAGCCAGAGCCTGCGGCCACCCCGACAGCACTCACAGGACCAGTCCTCCCACTCTGACTCAGGTGAGGAGAGGGCACAGGGCTCCCGGGCCCGGAAGCGTCACGGGCGCTCCGCTCCTGGTCTCCAGGGTCATCAGCATCTAACTCCGCTCCCGGAGTCCCGGGACAACTGCCCTGGCCATGAGCCAGCAGCAGAGCCTGCAGGAACGGCTGCGGCTGCGGCTGCGGGAGGAGCGCAAGCAGCAAGAAGAGCTGCTCAAAGCCTTGGAGACACCTGAGGAGAAGCATGCGCGGAGACTGGCCAAGAAGGAAGCTAAGGAGCGCAAGAAGCGCGAGAAGATGGGCTGGGGCGAGGAGTACATGGGCTACACCAACACCGACAACCCCTTTGGGGATAACAACCTGCTGGGAACCTTCATCTGGAACAAGGCCTTGGAGAAGAAAGGCATCAACCACCTGGAAGAAAAGGAGCTTAAGGAGCGCAACAAGAGGATCCAGGAGGAGAACCGGCTGGAGCTGCAGAAGGTGAAGCGGCTGCGGCTGGAGCGGGAGCGGGCGAAGGCCACGCGGGAGCAGGAGCTGGAGCTGCTGCAGCGGGAGAAGGAGGCAGAGCACTTCAAGACCTGGGAGGAGCAGGAGGACAGCTTCCACCTGCGGCAGGCCAAGCTTCGCTCCAAGATCAGAATCCGCGATGGGCGGGCCAAGCCCATTGACCTGCTGGCCAAGTACAGCAGTGCCGAGGACGAGGAAGATGATCTTGCCGTGGAGATGCACGAGCCCTACACCTTCCTCAGTGGCCTCACGGTGGCAGACCTGGAGGACCTGCTCGAGGACATCCAGGTGTACATGGAACTGGAGCAGGGCAAGAACGTGGATTTCTGGCGGGACATGACAACCATCACAGAGGATGAGATCGCCAAACTCCGAAAGCTGGAGGCCTCCGGCAAGGGCCCAGGTGAGCGTCGTGAGGGCGTCAACGCCTCGGTCAGCTCCGACGTCCAGTCAGTGTTCCAGGGAAAGACATACAACCAGCTGCAAGTCATCTTCCAGGGCATCGAGGGCAAGATCCGAGCTGGCGGCCCCAACCTGGACATGGGCTACTGGGAGAGCCTGCTGCAGCAGTTGCGTGCACACATGGCCAGGGCCAGGCTCCGTGAGCGCCACCAAGATGTTCTCAGACAGAAGCTGTTCAAACTGAAGCAGGAGCAGGGTGTGGAGAGCGAGCCGCTCTTCCCCATCCTCAAGTCAGAGCCCACAGCCCGCCACAGCCCCGAACCTGAGGAGCAGCCTCCCAGCCCCGGGACTTCAGTGGATCCCGTGGACCCCGTGGAACCCGAGGAGGCCACAGCAGCAGGGGAGGCAGAGGGCGAGGCAGAGGGCGAGGCGGTGCTGATGGAGGAGGACCTGATCCAGCAGAGCCTGGCCGACTACGACGCCGGCCGCTACAGCCCGCGGCTGCTCACAGTACACGAGCTGCCTCTGGACGCGCATGTGCTGGAGTCGCACGAGGACCAGCAGCACCTGCAGCTGTCTCGCCAGCAGCTTCAGGCCACAGGTGATGCGAGCGCGAGCGAGAGCGCCGAAGACATCTTCTTCCGGCGTGCGAGGGAGGGCATGGGGCAGGACGAGGCGCAGTTCAGCGTGGAGATGCCACTGGGTGGCCGTGCCTACCTGTGGGCCGACAAGTACCGGCCGCGCAAGCCGCGCTTCTTCAACCGCGTGCATACGGGCTTCGAGTGGAACAAGTACAACCAGACGCATTATGACTTCGACAACCCTCCACCCAAAACTGTGCAGGGCTACACATTCAACATCTTCTACCCGGACCTCATCCGGAAGCGCGCCACCCCCGAGTACTTCCTGGAGGCCTGTGCGGACAACCGGGACTTTGCCATCCTGCGCTTCCACGCAGGCCCGCCCTACGAGGACATCGCCTTCAAGATTGTCAGTCGCGAGTGGGAGTACTCACACCGCCACGGCTTCCGCTGCCAGTTCGCCAATGGAATCTTCCAGCTCTGGTTCCACTTCAAGCGCTACCGATACCGCCGGTGACGCCTGTGGGCTTGCCCGCCCCGCCAGCCTGGCCCCTGGACAGCTCTCGGGTGGGAAGGCTGAGAGGACCAGCTCTGGCCTTCCCTCACCAGCATGGTGCCAGCCACAGCCCCTCTGGCAGATCCCTGCCTGTCTGGAAAGAATTTTGAACTGTTTGGAAAGACTGTTTGTTTAAGGTGGCAGAAATGTCTTGTTTTCACGGACTTGTTCAACCATGGAGCCCCATGTGGTTTTGATATATTTAATAGAAAGCTTAGTAAAAAAAAAAAATAAATAAAATAAATAAATAAATAAATAAATAAATAAATAAAAGGCCTAACAGACTGGACCTAACATGATCTATCTATCTGTTGAATTGAAGAAACACACTTAACCATCAAGGATAGAAATCACTTCTGGGTAAAAAGGTAGAAATGGTATTCCAAGTAAATGGGCATAAGAAGCAAGCAGGTGTAACCATTTTAGCACCTAACAAAAAACCTTCAAAACAAAACTAATGAGAAGAGATAGGGAAGGACATTAAGTATTCATAAAAGAAAAAATCTACAAGAATATTGCAATTCTAAACATTTAAGTTCCAAACACAAGGGCCCCCAAGTTCATGAGACAAACACTAATACAGTTAAATCACATATTGACCATGTCTTAGTTAGGCTTTTTATTGCTATGAAGAGACACCATGACCACAGTAACTCTTATAAAAGAAAACACTTTATTGCTGCTGGCTTATAGTTCAGAGTCCATTATCATCATGGCAGGTAGACATGGTGCTGGAGAAGGAGCTGGAAGTCCTTCTACTCTGGATCAGCAGGTAGCAGAAAGAGACAGTAAGCCACTAGGCCTAGCTTGAGCTTCTAAAACTTCAATGCTTACTCCCAGTGACACTCTTCCTCCAACAAAACAACACCTACTCCTATAAGGTCTCCCCTCCTAATGGTACCACTCCCTGTGGGCCTATAGCCGCCACTTTTATTCAAACCACCATATTCCTATACGTGGCTCCCAAAGGCTTATAGCAATATCATAATGCAAAATGCATTTTGTCCAACTTTTAAAAGTCCCCATAGTCTATAATAATCTGAAGGTCGTTTAAAAGTCCAAAGTTTGTTCCAAGACTCACAGCCATTTCTCAACTATAAAATCAAAACGAAAAAGCAGATCACACGCCCGCGCATGCGCGGCGCGGACCGCCAAATGGGTCGGGACTCTGGCTGGCGCTCAGGGTCTGCCGGTCGCAGGGGTCGGAAGCATCGGAGTCGCAGCCGCAGCCGGGAGCCATGGGCGGAGCAACCGAAGGCGGCGACGGGAACAGGAGCGGCCCCGCGAAAGAACGCAAGCAAGCGGCGCAGTCGAGGGCGCGGGTCAGATTCAGAAGGAGACCATCAGCAGAGGTCTAGGAGGCGAAGCCGGAGCCTGCGGCCACCCCGACAGCACTCACAGGACCAGTCCTCCCACTCTGACTCAGGTGAGGAGAGGGCACAGGGCTCCCGGGCCCGGAAGCGTCACGGGCGCTCCGCTCCTGGTCTCCAGGGTCATCAGCATCTAACTCCGCTCCCGGAGTCCCGGGACAACTGCCCTGGCCATGAGCCAGCAGCAGAGCCTGCAGGAACGGCTGCGGCTGCGGCTGCGGCTGCGGGAGGAGCGCAAGCAGCAAGAAGAGCTGCTCAAAGCCTTGGAGACGCCTGAGGAGAAGCGTGCGCGGAGACTGGCCAAGAAGGAAGCTAAGGAGCGCAAGAAGCGCGAGAAGATGGGCTGGGGCGAGGAGTACATGGGCTACACCAACACCCACAACCCCTTTGGGGATAACAACCTGCTGGGAACCTTCATCTGGAACAAGGCCTTGGAGAAGAAAGGCATCAACCGCCTGGAAGAAAAGGAGCTTAAGGAGCGCAACAAGAGGATCCAGGAGGAGAACCGGCTGGAGCTGCAGAAGGTGAAGCGGCTGCGGCTGGAGCGGGAGCGGGCGAAGGCCACGCGGGAGCAGGAGCTGGAGCTGCTGCAGCGGGAGAAGGAGGCAGAGCACTTCAAGACCTGGGAGGAGCAGGAGGACAGCTTCCACCTGCGGCAGGCCAAGCTTCGCTCCAAGATCAGAATCCGCGATGGGCGGGCCAAGCCCATTGACCTGCTGGCCAAGTACATCAGTGCCGAGGACGAGGACGATGATCTTGCCGTGGAGATGCACGAGCCCTACACCTTCCTCAGTGGCCTCACGGTGGCAGACCTGGAGGACCTGCTCGAGGACATCCAGGTGTACATGGAACTGGAGCAGGGCAAGAACGTGGATTTCTGGCGGGACATGACAACCATCACAGAGGATGAGATCGCCAAACTCCGAAAGCTGGAGGCCTCCGGCAAGGGCCCAGGTGAGCGTCGTGAGGGCGTCAACGCCTCGGTCAGCTCCGACGTCCAGTCAGTGTTCCAGGGAAAGACATACAACCAGCTGCAAGTCATCTTCCAGGGCATCGAGGGCAAGATCCGAGCTGGCGGCCCCAACCTGGACATGGGCTACTGGGAGAGCCTGCTGCAGCAGTTGCGTGCACACATGGCCAGGGCCAGGCTCCGTGAGCGCCACCAAGATGTTCTCAGACAGAAGCTGTTCAAACTGAAGCAGGAGCAGGGTGTGGAGAGCGAGCCGCTCTTCCCCATCCTCAAGTCAGAGCCCGCAGCCCCCCACAGCCCCGAACCTGAGGAGCAGCCTCCCAGCCCCGGGACTTCAGTGGATCCCGTGGACCCCGTGGAACCCGAGGAGGCCACAGCAGCAGGGGAGGCAGAGGGCGAGGCAGAGGGCGAGGCGGTGCTGATGGAGGAGGACCTGATCCAGCAGAGCCTGGCCGACTACGACGCCGGCCGCTACAGCCCGCGGCTGCTCACAGTACACGAGCTGCCTCTGGACGCGCATGTGCTGGAGTCGCACGAGGACCAGCAGCACCTGCAGCTGTCTCGCCAGCAGCTTCAGGCCACAGGTGATGCGAGCGCGAGCGAGAGCGCCGAAGACATCTTCTTCCGGCGTGCGAGGGAGGGCATGGGGCAGGACGAGGCGCAGTTCAGCGTGGAGATGCCACTGGGTGGCCGTGCCTACCTGTGGGCCGACAAGTACCGGCCGCGCAAGCCGCGCTTCTTCAACCGCGTGCATACGGGCTTCGAGTGGAACAAGTACAACCAGACGCATTATGACTTCGACAACCCTCCACCCAAAACTGTGCAGGGCTACAAATTCAACATCTTCTACCCGGACCTCATCCGGAAGCGCGCCACCCCCGAGTACTTCCTGGAGGCCTGTGCGGACAACCGGGACTTTGCCATCCTGCGCTTCCACGCAGGCCCGCCCTACGAGGACATCGCCTTCAAGATTGTCAGTCGCGAGTGGGAGTACTCACACCGCCACGGCTTCCGCTGCCAGTTCGCCAATGGAATCTTCCAGCTCTGGTTCCACTTCAAGCGCTACCGATACCGCCGGTGACGCCTGTGGGCTTGCCCGCCCCGCCAGCCTGGCCCCTGGACAGCTCTCGGGTGGGAAGGCTGAGAGGACCAGCTCTGGCCTTCCCTCACCAGCATGGTGCCAGCCACAGCCCCTCTGGCAGATCCCTGCCTGTCTGGAAAGAATTTTGAACTGTTTGGAAAGACTGTTTGTTTAAGGTGGCAGAAATGTCTTGTTTTCACGGACTTGTTCAACCATGGAGCCCCATGTGGTTTTGATATATTTAATAGAAAGCTTAGTAAATAAATAAATAAATAAATAAATAAATAAATAAAAGGCCTAACAGACTGGACCTAACATGATCTATCTATCTGTTGAATTGAAGAAACACACTTAACCATCAAGGATAGAAATCACTTCTGGGTAAAAAGGTAGAAATGGTATTCCAAGTAAATGGGCATAAGAAGCAAGCAGGTGTAACCATTTTAGTACCTAACAAAAAACCTTCAAAACAAAACTAATGAGAAGAGATAGGGAAGGACATTAAGTATTCATAAAAGAAAAAATCTACAAGAATATTGCAATTCTAAACATTTAAGTTCCAAACACAAGGGCCCCCAAGTTCATGAGACAAACACTAATACAGTTAAATCACATATTGACCATGTCTTAGTTAGGCTTTTTATTGCTATGAAGAGACACTATGACCACAGTAACTCTTATAAAAGAAAACACTTTATTGCTGCTGGCTTATAGTTCAGAGTCCATTATCATCATGGCAGGTAGACATGGTGCTGGAGAAGGAGCTGGAAGTCCTTCTACTCTGGATCAGCAGGTAGCAGAAAGAGACAGTAAGCCACTAGGCCTAGCTTGAGCTTCTAAAACTTCAATGCTTACTCCCAGTGACACTCTTCCTCCAACAAAACAACACCTACTCCTATAAGGTCTCCCCTCCTAATGGTACCACTCCCTGTGGGCCTATAGCCGCCACTTTTATTCAAACCACCATATTCCTATACGTGGCTCCCAAAGGCTTATAGCAATATCATAATGCAAAATGCATTTTGTCCAACTTTTAAAAGTCCCCATAGTCTATAATAATCTCAAGGTCGTTTAAAAGTCCAAAGTTTGTTCCAAGACTCACAGCCATTTCTCAACTATAAAATCAAAACGAAAAAGCAGATCACACGCCCGCGCATGCGCGGCGCGGACCGCCAAATGGGTCGGGACTCTGGCTGGCGCTCAGGGTCTGCCGGTCGCAGGGGTCGGAAGCATCGGAGTCGCAGCCGCAGCCGGGAGCCATGGGCGGAGCAACCGAAGGCGGCGACGGGAACAGGAGCGGCCCCGCGAAAGAACGCAAGCAAGCGGCGCAGTCGAGGGCGCGGGTCAGATTCAGAAGGAGACCATCAGCAGAGGTCTAGGAGGCGAAGCCGGAGCCTGCGGCCACCCCGACAGCACTCACAGGACCAGTCCTCCCACTCTGACTCAGGTGAGGAGAGGGCACAGGGCTCCCGGGCCCGGAAGCGTCACGGGCGCTCCGCTCCTGGTCTCCAGGGTCATCAGCATCTAACTCCGCTCCCGGAGTCCCGGGACAACTGCCCTGGCCATGAGCCAGCAGCAGAGCCTGCAGGAACGGCTGCGGCTGCGGCTGCGGCTGCGGGAGGAGCGCAAGCAGCAAGAAGAGCTGCTCAAAGCCTTGGAGACGCCTGAGGAGAAGCGTGCGCGGAGACTGGCCAAGAAGGAAGCTAAGGAGCGCAAGAAGCGCGAGAAGATGGGCTGGGGCGAGGAGTACATGGGCTACACCAACACCGACAACCCCTTTGGGGATAACAACCTGCTGGGAACCTTCATCTGGAACAAGGCCTTGGAGAAGAAAGGCATCAACCACCTGGAAGAAAAGGAGCTTAAGGAGCGCAACAAGAGGATCCAGGAGGAGAACCGGCTGGAGCTGCAGAAGGTGAAGCGGCTGCGGCTGGAGCGGGAGCGGGCGAAGGCCACGCGGGAGCAGGAGCTGGAGCTGCTGCAGCGGGAGAAGGAGGCAGAGCACTTCAAGACCTGGGAGGAGCAGGAGGACAGCTTCCACCTGCGGCAGGCCAAGCTTCGCTCCAAGATCAGAATCCGCGATGGGCGGGCCAAGCCCATTGACCTGCTGGCCAAGTACAGCAGTGCCGAGGACGAGGACGATGATCTTGCCGTGGAGATGCACGAGCCCTACACCTTCCTCAGTGGCCTCACGGTGGCAGACCTGGAGGACCTGCTCGAGGACATCCAGGTGTACATGGAACTGGAGCAGGGCAAGAACGTGGATTTCTGGCGGGACATGACAACCATCACAGAGGATGAGATCGCCAAACTCCGAAAGCTGGAGGCCTCCGGCAAGGGCCCAGGTGAGCGTCGTGAGGGCGTCAACGCCTCGGTCAGCTCCGACGTCCAGTCAGTGTTCCAGGGAAAGACATACAACCAGCTGCAAGTCATCTTCCAGGGCATCGAGGGCAAGATCCGAGCTGGCGGCCCCAACCTGGACATGGGCTACTGGGAGAGCCTGCTGCAGCAGTTGCGTGCACACATGGCCAGGGCCAGGCTCCGTGAGCGCCACCAAGATGTTCTCAGACAGAAGCTGTTCAAACTGAAGCAGGAGCAGGGTGTGGAGAGCGAGCCGCTCTTCCCCATCCTCAAGTCAGAGCCCGCAGCCCCCCACAGCCCCGAACCTGAGGAGCAGCCTCCCAGCCCCGGGACTTCAGTGGATCCCGTGGACCCCGTGGAACCCGAGGAGGCCACAGCAGCAGGGGAGGCAGAGGGCGAGGCAGAGGGCGAGGCGGTGCTGATGGAGGAGGACCTGATCCAGCAGAGCCTGGCCGACTACGACGCCGGCCGCTACAGCCCGCGGCTGCTCACAGTACACGAGCTGCCTCTGGACGCGCATGTGCTGGAGTCGCACGAGGACCAGCAGCACCTGCAGCTGTCTCGCCAGCAGCTTCAGGCCACAGGTGATGCGAGCGCGAGCGAGAGCGCCGAAGACATCTTCTTCCGGCGTGCGAGGGAGGGCATGGGGCAGGACGAGGCGCAGTTCAGCGTGGAGATGCCACTGGGTGGCCGTGCCTACCTGTGGGCCGACAAGTACCGGCCGCGCAAGCCGCGCTTCTTCAACCGCGTGCATACGGGCTTCGAGTGGAACAAGTACAACCAGACGCATTATGACTTCGACAACCCTCCACCCAAAACTGTGCAGGGCTACACATTCAACATCTTCTACCCGGACCTCATCCGGAAGCGCGCCACCCCCGAGTACTTCCTGGAGGCCTGTGCGGACAACCGGGACTTTGCCATCCTGCGCTTCCACGCAGGCCCGCCCTACGAGGACATCGCCTTCAAGATTGTCAGTCGCGAGTGGGAGTACTCACACCGCCACGGCTTCCGCTGCCAGTTCGCCAATGGAATCTTCCAGCTCTGGTTCCACTTCAAGCGCTACCGATACCGCCGGTGACGCCTGTGGGCTTGCCCGCCCCGCCAGCCTGGCCCCTGGACAGCTCTCGGGTGGGAAGGCTGAGAGGACCAGCTCTGGCCTTCCCTCACCAGCATGGTGCCAGCCACAGCCCCTCTGGCAGATCCCTGCCTGTCTGGAAAGAATTTTGAACTGTTTGGAAAGACTGTTTGTTTAAGGTGGCAGAAATGTCTTGTTTTCACGGACTTGTTCAACCATGGAGCCCCATGTGGTTTTGATATATTTAATAGAAAGCTTAGTAAAAAAAAAAAATAAATAAAATAAATAAATAAATAAATAAATAAATAAATAAAAGGCCTAACAGACTGGACCTAACATGATCTATCTATCTGTTGAATTGAAGAAACACACTTAA
The DNA here is from genome assembly GCF_963924665.1 of Micromys minutus. Taxonomy (NCBI): domain Eukaryota; kingdom Metazoa; phylum Chordata; class Mammalia; order Rodentia; family Muridae; genus Micromys; species Micromys minutus. The sequence goes on from NC_137976.1 coordinate 70,881,492, forward strand.
CCATCAAGGATAGAAATCACTTCTGGGTAAAAAGGTAGAAATGGTATTCCAAGTAAATGGGCATAAGAAGCAAGCAGGTGTAACCATTTTAGCACCTAACAAAAAACCTTCAAAACAAAACTAATGAGAAGAGATAGGGAAGGACATTAAGTATTCATAAAAGAAAAAATCTACAAGAATATTGCAATTCTAAACATTTAAGTTCCAAACACAAGGGCCCCCAAGTTCATGAGACAAACACTAATACAGTTAAATCACATATTGACCATGTCTTAGTTAGGCTTTTTATTGCTATGAAGAGACACCATGACCACAGTAACTCTTATAAAAGAAAACACTTTATTGCTGCTGGCTTATAGTTCAGAGTCCATTATCATCATGGCAGGTAGACATGGTGCTGGAGAAGGAGCTGGAAGTCCTTCTACTCTGGATCAGCAGGTAGCAGAAAGAGACAGTAAGCCACTAGGCCTAGCTTGAGCTTCTAAAACTTCAATGCTTACTCCCAGTGACACTCTTCCTCCAACAAAACAACACCTACTCCTATAAGGTCTCCCCTCCTAATGGTACCACTCCCTGTGGGCCTATAGCCGCCACTTTTATTCAAACCACCATATTCCTATACGTGGCTCCCAAAGGCTTATAGCAATATCATAATGCAAAATGCATTTTGTCCAACTTTTAAAAGTCCCCATAGTCTATAATAATCTCAAGGTCGTTTAAAAGTCCAAAGTTTGTTCCAAGACTCACAGCCATTTCTCAACTATAAAATCAAAACGAAAAAGCAGATCACACGCCCGCGCATGCGCGGCGCGGACCGCCAAATGGGTCGGGACTCTGGCTGGCGCTCAGGGTCTGCCGGTCGCAGGGGTCGGAAGCATCGGAGTCGCAGCCGCAGCCGGGAGCCATGGGCGGAGCAACCGAAGGCGGCGACGGGAACAGGAGCGGCCCCGCGAAAGAACGCAAGCAAGCGGCGCAGTCGAGGGCGCGGGTCAGATTCAGAAGGAGACCATCAGCAGAGGTCTAGGAGGCGAAGCCGGAGCCTGCGGCCACCCCGACAGCACTCACAGGACCAGTCCTCCCACTCTGACTCAGGTGAGGAGAGGGCACAGGGCTCCCGGGCCCGGAAGCGTCACGGGCGCTCCGCTCCTGGTCTCCAGGGTCATCAGCATCTAACTCCGCTCCCGGAGTCCCGGGACAACTGCCCTGGCCATGAGCCAGCAGCAGAGCCTGCAGGAACGGCTGCGGCTGCGGCTGCGGCTGCGGGAGGAGCGCAAGCAGCAAGAAGAGCTGCTCAAAGCCTTGGAGACGCCTGAGGAGAAGCGTGCGCGGAGACTGGCCAAGAAGGAAGCTAAGGAGCGCAAGAAGCGCGAGAAGATGGGCTGGGGCGAGGAGTACATGGGCTACACCAACACCCACAACCCCTTTGGGGATAACAACCTGCTGGGAACCTTCATCTGGAACAAGGCCTTGGAGAAGAAAGGCATCAACCGCCTGGAAGAAAAGGAGCTTAAGGAGCGCAACAAGAGGATCCAGGAGGAGAACCGGCTGGAGCTGCAGAAGGTGAAGCGGCTGCGGCTGGAGCGGGAGCGGGCGAAGGCCACGCGGGAGCAGGAGCTGGAGCTGCTGCAGCGGGAGAAGGAGGCAGAGCACTTCAAGACCTGGGAGGAGCAGGAGGACAGCTTCCACCTGCGGCAGGCCAAGCTTCGCTCCAAGATCAGAATCCGCGATGGGCGGGCCAAGCCCATTGACCTGCTGGCCAAGTACATCAGTGCCGAGGACGAGGACGATGATCTTGCCGTGGAGATGCACGAGCCCTACACCTTCCTCAGTGGCCTCACGGTGGCAGACCTGGAGGACCTGCTCGAGGACATCCAGGTGTACATGGAACTGGAGCAGGGCAAGAACGTGGATTTCTGGCGGGACATGACAACCATCACAGAGGATGAGATCGCCAAACTCCGAAAGCTGGAGGCCTCCGGCAAGGGCCCAGGTGAGCGTCGTGAGGGCGTCAACGCCTCGGTCAGCTCCGACGTCCAGTCAGTGTTCCAGGGAAAGACATACAACCAGCTGCAAGTCATCTTCCAGGGCATCGAGGGCAAGATCCGAGCTGGCGGCCCCAACCTGGACATGGGCTACTGGGAGAGCCTGCTGCAGCAGTTGCGTGCACACATGGCCAGGGCCAGGCTCCGTGAGCGCCACCAAGATGTTCTCAGACAGAAGCTGTTCAAACTGAAGCAGGAGCAGGGTGTGGAGAGCGAGCCGCTCTTCCCCATCCTCAAGTCAGAGCCCGCAGCCCCCCACAGCCCCGAACCTGAGGAGCAGCCTCCCAGCCCCGGGACTTCAGTGGATCCCGTGGACCCCGTGGAACCCGAGGAGGCCACAGCAGCAGGGGAGGCAGAGGGCGAGGCAGAGGGCGAGGCGGTGCTGATGGAGGAGGACCTGATCCAGCAGAGCCTGGCCGACTACGACGCCGGCCGCTACAGCCCGCGGCTGCTCACAGTACACGAGCTGCCTCTGGACGCGCATGTGCTGGAGTCGCACGAGGACCAGCAGCACCTGCAGCTGTCTCGCCAGCAGCTTCAGGCCACAGGTGATGCGAGCGCGAGCGAGAGCGCCGAAGACATCTTCTTCCGGCGTGCGAGGGAGGGCATGGGGCAGGACGAGGCGCAGTTCAGCGTGGAGATGCCACTGGGTGGCCGTGCCTACCTGTGGGCCGACAAGTACCGGCCGCGCAAGCCGCGCTTCTTCAACCGCGTGCATACGGGCTTCGAGTGGAACAAGTACAACCAGACGCATTATGACTTCGACAACCCTCCACCCAAAACTGTGCAGGGCTACAAATTCAACATCTTCTACCCGGACCTCATCCGGAAGCGCGCCACCCCCGAGTACTTCCTGGAGGCCTGTGCGGACAACCGGGACTTTGCCATCCTGCGCTTCCACGCAGGCCCGCCCTACGAGGACATCGCCTTCAAGATTGTCAGTCGCGAGTGGGAGTACTCACACCGCCACGGCTTCCGCTGCCAGTTCGCCAATGGAATCTTCCAGCTCTGGTTCCACTTCAAGCGCTACCGATACCGCCGGTGACGCCTGTGGGCTTGCCCGCCCCGCCAGCCTGGCCCCTGGACAGCTCTCGGGTGGGAAGGCTGAGAGGACCAGCTCTGGCCTTCCCTCACCAGCATGGTGCCAGCCACAGCCCCTCTGGCAGATCCCTGCCTGTCTGGAAAGAATTTTGAACTGTTTGGAAAGACTGTTTGTTTAAGGTGGCAGAAATGTCTTGTTTTCACGGACTTGTTCAACCATGGAGCCCCATGTGGTTTTGATATATTTAATAGAAAGCTTAGTAAAAAAAAAAAATAAATAAAATAAATAAATAAATAAATAAATAAATAAATAAAAGGCCTAACAGACTGGACCTAACATGATCTATCTATCTGTTGAATTGAAGAAACACACTTAACCATCAAGGATAGAAATCACTTCTGGGTAAAAAGGTAGAAATGGTATTCCAAGTAAATGGGCATAAGAAGCAAGCAGGTGTAACCATTTTAGCACCTAACAAAAAACCTTCAAAACAAAACTAATGAGAAGAGATAGGGAAGGACATTAAGTATTCATAAAAGAAAAAATCTACAAGAATATTGCAATTCTAAACATTTAAGTTCCAAACACAAGGGCCCCCAAGTTCATGAGACAAACACTAATACAGTTAAATCACATATTGACCATGTCTTAGTTAGGCTTTTTATTGCTATGAAGAGACACCATGACCACAGTAACTCTTATAAAAGAAAACACTTTATTGCTGCTGGCTTATAGTTCAGAGTCCATTATCATCATGGCAGGTAGACATGGTGCTGGAGAAGGAGCTGGAAGTCCTTCTACTCTGGATCAGCAGGTAGCAGAAAGAGACAGTAAGCCACTAGGCCTAGCTTGAGCTTCTAAAACTTCAATGCTTACTCCCAGTGACACTCTTCCTCCAACAAAACAACACCTACTCCTATAAGGTCTCCCCTCCTAATGGTACCACTCCCTGTGGGCCTATAGCCGCCACTTTTATTCAAACCACCATATTCCTATACGTGGCTCCCAAAGGCTTATAGCAATATCATAATGCAAAATGCATTTTGTCCAACTTTTAAAAGTCCCCATAGTCTATAATAATCTCAAGGTCGTTTAAAAGTCCAAAGTTTGTTCCAAGACTCACAGCCATTTCTCAACTATAAAATCAAAACGAAAAAGCAGATCACACGCCCGCGCATGCGCGGCGCGGACCGCCAAATGGGTCGGGACTCTGGCTGGCGCTCAGGGTCTGCCGGTCGCAGGGGTCGGAAGCATCGGAGTCGCAGCCGCAGCCGGGAGCCATGGGCGGAGCAACCGAAGGCGGCGACGGGAACAGGAGCGGCCCCGCGAAAGAACGCAAGCAAGCGGCGCAGTCGAGGGCGCGGGTCAGATTCAGAAGGAGACCATCAGCAGAGGTCTAGGAGGCGAAGCCGGAGCCTGCGGCCACCCCGACAGCACTCACAGGACCAGTCCTCCCACTCTGACTCAGGTGAGGAGAGGGCACAGGGCTCCCGGGCCCGGAAGCGTCACGGGCGCTCCGCTCCTGGTCTCCAGGGTCATCAGCATCTAACTCCGCTCCCGGAGTCCCGGGACAACTGCCCTGGCCATGAGCCAGCAGCAGAGCCTGCAGGAACGGCTGCGGCTGCGGCTGCGGCTGCGGGAGGAGCGCAAGCAGCAAGAAGAGCTGCTCAAAGCCTTGGAGACGCCTGAGGAGAAGCGTGCGCGGAGACTGGCCAAGAAGGAAGCTAAGGAGCGCAAGAAGCGCGAGAAGATGGGCTGGGGCGAGGAGTACATGGGCTACACCAACACCCACAACCCCTTTGGGGATAACAACCTGCTGGGAACCTTCATCTGGAACAAGGCCTTGGAGAAGAAAGGCATCAACCGCCTGGAAGAAAAGGAGCTTAAGGAGCGCAACAAGAGGATCCAGGAGGAGAACCGGCTGGAGCTGCAGAAGGTGAAGCGGCTGCGGCTGGAGCGGGAGCGGGCGAAGGCCACGCGGGAGCAGGAGCTGGAGCTGCTGCAGCGGGAGAAGGAGGCAGAGCACTTCAAGACCTGGGAGGAGCAGGAGGACAGCTTCCACCTGCGGCAGGCCAAGCTTCGCTCCAAGATCAGAATCCGCGATGGGCGGGCCAAGCCCATTGACCTGCTGGCCAAGTACATCAGTGCCGAGGACGAGGACGATGATCTTGCCGTGGAGATGCACGAGCCCTACACCTTCCTCAGTGGCCTCACGGTGGCAGACCTGGAGGACCTGCTCGAGGACATCCAGGTGTACATGGAACTGGAGCAGGGCAAGAACGTGGATTTCTGGCGGGACATGACAACCATCACAGAGGATGAGATCGCCAAACTCCGAAAGCTGGAGGCCTCCGGCAAGGGCCCAGGTGAGCGTCGTGAGGGCGTCAACGCCTCGGTCAGCTCCGACGTCCAGTCAGTGTTCCAGGGAAAGACATACAACCAGCTGCAAGTCATCTTCCAGGGCATCGAGGGCAAGATCCGAGCTGGCGGCCCCAACCTGGACATGGGCTACTGGGAGAGCCTGCTGCAGCAGTTGCGTGCACACATGGCCAGGGCCAGGCTCCGTGAGCGCCACCAAGATGTTCTCAGACAGAAGCTGTTCAAACTGAAGCAGGAGCAGGGTGTGGAGAGCGAGCCGCTCTTCCCCATCCTCAAGTCAGAGCCCGCAGCCCCCCACAGCCCCGAACCTGAGGAGCAGCCTCCCAGCCCCGGGACTTCAGTGGATCCCGTGGACCCCGTGGAACCCGAGGAGGCCACAGCAGCAGGGGAGGCAGAGGGCGAGGCAGAGGGCGAGGCGGTGCTGATGGAGGAGGACCTGATCCAGCAGAGCCTGGCCGACTACGACGCCGGCCGCTACAGCCCGCGGCTGCTCACAGTACACGAGCTGCCTCTGGACGCGCATGTGCTGGAGTCGCACGAGGACCAGCAGCACCTGCAGCTGTCTCGCCAGCAGCTTCAGGCCACAGGTGATGCGAGCGCGAGCGAGAGCGCCGAAGACATCTTCTTCCGGCGTGCGAGGGAGGGCATGGGGCAGGACGAGGCGCAGTTCAGCGTGGAGATGCCACTGGGTGGCCGTGCCTACCTGTGGGCCGACAAGTACCGGCCGCGCAAGCCGCGCTTCTTCAACCGCGTGCATACGGGCTTCGAGTGGAACAAGTACAACCAGACGCATTATGACTTCGACAACCCTCCACCCAAAACTGTGCAGGGCTACAAATTCAACATCTTCTACCCGGACCTCATCCGGAAGCGCGCCACCCCCGAGTACTTCCTGGAGGCCTGTGCGGACAACCGGGACTTTGCCATCCTGCGCTTCCACGCAGGCCCGCCCTACGAGGACATCGCCTTCAAGATTGTCAGTCGCGAGTGGGAGTACTCACACCGCCACGGCTTCCGCTGCCAGTTCGCCAATGGAATCTTCCAGCTCTGGTTCCACTTCAAGCGCTACCGATACCGCCGGTGACGCCTGTGGGCTTGCCCGCCCCGCCAGCCTGGCCCCTGGACAGCTCTCGGGTGGGAAGGCTGAGAGGACCAGCTCTGGCCTTCCCTCACCAGCATGGTGCCAGCCACAGCCCCTCTGGCAGATCCCTGCCTGTCTGGAAAGAATTTTGAACTGTTTGGAAAGACTGTTTGTTTAAGGTGGCAGAAATGTCTTGTTTTCACGGACTTGTTCAACCATGGAGCCCCATGTGGTTTTGATATATTTAATAGAAAGCTTAGTAAATAAATAAATAAATAAATAAATAAATAAATAAAAGGCCTAACAGACTGGACCTAACATGATCTATCTATCTGTTGAATTGAAGAAACACACTTAACCATCAAGGATAGAAATCACTTCTGGGTAAAAAGGTAGAAATGGTATTCCAAGTAAATGGGCATAAGAAGCAAGCAGGTGTAACCATTTTAGTACCTAACAAAAAACCTTCAAAACAAAACTAATGAGAAGAGATAGGGAAGGACATTAAGTATTCATAAAAGAAAAAATCTACAAGAATATTGCAATTCTAAACATTTAAGTTCCAAACACAAGGGCCCCCAAGTTCATGAGACAAACACTAATACAGTTAAATCACATATTGACCATGTCTTAGTTAGGCTTTTTATTGCTATGAAGAGACACTATGACCACAGTAACTCTTATAAAAGAAAACACTTTATTGCTGCTGGCTTATAGTTCAGAGTCCATTATCATCATGGCAGGTAGACATGGTGCTGGAGAAGGAGCTGGAAGTCCTTCTACTCTGGATCAGCAGGTAGCAGAAAGAGACAGTAAGCCACTAGGCCTAGCTTGAGCTTCTAAAACTTCAATGCTTACTCCCAGTGACACTCTTCCTCCAACAAAACAACACCTACTCCTATAAGGTCTCCCCTCCTAATGGTACCACTCCCTGTGGGCCTATAGCCGCCACTTTTATTCAAACCACCATATTCCTATACGTGGCTCCCAAAGGCTTATAGCAATATCATAATGCAAAATGCATTTTGTCCAACTTTTAAAAGTCCCCATAGTCTATAATAATCTCAAGGTCGTTTAAAAGTCCAAAGTTTGTTCCAAGACTCACAGCCATTTCTCAACTATAAAATCAAAACGAAAAAGCAGATCACACGCCCGCGCATGCGCGGCGCGGACCGCCAAATGGGTCGGGACTCTGGCTGGCGCTCAGGGTCTGCCGGTCGCAGGGGTCGGAAGCATCGGAGTCGCAGCCGCAGCCGGGAGCCATGGGCGGAGCAACCGAAGGCGGCGACGGGAACAGGAGCGGCCCCGCGAAAGAACGCAAGCAAGCGGCGCAGTCGAGGGCGCGGGTCAGATTCAGAAGGAGACCATCAGCAGAGGTCTAGGAGGCGAAGCCGGAGCCTGCGGCCACCCCGACAGCACTCACAGGACCAGTCCTCCCACTCTGACTCAGGTGAGGAGAGGGCACAGGGCTCCCGGGCCCGGAAGCGTCACGGGCGCTCCGCTCCTGGTCTCCAGGGTCATCAGCATCTAACTCCGCTCCCGGAGTCCCGGGACAACTGCCCTGGCCATGAGCCAGCAGCAGAGCCTGCAGGAACGGCTGCGGCTGCGGCTGCGGCTGCGGGAGGAGCGCAAGCAGCAAGAAGAGCTGCTCAAAGCCTTGGAGACGCCTGAGGAGAAGCGTGCGCGGAGACTGGCCAAGAAGGAAGCTAAGGAGCGCAAGAAGCGCGAGAAGATGGGCTGGGGCGAGGAGTACATGGGCTACACCAACACCGACAACCCCTTTGGGGATAACAACCTGCTGGGAACCTTCATCTGGAACAAGGCCTTGGAGAAGAAAGGCATCAACCACCTGGAAGAAAAGGAGCTTAAGGAGCGCAACAAGAGGATCCAGGAGGAGAACCGGCTGGAGCTGCAGAAGGTGAAGCGGCTGCGGCTGGAGCGGGAGCGGGCGAAGGCCACGCGGGAGCAGGAGCTGGAGCTGCTGCAGCGGGAGAAGGAGGCAGAGCACTTCAAGACCTGGGAGGAGCAGGAGGACAGCTTCCACCTGCGGCAGGCCAAGCTTCGCTCCAAGATCAGAATCCGCGATGGGCGGGCCAAGCCCATTGACCTGCTGGCCAAGTACAGCAGTGCCGAGGACGAGGACGATGATCTTGCCGTGGAGATGCACGAGCCCTACACCTTCCTCAGTGGCCTCACGGTGGCAGACCTGGAGGACCTGCTCGAGGACATCCAGGTGTACATGGAACTGGAGCAGGGCAAGAACGTGGATTTCTGGCGGGACATGACAACCATCACAGAGGATGAGATCGCCAAACTCCGAAAGCTGGAGGCCTCCGGCAAGGGCCCAGGTGAGCGTCGTGAGGGCGTCAACGCCTCGGTCAGCTCCGACGTCCAGTCAGTGTTCCAGGGAAAGACATACAACCAGCTGCAAGTCATCTTCCAGGGCATCGAGGGCAAGATCCGAGCTGGCGGCCCCAACCTGGACATGGGCTACTGGGAGAGCCTGCTGCAGCAGTTGCGTGCACACATGGCCAGGGCCAGGCTCCGTGAGCGCCACCAAGATGTTCTCAGACAGAAGCTGTTCAAACTGAAGCAGGAGCAGGGTGTGGAGAGCGAGCCGCTCTTCCCCATCCTCAAGTCAGAGCCCGCAGCCCCCCACAGCCCCGAACCTGAGGAGCAGCCTCCCAGCCCCGGGACTTCAGTGGATCCCGTGGACCCCGTGGAACCCGAGGAGGCCACAGCAGCAGGGGAGGCAGAGGGCGAGGCAGAGGGCGAGGCGGTGCTGATGGAGGAGGACCTGATCCAGCAGAGCCTGGCCGACTACGACGCCGGCCGCTACAGCCCGCGGCTGCTCACAGTACACGAGCTGCCTCTGGACGCGCATGTGCTGGAGTCGCACGAGGACCAGCAGCACCTGCAGCTGTCTCGCCAGCAGCTTCAGGCCACAGGTGATGCGAGCGCGAGCGAGAGCGCCGAAGACATCTTCTTCCGGCGTGCGAGGGAGGGCATGGGGCAGGACGAGGCGCAGTTCAGCGTGGAGATGCCACTGGGTGGCCGTGCCTACCTGTGGGCCGACAAGTACCGGCCGCGCAAGCCGCGCTTCTTCAACCGCGTGCATACGGGCTTCGAGTGGAACAAGTACAACCAGACGCATTATGACTTCGACAACCCTCCACCCAAAACTGTGCAGGGCTACAAATTCAACATCTTCTACCCGGACCTCATCCGGAAGCGCGCCACCCCCGAGTACTTCCTGGAGGCCTGTGCGGACAACCGGGACTTTGCCATCCTGCGCTTCCACGCAGGCCCGCCCTACGAGGACATCGCCTTCAAGATTGTCAGTCGCGAGTGGGAGTACTCACACCGCCACGGCTTCCGCTGCCAGTTCGCCAATGGAATCTTCCAGCTCTGGTTCCACTTCAAGCGCTACCGATACCGCCGGTGACGCCTGTGGGCTTGCCCGCCCCGCCAGCCTGGCCCCTGGACAGCTCTCGGGTGGGAAGGCTGAGAGGACCAGCTCTGGCCTTCCCTCACCAGCATGGTGCCAGCCACAGCCCCTCTGGCAGATCCCTGCCTGTCTGGAAAGAATTTTGAACTGTTTGGAAAGACTGTTTGTTTAAGGTGGCAGAAATGTCTTGTTTTCACGGACTTGTTCAACCATGGAGCCCCATGTGGTTTTGATATATTTAATAGAAAGCTTAGTAAAAAAATAAATAAATAAATAAATAAATAAATAAATTAATAAATAAAAGGCCTAACAGACTGGACCTAACATGATCTATCTATCTGTTGAATTGAAGAAACACACTTAACCATCAAGGATAGAAATCACTTCTGGGTAAAAAGGTAGAAATGGTATTCCAAGTAAATGGGCATAAGAAGCAAGCAGGTGTAACCATTTTAGTACCTAACAAAAAACCTTCAAAACAAAACTAATGAGAAGAGATAGGGAAGGACATTAAGTATTCATAAAAGAAAAAATCTACAAGAATATTGCAATTCTAAACATTTAAGTTCCAAACACAAGGGCCCCCAAGTTCATGAGACAAACACTAATACAGTTAAATCACATATTGACCATGTCTTAGTTAGGCTTTTTATTGCTATGAAGAGACACCATGACCACAGTAACTCTTATAAAAGAAAACACTTTATTGCTGCTGGCTTATAGTTCAGAGTCCATTATCATCATGGCAGGTAGACATGGTGCTGGAGAAGGAGCTGGAAGTCCTTCTACTCTGGATCAGCAGGTAGCAGAAAGAGACAGTAAGCCACTAGGCCTAGCTTGAGCTTCTAAAACTTCAATGCTTACTCCCAGTGACACTCTTCCTCCAACAAAACAACACCTACTCCTATAAGGTCTCCCCTCCTAATGGTACCACTCCCTGTGGGCCTATAGCCGCCACTTTTATTCAAACCACCATATTCCTATACGTGGCTCCCAAAGGCTTATAGCAATATCATAATGCAAAATGCATTTTGTCCAACTTTTAAAAGTCCCCATAGTCTATAATAATCTCAAGGTCGTTTAAAAGTCCAAAGTTTGTTCCAAGACTCACAGCCATTTCTCAACTATAAAATCAAAACGAAAAAGCAGATCACACGCCCGCGCATGCGCGGCGCGGACCGCCAAATGGGTCGGGACTCTGGCTGGCGCTCAGGGTCTGCCGGTCGCAGGGGTCGGAAGCATCGGAGTCGCAGCCGCAGCCGGGAGCCATGGGCGGAGCAACCGAAGGCGGCGACGGGAACAGGAGCGGCCCCGCGAAAGAACGCAAGCAAGCGGCGCAGTCGAGGGCGCGGGTCAGATTCAGAAGGAGACCATCAGCAGAGGTCTAGGAGGCGAAGCCGGAGCCTGCGGCCACCCCGACAGCACTCACAGGACCAGTCCTCCCACTCTGACTCAGGTGAGGAGAGGGCACAGGGCTCCCGGGCCCGGAAGCGTCACGGGCGCTCCGCTCCTGGTCTCCAGGGTCATCAGCATCTAACTCCGCTCCCGGAGTCCCGGGACAACTGCCCTGGCCATGAGCCAGCAGCAGAGCCTGCAGGAACGGCTGCGGCTGCGGCTGCGGCTGCGGGAGGAGCGCAAGCAGCAAGAAGAGCTGCTCAAAGCCTTGGAGACGCCTGAGGAGAAGCGTGCGCGGAGACTGGCCAAGAAGGAAGCTAAGGAGCGCAAGAAGCGCGAGAAGATGGGCTGGGGCGAGGAGTACATGGGCTACACCAACACCCACAACCCCTTTGGGGATAACAACCTGCTGGGAACCTTCATCTGGAACAAGGCCTTGGAGAAGAAAGGCATCAACCACCTGGAAGAAAAGGAGCTTAAGGAGCGCAACAAGAGGATCCAGGAGGAGAACCGGCTGGAGCTGCAGAAGGTGAAGCGGCTGCGGCTGGAGCGGGAGCGGGCGAAGGCCACGCGGGAGCAGGAGCTGGAGCTGCTGCAGCGGGAGAAGGAGGCAGAGCACTTCAAGACCTGGGAGGAGCAGGAGGACAGCTTCCACCTGCGGCAGGCCAAGCTTCGCTCCAAGATCAGAATCCGCGATGGGCGGGCCAAGCCCATTGACCTGCTGGCCAAGTACATCAGTGCCGAGGACGAGGACGATGATCTTGCCGTGGAGATGCACGAGCCCTACACCTTCCTCAGTGGCCTCACGGTGGCAGACCTGGAGGACCTGCTCGAGGACATCCAGGTGTACATGGAACTGGAGCAGGGCAAGAACGTGGATTTCTGGCGGGACATGACAACCATCACAGAGGATGAGATCGCCAAACTCCGAAAGCTGGAGGCCTCCGGCAAGGGCCCAGGTGAGCGTCGTGAGGGCGTCAACGCCTCGGTCAGCTCCGACGTCCAGTCAGTGTTCCAGGGAAAGACATACAACCAGCTGCAAGTCATCTTCCAGGGCATCGAGGGCAAGATCCGAGCTGGCGGCCCCAACCTGGACATGGGCTACTGGGAGAGCCTGCTGCAGCAGTTGCGTGCACACATGGCCAGGGCCAGGCTCCGTGAGCGCCACCAAGATGTTCTCAGACAGAAGCTGTTCAAACTGAAGCAGGAGCAGGGTGTGGAGAGCGAGCCGCTCTTCCCCATCCTCAAGTCAGAGCCCGCAGCCCCCCACAGCCCCGAACCTGAGGAGCAGCCTCCCAGCCCCGGGACTTCAGTGGATCCCGTGGACCCCGTGGAACCCGAGGAGGCCACAGCAGCAGGGGAGGCAGAGGGCGAGGCAGAGGGCGAGGCGGTGCTGATGGAGGAGGACCTGATCCAGCAGAGCCTGGCCGACTACGACGCCGGCCGCTACAGCCCGCGGCTGCTCACAGTACACGAGCTGCCTCTGGACGCGCATGTGCTGGAGTCGCACGAGGACCAGCAGCACCTGCAGCTGTCTCGCCAGCAGCTTCAGGCCACAGGTGATGCGAGCGCGAGCGAGAGCGCCGAAGACATCTTCTTCCGGCGTGCGAGGGAGGGCATGGGGCAGGACGAGGCGCAGTTCAGCGTGGAGATGCCACTGGGTGGCCGTGCCTACCTGTGGGCCGACAAGTACCGGCCGCGCAAGCCGCGCTTCTTCAACCGCGTGCATACGGGCTTCGAGTGGAACAAGTACAACCAGACGCATTATGACTTCGACAACCCTCCACCCAAAACTGTGCAGGGCTACAAATTCAACATCTTCTACCCGGACCTCATCCGGAAGCGCGCCACCCCCGAGTACTTCCTGGAGGCCTGTGCGGACAACCGGGACTTTGCCATCCTGCGCTTCCACGCAGGCCCGCCCTACGAGGACATCGCCTTCAAGATTGTCAGTCGCGAGTGGGAGTACTCACACCGCCACGGCTTCCGCTGCCAGTTCGCCAATGGAATCTTCCAGCTCTGGTTCCACTTCAAGCGCTACCGATACCGCCGGTGACGCCTGTGGGCTTGCCCGCCCCGCCAGCCTGGCCCCTGGACAGCTCTCGGGTGGGAAGGCTGAGAGGACCAGCTCTGGCCTTCCCTCACCAGCATGGTGCCAGCCACAGCCCCTCTGGCAGATCCCTGCCTGTCTGGAAAGAATTTTGAACTGTTTGGAAAGACTGTTTGTTTAAGGTGGCAGAAATGTCTTGTTTTCACGGACTTGTTCAACCATGGAGCCCCATGTGGTTTTGATATATTTAATAGAAAGCTTAGTAAATAAATAAATAAATAAATAAATAAATAAATAAAAGGCCTAACAGACTGGACCTAACATGATCTATCTATCTGTTGAATTGAAGAAACACACTTAACCATCAAGGATAGAAATCACTTCTGGGTAAAAAGGTAGAAATGGTATTCCAAGTAAATGGGCATAAGAAGCAAGCAGGTGTAACCATTTTAGTACCTAACAAAAAACCTTCAAAACAAAACTAATGAGAAGAGATAGGGAAGGACATTAAGTATTCATAAAAGAAAAAATCTACAAGAATATTGCAATTCTAAACATTTAAGTTCCAAACACAAGGGCCCCCAAGTTCATGAGACAAACACTAATACAGTTAAATCACATATTGACCATGTCTTAGTTAGGCTTTTTATTGCTATGAAGAGACACTATGACCACAGTAACTCTTATAAAAGAAAACACTTTATTGCTGCTGGCTTATAGTTCAGAGTCCATTATCATCATGGCAGGTAGACATGGTGCTGGAGAAGGAGCTGGAAGTCCTTCTACTCTGGATCAGCAGGTAGCAGAAAGAGACAGTAAGCCACTAGGCCTAGCTTGAGCTTCTAAAACTTCAATGCTTACTCCCAGTGACACTCTTCCTCCAACAAAACAACACCTACTCCTATAAGGTCTCCCCTCCTAATGGTACCACTCCCTGTGGGCCTATAGCCGCCACTTTTATTCAAACCACCATATTCCTATACGTGGCTCCCAAAGGCTTATAGCAATATCATAATGCAAAATGCATTTTGTCCAACTTTTAAAAGTCCCCATAGTCTATAATAATCTCAAGGTCGTTTAAAAGTCCAAAGTTTGTTCCAAGACTCACAGCCATTTCTCAACTATAAAATCAAAACGAAAAAGCAGATCACACGCCCGCGCATGCGCGGCGCGGACCGCCAAATGGGTCGGGACTCTGGCTGGCGCTCAGGGTCTGCCGGTCGCAGGGGTCGGAAGCATCGGAGTCGCAGCCGCAGCCGGGAGCCATGGGCGGAGCAACCGAAGGCGGCGACGGGAACAGGAGCGGCCCCGCGAAAGAACGCAAGCAAGCGGCGCAGTCGAGGGCGCGGGTCAGATTCAGAAGGAGACCATCAGCAGAGGTCTAGGAGGCGAAGCCGGAGCCTGCGGCCACCCCGACAGCACTCACAGGACCAGTCCTCCCACTCTGACTCAGGTGAGGAGAGGGCACAGGGCTCCCGGGCCCGGAAGCGTCACGGGCGCTCCGCTCCTGGTCTCCAGGGTCATCAGCATCTAACTCCGCTCCCGGAGTCCCGGGACAACTGCCCTGGCCATGAGCCAGCAGCAGAGCCTGCAGGAACGGCTGCGGCTGCGGCTGCGGCTGCGGGAGGAGCGCAAGCAGCAAGAAGAGCTGCTCAAAGCCTTGGAGACGCCTGAGGAGAAGCGTGCGCGGAGACTGGCCAAGAAGGAAGCTAAGGAGCGCAAGAAGCGCGAGAAGATGGGCTGGGGCGAGGAGTACATGGGCTACACCAACACCGACAACCCCTTTGGGGATAACAACCTGCTGGGAACCTTCATCTGGAACAAGGCCTTGGAGAAGAAAGGCATCAACCACCTGGAAGAAAAGGAGCTTAAGGAGCGCAACAAGAGGATCCAGGAGGAGAACCGGCTGGAGCTGCAGAAGGTGAAGCGGCTGCGGCTGGAGCGGGAGCGGGCGAAGGCCACGCGGGAGCAGGAGCTGGAGCTGCTGCAGCGGGAGAAGGAGGCAGAGCACTTCAAGACCTGGGAGGAGCAGGAGGACAGCTTCCACCTGCGGCAGGCCAAGCTTCGCTCCAAGATCAGAATCCGCGATGGGCGGGCCAAGCCCATTGACCTGCTGGCCAAGTACAGCAGTGCCGAGGACGAGGACGATGATCTTGCCGTGGAGATGCACGAGCCCTACACCTTCCTCAGTGGCCTCACGGTGGCAGACCTGGAGGACCTGCTCGAGGACATCCAGGTGTACATGGAACTGGAGCAGGGCAAGAACGTGGATTTCTGGCGGGACATGACAACCATCACAGAGGATGAGATCGCCAAACTCCGAAAGCTGGAGGCCTCCGGCAAGGGCCCAGGTGAGCGTCGTGAGGGCGTCAACGCCTCGGTCAGCTCCGACGTCCAGTCAGTGTTCCAGGGAAAGACATACAACCAGCTGCAAGTCATCTTCCAGGGCATCGAGGGCAAGATCCGAGCTGGCGGCCCCAACCTGGACATGGGCTACTGGGAGAGCCTGCTGCAGCAGTTGCGTGCACACATGGCCAGGGCCAGGCTCCGTGAGCGCCACCAAGATGTTCTCAGACAGAAGCTGTTCAAACTGAAGCAGGAGCAGGGTGTGGAGAGCGAGCCGCTCTTCCCCATCCTCAAGTCAGAGCCCGCAGCCCCCCACAGCCCCGAACCTGAGGAGCAGCCTCCCAGCCCCGGGACTTCAGTGGATCCCGTGGACCCCGTGGAACCCGAGGAGGCCACAGCAGCAGGGGAGGCAGAGGGCGAGGCAGAGGGCGAGGCGGTGCTGATGGAGGAGGACCTGATCCAGCAGAGCCTGGCCGACTACGACGCCGGCCGCTACAGCCCGCGGCTGCTCACAGTACACGAGCTGCCTCTGGACGCGCATGTGCTGGAGTCGCACGAGGACCAGCAGCACCTGCAGCTGTCTCGCCAGCAGCTTCAGGCCACAGGTGATGCGAGCGCGAGCGAGAGCGCCGAAGACATCTTCTTCCGGCGTGCGAGGGAGGGCATGGGGCAGGACGAGGCGCAGTTCAGCGTGGAGATGCCACTGGGTGGCCGTGCCTACCTGTGGGCCGACAAGTACCGGCCGCGCAAGCCGCGCTTCTTCAACCGCGTGCATACGGGCTTCGAGTGGAACAAGTACAACCAGACGCATTATGACTTCGACAACCCTCCACCCAAAACTGTGCAGGGCTACAAATTCAACATCTTCTACCCGGACCTCATCCGGAAGCGCGCCACCCCCGAGTACTTCCTGGAGGCCTGTGCGGACAACCGGGACTTTGCCATCCTGCGCTTCCACGCAGGCCCGCCCTACGAGGACATCGCCTTCAAGATTGTCAGTCGCGAGTGGGAGTACTCACACCGCCACGGCTTCCGCTGCCAGTTCGCCAATGGAATCTTCCAGCTCTGGTTCCACTTCAAGCGCTACCGATACCGCCGGTGACGCCTGTGGGCTTGCCCGCCCCGCCAGCCTGGCCCCTGGACAGCTCTCGGGTGGGAAGGCTGAGAGGACCAGCTCTGGCCTTCCCTCACCAGCATGGTGCCAGCCACAGCCCCTCTGGCAGATCCCTGCCTGTCTGGAAAGAATTTTGAACTGTTTGGAAAGACTGTTTGTTTAAGGTGGCAGAAATGTCTTGTTTTCACGGACTTGTTCAACCATGGAGCCCCATGTGGTTTTGATATATTTAATAGAAAGCTTAGTAAAAAAATAAATAAATAAATAAATAAATAAATAAATTAATAAATAAAAGGCCTAACAGACTGGACCTAACATGATCTATCTATCTGTTGAATTGAAGAAACACACTTAACCATCAAGGATAGAAATCACTTCTGGGTAAAAAGGTAGAAATGGTATTCCAAGTAAATGGGCATAAGAAGCAAGCAGGTGTAACCATTTTAGTACCTAACAAAAAACCTTCAAAACAAAACTAATGAGAAGAGATAGGGAAGGACATTAAGTATTCATAAAAGAAAAAATCTACAAGAATATTGCAATTCTAAACATTTAAGTTCCAAACACAAGGGCCCCCAAGTTCATGAGACAAACACTAATACAGTTAAATCACATATTGACCATGTCTTAGTTAGGCTTTTTATTGCTATGAAGAGACACCATGACCACAGTAACTCTTATAAAAGAAAACACTTTATTGCTGCTGGCTTATAGTTCAGAGTCCATTATCATCATGGCAGGTAGACATGGTGCTGGAGAAGGAGCTGGAAGTCCTTCTACTCTGGATCAGCAGGTAGCAGAAAGAGACAGTAAGCCACTAGGCCTAGCTTGAGCTTCTAAAACTTCAATGCTTACTCCCAGTGACACTCTTCCTCCAACAAAACAACACCTACTCCTATAAGGTCTCCCCTCCTAATGGTACCACTCCCTGTGGGCCTATAGCCGCCACTTTTATTCAAACCACCATATTCCTATACGTGGCTCCCAAAGGCTTATAGCAATATCATAATGCAAAATGCATTTTGTCCAACTTTTAAAAGTCCCCATAGTCTATAATAATCTCAAGGTCGTTTAAAAGTCCAAAGTTTGTTCCAAGACTCACAGCCATTTCTCAACTATAAAATCAAAACGAAAAAGCAGATCACACGCCCGCGCATGCGCGGCGCGGACCGCCAAATGGGTCGGGACTCTGGCTGGCGCTCAGGGTCTGCCGGTCGCAGGGGTCGGAAGCGTCGGAGTCGCAGCCGCAGCCGGGAGCCATGGGCGGAGCAACCGAAGGTGGCGACGGGAACAGGAGCGGCCCCGCGAAAGAACGCAAGCAAGCGGCGCAGTCGAGGGCGCGGGTCAGATTCAGAAGGAGACCATCAGCAGAGGTCTAGGAGGCGAAGCCGGAGCCTGCGGCCACCCCGACAGCACTCACAGGACCAGTCCTCCCACTCTGACTCAGGTGAGGAGAGGGCACAGGGCTCCCGGGCCCGGAAGCGTCACGGGCGCTCCGCTCCTGGTCTCCAGGGTCATCAGCATCTAACTCCGCTCCCGGAGTCCCGGGACAACTGCCCTGGCCATGAGCCAGCAGCAGAGCCTGCAGGAACGGCTGCGGCTGCGGCTGCGGCTGCGGGAGGAGCGCAAGCAGCAAGAAGAGCTGCTCAAAGCCTTGGAGACGCCTGAGGAGAAGCGTGCGCGGAGACTGGCCAAGAAGGAAGCTAAGGAGCGCAAGAAGCGCGAGAAGATGGGCTGGGGCGAGGAGTACATGGGCTACACCAACACCCACAACCCCTTTGGGGATAACAACCTGCTGGGAACCTTCATCTGGAACAAGGCCTTGGAGAAGAAAGGCATCAACCACCTGGAAGAAAAGGAGCTTAAGGAGCGCAACAAGAGGATCCAGGAGGAGAACCGGCTGGAGCTGCAGAAGGTGAAGCGGCTGCGGCTGGAGCGGGAGCGGGCGAAGGCCACGCGGGAGCAGGAGCTGGAGCTGCTGCAGCGGGAGAAGGAGGCAGAGCACTTCAAGACCTGGGAGGAGCAGGAGGACAGCTTCCACCTGCGGCAGGCCAAGCTTCGCTCCAAGATCAGAATCCGCGATGGGCGGGCCAAGCCCATTGACCTGCTGGCCAAGTACATCAGTGCCGAGGACGAGGACGATGATCTTGCCGTGGAGATGCACGAGCCCTACACCTTCCTCAGTGGCCTCACGGTGGCAGACCTGGAGGACCTGCTCGAGGACATCCAGGTGTACATGGAACTGGAGCAGGGCAAGAACGTGGATTTCTGGCGGGACATGACAACCATCACAGAGGATGAGATCGCCAAACTCCGAAAGCTGGAGGCCTCCGGCAAGGGCCCAGGTGAGCGTCGTGAGGGCGTCAACGCCTCGGTCAGCTCCGACGTCCAGTCAGTGTTCCAGGGAAAGACATACAACCAGCTGCAAGTCATCTTCCAGGGCATCGAGGGCAAGATCCGAGCTGGCGGCCCCAACCTGGACATGGGCTACTGGGAGAGCCTGCTGCAGCAGTTGCGTGCACACATGGCCAGGGCCAGGCTCCGTGAGCGCCACCAAGATGTTCTCAGACAGAAGCTGTTCAAACTGAAGCAGGAGCAGGGTGTGGAGAGCGAGCCGCTCTTCCCCATCCTCAAGTCAGAGCCCGCAGCCCCCCACAGCCCCGAACCTGAGGAGCAGCCTCCCAGCCCCGGGACTTCAGTGGATCCCGTGGACCCCGTGGAACCCGAGGAGGCCACAGCAGCAGGGGAGGCAGAGGGCGAGGCAGAGGGCGAGGCGGTGCTGATGGAGGAGGACCTGATCCAGCAGAGCCTGGCCGACTACGACGCCGGCCGCTACAGCCCGCGGCTGCTCACAGTACACGAGCTGCCTCTGGACGCGCATGTGCTGGAGTCGCACGAGGACCAGCAGCACCTGCAGCTGTCTCGCCAGCAGCTTCAGGCCACAGGTGATGCGAGCGAGAGCGCCGAAGACATCTTCTTCCGGCGTGCGAGGGAGGGCATGGGGCAGGACGAGGCGCAGTTCAGCGTGGAGATGCCACTGGGTGGCCGTGCCTACCTGTGGGCCGACAAGTACCGGCCGCGCAAGCCGCGCTTCTTCAACCGCGTGCATACGGGCTTCGAGTGGAACAAGTACAACCAGACGCATTATGACTTCGACAACCCTCCACCCAAAACTGTGCAGGGCTACAAATTCAACATCTTCTACCCGGACCTCATCCGGAAGCGCGCCACCCCCGAGTACTTCCTGGAGGCCTGTGCGGGCAACCGGGACTTTGCCATCCTGCGCTTCCACGCAGGCCCGCCCTACGAGGACATCGCCTTCAAGATTGTCAGTCGCGAGTGGGAGTACTCACACCGCCACGGCTTCCGCTGCCAGTTCGCCAATGGAATCTTCCAGCTCTGGTTCCACTTCAAGCGCTACCGATACCGCCGGTGACGCCTGTGGGCTTGCCCGCCCCGCCAGCCTGGCCCCTGGACAGCTCTCGGGTGGGAAGGCTGAGAGGACCAGCTCTGGCCTTCCCTCACCAGCATGGTGCCAGCCACAGCCCCTCTGGCAGATCCCTGCCTGTCTGGAAAGAATTTTGAACTGTTTGGAAAGACTGTTTGTTTAAGGTGGCAGAAATGTCTTGTTTTCACGGACTTGTTCAACCATGGAGCCCCATGTGGTTTTGATATATTTAATAGAAAGCTTAGTAAAAATAAATAAATAAATAAATAAATAAATAAATAAATAAATAAATAAATAAATAAATAAAAGGCCTAACAGACTGGACCTAACATGATCTATCTATCTGTTGAATTGAAGAAACACACTTAACCATCAAGGATAGAAATCACTTCTGGGTAAAAAGGTAGAAATGGTATTCCAAGTAAATGGGCATAAGAAGCAAGCAGGTGTAACCATTTTAGTACCTAACAAAAAACCTTCAAAACAAAACTAATGAGAAGAGATAGGGAAGGACATTAAGTATTCATAAAAGAAAAAATCTACAAGAATATTGCAATTCTAAACATTTAAGTTCCAAACACAAGGGCCCCCAAGTTCATGAGACAAACACTAATACAGTTAAATCACATATTGACCATGTCTTAGTTAGGCTTTTTATTGCTATGAAGAGACACCATGACCACAGTAACTCTTATAAAAGAAAACACTTTATTGCTGCTGGCTTATAGTTCAGAGTCCATTATCATCATGGCAGGTAGACATGGTGCTGGAGAAGGAGCTGGAAGTCCTTCTACTCTGGATCAGCAGGTAGCAGAAAGAGACAGTAAGCCACTAGGCCTAGCTTGAGCTTCTAAAACTTCAATGCTTACTCCCAGTGACACTCTTCCTCCAACAAAACAACACCTACTCCTATAAGGTCTCCCCTCCTAATGGTACCACTCCCTGTGGGCCTATAGCCGCCACTTTTATTCAAACCACCATATTCCTATACGTGGCTCCCAAAGGCTTATAGCAATATCATAATGCAAAATGCATTTTGTCCAACTTTTAAAAGTCCCCATAGTCTATAATAATCTCAAGGTCGTTTAAAAGTCCAAAGTTTGTTCCAAGACTCACAGCCATTTCTCAACTATAAAATCAAAACGAAAAAGCAGATCACACGCCCGCGCATGCGCGGCGCGGACCGCCAAATGGGTCGGGACTCTGGCTGGCGCTCAGGGTCTGCCGGTCGCAGGGGTCGGAAGCATCGGAGTCGCAGCCGCAGCCGGGAGCCATGGGCGGAGCAACCGAAGGCGGCGACGGGAACAGGAGCGGCCCCGCGAAAGAACGCAAGCAAGCGGCGCAGTCGAGGGCGCGGGTCAGATTCAGAAGGAGACCATCAGCAGAGGTCTAGGAGGCGAAGCCGGAGCCTGCGGCCACCCCGACAGCACTCACAGGACCAGTCCTCCCACTCTGACTCAGGTGAGGAGAGGGCACAGGGCTCCCGGGCCCGGAAGCGTCACGGGCGCTCCGCTCCTGGTCTCCAGGGTCATCAGCATCTAACTCCGCTCCCGGAGTCCCGGGACAACTGCCCTGGCCATGAGCCAGCAGCAGAGCCTGCAGGAACGGCTGCGGCTGCGGCTGCGGGAGGAGCGCAAGCAGCAAGAAGAGCTGCTCAAAGCCTTGGAGACGCCTGAGGAGAAGCGTGCGCGGAGACTGGCCAAGAAGGAAGCTAAGGAGCGCAAGAAGCGCGAGAAGATGGGCTGGGGCGAGGAGTACATGGGCTACACCAACACCGACAACCCCTTTGGGGATAACAACCTGCTGGGAACCTTCATCTGGAACAAGGCCTTGGAGAAGAAAGGCATCAACCACCTGGAAGAAAAGGAGCTTAAGGAGCGCAACAAGAGGATCCAGGAGGAGAACCGGCTGGAGCTGCAGAAGGTGAAGCGGCTGCGGCTGGAGCGGGAGCGGGCGAAGGCCACGCGGGAGCAGGAGCTGGAGCTGCTGCAGCGGGAGAAGGAGGCAGAGCACTTCAAGACCTGGGAGGAGCAGGAGGACAGCTTCCACCTGCGGCAGGCCAAGCTTCGCTCCAAGATCAGAATCCGCGATGGGCGGGCCAAGCCCATTGACCTGCTGGCCAAGTACAGCAGTGCCGAGGACGAGGACGATGATCTTGCCGTGGAGATGCACGAGCCCTACACCTTCCTCAGTAGCCTCACGGTGGCAGACCTGGAGGACCTGCTCGAGGACATCCAGGTGTACATGGAACTGGAGCAGGGCAAGAACGTGGATTTCTGGCGGGACATGACAACCATCACAGAGGATGAGATCGCCAAACTCCGAAAGCTGGAGGCCTCCGGCAAGGGCCCAGGTGAGCGTCGTGAGGGCGTCAACGCCTCGGTCAGCTCCGACGTCCAGTCAGTGTTCCAGGGAAAGACATACAACCAGCTGCAAGTCATCTTCCAGGGCATCGAGGGCAAGATCCGAGCTGGCGGCCCCAACCTGGACATGGGCTACTGGGAGAGCCTGCTGCAGCAGTTGCGTGCACACATGGCCAGGGCCAGGCTCCGTGAGCGCCACCAAGATGTTCTCAGACAGAAGCTGTTCAAACTGAAGCAGGAGCAGGGTGTGGAGAGCGAGCCGCTCTTCCCCATCCTCAAGTCAGAGCCCGCAGCCCCCCACAGCCCCGAACCTGAGGAGCAGCCTCCCAGCCCCGGGACTTCAGTGGATCCCGTGGACCCCGTGGAACCCGAGGAGGCCACAGCAGCAGGGGAGGCAGAGGGCGAGGCAGAGGGCGAGGCGGTGCTGATGGAGGAGGACCTGATCCAGCAGAGCCTGGCCGACTACGACGCCGGCCGCTACAGCCCGCGGCTGCTCACAGTACACGAGCTGCCTCTGGACGCGCATGTGCTGGAGTCGCACGAGGACCAGCAGCACCTGCAGCTGTCTCGCCAGCAGCTTCAGGCCACAGGTGATGCGAGCGAGAGCGCCGAAGACATCTTCTTCCGGCGTGCGAGGGAGGGCATGGGGCAGGACGAGGCGCAGTTCAGCGTGGAGATGCCACTGGGTGGCCGTGCCTACCTGTGGGCCGACAAGTACCGGCCGCGCAAGCCGCGCTTCTTCAACCGCGTGCATACGGGCTTCGAGTGGAACAAGTACAACCAGACGCATTATGACTTCGACAACCCTCCACCCAAAACTGTGCAGGGCTACAAATTCAACATCTTCTACCCGGACCTCATCCGGAAGCGCGCCACCCCCGAGTACTTCCTGGAGGCCTGTGCGGGCAACCGGGACTTTGCCATCCTGCGCTTCCACGCAGGCCCGCCCTACGAGGACATCGCCTTCAAGATTGTCAGTCGCGAGTGGGAGTACTCACACCGCCACGGCTTCCGCTGCCAGTTCGCCAATGGAATCTTCCAGCTCTGGTTCCACTTCAAGCGCTACCGATACCGCCGGTGACGCCTGTGGGCTTGCCCGCCCCGCCAGCCTGGCCCCTGGACAGCTCTCGGGTGGGAAGGCTGAGAGGACCAGCTCTGGCCTTCCCTCACCAGCATGGTGCCAGCCACAGCCCCTCTGGCAGATCCCTGCCTGTCTGGAAAGAATTTTGAACTGTTTGGAAAGACTGTTTGTTTAAGGTGGCAGAAATGTCTTGTTTTCACGGACTTGTTCAACCATGGAGCCCCATGTGGTTTTGATATATTTAATAGAAAGCTTATTTAACAAAAAAAAATAAAAGCAGATCACATACTTCCAACATATAATGTCCCAACATATATACACATTCCAAAGGAAAGAAACAGGTTAGTGAGAAAACACTAGACCAAAGCAATACCAAAAACCAGCTGTGCAAACTCCAAACTACATCTCCAAAGTGCTCCTCAGATCTCCAACTTATCTCAGCTTGTTGACAACAGCATGCTTCTTTCTCTTGGACTAGTTCCACTCTCTGTTAGCAGCTCTCCTTGACAGATATACTATGACTCTGGCATCTCTAACCTTTTGTGGTTACCAAGGCAATCCAGGTTGCACAGTTCATACAACGGCCTCTCTGGGCCTCCATGCAGGGAAACCCCTGACATAGGCTGGCCTCAGCAGCTATCCTGAAACTGGATGCTTAAGCCAGGCTGGCCGTGAACTCAGAGATCTGCCAACTCTGCCTTCTAAGTGTTGGGATTACATCTGCTCTGAGCTTTTTTTAAATTGGAAGTTTAGTTGGATGGTATCTTGCCCTGAAGTCACCACTTCCTTTGTTCTATGCAGCACCAGGCTTCTCTTTAATCTCCCTATCTCCTTGAACACTGGATTTAGCTTCATTCTACTTACTAGTGCCTCTTTGTCACAGTATATTTGAGCAGACTGAGAACCCTGAGATTGTGTGGTTTACTGAGGGGGGTAGGGGACCTGTTTCTGATAGTGGTGTGACTCAGCCTTAGCACACACCTTAATCCCTTTGGCTGGAAATTATACCTGCCTTTAATACACATCTTTAATACCAAATCATGAAAGTAAAATTAGTTTTCAAAAGGAAGCACCCATGTTTGAAAATGATGTCTAGTTGAGTGGCAGACAAAGTGATAAGTCAGAGAAAGATTTGACAGAATAGGATACGCCTAACTTTCAGAAGAACAGGGAAAAAAGAGAGGTGACTTAAAAGAGACAGTGCTGAGAAAGAAGAGAAGAGGGGGCAGTTTTATTGGGACAGTTGTAGGGAGACAGGTGCAGAGAGAGAACAAGCTAGACACAGGTGAAGACAGAACAAGCCAGAGAATGAGAAGGAGCCAGGAGATAAGAACAGATTGCCAAAGTTAGTATGAAGCCAAGAAAGAAACCAGATTAAATCAGTCAGCTTGGAGGAGAGTTTGAGCCAGAACAGCTGAATTCAATCCATAACCAGAGATCAGAAAGAACTAAAAAGTAGTGAGCTCATGTAGCAGCAAGTTCCAGAGGCTGAAAAGATTCTAGGCCTAGATAGGATTTTATAAAGGTTAGAAGCTTCCAGGACTGGGCCTAAGTTAGCAGCAGTGAGTCTCTAAGAGATTACATCAGAAAAATAAAAGACACTTTTACACTTTTACATGTTGTATTTCTCCTTGCCCAGTTTGCTCCTCTTCATTATAGATCTTCACGAGCGTGAACATTAATAACCACACCACAGAGTCAATTCTATGGTTCTGAAATTTCCTCTGCCAATGCCGTCAACCCAAAACTCTGCTTCAGGCAGATTTTTTTTTGGGGGGGGGGGGCAAGGGCATACTTGGAAAGCAGCCACATTCTTTGCCAAAATGCCACAAGAACAGTCTCTAGGCTGCATACTGAAATCCCTATCCCCTGAAACCTCTTGAGCCAAGTCCCTACAGTTCAAATCACCCCAGCACCACTGTCTTCCATAAACCCACTATGATGGCCAGTTCAATTTGGAAGTCCACATTCCTCCAAGTAAAAGCGTGATCAGGCCTATTATAGCAAAACTCAGTCCCTGGGAACAACTTTTGTCTTAGGGTATCTATTGCTGTGAAAAGACACCATGACCATGACAATTCTTACAAAGGAAGACATCTAACTGGGGCTGGCTCAGAGTTTCAGAGGTTTAGTGTAGATTTATGTTAAGGCAATACATGATAGACAGGGAGAGAAGGCGGGAAAAAGGAGAGGAAACGGAAGAGGAGGAATCAGGGAGTAAATCAGAGGAGGAGGGGTCAGAGGAAAAGTAGGAGATGACTGAACAGGAACAAGAGGACTGTTCACGGTGAGAGAGATTTCTTAGGAGGGGAATAGAGAATGTAGTGGTAAATCTGCCCAAAATAAACTGCAGTTCGTTTTCCTAATTAGTGAGTCCTGTTTTCATTGAATGGGTTTATTTAGGTTGAAGAGGAAAATGCAACAAATTGGCAATTGGGTTGAAAAGGATATTGCAACAGTTTAGTCCATTATTATTATGGTAGGAAGCATGGTGGTATGCGTCAGCCATGGTGCTAGTGAGTTTGACATCTCCATACACAGGCACCAGAAAGAGACAGTGAGCTTCTGATCATGACAAATGCTCACACCCTGATAGTGGGTGGCCTCAGTCCTCCAATCTCAACAATAAATGGGCTACCCGGACAAGAACCAAACAGGGAAATGCTGGAGTTAAATAAAGACATAAATCAAACAAACCTGGAAAATATCTACAAAAGATTTCACCCAACCACAGATTGTGGAACTTCTCAGCAGATCGTGGAACTTTCTCCAAACCTGACCACATACTTGAATACAAAGAAGTCTCAACAGATAGAAGAAAATTGAAACATCACACTAAATTCTAGCTGATCACCATGTATTAAAGCTGGATATCAACACCAGAGAAAAACTATACAAATTGATGAAAACTAAAGAACTCATTAGTGAATGAAAAATAGAACAAGGCAGAAATCCAAAAGAAATATTTTAAAACAGTCTACCCTCCTGCTTTAGCTGCAGTAACACCATTTTGTGCTAGGCCCAGAACTGGCAGAGATGGAAAAATACTGAAACAAAAGTGAGCCAGAGGACAGCCCAGTCCCTGTAAAAATAAGATATCTGCGGATGACCACCTGGACCAGAGTGAAGACAAAATATTTTGTCTTCACATGTTAAGGCAAGGACGAAAAACTATACCCCTGTCCCAGAAGAGGAGCCAAGGCAGCTCTTCCCGAAAACTTGAGGCTTGTCCTCAGTTCACCCTGGCTTCACTGAAACCAGCCAATCACCTCCCTGTAACTATGCTTCTGCTTCTGTACCTTGCTTCTGCCCCTCAAGCCCTGTAAAAAGAGGACTGCCCCTTTGTCCGGTGCGCAAGTCCTCCGAGAGACTTTGCTGCCCCAGGTACCTGTGTAAATAAACCTCTTGCTACTTGCATCGGAAGTGAGTTGTCTCGCTGTTCCTTGGGACGGGTCTCTTCAGACAGAACATACCCCTCCAGGGGGTCTTTCACTAGAATTGAATGAAAATGGAAATACAACATGTGCCCAAAATCTATTGAACAATGAAGGTGGTCCTAAGAGCCAACTTCATAGAACTAAGTGTCTGCATCAAAATATTACATCTCATATTCATAACTGTGTGACTGGAATGCCTATTCCTGGTTGTCAATTTGTCTCTATCTGGAATGAACCACAATCCAGAACTGGAAGGCTCACCTGTGATCCTGATCATGAGACTGGGAGATACAAGTTTCTGACCTGAACCTTGGCATGGAGATCTTGAGACATAGTGGCTATTAATCCCAGGAGACTAAGGCAAGGAGATCTCTGAGTTCAAGGTCATCTGGGACAAATCAAGTCCCACATCCAGGTGTGTTGGTACACACCTTTAATTTGGGACACACCTTCTGCTGGAGACCTACATAAAGACATTAGAAAAAGGAAGATTCTCTCTTCTTAGTCGGCCTGCCTTGTGGAACTGAGCAACTGTTAGATCCTTGGACTTGCATTCACAGCTGCTGCTGACCATTATTGGGAAGCTGGATTACAAACCATAAGTAATCAACACATTTCCTTACTATATAGAGACTACCCATAAGTTTTGTGCCTCTAAAGAACCCTGACTAATACAGTGACACACCTGAAAGCTCTAGAAAACAACAAAAATTAATACCCAAAGAGGGCTTCTAACAGGAAATAATCAAACTTGGGGCTGAAATCAATAAAATTAAAACCAAAAATGGCAGTACAAAGACGAAAAGAAATGAAGAGTTGGATCTTTGAGAAAAATAAACAAGATTGATGAACCCTTAGCCAAATTAACAAAAGACACAGAGAATATCCAAATTAACAAAATTGGAGATAAAAAGGAGAACATTACAACAGACAATGAGGAAAATCAGGGAATCATAAGAACATACTTTTGAAATCTATACTTCATCAAACTGAATAACCAAAAATAAATTAATAAATTTTTTCATATATGTGTGTGTGTGTGTGTGTGTGTGATCTACCCAAGTTACATAAGGACAAAATCATCAATTTAAATAGATACACAATCTCTAGTGAAAGAGAAGCAGTAATTGAACATCTAGCCAAAAGAAAAGACCAAAGCCAGCTAGATTCAGCTGAAGATTCTATTGACCTTGGTAGAAAGAACAGAGAGGCTTCTTTTGAGGAAATAGATGTCTTGTGTGTATATTTCAGCAGTTGTTTCACTGGGCCTGTGGCTTTGCTTTCCATGGTACTGTGTAGTATAGAAAGGCTAAGAAAAATAAACCACGGCTGTTGTGGTATTGACCTGCAGCCCTCCCATATCTGTCTCTTGCATCTCTTTCTGCCTTTCCTATTTTTAATCATTGCTCCCCCTCAGAACCTGTTCAACTTTGAGCCAGTGGGGCTGGTACAACAAACACTTTCAGGAAAGTAGTGAGATACAAAATTAACTCACAAAATCATTAGTCTTACTATGTACAAAGGATAAACTGTAGGATGATGTCATGATACAACAAGGTGGGTCCAGCCTATCATTGGATGAGAAGGAAAGATAGGCGGGGAAGAGTCTAGGAAGGAGAGAGGAGGAGGAGAAAGAGATTGAAGAGGAGGCAACATGGAGACTGAAATAGATGTTTCTCTCAAATCTCTATAGGGATACAGTTGTTATGAATATTTTATAAGGGATGGAATTGTACAGGATAATTTGACTTATCTAGGTGGGCAAATTATGTTATATCAATTGGATCAAAGTATTTTGGTGTGTTCTTTGATGTGGCAACCTAGTTGAGTTTAAAGGGGCATAGTGACAGGACACCCAAAGCCCACCACAGAGTTGGGATGTGTGTGTGTGCAAGGCTTGGAAACAACATGCCAAGGGAAAGAGAGTAAAAACAACACGCTAGGGCAATCATGGACCACCTAGGACAGAAACAGCTGGGACAAGTGGAGTGGATCCTTTTGAACTCAAGCCAGGGTCTGTGAGTACTTAGAGGTGGTGTGGAGCCACTAAGATAAAAATGCCCTGCAGTGCCTTGTGGCCCTATGGAAGCCAGCACTAGCTTGGGAGAAAAAGTTATTATCTTTTAATGTTTGCTGCAATGATATACTGATAAAGAAATCAGAAAAACAATACCTTTCATAATGGACTCAATATTATAAAATATTTTGAGATAACTGTAACCAAGTAAGTAAAAGACTTGATAATAAAACCTTTAAGACATTAAAGAAGGAAACCAATGAAGACATCAGAAGATGAACAGATCTTTCATGTTTGGTAGGATTAATATTGTGAAAATGGCTATCCTGGATTTGAGAATATCATCCTGAGTGAGGTAACCCAGTTCCAAGAGAACAGGCATGGTATGTATTCACTTATAAGTAGATATTAGCCATAAAATACAGGATGCTTATGATATGCTCCACAGACCCAAGGAGGCTGGACAGAAAGAAGGGCACAAGTGAGAATGATTAATTCTCCCTTGGAAGGCAGATGGAGGGAGGGAACTTGGTGGGAGAAGGGGTGGAAGGGGAGTGAGAGCATTGGGGTCAGGTGTGGGGAGGGGCAAGGGGATGGCTGGATGACCATGAGATTGAATGGAAATTAGTAACTGATTGGGGGACAAGGAGGGGTATCTCCAAGAAGAGACAGAGACCTTGGGGAGGCACCCGAGAATTAATGAGGGTATCCTTAGCTGTGGCCCACAGTGTTGTGTATATGGAGCCTACCTCCTGTGGCCAGGCAGGAACTCCCAGTAGAATGATAGGAACACCAACCTACACACAAAGGTTTGATCCAAAACTTACTCTGTCTACAAGAAATGCAGGGATTGAGGATGGAGCAGAGACTGAGGGCATAGCCGATCAATAACCAGCCCAATTTGAGACCCATCCCATGGACAAGCTCCAATCCCTGACATTATTAATGATACTCTGTTATGGTTGCAGATAGCAGCTTGTTGTCCTCTAAGAGGCTCCACCCAGCAGCTGACTCACACAGATACAGACACCAACAGCTAAACAGTGGCTGGAGCTTGGGGACTCTTATGGAAGAACAGGAGGAAATATTGTAGCCCATAAGGGGAAAGAAACTCAGAGGACCAACATAATCAACTAACCTGGACCCTTAGGGATATCAGAGACTGAACCACTAAACAAAGAACATACATAGGCTGGACCTAGGCCTCTATACACATATGTAGCAGATGTGCAGCTTGGTCTATTGCCTACATGAGGAATATGTTCTTCTAGCTGGGCTGCCTTGTCTGGCCTCAGTGGGAGAGGAAGCACCTAGCCTTGCAGAGACTTGAAGTTCCATTGTGGGGGATACCCAGGGACCCCCCACCTGCTCAGAGGAGAAGGGGAAGAACATGGGGTAAGGATTGTGGGAGGCGGTGACCGGAAGGGGGCAGCGAGTGAGATGTAAAGTAAATAAGAAAATATTAATTAATTAATTAATTAATTTTTAAATGGCCATCCTATTATAAGCAATCTACAAACTCAATGCAATCCCCATCAAAATTACAACACAGTTCTTCACAGACATTGGAACAACAATTTTCAGCTAAAACAATCCTAAATAATGAAATCAGTGCTGGAAATTACCATCCCAGATTTCAAGTTGTACTACAGTGGTATAGTAATGGTACTGGCATAAAAACAGACACATCAATCAATGGAATCTACCTGAACACTCATCCATAAGGTATCCATACCTGTGGACACCTTGTTTTTTTTACAAAGAAGCCAAATGCGCACTGGAGAAAAGACAGTCTTCAAAACATGGTATTGGTTGAATTCAATGGCTACATGCAGAAGACCAATAGAACCATGCACATCACCTGCTCAAATTCAGCTCCACATGCATCAAGGAGCTCAAGACCCAACACATTTTACTTGATAGGAGAGAAAGTGGGGAATAGTTCTGAACACATTAGCACAGAAGACTTTCTGAACACCAATAGTGCAGACGCTAGGACTAACAACGAATAAGTAAGCCAATTATACATCTGATAGAGGCATATCAAACATTTATAAATAACTAAAAAACAAAACAAGTGTAGATTGTCCTGAAGCTGTTTGTATTTTAATGTTAATTCCACTTCCCCAAGGAGGGCTGCCTAATCATATGACTCCAACTGAACCTTCCTGTTTTAATTAGTAAAATCAAAGAAAGCCCGTGACTGGGTGGGATGAGGGAGGTGGAAAGGGCTGAGAGGAGGAGGTCAGAAGACAGAAGGTAAAGATTGTGGCAACATGGAGGATCCCCAGGACCAGCTAGATCCAGGTGAGATTGATTGGCATTAAATAGCTATGAACATTAAGGATTTAATCGGTCTAGTATCTTATATAGAAGGGCAGTTTGTATCTTTGTCTATTTGATGAAATCTTGTTGTGTAGAGGGTTTATGGATTAAAAGTTGAATATATAAACCTGTATAAAATGTTATCAGCTGTAGAGTTGTGTTTGTGGGATTTTGGGGTACAAAAATACCCCAGGACAGAGTCAGAGAACAGGCGGTAGTAAACCGCTAGGGAAGGGAGTTGTGCAAAGGGAGTGAGATCTGGGTGGCGGCTTGGACCTGGTCTTCGGCTCCATATCAGGGTCAGGCCTGAGGAGTGAGACCTCAGGGCCAATAAAAAGATAAACCAATTTTTTATTTTAATATTTACTGCAATAAACAAGCACCTCTAGACATGAAGAAAACAAATAACCCAGGAGAGTTATCAAAATATGAAATACACATGGCTGAGAAACACTTAAAGAAATATCCAACATTCTTAGCCATCAGGGGAATCAAAACTATCTTGAAAGTTCAACATACAACAGTCAAATGGCTAAGATCAATAAAACAAGTGACCGCTCATACTGGCAAGGATGTGGGGAAAGAAAAGCATTTGGTGGGGGGAGCACAAATATGAACAGCAAGGACAGAATCAGAACACATCTACCTAAAGACCCAAAGACTACATCCTATTCCAGAGACTCTTGGTCAACCATGTTTATTGCTGTTTTAGTCATAATAGTCAGAAATAAGAAACAGCCTAGATGCTATCAGTGGATGAATGAATAATGAACATTTACACAATAGTAACATTTGCAGATAAATAGGTAGAGCTAGGAAAAAAATCATCCTATAAGGCTAGAAGATAAATATGTTTTTCTCCTATATGTGTATATTAGTTTACAAATCTTTGATATGTATGTTACAATTTAAATAACCACAGAGGTCAGGTACCTGGTAAGGAACTCAGAGGAGAGAGGGCAATCTCCCAAGGAAAGGAAAATAGAATATGTTGTTATGGAGAGACAAAGGGGAAACTAGAATAGGAAGATAAACAGGGAGGGGGATGGAAGAGAAGAATAAGGGGGGTTGACCCTCAATAGCCTTTTGTGGCAAGTGACTAGAAGGCAACCCCAAATGGCTATAACAAAAAGGTTTTATACTTTTTAGGGGTACAGGTTACATCAGTGAAGGTTATGGTTTAAACTTATTGGCTAAGCATCCTGACCTTTGAATCTACTGGCTAGCAAGCATATGACATACATTTCAAACTCTATCTGGGACCAGAGGGTTAGGTGACTCTCAGTACATTCTTTGGTTTTTCAAGAATGTTCCTGCTCCTCCCTAGAACTGTGTGTGGAGAATGGAACTTGGCCTAGCCTTGACCTGAGGTGGGAAGCTGGTACTTGACCTGAGGCGGTCGGTGTAAGTCTAAAAATGCCCCCAGGGTTCTTCAGTGTACTTTGTAAAAGAGTTTTGATGTAGCCATGCCTAAAGCTTGGTTGTGATAATTGTCAGGAGGAAACTTTTCCCAAAGTTTTAATGTGTTTAATTATGTGAAAAGAAAATCACTTGTTATCAGACTCCAGAAGTTTTGGACCAGCACTGGCTAAGTGGAGCTGGACCCAAGTTCATTCTTAACTTATGCAGATCTTTTCCTTGCTGATGATGATACTTGTAGGAATCTCCACAAAGAGGCAAGAAAAGGAAGACTGAGATGGTATGATTTAAGGTATCTGAAAAATAAAAAATGTTTTAGATTGCTTTTTTTCATCTTTCAAAAGTTTTTTGATTCTTAACCATTTGATCAATGGGATTCTGATTAGCAAATGGAGCATTGGCTGCTTACAATTCAGTCACAAGCTCAAGGTTTTAAATCCCATTTGGATGTGTTCTAAAGGTAAACTGAAAGGTGTTTTTCATCATGCTAAAATATCTCTGTTCAATCTGTGTATCTAACTCTCTGGACTAAAAATGTCTTTTAAGTCCAAACTATAGCTTTTACTAGGTCTCAAAGACATGAGTCTACTCATGTTGTCTTATGGACACTTGTTAACTGCTTTTTCTAAAATGCAAATTTCAATACAATGATAAATACTGTATATCCTCTTGTAACTAAAAATTACATAAGCTTCATGGAATGAAGAACACCTAATATTTGGATCTACTTACCACAGACCAAATGGACTTCAGATGAATATGCCTGCCTAATACCAAGAGTAGGGTTTTCCTGTTGGTCTTGGAGTTCTCTTACCTTCCCCAATTACTAAGACAAATTTAGCTTCAGTTCCTAGTTTATATTTGTCTCAGCCGATTTTCACCTGGTTGATATCTAGGAACCACCTGAGGATGGCAAATTGCCGACTTCTGATTTATTGAAAAGTGATGATTAACCAGTTCAGCCGATAGGATGATTCCCTGTCTTTCACCTGGATCACTTAACCAGATGCTTCTAATAAATGCCCCTTTGGCTAGCATTTAGGCCTTCCTGGGCCCCTAAAAGACAACATCCTAATCTCAGCAGGACACTGTTATAGAAGAAGAAAAATATGGTGTCCATTACTCCTCTTTACAGGCTGAGACTGATGCAATAAGCAAGAGGTTTAATGGTCCAGTGCACTGGGGTTGTTCTGCAAGCAGGACAGTGATGACCCTGAGGTTTCAAAGTACACAATTTTTATACAGTTCTGCGGGTGGATTTCAGCAACAGCATGGGGTGGTGGTGTCTCAATGGTGGGCTACAGTGACCTTTGGATTCATTGGATAAGGGGGGTTAAGCTGATGCTTTGGGGCTTTTCCATGAAACCTTATGGCTATCAGCCAGTAAATTCTGTCCTTGCTTTGTTTCTCAAAACTGGGTGTTTTGAGAAAGTCCTAGTGGGTCTCCAGACAGCTCAGCTCTTGATAGAACTGCTAACACTCTGTTAGCTCACCTCGTGCAGACTAAAAGCCCAGTTTTTTTATTCACATA